>NC_136487.1:148805455-149430455 GCF_053919585.1 Euprymna scolopes | reverse complement strand
AGAAAATAAAAAATAGAACTAACTATAAATACACAAAACCTCAATAAGCAAAATAACAACAACAACAATCGCTCCTGATAACGATCGGATGCACCGATTGAAAGCGCTTTAGAAGAATATGGCCGAACAACAACTACTGTGCACTATAATATACAACATGCCAGCCGAAATAAAAAAGACCGCTTGGTAAATTGAAAAGTTATCCAACAAAATCGAAAAATAGAATAATTCAATCATGTTCAATCAGACGTACTTGAATAATGACTTGCTGCCAAAATGTACAAAAATCAATTTTGAACATTTTTATCCATTTCTTAGCATCTGCTGTTGATTGAAGTGTGAGTATATTAAGCCTGTGCATGTAGTGTGATACCATAAAGAAATTTGATCAGTGATAGTTTGCGGATATGTATTGCATGGAGGAAAATGATATGAAAATGATACGATGAATGTGTCATATGAGTGTAAGAGATAGCTTTAGATCTGATGACCCCAGAGGAAGATTAAATCTGGACATTATAGAGAGATGGATGCAAAACAGGAGACTTTGATGGTATTGTCACATTGAAAGAATGGATGAAAGTTATTGGGTTAGTAGATGTTGAACAGGTAAGATAGCAAGGGAAGGCCAAGGAAAACATAGGAGGAAATGATGAAAATGGATTTGAGAGGAAAAACTAGGTGAGACCTGGGCAGAGATAAGTAAGTTTACTGTACTGTGCTGAAATGCCACTTACCCAAGGCGGATGAAACCAGCTTTTCTGAAAGTGGAAGATTCATTAGAGTATGGAATTCACACGTCACATGTATATCTCCGTCAGGGGAGATAATGACGTTAGATTTTTGCAGCTCTTGCAAAGAGGTGTCAACGTTTGCCTACATACAACACCTGCCTTCCCAAATGGTCACCCATTTGTTAGTGACTAGGCTCAACGTTGCTTAACTTCAGTCTTTCAATGAGAACCGGTGTATCAATGTGATTAGCTTGGAAGGCAGAAGACCCAAATGCATCCTAAAATGGAGTACTGCTGCCACATCATCAGAGGCACTACTCAAAGCATCCTTTCCTGCAATGACAGGGCACAAAACCATCTTCAGAACCTTGTAGGTGATCTCCTTTTCTCCTCCTTGCGCTCACGTTCCAACAGAAGAGACATTGTGAGTCTATCTCTACTTTATTGCTATTTTCATGGCAATTGCTCGACTGAGTTTCAATTTATGCCCCTCCCCCCTCTTGCAAAACATCTACAACAAAGATTTGTTTAGCCATAACCACTCTTAACAATTCCCCCCCCCCCACTCTCTACCTATGCCTAAATCTAAACACAAATTCCATGAAGAAAATTTATTTTTCAAAAATACCCACTGGTGGAACTCTATACTATAGAGCTGCTTTTCCAGCTAACTACAAACAACATGGTTGCTTAAAAGTCTAATGTAAACAAATTCTTGCTGAGCCACCCCCGTAAATAATCAAATTTTATCCAATTTCTACCACTATCGATCATTACGCTATTGTTCCATAACCACCTTACATTCATTAATGCTTATCCTAGAGTGGCCATTAGGCATTGATATGTGGCAAATTCTATGTAAAAACATACAAAACAAAGAATGACATGCCAGCATGTAAAATGAATGTTAGGAGGAGGAGGAGGAGGAGGAGGAGGAGGATAATGATGATGATGATGATTTATCAGTAGCTGATCTAAAACTTCTATTTTAACCACCCATAATAGATGAAACATGATTTCCTCAAATAATCGTTAAGCGTTGGGATGCAGTCAGCATCAGTTGCCTTTTTGGTATAAAATGATCCTGATAAGTGTGGCAATCTTCTGGGTGCTAAATGGACATGACTTAGAGCATAAGTTCTCAATGAATCTAAAATTCACCCCCAGGGGGTGAATTTTAGGATCTCAGGGGGTAAATTTTAAACCCATTTATAGTTTTAACTTTTTCTTGTTTTTATTTACAGAATTCGGAGTCCATCATGATATAAAAAAAAAAGTAAGATCATCGAATACGGATTCACATCCATCAGCATAAATGGAGAAAAAAAATGCGTCAGTTTGTTATTTGTAGTAAAGTTTTGAAAAATGATTCTATGAAACCAGCAAAGATGAAGCAACATTTGCAAAATGTTCAGCCTCATCACAAAGGTGAGAACAAAAAATCTTTTGAACACCATTGGAATGCTCTCAAAAAGATAAAACTGTTAGTGACTGAAGCTCCGTATGTCGTACAACTTGAAATAGCAAAGCAGTTCACCTTTTGAGACAGGCAATTTTGAAAAAGATGAGAAATGGGGTCTTGGTCACATTCTTACAAATGGTTAAAGAAGTGCATGGGCCAAGCAAGGTTCAGGACCCCTATACTTAAAGTCTCTTAATAGGGAGAAATTCTTGAAGTAGATAGTCCTGATGACAAAAGATGGCTTTCTAAACAGTACTTGAACTGGTGGAAAAAAAACCCACAAATATATAAGACCTCGTCTTGGGGAGGCTCCATGTTTTGACAAGCTTCTGGGTTTGGCCTTTACTTCTGATCTGAAATGGAATACATACATCAAATCTGTTGCCAGAGACGCTGAGAAAATGGTGGGATCCTTCTACCGCTCCAGAAGATATCTCACTACTGATGCAATTCTCTATCTGTATAAAAGCCAAGTACGTCCAAGGATGGAGTACTGCTGCCAAATCTGGGCAGGAGCTGCTAAAAACAGCCTATCCTGCTTTGACAGAGTACAAAATAGACTTTGTGGTTTAGTGGGGATGCCCTTTTCTCTTCCCTGCAACCTCTCTCCCACAGAAGAGACGTTGCGAGCCAGTCTTTGTTTTATCGTTATTTCCATGGCAGGTGCTTGTCTGAGCTCCCAATCTCTCGTCCCCCCTCGCCAATCTTTCATGAGAAACACCCGTCTGGCTGAAACTACTGTCAATAATTTTCCCCACTCTTTATCTGTGCCTAAATCCAAACGTAGATTCCATGAGCAAAGTTTCTTTCTTAGAACTGCACGCCAGTGGAACTCTCTGCCGCTTTCCTGTTTCCCACCTGACTACAACTTGGATGTCTTCAAGTCCAACATAAACAAACTCCTGACAAACCGCCCCCTTAAGTAAGACACTCAATCAAAACCCCCAATACTAATGATTACTACAATACTATCTCATTGATTACTGTACACGCAATAACCCTTATCCCTGAGTGGCCTTCGGGCCTTGATAAGTGGTGACCCCATGTAAAAAATAAAATATATAAATTATTTATAAATATGAGTGAGACAAATTTGTTACGTTTACTCAGAAGCACGTCTCGTTGTAAACATATTCCAAAATGACAGATATTAAAAAAAGAAAAAACAAAAGAATTATTTTTTTTTAAAAAAACAAATCAATTTTATTAAAACATATGCGCGTGATTTACAAAGAATGGACGGATCATATGGTTTCATAATTCAAAACTCGATTAGGCTGCAGGTCCAAAAACATTGCATTGTCCGATTTGAGTCTCGGCAGGTACACCATCGCAGGAACATGCACCGGTGGCAGGTGTAAGGCAGGTTCGGGTTCGAACCCTTTGGTTATTGATACAGTCGCTCCAGGCAGTCCAAGCACTGTAGGTTCTTACCAAGGAACATTGGTCAGCAGCCGGGAGGGAAGAGCAATCTACAATTGGATTCCTGTTTAATAAAGAAAGCATTTATTTTAGTGATTGATTTCGATATTAATTACATTTATATTCTTATGTATAATCAATCATAGACATGTGACATAGAATTTTAATGGCAGCTGTGGATCAAGATTGACAATGTAATTAAAATCCTTTTTTATCACGTGTGGGGATGAATGCCTCAGCCTGACAGAAAAAAAGACATCCGAAATGGCCCAGTTTCTGATGGATTGATTGTCGAAATTGGATTGCCCAGTTGTTACTTTAATGGTGAATGCTCTGACGAACTACAAGCACTTGTACCCCCTCGACGTAATTACCCCCGACAAACCTGACAAGCAGGTAAATCCCACCCCTTCACAGTAGAGATCCCTAGGTGTAAGAAAGCCTTCTACTCCAGTAGTTTCTTCCCCAGAACTGTTAGACTTTGGAACTCCCTTCCGGGATTCTGCTTTCCCAAGTGTACTGACATGCAGAAGTTCAAGTGTAATGTGAACAGACATCTTGCTACTCATCTCCCTTCATAAAGCCCCTGCAAATTAAGTCCCTGATAGTAGCCACCTACTTCAAAGTGGCACTGTGCCTTGTTTGGGGTGAAAATTGAATAAAATATATACACACACACAGACACAGACATACATACATATATATATATATTTTTTTATTCAATTTAGGTAAACAAAATTACCATTAATCATAACAATAGATCTACTGTTTCGGTCTAAAATGACAAAAACAGCCTCCACTCTTAGTTGAGGGTAGGAATTAGCATTTTGCTAATTCCTACCCTCTGATGAGAAGGAAAGTATTTCTTCGAAACTCCGCGGATTAAGGACTATCCATTTATCTAGTGTTCCCTTTTCAGATTAAATATGTTTTTAACTCTTTTTCAAAGTGTTTTTTTAACATGTTTTATTAACTGTTTGCTCGTATATATATATATATATATATATATATATATATGTGTGTATATATATATATATAAAGGTTTATATATATATGTATATATATATTAGTGATGAGATGATTCTAATATTTTTCCTGATTCCGATACAATTACCGATTCCGATTCTTTATAAATCCGTAATTATTTAACTATAAAATTATTATTTTCTCCAGTTTTCGTAAAAAAAACATGTTAAATATGCAGATATTTTCCTAAACGTAAAATTACACTTGTGGAGGATGATCTATCGATTTTAGCTTTACTGTTTTTTTTTTAAATCAATAACTATTTATTTATTTAATCATTATTACCAGCATTGGAAGATTTTACTTTAAACAAAATCAAATAAAAAAAGACAAAAGAATCGTTTTGGCATCGGAAAATAGGCATCAATGTTTTTGATTCCAATACCGATTCGGATACACCCAAATCTTCCGATTTTTCTGATTCCCGGTTCCAATTAATCGTCCGAACACTAATATATATACATATATATATATATATATATATATATATATATATATATATATATATATATATATATATATATACTTGTTTGTAATAAACTGAGTTTTCTGGGTTTGTGTAATTCAGTAAATGGTTTTGTTAATACAGTATATATATATATATATATATATATATATATATATATATATATATATATATATATATATATGTATATATTAGTGATGGGACGATTCCAATATTTTCCCCGATTCTGATAACATTATCGATTCTGTACCAAATTTCTGATTCCAATCCAATTACCGATTCTGACTATTATAATTTTTTAAATATTAAGCTATAGAGTCATTAGTTTTACCGATTATCGTAAAAACACATGTAAAGCATACAGATATTTTCTCAAGCATAAAAATTCACTTGTAAGGGATGACCTATAGATTTTAGTTTTAGTTAAAAATCAATACATATTTATGATTCTATCATTAGTACCAGTAGTGGAAGAATTTGGTTTAGACAAAATCAAATAAAAAACAAAAGATAATTAAAGGAATCGTTTTTGGTATCGGAAAATAGTCACAAACTTTTCTGATTCCAATACCCCAAATGTTCCAATTCTTCTGATTTCTGATTCTGATTATGATTAATCGTCCCAACACTAACATATATATTAAAAAAAAATTTTTTTTACATGGAGGTCACCACTTATCAAGGCCCAGAAGCCACTCGGTGATAAAGGTTATTTTGTGTACAGTAATCAATGGGATAGTGTTGCAGTATTCATTAGTATTGGAGATTTGATAAAGTGTCATTACTTGGGGGGGGGCGGTTCATCAGGAATTTGTTTATGTTGGACTTGAAGACATCCATGTTGAAGTCAGGAGGGAAACAGGCAAGTGGTAGAGAGTTCCACAGGCGTGCAGTTCTAAGAAAAAAGCTTTGTTCATGGAATCTACATTTTGATTTAGACACGGATAAAGAGTGGGGAAAAATATTGACAGTGGTTTCAGCTATATATATATATATATATATATATATATATATATATAGTAATTTATAAAATATATGGCGATTAAGCTACACTGAATATTCTGCGTTTCATCCACTATAGGATTCGTCAGGCCCTGACGAATCCTATAGTGGATGAAACGCAGAATATTCAGTGTAGCTTAATCGCCATATATTTTACACTGAATATTCTGCGTTTCATCCACTATAGGATTTGTCAGGCAAGCCTGACGAATCCTATAGTGGATGAAACGCAGAATATTCAGTGTAGCTTAATCGCCATATATATTTTATAAATTACTAACTAGCTCTACCTACGTATTGAGCACTGTTGAAGTAAATACTTAAAGTTTACGCATAAATCTATACTTTCGTATATTAAATTCATGTGAGTAAATGAAGTAGTGATATATATATATATATATATATATATATATATATATATATATATATACATATATATATATATATATATATATATATATAACTTTAGTCCCAAGCCCTTCATTACAAAACTCAAGTCAATGAATCTCTTGCAATTTAATCTGCTTCCAAAAATTTGTGCTAATTTTAATATTATTGAAGCGATCATTGGAGAGAGAAAACAAGAGAAAAGGAGACAAATTTATTTAAAAGTTTATTCTATTTTGCTATCTTTATCCCGAAAGCCACTGGATAGCACTGCTAGGTTATAATAAAAAGAAGTATGATTATACAGGATAACGACCACGTAAGGTCATTATCCTGTATTCATTTATATGATTTTGTCAGGTTTGTGCCGTATACTACCAAAGAAAAATCCTCTACTTGCTATACATTTTTGCAAGCAACTCACAAATGATTGCATCACATTTTCTGACATCTCCAGAATTATTCTCCAACATTTCTTCTTCAAAAAATTACTTTAATTGCTTAAACTTAGTTGCTTCCTTCTAAATATTTCATTTTTAAGCAACCCAGCAAGAAAAATCAAGAGGCGCCAAGTCCAATGAGCATGCAGGATACCTTTATCATTATTTTCATGGAAAGTGCTCGACTGAGCTTCGATCTTTAGTTCTTCCATGTTAGACATTCATAGCAAGAACTTTTTTTTACTATCATAATTGCAACAGTATTTCTATGAACATAATTTAGTGTTTATACTGTATGGGGCACCTATAAAAATTTGCAAATGAACGACTTACGTTTCGGAGGCAGCAATGAATGCATCTCCCTGGATTTGTTGGATGTTGGTGTTGTCACAGATGAGACGAGACATGGTCACGTTTCGGATGGCATTCACGGTATCTGAAATAATAACAAAAATGGCATTAGGAAGAGCTAGTCAGATATTCTCTTATATGTAAATGGCTATCTATTTGTCGGTCTCTATATTTTCAAACTCTATCTCCTCCGAAACTAAAAGTCGCAGAGTGGTCTTAGGGGCTTCAAATGATTGGATTTTTTTACAGGATGTTTTTTTTATGTGTCTTTAGCCGGTTAAAATTTTTTGTAAAATTTGAAAAATTCGTGAAACTTTTTATACATTTATCTTAGTTTATTTTCAATTATTAATTTTTAATCGGTTTATATGCGTGTCACAGCACAGTAGTAATGCCATCAGCTTTGAATGCTACAGTTTCGGTTTCGATTCTAGCTGATGGTACCTAAATACTATTTTTTTTACTCTTGAAATCACGACTCTATAATAATATATACGAAATCTGAACAAGTTAAAATATCATATTTAAGCGTATTTTATGACCGGGCAAAGTCGCCAATATTTTAGCATTTATTGCCTTCACGGTATCTGATGTGTTAATATGTGTAAACGTGTATGTGTGACAATAAACAGAATTGATGAGTTAGAATAATAATAAAAATAATGTGATATCCATACTGATGACATCACTCTCCATTCTGGTGTTGATTCTCGTTCAAATGCCTTAGATTAGTTGAAATATGCAGCTAATCTAGTTATGGATTGGGGTATGAAATGCCTTGTTTCATTTAATCCTGTTAAGTCTCAGCTTGTGTCTCTCAATCGTAGATGTGTCATTTTTCTTGCTGAGATTCTCATGGATGTCTTTGCTCTTGAGGAGAAATCGCTTTTGAAACTTTTTGGTCTTTCTTTCTCATAAAATCTTTCTTGGAGTCCGTACATTAAACCCATCGTCCTTTCTACTTCCTGTAACGTCGGTTCTCTCTATTGCTCCAAACATTTTCTGATACCTGACGCTTTTCTCTATCTATGCAAATCTACTATCCGATCATGTATAGAGTATCTGCTGTCATATTCGGGTTGGTGAATCTCAGTCCTATTTGAGGGTTCTCAATAAGGTGCGGAAACGTATCTGCAATTTGTTTGGTCACCACCTTTTCTTCTTCTCTGCAACCTCTCTCTCACAGACGTGATATTGCTAGTCTCAGTCTTTTTTATAAATACTATTATGACATCAGTGTTTCAGCGCATTTGTTAAAAACAAAAAACCAAAACAAACAAAAAAAAAACTCTTTAAAGTCATTCACTTCCAGATGGGTTACCTAGTTAATTTACAAACTCTACTGAAAAATCAAATAGGAAAGGTAAGCTATACGTCGGGGTTCCAGACCAGGCTCATAAGCGCACTTGCATGGTTTGTAGATAATAAGTATTATACTTAAATAAAATTCTACTGTCTTCTAAATAAATTGGCATATTTTTTTTTTTAGCGATTCTTTTCTTACTATAGCCATGATTTATTATCTAAGCCAGGTGAATAAATTGTTTCGTTGTTTATAATTCTATTTTAAGTGGAGAAAAACTATCGGTTACAATATACCTTGGCCTTCGGGACAAGATCAAAGTGTAGTATCTTTTCTTCAGATGCTGCACTTAAGATAATTTGTACCAGTCAATGGAGGGGAAACCCTCTATACTGGGACAATTATTATTTTTGGTAACCAGAGTGCCCCCTTTTTGCCTAAAATAAATACCATCTGTTCTTCAGATGCTGCACTTCTATTTCTTGTTCTCTTTCGGTGGAGGAGAAATCCTTCACGACTGAGACAATTTTTATTTTTGTACCTTTTCTCCACGTTAAAAAACGACCCTGGTGTCTAACTCTGTCCCGTGGGGAGGCATAGTAAATAGGTACAATATACCTGGAAATGTAAAGAATATTTGCTTATTTTCATGCTAAACGGATAAATCTTTAAGCTTTTTTTTATCTTCGACATTTGAGGCTTAAAACCATGCTGGTCGATTCACTTGACCCGGTCATATGGCGTTTGTGATATCGAGTTGCTATCTATTCAGGAAGGGGTGGGTGGGCTGATTTAGGGGAGGGGTCAGTTAGTGGAAAGTTTCTTTTCATTTTTAGGGGTGCCGTCAATCTTTTTTGCATACATATATCGTTTTCAGAGATATTAAAGCTTAAGAATAAACAAGCGTTTCAAACAAATTTGATAAAAATAAATAAAAGCATATAACGTACAAGGTGAAAACGGAAAACGGAAAAAGAAAGAATTGCGCAATTATAAATATAATTTCGGGAAAGAATATAAGTGATATTCACCGTAAGAATTAATTGGGATAAGTTTTTACCGCCTTCAAGGAATGACAATAAATTGACGAGTGGTAGTTTCTGATTTATTTTAATCAATCTAATTCATATTTAAATGTTTTTTTTTAAATATGCATAATTGGACACGCAACAAGTCTAAATCTATACCACGGTGGAAATGGTTTTGAAATAAAGTTCTACTGTTTTCTAAATAAATTAGCATAATTTATTTTTTCTTCAGAATTGCCTGATCTATTCTCTGCTTCTTTTGTTCCAGCTCGTTTGACTCATTGGTCTAGTGGTCTTCACCAATTCGTTGTTTTGATGTTTCATTATAACATGGCTTCCTATTTCAGTTGCTTCGTTTCAAGAACTACAAGCTTATGGAACTCTCTACCTGTTGACTGTTTTCCTTCTACTCTTTTAAAGACCAAGGTTATGGGCCAATAAGCATCTTCTGTCTTTGCAATAATCTTTTGTTTTTTTATCAAATGTCTTCATGTGTTACCTGGAGCAATCTCCGTGAAAAAGACAGGGATATAATATTTTGTCATATATATATATAGTCTTTGAAGTTTTTAGCATTTGAAACTATACAAAAAATTACTTTTTATCATTCGTTAAAAAAAACCCATCTAGTCAGTAAGTCATTTAATCACCTGCAATCACTGCATCAACTCTCTCGAATTTACTATAATACCAATTTTTTTAATATTTCTCAAGGGATCATCAGTTGTTTACCATGAAACACTGTTTCGGGGATTTTATATATATATATATATATATATATATATATATATATATATATATATATATTCGCGCATATTTTATTGAAGAGGATCTTCGTTCTTCTTTTTATGATCTTTCTTTTGCATTTTTCTTGTTTTCGTACAAGTATTTTTGTTGTGGGATCCAAAGTTCTTATAAAGTCCCCTAGTTTACCGAACGTTTTCGGTCTCGATTGACCATCGTCAGGGTTGTTCTTCCCGTACATCCTACTTATTGATTGATTTGTTCTCTGTCGTTTTGCTGTTTTTATTACTAATTTACTATGTGTAGTTTCGCCTTTGACAACAGCAGCCGAATTCTCCACCTATTCTAACACGGTAAAGCTGAAGAGGAAGAAAAAAATTCAAATTAGGCGAAACTACACATAGTAAATTAGTAATGAAAACAGTAAAACGACAGAGAACAAATCAATCAATAAGTAGGATGCACGGGAATAAGATTGAGATTGTCTATAAAACATAATTTATCACATTTACTCTCATAATTTTCTCAGAAACTACCAGGCGGATCTAGCTAAAATTATGTATAGATATTTGTTATGATGAGGTAAAGTGAACTATTATGGTATCCTTCGATACAGAGTGATGAATTAATATGGATTATTATTTAAAAAATAAGTAAAAATTTTTGCCAGTTTTATGAAAAGAATTGACGACATTTTTTAACAGAAAACGATTAGTTATATTTCGAAATACTAAAATCATTTTAGTTTTATTTTCATTTTGAAAAGTGTGCCCTATCATTCAACAATATTACTAAATAATAACAATAATCATCAATACTTAAATAATAATGGTAATAAATGTCAATAACTAATTAAATATTGTGAATAACTAATTAAATAATGTCAATAACTAATTAAATATTGTCAATAACTAATTGAATAATGTGAATAACTTATTAAATAATGTCAATAATTAATTAAATAATGTCAGTAACTAATTAAATAATGTCAACAACTTATTAAATATTGTCAATAATTAATTAAATATTTTCAATAACTAATTAAATAATGCCAATAATTAATTAAATAATGACAATAACTAATTAAATAATGTCAATAACTAATTAAATATTTTCAATAACTAATTAAATAATGTCAACACCTTATTAAATAATGACATTATTTAATTAGTTATTGGCAATAACTAATTAAATATCATAAATAACTAATTAAAAAACAAACTAAAGAGAATAAGTTAAATTTATAATTCATGTCTCTATTAATTAAAGTTCTGAAACGTTGTTGAGAATCTAATGTAGTTTAGTGAAATGTCTTACCGACGGACAGTTGGTTTGGTCCTGCATTCTCATACCAGAATCGGTCGCCCATTTTCAAAGCCTGGAATTGGCGCGCTGCAATGCATGCGAACAATGGTCCAACGCTTCCACCTTCAATCTGAATTTCAGAAACACCACCAGTCCAAACGTCGATGTCTTCGACGCTCCTACAGAAGAAAAATCGAAAGTGGAAATGGAAATACTGAAAACGAATATTTATTGCAAGTTTAAAAGTAAGTACAGGAGAACATTTCCTATATGGACATGAATGCACATGGCTATATGGTATTCAATGATACACATAAACGTTAAGAACACACACACACACACACACACACACACACACACACACACACACACACACACACACACACACACACACACACACACACACACATATATATATATAAACAGTTTAAGGAGAGATTATTTCAAGAACAATATCTTTGCCTCAAAAGAAAATTATCTAAATATAACTATACTAAATATCGCAGGCAAAACAAACAAATAAATGAAAACTACAAAAAAAAAAAAGGCGATACACTTATTACTAGTGTCAGTTGGCTCAGAAATAGAGCTTCAGACTCCAGACTCTGGAATTCTGGTTGCAAATCTCACTGGGTTCAACCATGCTGATGAGTTGTTTGATGACGAAACACATGTCCATGAATATATATATATATATATATATACATATATATATATATATATATATATATATATATATATACACAAACCAGGTTGGATTAACTTTTTCCAGCACACACACATGTGTATGTGTGTGTGTGTATATGTGTGTGCGTTTATTTCTACCTTATGTATTATTGAATAATTGGATAATCCATACCTCGTGCTTCGGTAAAGGTAAGGGAAGTCCAATTATTTAATAATACATAATAGAGAAATAAACACATATCACACGCACTTATTTACTAAATTGAACACCGTTCTTTATTCCTTCATATCATATGTATGCAAATGCGCAAACACACACGTAATAGAATAAAATCACCTATTAATTCGACACTTCTACAAAAAAGCGTGAGTCACACTTATACAAAACAGACCAAAAGAAGAGAAAGTATATTTCAGCCGAACCTTCTTTTGAGAAAAGCCCTGATATTGGCTAATGGAAACGTTAAACGAATGGATGGAATAATAAAGAATACGATATGTTAGCTAGCTAGATGAAAGACTATGTGTATATAAAAAAAAACACCTGGTGACATGAACTCCATCCATTTTAGCTTGACGATTGCTTATGGAGACGAAATGCCTGTGTAGCTACTAACCATAATTATATTTTCATAACTCACTCTATGTGTGTGTGTGTGTGTGTGTGTGTGTGTGTGTGTGTGTGTGTGTGTGTGTGTGTGTGTGTGTACATATATATGGAGAGAAAAATAAAAAGGAACAAACCGATTTATTTGTTCATAACGTTTCGTCTTTATTTAGAGACTTCCTCTGGATGAATGAAATTAAGAAAACAAAAACACCAGTACAAATATTAAAAATTTTCTTGCGAAAAGTGTGACACTGTTTCCAATTTTTTGAATTTCCAACGTCTTTTTCCGTTTCTAAATTGGAACAGCGTCACAGTTTTCATACGAAAATGTTTAAATCTTTGATGAACACATAACTCGGTTTTGTTCCTTTTTATTTCTCTATTTCGTCGGAATACTATTTCTATTAATCTCATATATATATATATATATATATATATATATATATATATATATATATATATATATATATATATATATATATAGTGAATAAATGACAAAAAACTATATTACAAAATTCATGATGTTGACTATCTTATAATTTATTCCTTTAATTCAGTTGACATTTACAATTCTTGACAATTGCAAATGTCAACTGAATTAAAGGAATAAATTATAAGATCGTCAACATCATGGATTTAGGAATATGTTTTTTTTACATTTATTCATTATATTGCTCTGTAATTACATTGCTCTTCTTAAATAAGGATTGGTATAGATTATAAAAAATATATTTCTACAGAAAAAATATATATATGGAGAGAGAGAGAGAGAGAGAGAGAGAGAGAGAGAGAGAGAGAGAGAGAGAGAGAGAGAGAGAGAGAAAGCGAGGAGGGAGAGAGAAAGAAAGAGAGAATAGATATGAAGAGGGACAGAAAGAAAGACACAAGCACAGAAAGGACAGCGAGAAGAAGAAAGAAAGAGAGAGAGAGAGACAGAGAGAGAGAGAGACAGAGAGATAGAGATAGAAAAAAAAACATTTAAAAATAATTTTGTATAATTACGTCGGCATAAATTCCTATGCATAAATTAAAAAAAAAATAAATTAATGAAGTTTGTAAGGAGGAAAAATGGTCGGAAAAAAGAAAATACAAAAATTCTACGAGTTTCAAATACGCTTATTCATTTAACTAGCTTGTATTTTGAATTGCTTAAACATGTCTTACGTGTAAAGGGACGCTAAGAGGTTAGCGTCATCTTCGGAATGGTCAGCAAGAGTTGTGAAATTGGTAGCCACGTCGAGTCCACACCACTGACGCCAGGCGTTGTATGTTGGAAGTCCAATGTCACGTCCAGCTTGGACGTTAATGGCAGCCAAATCCCAGCCGTTGCCAGGGACAGTTTCGACCAGTTTATTGGTCAGTTCTTCACTCATCATCCTGCAAGGAAATAAACAATATTCTATTTAAGAGAGATTAATCATACATACAGACACATACATACACAATGTTGTCTATCTATCTATCTATCTATCTATCTATCTATCTATCTATCTATCTATCTATCTATCTATCTACGAGAGACATTCCAAAAGTAATGCCTCATATTTATTTTTACTTTTATTCCGTCAGAATTGATTAGAGGAGATTGCAAACTACATTGTTATGATAACTAAACTCATGCATTCATGACCTGAAATTTTCATCTCTCGGTTGCAGGTACTGACAATGTGAAACTATAAGAAAGCAACCCCTGTCATGGACGTGAGTTAGAAACAGAGATGCACCATTAAATTCTTCCATGCAGAAAAAATTGAACTGCAGTTGTTATCAACACAGTTAGGAGATAGGTTCGTCGATTTCAGAGTAGCAACAGAGATGTGAGTGACAAAGTGTGCACCAGACTTTTACGACTGAGGCACAGAAAGAGGCTGGCAAAACTGCATTGAGAATGGTGATGACTATGTAGAAAAATCAATTCGGGAGCACAAAAGGTAACTCGTTTTAATGGTAACACTCCCGTTTTTTAGCTCTTCAATGTGTTAGTTTTTGAGTTAAAAATAGAAAACCTTACTTTTGGAACGATTTGTGTATAAGCAGTATGGTTAAACTGTATGTAACCCGATTAAAAATATTTGAACCCGGTGATTCTGATAGCAGTAAGAGGACTTGTGATGTAGAGGGAGTTATCGCATGTCACTCTGTCTATGACATTAGTAATCACAACAAAAACATGATACATCATAATCTATTACAATAATTCTCCAAATGTCTGTCCATCCATCTTACACTGGACATAATAAAACTACTCGACAAAAATGTAAAAATAAATCGATAAATGTATTTTCAATCACCTAGAGTGTTTGAAGCGTGCTTTATTTTAAATAGCCACTCGCTCGCATAAATCATGTTCATATTTCGGCGCAGGATTTTCTATGTGCTTTCATAATATGTAATAATCAACAAATTTATTATTTTTTTTTACTGCAGGATCACCGCTTATCAGCATCACTCAAGGATGAGGGTAAATGAATGTAAGGTGGTAGTGTAGTAATCCTTAATCGTGTAAATTGGGTAAAATTTGATTATTTAAGGGAACAGCTCAGCAAGAACTTGTTTACATTGGATTTGAAGGTTACCATGTTATATTCAACCGGGAAGCAGGCTAGTGGAACAATGTTCCACAGGCTGGCAGTTCTGGGAACAAAAGCTTTGTTCATGGAATCTGCGTTTAGATTTAGGCACAGATAGAGAGTAGAGGAAATCCTATATAGTGGTTGTAGCTAGTAAAGTGTTTTTTTTGTGAGAGTTTGGCAAGGAGGAACCATACATTAGAGTTCAGTCGGGCACTTGCTATGAAGAGGACGGCTCAATAAGAACTTATTTACATTATACTTGAAAACGACCATGTCATCACCAGCTGGGAAGCAGCTCCACGATATTGTCTTCCACAGATGGGGAGCTCTAGGAAATAAACTATGACATTTACTTATTTATCTAAAAACAAGAGCACCTTCCCAACATTTTCTCTTGAGAGTAACATTCTCACCTATCAATTCCTTGTGCCATATCTGTGGTGAGTCCCTGGAAGACAAGAGTTGGGGCATCAGTTCCACTGTAAAAGACATCAGAATTGTAGAACAAAGAACTAAGCGTGTTCTGTGAGTCTCCAATAGTGATCAGACTTCGAAGACCGGAATGACTGTAGATAATTCCAGCTGAGGCAAAACCATTACGAATGGAAGGGTTAATGTTGGCCAGGTACATGGAATAACCCTGGGTAAGAGTGTTAAGGCTGTATGTTTCCATCATGGTGGGTCCGACAATCTTGGGCAAGTACTCGTTGTAGGTGACGTGTTGCATTTCAGCAATAACCAATTTGCGGGTCTCTTGGAAGATCACTTCGTCGGTCCAGTCTGGGTTAGCGGTGCTAATGATATTGGCCAGACGGTTGTGTTCACGGACAAATAAATGATGCAGGGACATCATCATTGGCTGCACATTCACTCGGCCGTCACCTGTTATTTGATAGAAAGTGAACACAAAAGATATTTTAAAATCTGATTAGTTTTTTTCTCAATAATAAAAATATATATAATCTTTTAACGACCATTTAAAATATTATAACACAAAGCAATAATAGTGAGGCTTTACGTATACATGAACTAATTAAACTGGATTGATCAATGAGACGCTTTGAGAGATGGGCAGTATAAATCACCTGTGAAGGAAGAGAAGGTTTATTAATGTATTATAAATCATTTTAAAATATGCAAAATATTGTTGAAAAACTCCCTAATTATGATGCCCTTATAAATATAGCTCTCTGATTCACAGTCGCTTGTTTCAGGTGGATTTCTCAGTAAGTGATTTAACATTACTGTGACAACAGAATATTCTTCTCATTCTTTTGACTCTCGGGTATATATCCGACACAGTAAGACACACTTAATCAACCAAGAACCACATCCGTGTATATAAAAACATATAAATATTAACGGATATATACTCAAGAGTAAAAACAACGAAAAGAATATGCTGTTGTCACAGCTCTAGTCATTACCAATGATGTCTCATTGGCAAAACTGTGTTCTCTGAAGTTAAATAAAAAAAGGCTTCCATAAGTTTCAGTTTTGTTTGCTTATTATTTTTCTTTTTCTTTTTTTTTGTACAAGTAAGTCACAACTTATCACGGTCTGAATGCCACTCAAGAATAAAAGTTAATGACTGTATGGTGGGCACCAGGACAACAGCATAGTAATCGTTACTAATGGAAATTGGGTATAAATTGATTATTTAAAGGAGGCGACTCAACAAGAACTTGTTTACATTGGACTTGAAGACGACCATATTGTAGTCAGCTGGAAAGCAAGCCAGCGGAACAGAATTCTACAGGCGGGTAGACCTAGGAAAGAAGATTTGTTCATGGAATGTGTGTTTAGATTTAGCGCAGATGGAGAGTGGAGGAAATTGTTCTAAGTGGTTGTGTGTGTGTGTGTGTGTTTTGATAATCAATAATATATTTCTTCTTGACTTGTATTTTTTTTTCTTTCCAGCTCGTTTAATATATAACTTTTTTTCTTCTTCAAAAATTGGACCCCTATTTCTGTTATTGTTTTTTTTTTGGTTGAAATTGTATGTATGGTAACACATATGTTTCGGGTTCGTTATGCCCTACATGTGTGGTCCTGGATATGGCCTTAAACTACATCCGATGGTGAGGCCCCAGCTTGTGGGCTTTGGGGAGTGTGGAGTTACCCTTTAATTGCCATTGCTCCCAGGTCCACTCTGACCCGGAGTGGTAGTACCTGTTAGGGTCCCAACTATGGATTAAATAGAAACCAACTTAAAAAAAACAAATATACTCTATTAAAAAATTCTTCTCCAAAATCTTTAGATTCGGCATTATATAACCTGAAAAGGGTTGATATGCCGTAAAACAAAAACAATCAACCAACTAACCCCCTATGTGGGAATGCAATGCACGGCACCAAAATGAATACATGTTATGTAGCCAAAGGATATATATATATATATATATATATATATATATATATAGTCATCCACATACAGTACTGTTTCGCTGTTTCACAGCTAATCAGTGCGGCTAGACAAGCAACTACCTCAATACCCAAATGCCATTCTAACTATTGCGCTATTCGGCTGCTGCTATGTGGGTAGTGAATTAACAATGTTTTGATATTGTCCAAATACCTAGGCTTAATTTGTTTACACTTGTGGCTATTTTCTGATTCTCTTTAACGTTGTGATATATACAGTGTGTCGTCTCGTAGCTAAAATGCTTTTCTGTTGTCGTATATGTATATAAAATGTTTATTGTGTGTGTGGCCGCTTCTTCACAAATACACGTAGTTAACAAGTGTGACATATAAACTTTTACTGACAGCTTTCTTACAAAATCAAACGACAATAATATGTCTGCTTGTTTCAAACCAGAAAATACCACATACCTTCTTATTTGTACAAACTCTAAAAGAATGCCATAACTATCTGTTATATTTTACATGGGTTTTATTCGTTTAATGGATTTCCTTGTTTGAGTTGGCACGCTTAGTCTCTTTCTACATTTTCACTTGTTTCCCTTTTTGCTTCCAACAGCGTCGTAGCAGTACTCCACCTTAAGACCTATCTGCCTTTTAATGCTGCATAATAAAACGACCTCAAAGGAGTAGAGACATCTTGGGTAAATATAAAAGAATATTAGATTTAACCTTCCTCTCTATTTCTATCGGCTACTGCTAGTGATGGAACGATTTCGATATTTTTCCCAATGTTAATAGAATTACCGATTCCATTGTAAATTCCCAATTCCGATAGAATTACCGATTCCAATTCTTTTAAAACCTCTAAGTATTTAACAATAGAGTTTATTTTTAATTTTTTAAATTTTGGAATTACCGTAAAAAGACCATGTAATTTGTGCATATATTTTAGCAAACAAAAAAATACACTTGTGGAAGGGTGGTATATAAGTTTTAGTGGTGGTTTACGATGTTATCATTACGTTTAAAATAAAAACAAACAAAAGTAAAAGGGCTGTTTTTAGCATCAGATTTTCTGATGATGATACCGATTTCTATATTGATTAATCACCCCAAACTTGTTGGTATTGTGAGAAAGTAATAGTCTAAGAACATAGAAATACCGAAGAATAACGCCATTCAGACGTCGATTGGAAGGGTCTGGAGGGTACTGGAATCTTGGGAAAATTTATTTTCTCTCGGATTTCAAAGAGAGAACCACATGGAAGGATTTGTTGTCACACAGATCCAAGGGAAACCTACATATTTTTTATCAGCAAGGTCACCGGTATCGACTAATGTGAGAGCTCATTGTAAATGAGAAATAATAATAATAATAATAATAATAATAATAAACCAAGAAAACTGAAACTATATAATCGTAAATAACCCCCTCCTCCAAAAGTTGTAGTGTCATCATCAACTGGCATCGCTCCAAATAGCAGATAAGGGTTGAAGAGGATAGAATGACCGAGATAGAAAGCACTAACCAGGCCCCCCACTGGATGAATTCAAAGAGAACTGGAACCTTGGTGAGACTTGTTGCCACTCAAATTCCAGTAATGACCAATGGTAATTTCCAGCGAGAAGTCAATGCCAAGCGGCTGTTGTGATTATTCAAATTCATGTTTAAAAATTATCAAAAGGGGTGGAGAGTACTGGGAATCTGGGGAGACTTGTTGAAACTCAGACTCCAGGGAACACCGTTTGTTGTCAATAAGAAATATCTTTTGATGACCTGTGGGAGAACTCCTAGTGAGCACAAAGAATAATAGTAACGAACACATAACTTACCACCAATGATGATGATGATGATGATGATGATGATTGCATAACTTACCACCAATGAAGCACAGATTGCCTTCGGTCGCTCTGCAGAACGTGGAATTGTCCTGTGGCATCAAGTCAAGATCATCAGTTGGTGTGGTTCTCATAAGACCTGCAAGTTGAATAATTGGTAAAATTAACTAAATTAGAGTTACTTACTTTTAGTCAAACATTTTTTTTTGTAATGGGCATTTATTTCTATCCCTAAACTGCAATTATTTCTGTTGTTACTTTTATTATGTGTATTATTGATTTTATCATTACGGTTTAATATCTGCATGTTATGAGTTAATTATTTTCTCTCAATGATTTGAACAAGTTTAATTATTTAATAAAGATACCATTAAGCGTATGGCTAATGCTATCAATCGGTTATGGTTATCCAAACCAGTAATTATCCATAAATTATATTAAAAAGTAAATAAAATCCTTACATAATAACAAAAATATCGAATAAGAGATGTTTTATATTAAATCTTACCAGCGTTTAACACGATGTCAGCATCGAAAATTTGTCAATGTTCTATTTATTCTATTTGGTTTTAGTCAAGATTGTCTGTTCTTTTGACTTTAGTTTTCTGCTCTGCAGACGGAACAATGGTGACAAAGCAGGAAATTGTTCGTTTTTTGTCAATTCTATTAAATTACAATAGTAACTTCCAAATTATGCAGTCGGAATTACCTGAATATTACTGAATTATTAAAAAAAACTTTAATGGCGTTATCAAGTGAAAAATTGCCGCCATTTTGTCTGAATCGAAACAGAAAATTACCCCCTTTTTTTTTAAAACTCTCTTGTGTTTTACGGTCGTTTTTTTTCAAATTCTATTTTTTATTTTTTTAATAAATAATTTTCTACCTTATCGATTTTCGTAATTTTTGGATATGGTCATTTTAATAGTACGAGGAATACATATATGCCATTGTTTTCATGTGAAATTCACTATTACGATTTCCGAAATTTCGTCCCAATAGTGTAGAAGCGCCTCACTATTTAATTATAGTTCGTCAGTTTCCCATGTTGATCGTTAAATCATGCTATTTAGAAAGAAAATGTGAAATTCGATTTAATTCCTTTCAGAAAATATTTTGCCCGGATCAGAATGAACTTCAAATGACCATTATCTTAAAAGAAGACGTAATTTTTAATTCGCTCATACAGAATTACTCCATTTGACATAGAACAACAACAAAAAAATATGCCCCTGAATTTTTAGATAAGAAGATTGCCAATAAGATGAAGATTGTCAGTATTAATAAATAAAAGTGTTGCTATGGAATCGGCTGGATTCGAACACAGCACACAATGCTTGCTAATCCGTATCGTAATGTACTTCATAACTCCCCATTCCACCTACAAAACCGATCTAACCGAAACTGAAGTAAGCGCGCATATTTCCATACCAGTTTCGTCATATTTTGAGCTACACACTCCAAAGTGACAATAGCTTCAAAATAGTAAGATATGACGAACGAAAACAAACAGACATGATAACATATATTTCTTGGCCTTCGGGACAAGATTCCGGCAGATACTCCAAGCAAAGACCATATGTGGGGGTAACCCCACATATCTGAACTTGGTCAATGTAGGGATCACCATACAGACCACAGTTACTATCCAGCTCCCATTTCCCACCTCTCGGGAGCTGGTCTCCCCTTTCCCTCCCCCTCCCTCTCTCTCCACATTAAAAAACGACCTTGTGCCTAATTTGCTCAGTGGGGAAGCAAATAAATCCAAAAAACTCCACATATAAGACCTTGGTCAATGTAGGGGCAACCCATCATACCAATTGTCACTATCCAGCTCCCCTACACCCCGGGGAGTTGGTCCCCATTTCTCCTTCACTCCTCACATTAAAAATCGGCCTTGTGCCTAATTTGCTCAGTAGGAGAGCAAATAAATACCTCAAAGTGTAGTATCTGTTCTTCAGATGCTCCACTTCAATTTCTTGTTCTCTGTCAGTGGAGGAGAAATCCTTCACGACTGAGGCAATTTTTATGTTTGTTCCTTTTCTCCACGTTAAAAAACGACCCCGGTGTCTAACTCTGTCTGGGGCGGCATTGTAAATAGGAACATAGATTTCTAAAAATGAAAGGTATTTATGTATTTAGGGTCATTTCCTTACCTCCTTCCATTGCTCTCAGCATAAGTTGTCTATCGATATCAGAGCCATATACTTGAGATGCATCAATATAACCAGTAGCGGTATTCAATTGTTCTCGGGGTCCTGAAAAGGAAAAGTAAAATAACGTACTTCTTCATTGTGAAGTCAAAATAAGTTAAAAACAATAAAAATAATCAAATAATCAAACTTTCTCGGGCAACGTTGGGATACCGGCAGCTAGTATCTGATAATATTACAAATTTAATGATATACGCTTAAGAATATAGATTTTTGTTTTACTTAATTTTATAGAATAATTCTAAATTCATGCATAAACAGAACAAATATTTAAATAATATGCCTCGTGAGATATACTTCTTTTACAAATAACGTCTCGCCTGTTTTACATATTGACATTTTTTCTATCGTAACAGTTCGAAAAGAATAAAGTTTTACTTGAGAAAAAGCAAAAACAAAATAAATTACGTCTCTTTTAAAATAAGCAAGTTATATCTTATAATATACTAGCGGGGAGGGGGGTACCCGGCGTGGCCCGGGTGTTTTTTGGTGTGTGTGGTCGGGCGGTGGGGGTGTTAATGAAAACCACAGAATAAGCGAAGTAAAAAAAAACAAAAAAACGAACGTTAAAAAATCTGAAAACACGTGAAAAATGGCTTAAATAACCCTGCTTCAATATTAAAATTTAAAAAAATCAAAAAAAAAAAAAAAAAGAAGACATCTCACACCACGATTCGAACTCAAAACCTTTAGATAATGAGGACGAGCTTTAAGCAACATACATGTGTTATGGTTCCAGATAATAAATTATCCGATCGGGAGATTCTATTTATTAAAAAGCAGGATAAACGCTGATAACTTCGGCTGTGATAACAGAATATTCTTTTAATTCTTTTGACTCTCGAGTATATATCCGACACATTAAGACACACTTAATTAACTGAGAACCACATCCGTTCGTTTATATATAAACATATAAGATATTAAAGGATATATACTCAAGGGTCAAAATAATGAATGTTGTTACAGCTCTAGTGAAAACACACTACTAATATTAAATTATTAGTATTTAGATACGCAAATTTAATGTTCGTACTATGTAATCGCCTTCTATTCTGCTTTTTAATAAATAGGATCTCTCGATCACTGAAAACGTAATATAAGAAAAAAAAACAACAACTTAAAAAAAAATGTCGCTTTTGGACAGTACGTTTTGAAAGAAAACGTGTTTTTTGTGTATTAATTTTATGTTTATTTTCTTAGAGAAACCTTATTATCCTGCATTAACACGATTTCTCATCGAAACTTTGTTTTGAAAATTGTGATGTAAAAATAGTTGTGAAATATTTAATAATTTGAATGCCTTTAATGTACGTACGTGAATCATAGTTTATTTTTAAAAAATAATACTCAGAGTAAGTTTTAATTCTATGAAAATATCTTTAATTAGAAATAATTATTATTGAAACAAAATCAACAATTATTTCTACTGTCACTGTGGAATTTCCACAGGCCCCGCTAGTAATACAATAATTTGATTTAGCCTATTATCTTTTGGATCATCTTAGAACTTCAGACGTCGTTGGGCTTCATCGTCCTTTTAAGAATTGTCCCTAAAAAATATGACAACAACAATTGAAATTTATGACGTACTTTTCTCTACGTCAATTTACTAGTCCAGTTAATCTAATTATAGAGTTCATTCCAAGGATCTCTTTACAACAAGTTTTTACTTTTCTATAAAATAGAGATGTGTGACTATTAGTTGTTAGAAACAAAAGTAAAACGAGTTGGCCGAAAAGGGGTGAAATCAAAACAACTATGAAGATGAGGATAACAATCCACAAAAATGAATTCATAAATTATGAAGCCTCATCTTAAAGGATTCACTAAAAATAATATATAAATACGTTCATGTTGAAGAAATTTTTTTTTTTAAATCAAACCCTATCCAAGTCTATTACCAATCGTCAAGGTCTCATCATGTACCCGATACTCATTAACCCTTATCCTTGAGTGGCCTTTGGATCTTGATAAGTAGAGATTCCTTAGTAAAAGAACAGCCCCTGATTACTTACACCAAGTTTTATTTTGTCTCACTGCCCTCTTAAGCAAGACACTTTATCAAATCTCCATTGCTAACGATTACTACGATATTATCCCATTGATTACTGTACACGCAATAACCCTTATCCCCGAGTGACTTCCGGGACTTGATAAGTAGTGACTACCATGTAAAAAAAAACTGTGTGACTATTAGTTGTTGAAAAGAAAAAACGACGATGTTTTTACTTACCCAAACCGCATGTGAGAGCAGGAGAGGCAAGGCTTCGTACGAATTCCATGCATGTTCTTCCGTAGACGCCAAAGTAGGTATCATTAACTGGGATGTCAATCGGATAACAGACGGCACTAGCAAAAATATAAGGAAAGAACGATAACTCTGTCGGGCTCTGTGGATGTCAGAACATAGCATAAAGACATGAAAATTAAACAAATAAATTAATTAAATTTCAAACAAATGCATTAAACACGTCAACGCAAATGCCCATGCTTGTAGGAACACCATAAACAATTGTTAAAACAAAAATGCGATGCATATTTTGCACCAAATTCAAATAAAATAAAATAAAAGAATGTATACTTTTTCAGTCGCTGAGAAGAGCTGAAACAATCGCCATAAGAGCATAAAAGTATCAATTTAACATTTTCTGATAAACGGCTGGGAGCCAATGCCCACATTAAAAAAAAATAATAATAAAAAAAGGAAGTGACGTAGCTAATTAGCAGTCCAGGATTCAATCGTTACCGCAGCAGCTCATGACGATATCAACTACTTGAACAAGATTTACAGTCGGTTTTTATCCCTCTTCCCCGATGAGAAGATGTGACACAAGGTCTGGAAAGTAGGATTTGGAAAAGCGCTCTAAAGAAAGAACACTTTAACCCGTCAAAAATGCATGGGAAGCCTCATCGCCAGTCCCTGGTTGGGGCGCTTCAATCGATTAACAATAAAAACCCTTTCTCAAAACGTGGGAGAACTAGAATTGCTAGAACTGCAGAAAACTATTCTTAAGCCTGCAGAGAACAAGCCATCTCAGCTATGGCTTGGACTCAATATTTATCTCCTCCCTCGACGGTGGCGGGATAATGTGACACAAGGGTCAGAAAGCGAGATTTGAAAAGCCAACATTATAACGGAAAAGCACTCTATCCTGCAAAGAAGCCTGGGAAGGCCTGTTAGCATTCCTCAGTAGGGTCGCCGCATGCGATTAGCAATTATTAAATCCCTTATCCAAGGAAGAAAGCAAAGCCTGGGAGAATGGACTCCTAGAATTGCACAGGATCAGCACCATACCTCACTCAACAAGGAAAAAGTCATCGCAATAATTGCCTAGACTCTGGCAGATTTGATGCTGAGGGAAAATTTCTGGCTGAAACAACACACCAATCCACCGCGTCAAAAAACACTACTTAAAATAACTCGTGGGAGATAAATTCAGACACATGTAACTGTTTTTGATTCACATAATCATCAGGAGCCGTCAAGTGTTGAGTTTATTTCAACCGAAGTAACGTGGTGGGGATTATATGACGTAATATCTGTCAGAAATGTGACGTAGTTTTAGTGACAAGTAGAAAGTATGACGTTTACTTGTATCAATCAAAGAAGAAAGGCTGTTATACTTACGTATTGTCAGAGTTACAACAGTCGATGCTCTCTTCCAAGTCACCTATGAAACATAAAACAATATTTTCATGTATTGGATTTAATATTGAACTGATGTCTAGCATTCTTATGGCATGATGAATCAAGTAGCATGAAACAATATTAAAATTAGACAATTAATTACGCACATATAAAATGGTATAATAATATTCATTACAAATTCACATTCTTAATATATACTAGCGAGATGATGTACCCGGCGTTGCCCGGTATTAAATTTAACGTTAAATCCCTTAAAAAAAGATGTCGTAAAAAACAAACAAACAAACAAACAAATAAAAAAAACGGAAAGAATCTGATACATGTGCATTCGAATATTATGTTTTTTTTTCTAAACAGTTCACTTCTTGTAAGTAAAAAAATACTCAAGCTGGGATCGAAACCAAAATCTACAGATAGTGAGTCAAGTACGATAACCATTAGACCAGCTAATCAGGATCTTTAAAAAAGTTTTTTCAAACCTCGTGAAACAGTTGACAAGCAGATAAGAATCGAATGATCCCCAAGTACCAGTTTTTCAGTTTTGACCCATTAGAATTCCCATTTTTTTAGGACTAAAACCGATTAAAAAGTTTTCCACATTTCTGAATACACTATATACCAATTATCAAGTTTATAGATAAAAAATCGTTGAGTATATAAGTTGAAAAGTGTCTTCAGACTCACACACTCACTTTTATAGATATATAGATAATTTATACTAACACACATTACATTTAAGTCTAGTATTGTCATATGACCATGATTAATGCAACACGAAACAAAATGAAGATTAAACGATAAACTTAAAAGGAAGACAAAACAAACAATAGTATATAAGTTGCACTATAAATTATTGCATATGATCGTTCAAATGGTAGATAAGAGTTGTATTAACACTCTTCACACGTGATCATACATATAATATATTAGAGCATCATTAAACAGAGAGAAATATGTAACTGGGTGATTCCTATATAGCGAAAGACAAATAACTGCGCCAAGTTTCGTTGCTCTACTGCATGATTCTAAGTAGCATACATTACACATGCTCATTCAAATAGCGTATAACTTGAACTAACAATCATTACGTATAATCATTCATATTATACACTAGCGGCTGCGCCGCGTCGGCATACACAACGCCGACAAACACAAAATCGAGTACACTCAACATCAAGTACACTCAACATCGTCTTACCATCAACGCTTACCTTGTGAACTCGGAGTATGAGAAATTCCCATGTGCACAAAACAAAATCACCGAAAGAACAAAAATACCCTAAGGGTAAGGATAGTGAGTAAACGTTGAATAAAATGATGTTAAAATGATTACGAACTTGCTAGGATTCGAACCTGAAATCTTCTGATTCATAGTCAGACGTATTATCTATTGCGCCACAAGTCCTGTCCGTATGCTGAAAGATGTTACCGCGACTGTATACAGACAGTCCTAAATTCTGTTAACATGGGCAGGTAACTTTTTCGGCAATTGCACGAAACGGCCCAAAATCCTTATTTTTTTTTTTTTTTTTTTTTTTTTTTTTAATTACATTTTCACCCCAAACAAGGCACATTGCCACTTTAATGTAGGGGGCTACTATCAGGGGAAACATCTACTGGGGTACTATGTAGGGATTAGGGCAGCGAGATGTTGGTTCACGTTGCACTTGAACTTATGCATGTCAGTACAGTTGGGGAAGCAGTGACCTGGAATGGAATTCCAAAGTCTAGCAGTTCTGGGGAAGAAACTACTGGAGTAGAAAGATCTTTCACATCTAGGGATCTCTACAGTGTGGGGGTGGGATTTTGTAGCTTGTCGGGTCTGTCGAGGGTGTTCACGTCGTGGGGGCACAAGTGCTTGCAGTTCTTCAGAGCATTCACCATTATAATACTTGTAGAACAGGAAGAGGGATGCAACGTTTCGACGATGGGACAGAGGCTGAAGTTTTGATGCCAGTTTAGGGCCTATCAGATTTGCGACTCTCTTTTGAACCCTGTCAAGGAGCGAGAGACTAGTAGCCGATGCACCGGCCCAAATATGACAGCAATACTCCATACATGGGCGAATAGTGGCCTTATAGAGGTACAGGATACTTTCGGGTGTTAGAAGTTTTCTAGCACGGTAGAGAGAGCCCACCTTCCTCGCAGCGGCCCTGGCAATGCCCTCGATATAATTGTTCCAGCTCATGCTTCCTGTGAACGTTAGGCCAAGGAGCTTGAAAGACGTACTCTCAGCTAAAGAGTTGTTGGCTATTGCTATAGGTGGTAGAGAAGGTTTCTTGTAATTATTGAATGAAACCAGTTTTGTCTTGGTGGCATTGAACGTTACCATCCATTTTTGTCCCCATTCCACTACTGATTTGAGGTCATCCTCTAGTGTTTCTGCCATTACTTTAGATATATGTTCATTTGTTTTCCTGTCGTGCCTGCTATAGAGTGTGGTGTCATCAGCATATATACCCATCTCAGAGGCAATTTTGTCGGGGAGGTCATTTATGAATATCAGGAACAGCAGAGGACCAAGGATAGATCCCTGGGGCACTCCCGCATTTATATTATATTGTTTAGACGTACGACCGTCGAGGACAACCTGGATTTTTCTCTTATCTAAGAAGGATTTAATTATGTTAAGTATTCTACCAGTGATACCGTAAGATCTAATCTTCCTGAGGAGACCCTCATGCCATACCCTGTCAAAAGCCTTAGATATATCTAGAGCTACCGCTCTGCCCTCTCCCGCTTTGTCCAGTGAATGGTATATGCGTTCAGAGATTACAGTGAGGATGTCTGCCGTGGAACGGGCTTGTCTAAATCCATATTGATGGTCGGTCAGAAGTTTAGCATCTGTAAGGTTCTGGACTAGAGCATGGTTAATTAAGGTCTCAAATATTTTGGCGAAAAGTGGGAGGAGGCTAATAGGGCGATAATTTAATGGGTCAGTTCTTTCGCCAGAATTCTTGAATACTGGTACCACAGAAGCAGTTTTCCAACAGCTCGGAAAGCAAGATTCATTAAGGCATTTGTTGTAGAGTTTGGAGAGAACTGGAGCTACTTCGGCTGAGCACTTTTTTAATAGCACAGCTGGGATGAGGTCGGGTCCACATGCTTCGGGCTTTTTGTATGACTCAGCGTTGTTCGTTACCAACCATATACAGATAAGAACAATCTAGGGACTCACACCTTTCAGGGGGAAAAAGAATTTTTCAATTTGATGCATCCGTTCGAAAGTTTTATTGGTACATACATAAATAAATAAACATTTAGAATTTTATTAATAGCATAGATAATTAAAACTAATACGTATTGCATATGATGATTAAAATCTAGTATCGTCATATCATCAAAATGTATATAAGATGAAACAAAAGCAAAAGTAGATGATAAACTTACCTCCAGATGTTGGCATGGATGGGTAAATCTGAAGATCGTGGTTCAAGAAGACACCAAAGAGGGTGGTCAAGTGAGTGAGTTGATCGTCGCGGTCAGCGGGGGTGCTGAAGCCATGGAAGTTGGTACTGATCAATCGAGCACCGGGTAGGGCACCACCAAGAACACCGGTTGCGCGGGGAAGATCGAGACCTATCAGGAAAATATAGATTTTAAATACATACTGCATTACCTCCCCTATAAAGGGTTGGTGGTCAAGGTCTGGTGTGGACGCGTGTTAAAAGCACACAGATATTTTAGCGTGTTTCTGTGCTTCTCCAAGACAAATCCACCCCACGTGCACGTCGTGACCACTGCCACGCAGACGGGGCTCTGATGAACGGCGAGTGTCCTGCGCCATATAACTGGACCTCCACTGCCTTGTGGGCCAAGGTTATTTAACCAAAGGCTAAAGGTGAGGTAACCCTGACAGAAACCTCCAGAGGAGCTTAGGCCCTGTAAGCTGCGGCATATATGACCCACTGGCGTGTGGAATATGCTCTGGTGCCCAGCAACCTGTTCCAGTCATGGATCAAATGGCATGGTGTGTGGAGAGGGCTCTGTAAGCCGTGCTGAAAGCGACCTCCCTAGGATTTTGGATCAATGTGGCAGTTGTTTAGCGAGTGGGATTGTCTCGGTGCAAAGTCTTTCCCCACTATAACAATCCTCATGCACAGGCATTGCTTGATATAAATTAGATACACTTTTTACTATCTCGTGTATCTTGATGGCGGGACGATTTTTTTTTTGTGCTATATCGAGTGATGGCAATATTCGAAAGCGAATTTGCTGCCATCATAAAGGGGGGTCCACACTCTAAATATCACTATAAAGTAAATATATGTTTGTTATGAAAAAGTCATAAACAGTACAATTCAATCAGACTTTGGAGTCATGGGTATTGATGAGAGGAGGACTCGTGTTTCGGGCCCACAGTCAAAACAACAAACAAAATAAAAAAATATATCTTGAAATTGAAAAATGACCGTTTTATTTAAAAGTCAGTATCGCTTGCATTTTTACTAATGTCGGAAAGCATAAAGATTGGGGTTGCACAGTTGTTGCCTTCATCCTTATCTTTTCCTTTACCATTGATTCCTAAGCTATTTTTTCGCGGACGATTGCGTCATCTTTCTACGTCAGATTGTATAGATATGTATTAGTTATACGGATTAATAATCTCTCTCTCTCTCTCTCTCTCTCTCTCTCTCTTTGATGGAATGGTCATTACTAACCAGCCGTGGCACTCTTCACGAATCGTCGCCATTGACTTCCGTTCTGCGCCATTCCGAGCAACTCAGCCATGTTAATGTTCGCGATGTCCTTCATGTTGTCTGGCATTCTTATTTTTTTGTTTTCCACGTCCTCTTTTGCCAGGAGTCGTAACAAAGAGCAGATTATTTATTAGAGAGAGAAAGGTTTATATTTAATACCCGAGGGAAATAATTCTGTAATTAGCTACTACTGACCAACGTATCCTGTGATATAATTAAACAGCGATGAAACGAAGATTGTTGGATGTCCGTGTCCTAGACTTGGTGGGCAAGTCAAGCATCGACTGAAATGTATTTGTACAAAATATGGTTGGATTGCAGAGAGGACTATGAACGAAATCATTATTTTTTTGAGTAGATTGTACTCAATTTTGGTCGTGCCGTACATAGCAAATGTTAATGATGTGGTTATAAAAGTGATTCAAATATAACTTAAAATTTTGGCGAAACAACAGAGCGACCAACTGAAACTTTCCCACTATCAAAGTATATCTGGAATTAAACCTAATCTGCATTTATACGAATCATTCTTGTTTGATAAAAAGTTTGTCCAACAAATGTGATAGCTTTTTTTGTTGTTTTTGTTTTACATAGGCACCGCCACTTATCAAGGCCCAGAAGCCACTCGAGGATAAGTGTGAAGCTGCAACAACAAACAATATGGCATTGTGAAGATACACATTTCAAAATAATTGTCGTCATGTTTTACTTACCGTCTTCGTAGACGGCGGGTAGGTATCTCTCAAAGGGTGTGCTGGATCGACCCAAGTAAGGTAAGACGAGATTGTTGCAAGATCCATCGGCTGTTCGGTAGGGAAAGTCAGCATCACATGTGAGGGCAGTCAAGAAGGGACACGTAGCCACAAGTTCCAGGGGAGGCTGGACAGCGGTCACCAGGTTCTCAGCATCGATAAGACCTTGGTCCAACCTGAATTTAAACCATTATACTACATATGCTAACAAATTATTTTAATTATACCACATTTAAATTAAATTTTAATCATAACACATTAAAATTATATTTTAATTATACATTAAAATTAAATTTATATTATACCACATTAAAATTAAATTTTAATTATACCACATTTAAATTAAATTTCAATTATACTACATTAAAATTATACAACATTCAAATTAAATTTGAATTATACCACATTAGAATTAAAATACACCACCTATGCTACTAACAAGCTTAGATATTTGCTTCGATAGTAATTACAATGCTCACTAGTTGTTCTAAAATATTTTCTGATATAAACTGCGTCCATCGCTTTATTGCAGATTAGTAAAATATCAATATTTCACTAAATATACGTCACACAAACATGAAAATTGTATCATCAAATAACTGTTTCAAGGTTAGTTATTTCCCAAAATTTTATTCAAATTCATGCGATATTCTCGAAGTTATGACATTTTATTTATGATCAAGTAATTTATACTGTCCATCGCTTTATTGCAGATATTTTAAATGCCAAAATGGGGCGATTAACGGTTATCGAAAAAGATTGTTGCTGGACTCGCACAAGGATGGTTCATCAAAAATTTAGCTATGGAGCTGGAAAGACATCCAAGCAGTCATCTGATTATACAATTTTTATTTTTTGTAACACATATTTAGTGAAATATTGATATTTTACTAATCTGCAATAAAGCGATTGACGTAGTTTAGTCAAGATTGTTTTCTCTATTTAACTACCGATTTCTTCCATCTATTTGGCATGATCAAGGGATCAAGGAAGCCATTTTTAACATGGAGAAAAAAGGGGGCTTTCCAGTTATCTGAGAGGAAGGTAATCATTAATTAAAAGGAACCGTATTTTGTTTGTCACTATCACCGTCTGTGGAACTGAAACTGGGAGTTAAAATAGCAAATAATCTTGACTATAAAGGTATTATCCTTTTTGTGTATAATTTGATACCGAAATAAAATACCTATTGCAAACAGATTTTGGAAACAATTATTTCTTTTCGTATAATATTTTGAAGATTTTCAATTATGCCTTTACAAAAGCTAACGTTGCTTACGTGGGATTTTAAAAATATAGGCTTATAAGAATGAAATTCTACAGCGATTAGTTAACCTACAAATTCTTTAGAATCCAGTACAATTTATTTAACCTATAAAGTATAGATTAATTAATCTTTTTTTCCAAATGTGATACGATAACCTCTATATAATTTGAACTCGGTATACAAAGTTCGCACTACTGCAATGCCCTTCATTTACAACTAGTAATAATACTATAATTAGGAGATTCAGTTTTAATGCTTTTGTAGGTGGTATCTAATACATAGAGAAAAGTTCGTCGGATTCTTGATATTTGCACGTCACATATCGATATTTGACTCTGTTTAACCACCTTATCTTTTTCTTTTTTTGCTTTCAGAATGTTGTTTACAATACTAAAATGTCATTTGCCTCAGCTGTTTGAAAAACTATTTATTCCATCTAAGGCTTAGTGCTACAATAGTGACAATTTAAAATGATGAGAGAAGCAATATGAAAGCTAGCGCTTGTTTTAACTTGAATTATCTCCCTTTATATAAACATTTCCAGATCGCTTGTCTATATTTATTCACTACGTGAACAACTCTAACCCTGGCACCCCACACGGGCAATGTAACGCATAGATCAACTATTTCTTTTCTATTGAATTCGATCTAGTCGACTGCATAGTTAAGTTCTCTCTATTTGGCTACCATGACAGAAATTAAAAAGACTTACAAATTTTGAATGAAATTTGATCGAGGTCGAGTCCAGTACCTGCTAGAAATTTAGTGTAACCAGATCTCATGTAAAGTTTTCCATAACATCAAATAATAATTGTATGCCATATGAAGATATCCCATTAGCAATAAGCCTCTTTAGTTTTGTCCTTTATGTCTCTCGTTGCATAAGAGATGTTTCTGACAAAAGTACAAGAATTCCTATTTTCTGTGTTGGAATCTATCTACTTAACATTTATCGTTTTTTTTTGTTTTACATGGGAATAACCATTTATCAGGGCCTGGAGGCCACTCGAGGATAAGAGTTAATGGGTATACATTAGCCAATGTGATTATAGCGTAGTAAACATAAGTAGTGGAAATTTTGTAAGTTGGATTACTTAAGGGGACGGTTCATCAAGAACTTGTTTACGTTGGACTTGTTGTAGTCAACTGAAAAGCAGGCAAACTAAAGAGAGTTTCCACAAGCAAACTGAAGAGAGTTCCACAGGCATGCAGTTCTAAGAAAGAAGCTTCGTTCATGGAATCTGGATTTAGGTTTAGGCACGGATAAAGAGTGTGGGAAATTATTGATAGCGGTTTTGGCTAAGCGAATGTTTTTCGTGAAAGTTTGGCGAGAGAGACTGAAGGGGGACTGATTGAAGCTCAGACGAGCACTTGACATGAAAATGACGATAACGCAGAGACATATATAAATCTTGATACAATAATTGGACGTAATTTGTATAAATAACTGATAACTAGTTAAATGTTCAGAATGCCGTCGTCTTATTCAACAAATGATTAAAAAAATAATTTTTGTAGAACATTTTGACTTCTTCCACACAGTGTAACTCAGTTGTTAAACCACCCTTTGCTATGAGATTTGAATTCGACCTAATTGGTCTCATAGTTAGCTGTTGTATCCATTTTATGAGGAAGTAAGAATGGTGTGTCTCGATTCGCCATATTTAATAAATAAAGGAAAAACAACTTAATTCGAATTACCAAGACAGAAATAGAGATCGAAATCAACCCCGTAAGGACTACAAATTACTATTAATTATCTACAAATCATAAAAAATGATGCTCTCTCTCTCTCTCTCTCTCTCTCTCTCTCTCTCTCTCTCTATATATATATATATATATATATATATATATATATATATATATGTGTGTGTGTGTGTGTATGTGTGTGTATATATATGTATATATATATGCATATTATTAGAAGGTTAAAGAAGTATATAAAACTTTTTAAAGATGTCTTATTGATATGTTTACTCCCTAGTCACTCTTCTGATGAGAAGTATTAGGCTTCGAAATGCTGATGTACGAAAAGCATATAAAACCATTTACTGTTCCTTTATTACATCGATAAATAAATCTATGTATACCAACATATGACTTTGTCTTATCTATAATTGCTAATATAATATATATATATATATATATATATATATATATATATATATATATATATATATATATATATATATATATATATAATCATTCCGGTTAAAGATATCCAAAAGTATAAAGAAAACGAATTTACCGAGGTTATCGATAGTGATCATTGAAAAAAGGCAAATATATTTTTTATTTTATTTTAGGTAAACAGATTATATGGTTACGACAATAACACAGCTAATATATCGGTCAAATGAAGACATTCATCGGGTAAACTAAACTTCCGGTTTCATAGAGATATGCTCTTTAAAGATTGTTGTGCTTCCTTCTCTAACAAACTACTCATCATATACATACAATGTAACGCTTAAGTACCCTTTGCAATAAGATTAAATTCGGCCTTGTTCGTCTCAGAGTCAGTTACTCTATCCATTTGACCAAAATATTTCTACTGAAAAAAAAAAATTAAAAAAAAAAAAACAACCCAAAACATCTGTACTTACAAATCTTGAATGAGCCTTGCGGTCTCGACAAAAATCAGTCCAGTTTCGGCAATGATGAGGTCAGCGTTGGCTAAAGTCTCGGCCGCTTGGGCGTTTACGAGGGCGGCTGCGGCGGTGGCGTTGGCGGCGGCGATGGCGGTCTCGATAGCGGCGGCGGCAGCGACGGCTGCTGCTTCGGCGATGGCGGCGTCCTCGGCTCCGGTTACGGAGGCCTCGGCGGCAGCAGCGGCGGCGACAGCGGCTACTTCGGCGATGACGTCAGCGTCGGCACCGACGGCTTCGGCGGCGGCAACGGCGGCAGCAGTGGCGTTGTTGACGGCTTCAGCGTTGGCTCCGACTACGACCGCGACAGCGGCGGCAGCAGCTGCTTCAGCGACAGTGGCGGCATCGGCTCCAGCCTCGACGGCGGCGGCGGCAGCGTTTCCAGCAGCAACAGCAGCAGCGACACCTTGATTGAAAAATGCCAGTTTCTTTTGAGTACAAATTTATAAAAAAATTATATCATATTTTAAACATTCATATACGGTATAATCATGTTGTAACGCCGATCCTTGTTATATCACCAAAATAAAACGGCGTTGAGCTTGGCCATTATCAGATGGGTGACTATTTGTTAGATAATAAGCGCTGCATGTATTTAGGTAAACGCATATATGTAATGCCCACAGGAGATGAACGACGCGGCCTTAGACTCGTCTAGCTGTACACACTATCAAAAATTCCCCCCACTCTTTATCTGTGCCTAAACCTAAACGTAGATTTCATGAACAAAGCTTCTTTCTTAGAACTGCACGCCTGTGGAATTGTCTTCCGTTTTCCTGCTTTCCGGCTGACTACAATATGGTTGTGTTCAAGTCTAACGTAAATAAGTTCTTGATGAGCCGTTCCATATAAGTTATCAAATTTAACAAATTTTCATTACTAATGATTATTATATGGTTCAATTTCTACTGTACACTCTTTAACCCTTATCCTTGAGTGACCTCTTGGCCTTGATAATGTGTTGATGCCTATGTAAAAAAAAGAAAAAGTCCAATGTGAACAAGTTCTAATTGAATCGTCCCCCTAAGTAATCCAAGTTACAAAATTCCCACTGTTTACTATGCTAAAATCGCAATGACTAATGTATACCTATTAATCCTTATCCTCGAGTGGCCTCTGGGCCTTGATAAGCGGTGACACCCATGTAAAAAAAAAAAAGGCAGATACAGGTCAACTTTGGGCAAGATATAACACCTGTTAGCCTACTTCTGATATTCTGGAGGGTTTCAATACAGAGGGTAAATGGAGTTCCTCGGCCGCGGTGAAGGCAATACATCCAAGGAAAAGGGGTTTGTGGAAAAAACCTAATCGGATAGTAGAAGGCCATCCTCTAATTATAGTTTTTCTTTGCCCATTTTTTCAATATTTCAATAAAACTTTCTCGTGTTTTTCCCGATGTGTGTGTGTATGTGTGCGTATATATATATATATATATATATATATATATATATATATATATATATATATATATATATATATATATATATATAAAGCTGAACGTCTGTGTGTGTGTGTGTGTCTGGTCACGAATAGGCTCCTATATGGTTGACTATTATAGAAAACTGATCACATATAATGATAGAAGATATATCGAGACACAGGAATGCGTATGTTTGATCTGGCAGAACGGTTGCTTCATTAAAATTGTGAGGTCTGCGTTCACGCCTAGTCCACAAAGTATGGAAATAAAAAATTTAAAAATGAAAAAAAAAAAAAAAAAAACGTTTACAAGTGTTTTTGATATAGATGTACATAATAATACTTTGATAAGTATGTTTTAACTTAAATAGGGATGGTATAATAAAATTGTGGGGTCTGTGTTCGCGCCTTGCCTCCATAGAATGGAAATAGGCACAAACTTTAATAAATACTTTGATAATTATGTTTCAGTTTGAAGAAATATGGTATAATAAAATTATGGGGGTGTTCGTTCGCGCCTAACCTCCATAAAATGGAAATATGTCACAAAGTTTAACAAGGTTTTTTAAATATAGATCTACAGAATATTGTGATAAGTGTTTCAGTGTGAACAGGTATAGTATAATAGATTATGGGATTTATCTATTTTATTTTTACTTTCATCATTTTTTGCTTTGGTTTTGATACTCTCAAATTCGAAGTTATCACTTTACAACTCTTCCTTTTCATAACCTATCATACTTTCATAAATCACAGTCCATTTTCTGTAGGTTGTTTTTGAACAACGTCAACGACGATGATTGAGGAATAAAACAAAATGTAGAATGTAGAATGATTAACAGACAGACCATTTATATATATATATATATATATATATATATATATATATATATATATATATATATATATATATACAACGCTTAATATGACTATACATATACATTGTTATTTCAAAATCGATGCAGACGAATACCTTTCTGTACATCCTAGTATATTCTATTTTATTTCCCAATCATCTCTATCATTTCCTGAAGAAGTCATTGGAAAATGGGGATGAAGCGTTGAAAATTTCTCAAACGGCTACAGATTTTTCCTCTAATTTCCATCTATCTATCTATCTATCTATCTATCTATCTATCTATCTATCTCTTTCAATGTCACTCTTTCTCTCTCTTCCTCCCCCTCTCTCTCTCTCTCTCTCTCTCTATATATATATATATATATATGTAAAGTATGAACATACATATTCATGGCAATTAAACTACAGAGTCGTAAGCCTTTCATCCATGCAGGGATTCGTCAGGCTTAGTGCGTAGATTTTTTTTCATTATTGTAATGGATGTCTGTATGTAGCTTAATTGCTATATATATATATATATATATATATATATATATATATATATATATATACATTTTACTTCTAATCTGTACAATGTTTTAGTAAATACTGAAAAGTAATACGCAATATATATTACCGTATAATACTCGAAAGGCTTATATATATATACATATATATAAATATATATATTTAATTATTATAGTAAAAAAATAATTATATATATATATACATATATATATATATATATATATATATATATATATATATATATATATATACAGATGTCTCGTGTTGCGGAGTTCAAATCGTTCGACTGGTATTAATCGTGACACCCTGCACTGAAGATTCCCGAAAGGATGAAACACGAGTGTCTGTAGGTATTTAATTATTATAGTAAAAAATAATTATATATATATATATATATATATATATATATATATATATATAATTATCAATTTATATTGATAGTTCATATATATATATGTATATATATATATAGTTCATATATATATATATATATATATATATATATATATATATATATATATATATATATGGACTATCAAGAAAACGCATAATATGAATATCTATGTACATTGTTATTTTAAAATACATGCGGTTAAATATAATAAGTATCACTTTTAATATGGTTTACATATAATAAATATGCCACTTTCGTATCATTTGCATAAAAAGAAAGCTGTGGAGGGATCAAATTGTTGCAAACATTCATTACCTTGGTCGGTGGCACCAGCAGCTCTGGCAGCTGCAGCGGCTGCAGCAGCAACAGTGTTGCCAGCGGCTTCAGCAACTCCAGCATCTCCGGCAGCACCACGTGTTCCTTCGGCACCAGCAACATCAGAAGTTCCTCTTGAGTTTCTAAAACCCCCGGTTCGGCCTCCTCGACCTCGTTCTGATCTGAAACCTCCGAAATCACGACCAGATCTGACTTTCTTACACGCCTTTTCGTAAGCTTTTTGACAAAGATCGTCGGTGATCGGTGTCAGGCAGCTCACAAGACATGGCAAGACAACCAAAAATAATATCGGTGTGAGACTGAAAAATGAAATAATAATTATAATAATACAAATAATAATGATACTACTACTACTACTACTACTACTACTACTACTACTACTAATAATAATAATAATAAAATAATAATTATAATAATACTAATACTACTACCAATAATAATAAGTCACATAAACTGTGCCCCTAAAACAACAACTATTACTACTAGTAGTAGTAGTACTACTACTAGTACTGCTGCTGCTGTTGCTGCTGCTAATAATAATAATGATAATAATAATAATAATAATGATGATGATGATGATAATAATAATAATATTAATAATAATAATAATAATAATAATAATAATTATAATAATAATAACAACTAGATTTTATCTTATCAGCAACATTTTTTTTGTTTTATTATTTCAAATGTTTATTAGCCATTTGGAATATTCCACTTTCCTTTTTAAGGGATGTCAGCATGATTATGGTCGAAGCGACAATCATAATAATATATAGATAATAATAATAACAACTCTGCCTCTCAAGAAAAGGCACCTACCTTAGATGATACCACACAAAATAGCTATGAAGAATCAAGGAGGAAGGAAGAACTACGGAGAGAGAGAGAGAGAGAGAGAGAGAGAGAGAGAGAGAGAGAGAGAGAGAGAGTACTAACTAGACCTCCACTAGAGGAGTGCAAAGGGCTCTGCGACCTTGGTAAAGTTTATTTTCAACCTAACTTTCAGTGAAGTCCAATAGTCGTTACCAGCGAGAAACTAATCGTATGTGCCACTTGCGATAACCCAAAGTCAGTTGCAAAGGTTACTAGCAAAAGATGAAAGTATGGCAGATCTGGGTGGACTTGTTGTCACACAAAGTCCAGAGAATATCACCGGTTATTATCAGTGCGACAGTAGAAAATGGCTATGAAAGGTTAAGAAGGATGGTAAAACCTAGGAGGTAGAGCACCATCCATACCTCGGCTGGAATGGCACAGATAGTTCTGGAACGTTCAAGAGGTTTGTTGTCACTTAAATTCCAAGAAAAAAACAAGGGTCGTTTTAAGCGAGATCTCAATGGTAAATGTCTGTTGCGATAACGCAAACTGATTTAGAGTAGTAATGAAAGTGCGGGAAGAGTAATAGAAATACGGTTTTTGATTGAGATCAGAGATCTCCGAAGATGCTGAGCAAATGAATGAAAAGCAACTAAATTCAGAGAGAAACAACTATTTGTAAAAACAACTACTTGTTGCAGGGAACATAATCCAAAAGCATGTTTAACCTATTAAGTTACAGGTTATCTTCATCAAGGGGAGAATGTCATTGGCAAGAAAGAAGAGAAAAAAGAAAGAAAACAACATACTGAGGATGGAGTTTAGATCCGAAATATATTTATGTTATGAATTTCAAACAAGTAAAATATTTGTTTATTTTCCTAATATTACGTTGTGATTTGGCTTTCAAACGCATTTGATGCATATTTTATTTTACACGTTACCTATTTTTTTTACTATTGAGTTGAAACTTTGTGTAATGACTAAAAATGGACTAGAATAAACAAATTGAATGTAAAACTGGTTATTTTATTTAGAAACCGAAATATTGACCCTCTTATAAATAAGTTGGTTGGTTTTGTTTTACGGCATATCAATCCTTTTCGGGTTATTTAATGCCGAATCTAAAGATTTTTAAGAACATTTTTTAATAGAATATATTTGTTGTTTTCAAGTCGGTTTCTATTTAACCCATAGTTGGGACCCTAATAGGTACTACCACTCCGGGCCAGAGTGGATCTGCGAGCAATGGTAATTAAAGGATGGCTCCACACTCCCCAAAGTCCACAAGCTGGGGCCTCACCACTGGATATAGTTTAAGGTCATATCCAGGACCCCCATTGAGGGACTTTTACCCTCTGCAGGGGGAGTCAGCGGATTCTAATGCCCCACCGACAGGGCCCTTATAAATAGGATACTGGGTCCATGTGATATATTCTATATATTATGAAGATGAAATTTATACATTATTGTAAGGAGCAAAGCAGTTTTCACAAAGAGATAAATTGCAGTTTTGGCCATAAGTTAATGGCATACTATTGCAAGACTCATTCGAGCAATTACGCGACCTTTCAGGTCAAATCTGACATCATTTATCGACCTAGATCATGTTAGAATGCTTGTTTTCGCTGTGGGGTTTCTTCCCACTGATTCTTTCAGACATGAAGTACATAAATATATTTTGAAATTCATCGTTTCCATTTATCGTGTCGAGAACTTGTGTGAACAACAGACAGCAGTACATCTTGTTTCTAATATATGAAGTATATTTTGCCATAAACTAATAGTGTTTTATATAAGACTAGCCTGGGTGCTCGGCGTTGCCCAGGTGCTTGGAGGTGTGTGTTGAGCAAAAAAAAAAAAAAAGTGGTTGTAGGCAGGCAAGCTCGAACCCGTAGTGCGAAGGAGGAAAAGAAGATGAAAAAAAAATGTGACATCTTTGCCATTGCATCCATCGCCAAACCGGAAGTGGCGAAGGTTTAAATTAAGGCTAGTCAATCGAAAAGAGGGGATGACTTTCCAAAATATCCGCGAAAAAAGCGACCTCTCCTTGTACAAAAGTGCCCAGTTGAGGGTAAAAAATTAATGTTTTTAGCCAATCTTTTGATATTTGTCGCCCGAAGGGCCGAGGTTCAAAATTATACCGATCTCGTGAGAATCCGTCGCCTATATCGAAAGTTTTAGGCATACACACATACATACATACATACATACATACATACATACATACATACATTTAAACAGACAGGTGAGATTTATATTATAGAAAGATAGGCAATACATGCACGTAGTTTGATACCATACAGATAAGTTCCTACATCATCGAACAAATAGAATTTTAGCAAATTTCATAAGAATTCTTCCGAGGGTTCAAACAACTCCCAAAGAAAAGTTGATAAATATAGATGAACTAGACTTTTTAGCCCGTTAAAAACAGGCAAAAGTTATATCCTATTGATTTAGAATGAATGGTTTATGCCAAATTGATGTCTTAATATGGTTAAATTTATGATCATTTTATAATTAAATTTCAACTTTAATCACTAATTGTACATAGAAGAGATACCATAATACTTACTTCGCTGCACCTTATGATAACAAAAGTCCATACAAAATTTCTCTCAGATCGGCTCAGTAATTTAAAAGAAAATGTAACGAACATACTAATCGTATTAGTCCCTAACTCTGCATCAAACGGATACTAAAATACTTAGTTCGCTGCACTTTATCATAACAAAGATCCATACGAAATTTCAGTCAGATCGGTCCAGTGGGTCCTGAGAAAAATGGAACTTAAATACAGATCTCTATTAATCCCTTACTGCGCATCGAACAGATACCATAACGCTAAGTTCGTTGCATAACAAAGGTCCATACAAAATTTCAGCTTGGTCGGCCTAGTAGTTTTCTGAGAAAAATCGAACAGATAGACAGGCAAACAAACAGACAGACTAAGAGAAATATAATATAGATTTTATCCTTCCTTCATAGCAATTAAACAGTACTATTTTATATCATTTTACAATATTTTAAAAAAGAAATTATTTGGTGTCTTATTTATAACTAGGTCTATGACAACAGCATATTCTTTTCTTTGTTTTGACTCTCGAGTATATATCCGACATAGTTTGGCACACTTAATTAATCGAGAACCACATCTCTATATAAAAGCATATAACATATCAACGGATACACACTCTAGAGTCAAAATAATGAAAAGAATATGCTGTTGCCCTAGCTCTATTTATAGGGCACTTGAACTTAATAGGTAAATAATAGACATAAATGCCAAATATTAAAATGATCAAATTTAATTTTATACGAAGAATATAGATTAATTTTATCCTTCCTCCATAGTAATTATATTATAAGCAATACTGTTTTATATTATCTTATAGAATTTAAAAAGAAATTATTTGGTGTTCTTATTTATAACACATTGGGGTCTAATGGGTTAAAGTGTGGTCGGATAGACAGCTCGGTATTTTTCTAATAAGAGAAGGCTTAGAAGTTGTGAAAATACTCACCGCATTTTGGAGTTTTGAGTCTTCTGTGACCATTTGCACATCGCGTCTGTCTTTTTATAGTAAACTTTTGTCTCGTTTTATGACACCCGAAATCACGTTCTTTCGTTGAAGGAGCCCTCTTAACTGTAGTCACCCAGCAATTGAATACTTATTGCATTTACGGCTATCAATTCATGAGCGAAATAAAACCGATATAAAACTCAAGCAAACAAAGAGCAAATAAACCTTTAATGTTATGACGATATCGAAGACCAGAAAAAGAAACAAGTGGGAGGGAGAAGAGGCAAAATCGTGATCATAAATAATATTTTAAGCTGAAAATGTTTTCGTTGTATATTATTGAAATCGGACGTCAAGATGATTATTTTTTTTTAAATTTTCCAACTTGATCATTTAAAAATAAATGTTTTATTAAAATGGTTTTATTAACATAAGGTTAAATGAACACGCCTTTAAAAACGTAAGACCTTTTTTATTAACTAAAGTAAGTGTTTTACTATTTATTGGCTCAATAATCGCGATTTGATAAAACAACACAAGACAAGTACTTGATATAAATTAGTTAAGCCCCCCTCGCTCTCTGTATGTGTCTGTGCAATACTCTCACGTAACGTAAAAAAAAAGAACCTCAAATTTTATCTATCGCTAGCTGTCCGGTCATGTAACTTCCCGGTGATTTTCTTCTCGGACCAATGTATTCTCTTAATACGATAATTACAAAATTATTTTTAAACTAATTGCACTAGATTGTGACCCGGTGATCATCATTCCTGATCGCATGATGATAAGACAACACAAGACGAGTTCTTGATGCAAAACAGTTTAGCTGTGTGTGTGTGTGTATGTGTGTGTGTGTGTATGTGTGTGTGTGTGTGTGCGTGATACCGTCACGTAACGTATAAAATGGGAACTCCAAACGTCCGTTGATAGTTGTCTGGTTGCGTCGGTATCCAGCGATTTTCTTTTTGGTCAGATCTACTCTTGTTTAGCTTCAATCTGTCTGATCTATCTCAGGGGATCTCTGAGCCACCAACTGTCGAAAACTGGACAATGTCTTTAACTTGTAGCCGCGATTAACTGTCGCAAATCTTCCACAAATGTCGTGGACTGTCGAAAAACTCATTGTAACACCCCCAATGTGCGCGCAAACTAACTGTAAATATGTCTCCATCCATTGTTCGGTCATTTTGTTCGCCACTCGCTGGCTAACAATCCGATTCAACTTCCTTTGTCTACCCCGGTGAACAACTTCCTCTCCATTGTTCTACCGACAAACCGATTTCTCCTTTCTTATACCACACGTCATTTCCTCTTTCTTACTCACATTCATACACTCGAAAGGAGGTACTCTGATATTATCACAGTTTATGCACCACCAATATAGGCACGCCAAATGGACGACGAGGCACGACACGTGCTCCTGCTTCTTCTATATTCGTACGGCTTACATTGGATCAACTTGTGACGACAGCCGAATATTGTGACTAACTGTTTTGTTGTTACGTGCTGAGATTGCTTGAATATAGATTCAGTAGTTGCCTGTAGTCACAGGTTGCTCAAATAACATGACGTGCCTAAATCGTATAAATAAGGAGCAATTGTCGTGCCTAGGCGTATATTTTTCGTGCCAAAAGCAGTAGCACCAAGTAAAGTTATTGGGGAGAAAACTCGAGTCAAGCATAAGAAAAACATGTTTTATGCAATAGTGTAGGTATAGAACCCGCTACAAACAGTGCCGATATGAAATATTACGTTCATGTTTCGTACGTAGAGTAAGAACGTCACCTTTTAAACGAATAAATACATCCGAGTGTTACATTAAAAATTAATCGACACATAGGCGTTGCTTTTCCAATGAATAGGAACAACCGAGTGTTTTTCTTACAAGACTCAAACGCCTCTTGAGGGTAAGTGTTAAGGAGTGTTACTTTTAAAATTGATAGAACACCCGAGTGTTACTTAAAAAATAGAAACACTGAGTATTATTAAAAAAACAAAAACAGAAACACCTTTTAAAATAACTTGACATACATAAGTTTTATATTGAAAATAAATACACACATCTCACTATTACTTAATAGTCAGACTCGAGTGTTATTTTTCAAATAAATAAACACACTAAAGTGTTACTTTATAAATGAATAGACATACTCAACTGGTACTGATAAAAAAATTAACATACACCGAGTGTTACTTAATAGACACGCTGGACTGTTTTTTTTTTAATTTAATCGACACACTGAGTGTTACTTTTAAAATGCATGAATTAACCCGAGTGTTACTTTTTAAATGTATATATTAACCTGAGTGTTATTTTTAGAATGCATAAATTAACCCGGGTGTTACTTTTAAAATGTATATATTAACCGGAGTGTTATTTTTAGAATGCATAAATTAACCCGAGTGCTACTTTTTAAATGTATAAATTAACCGGAGTGTTGTTTTTAGAATGCATAAATTAACCCGAGTGTTACTTTTTAAATGTATATATTAACCTGAGTGTTATTTTTAGAATGCATAAATTAACTCGAGTGTTACTTTTAAAATGTATATATTAACCGGAGTGTTATTTTTAGAATGCATAAATTAACCCGAGTGTTACTTTTTAAATGTATATACTAACCGGAGTGTTGTTTTTAGAATGCATAAATTAACCCGAGTGTTACTTTTTAAATGTATAAATTAACCCAGTGTCACCTTTAAAATGCATAAATTAACCAGAGTGTTACTTTTAAAATGGATAACTTAACCCGACTGTTACTTTTTTTTCTCATTTGTACAGCTCATCGCAAAGAAGATATTTTAGTGGTCTTGAATCTGACATGCGGCATATATGACCCGCTCAACGAACCTGACACTGTTGCAGCATGGTACGTACTGACGATCGGCTTGATTGAGCTGAAAGCTCTGTGTCTGGTATATTGTCTTGCCATTTGATTTTCATCAATCTACGTAGGCAGGTGATTTGAACATAGTTCAGTTTCTTAATATGTCTAGCAAATGCGGCCCAAGTTTTGCAGGCATACATGAGGATGGTGAAAATCACAGAACTGTTGAGTTTCGTTTTTACCTGAATCTACCCTCCCACATATTGGACCGAGAAGGTCTAAAGGTCGCACTAGCCTTCATTATCCTGCAATGGACTTCATAGTTTGTGTGTATATGTGCACTGCCTTGAGAGGGCCATGCCTACGTAAATGAACTAGTTCACACCTTTAAGGTTGTCTCCTTGAAACGAGATTTTGGATTCTTTATATCGTTTCTTAAGAGCAGGCTGGCACATTACCCCGGCATTTGTATATTAATAGTCAGCCAAATTTTGTTACACACCTCAGAAAAATGATCAACAATATGTTATATTTTTGGTAATTGACGCCTTCTTTCTGGTATTGTTCGTCAAATGCACCAGTCAGCATCGCTGAGAACATCATGTAAAGAAATACATATCCCTGTTTAATACCGCCGTTGAGTGAGAAATTATTAGAAGTCTCTTCATCCTCTATAACACAAGGCATCATCACAACTTGAAATTGTTTGACGATTAAGATAAATTTATCAAGACATCCAAATTTGGCCATGATCTCCCATAGACCCACCTGACTTACATTGACACTTTAAAAATGAACACAGTTTTTTTGTTTTTTTACACAGGAATCGCCACTTATGAAAGCTTTGAGGCCACCTGAGGATAAGGATTAATGGGTATACATTAACCAATGTAAGTAAACATAAGTAGTTGGAATTTTGTAAATTGGATTACTTAAGGGAACGGTTCATCAAGAACTTGTTTACGTTGAACTTAAAGACAATTAGATTGTAGTCAGCTGGAAAGCAGGCAATCGGAAGAGAATTCCACAGGCATGCAGTTCTAAGAAAGAAGCTTTGTTCATGGAATCTACATTTAGGTTTAGGCACAGATAAAGAGTGTGGGAAATTATTGATAGTGGTTTTGGCTAGATGAGTGTTTTTCGTGAAAGTTTGGCGAGAACGGGAATATTATCCCTGAAAGTTGGGAGATTCTATTTATAAACGCTGCCGATAGGAACTGACGAATCAAATTAATCCACGTTCCGCTAGCGACAAATCAGAAACCAGAATTGCTTCAATGTAATTTTTTAGCATTCCAGCACATAACGTTTTCGTGTAAACACGAGAAGGATCTTTTGCTCTATGTTTTCGAAATTATAAAGTCCAGGACCTGTACAGAACAGCTACCCGCTGAAAATTCTTCATTTCCAGGACTTCCAACACATAACATAAACGCGATTTGAGCGATGACGACAAGGATGAGGATGACAACAACGATGACGGCGACGCTGATGCTGATGATGATGATGAGCGATCACGATTAAGCATATTCTGAATTCACATTATTTCTTAATGGCGGCAAAATGTATAGGAAACGGATAACATCGTTGTACCCGTTGGTCTTAAAAAAGAACATTTTATTGTAACAAATAAGAATCACATGGAAATTCTGTATTTAAGGTTCTTTAATAATTACGATATTTATTTTAATATTACTTAGCATTTATGTGTTTGGGAATCCGTTTGCTTAGAATTCTATTTTGTAATTAGGTATATATTTTTTTTTTACCTTTTTCGTTTACTGTAACTTCCTAGAATGCGTAAAATGAATTCTTCAAACAAAATAGTTTGGCACCACTTTATGTTCCGTTATAGAAATATAACGATATCTTATATCCATAAACCTCATTTCAATTTTGGTCATCATTCATTATATGATTTTCATTCTAGAAAATGTCTAAAAATTAAGCTTAAGCTTAGAATAGCATAAGAAAAAATTATATATACATATATTATTATTATTATTATTATTATTATTATTATTATTATTATTATTATTGGCTCACATGGAGCTTTCACACAAGTCAACAAACGATCTGATTGGAAACCTGTGGTGTTCTCTGGAGGCTGAGTGACAACAAGTCTCCCCAGACGTCCAGCTCTCTCCACCTCCTTCGATAGCATTTGCAAATGAATTTGCATTATCGCAACAGTCTGGTACCATTGATTTCTCGCCGGCAGTGGCCATTGGTTTATACTGGAATCTGAGTGGCATTAAACCTCGCCAAAGTTCCAGTTCTCTTTGCACTTGTCCAACCGAGGTCTGGCTGGCGCTCTCTCCTCGCTCTATTATTATTATTATTATTATTATTATTATTATTATTATTATTATTATTATTATTATTTATGTAAATACAGTCATATTTTGCTCCGATGTGCAGATCTTTTCAAACATATCTGATCTCATCAGGCAAGAAAAATGTAAATACAAAAATTAAAAAGGTTCAAGGCCATTTTAAAATTTTTACGAGAGGAAATATGCCATGGCTGGCATAAAAATAAAAATAGCACCACAAAATCTTGTAATTGTAGAAATAAACATGAATGTCCATTGAATGTAAATTGCTTAGTAACATCAGTAGTATACAGTACAAAAATCTCAACGAAAGACAACCCAAATAGTAGTAAATACTATATTGGTATGGCCGGTAATACATTCAAGGAACGGTTACATAAAAGTTCATTTGAATATCCCAACAGTAAAATTAATACTTTCAGTATACTATAAGGAACTTATTAAAAAAAAAAAAATTAACACCGACCATAGAAAGGAATATTCTGAAAAAAGCTAAAGCATGTTCCTCACTTTGCTGCCAATGTTACCTTTGTCTTTCGGAGAAATTATTTATCATACGATTTAAAGACAGGGATAAGTTACTCAATAAAAGGTTAGAAACTTCCATAAACTGCAGACATTATGAACAACATCTTCTTAGTAATTTTTATATAACCTCTTATTTTTACTTTATCCATATTCGGAAAATAAAATCTATAATTTAACCAAAACAATAGATAATCTACATACTCTAGGCATATACATGTTTATTGAGTATTTATATGTATGCATATATATATATATATATATATATATAATTATATTTAAAAAAATAATATATATGCCGCTCCCAATTAAAGGGGGTACCAGATTGGTCAATGGGAAAATTATTCCCAACAAGCATTTAGGTAAAAATGCACTTTCGTATAAATACTTGAATTCATTCAAGAAAGTATCGCTAACAAAAAAAAAAACAAAACAAAAAACAAGCACACACACACACACACACACACACACACACACACACACACACACACACACACACACATATATATATATATATATATATGTATGTGTGTGTGTGTTTTTATGTGTATTTGTATATACACATGTATTTATGGGTATACGTGTATATATGTATTTGTCTGTGTATTGATATTTATATATATGTATATGTGTTATATGGGTGATTGTATATATAGTTTTAGTATGTATATATTTGTATGTATATGCATATGTATGCATATGTATTTTTATAGTTATATGTATATGTAAGTGTAAGTATGAATATTTTTTTTATATTTTGTGGTTTTATATACATGGGTTTGTATATATGAATACTCGATATTTTTTGTATGAGACATCTTAATTAATTAAAAGTTCCACTAACAACTAGATAAACCTAAAATACCAGTTACCTAACACCCTCTATAAAATAAATAGCCAAACTCGAAGGTTTTTCTCCTAACACGTTTTATTTTATTTCGCACTTAATATATTGATTTAAATGTTTAATTACTTTTATTCCCAACATATATCGAACTATGCTCCCAAACATATACAATGAATTAAGAAAAAAAAAATGGTTGTTTTATTAAAATGATTTAAATTCCTAAAAATAAAACAATATAGACCTTTAGAAAAGACTTTCAAATAGTAGATATTACAGATGATTTTAAATGTATTTTAAGTTTCTTTAGAAAATCTTTGAAAATAATTTGGATATGAGACTCTGATAAAAATACACTCTTCTTATATATTAAAAAATAAGTAAATAATAATAATTATGAATAATAGTAAAAAACTAAATACTATAAATATATACACAGATGCATAGGTAGATAAATGGTCTTTATAACAAAAGATATACATGAACATATTAGTGTTTATATATACATGTATATATATCTATATGTGTGCATGCGTGTATATATCTAAGTATACTAAAAGTTATACTAACTATTATTTAATAAGCGTTAATATATTAACTTATCAAGATACAAATTAATAATTGATTTGATACAACCAACTAAGACGATAGAACATCTGCATGCGGTATATTTGTGTATTTTCGTGTATATTTGCATATGTGTATATTTGTCTACACATATATATGCTATTGTATGTGTGTATGTATGTCGTATAAATTGATATATATATATATTTGTATGTGTATATGATGTTTGGTTTTATAAATAATACGCCTAATACACCCATATAATTAAGTATCCCATTTATTTAAATCTACCACTAATAACTAAATAAGCCTAAAATATCAATTTTCCATAATTATACCAAGCTAACCAATATTACTAAAATTAATACCCAATCGTTATTTCTCTAATATACTTTTTGCAGTACTACACTCGTACTTAATATATCGGTTTAAATAGTTTCACGGTACCCATTCCCTAATATATATGGGAAATTATCCAACTAAAGAGTTCCAATAATATAATTTAAATTACATACTTTCAAAGATATATAAAATTCTAAGAAGAAATGACGTTTTTATAGGGATAAATTAAGTTCCTAAAAATGCACTATATAATTTCGGAAAAGACTATCAAACTGTAGAAATCAAAGTTGACCGTAGGGGAATTTTAAAATCCGTTGGAAAATCCTTCGAAAATTATTTAAATTAAAATACATCCTTTATATACGAAAACTTAAATAAAACAATTAATAAGTTTTAATAAAAAAGAATAAAAGAAATGAAATAAGAAATAATAATAATTAGGAATCACAATAAAAAAACTAATATATATAAGAAAATAATAATAATAAACACATTAATATTTATATAAATGAATAAAAATTTAAAACACCATCTATACATGTACACATGCTTATGAGTGTGTGGTCGTGTGGGTATATCTATACACGTGTGTATTTGTGTGCGTATCTATATGTGCATGTGTATATATGTATATTTATGTGTGTAATGGAAATAAAATAAAAGCTTAAATAACTACTATTTAATAAGCTTAAATATTCTAACTTATTAAGATATAAATTAAATAAATATCCAATCCGATATAACTGGAAAAAGTCAACGTTAATTTCAAAGCAAAAGATATAACACCGTGTTTTATTAATAGACAATATGACCCAATTTAGTTAAAAAAAATTTCTATAGTTAAAACACTTTTAAATGACCTGAAATTATATTATTGTTAATATCGTCGTCTGACATCTTCATTAGTTACATGCCAACTGTTTCTACTCCTCCCTTCTTCTTTTCTTCCTCTTAATGTATTCCTATCCCCCTCTATATCTTTATATTACCCCTCCCTTCTTATCACACTCTCTGACTTTGCCCTTAAACTATCCTTCTAAACCCCCTTTTTTAATGGAAATGGGATGTTTGTAATTAATTTCAATCCATAAGAACTTTAACTTTGCTTCACGCCAGTAATGGCATATCTTCTCTCCTCAAAATTTGAAAATGGTTTTGAACCTTTTTAATTTTTGTATTTTAATTTCTCTTGCCTGATGATTTAAACGGTCTGCACATCGTAGCAACATATGACTGTGTTTACATAAATAATAATAATAATAATAATAATAATAATAATAATAATAATAATAATAATAATAATAATAATAGTAATAATAATAATAATAATAATAATAATAATAATAATAATAATAATAATAATTTGCTCTCTTAGATTGAGCACTATCAACGACCCTTGGTGAAATTCAATTATTCTCAATTTTTGGAATATATATATATATATATATATATATATATATATATATATATATATATATATATATATATATATATATGTAATGAATGGAAAAGTCTATATTCGAAATTTCATGATGTTGAACATCTTACAATTTATTCCTTTAATTCAGTTGACACTTACAATTCTTGACAGTATCTGTTTCGTAGCACAAAATCAATCACTTATTACATCAATCAGTGAATCTATTTTATATATATATATACATATATATATATATATATATATATATAATGAAATACATTTTTCACACATGTAACAGTAGATCTTCAGTGATGCATTGCCCTCATTGCTGATTTCGGTTTAGCATATTATCGAATAGCAACTCCGAACTTACGTCGGACGCGCCAGATTGTCTTCTTAATAACTATTAGCTTCGTTTGCCGACATTGCAAAAAAAAAGAAGTTTTCTGCCAATCCTTAAACCTTCTCTTTTTAACAACACGCAAGCAGGCATCAGCATATGAGTTTAATTACACGTATAGTCGTGAAGGATCCGAAAAAGTCAAAGTTACTTTCGAGTTCATCCTTCGCCACATTTCCTATTAAATTCTCTTTCAAAGCTCTAATGCCAAATCAATCAATCGAAACCCAAACATTTATCGATCCAGCGATGTTCCCTACCGTTTGAGCTATCGAGAGATAGATGAAAAAGATTTAAAATGAAACCACTACAAGCTAAGAATGAATTTGCGCATGCGCATAAGTAATAGAAATATTTCGGCAAGTTTAAATAAGCATTTTGCATTTCTACTTGCCGACATATTTCTGTACGTGTTATTCGTCCACCCAATCGAGGATTTTACGCGTTATAAACCATCCTTGGTGTTTAATAACTATTTCCTTGAAATTTCAGTGTTACGTGACAAGTTAGAGAGTTTATCAGCTATTTATTTTAACATAGACACATAGACACACACATACACACATCTACTGTTTTATTAATAAAGATAATTTACATTTTCAACCGAAACAAACTTCATTTTTCAAGCTCAGAAACATTTTTGTCTATCAATTCACACGCACGTGTATTCAAATACACATCTTCAAATATGAATATTAATAACAAAAAGCTCATGAAGCAGCTCAATAGTACAACACTAGAGCTATGCATACTGTTATAAAATACCGCTTAACTGGTGACAAACACTCATTAAAAAAAAGTTCTGGTTTTATTTACTAAAAAAGCGTACAATAGTTTCGACACTTCACTGATATTTTATATATAGTTCTTTGCATGTTTGAATATCCTTATAACAGTAAGGTATGAGCCAGCATTAAATATACATAAAAATCAAAACACAGGAAATGTCATATCAACCTCCAAGTAGTACCTCTCGCCCTTAGTGTGATATATTGACACTTTTGGAACACACACACACACACACACACACACACACACACACACACACACACACACACACACACACACACGCGCGCGCGCGCGCACACACGCACGCACACACACACACACACACACACACACACACACACACACACATATATATATATATAATTTTTATTACAAAAAACAAGGCATATTGCCACTTTGATGTAGAGGGCTACTATTGGGGACCTAAATTCCAGGGGTACTATGTAGGGAGTTTAGCAGCAAGATGTCTGTCCACATTACACTTGAACTTCTGCATGTCAGTACAGTTGGGGAAACAGGAAACTGGAAGAGAATTCCAAAGTCCTGCAGTTCTGGGGAAGAAGCTATTAGAATAAAAGTATTTCTTACATCTGGGGATCTCAACTGTGTAGGGTGGGATTTTGCTGCTTGCCGCGTTTGTCGGAGGTATTTATGTCGAGGGGGTACAAGTGCTTGTAGTTCGTCAGAGCATTCAGCATGAATTTAGATGACAGTTCAGGACCTATTAGGTTGGCGACTCTCTTTTGGACCCCGTCCAGGAGTGAGAGACTAGTAGCAGATGCACCAGCCCAAATGTGACAGCAGTATTTCATACATGGGCGAATAGTGGCTTTGTAGAGGTACAGGATAATTTCAGGCGTAAGTAACTTTCTAGCACGATAGAGAGAGCCCACCTTCTTTGCAGCAGCCTTAGCAACGATCTCAATATATCTATTTCAACTCATGTTTTCTTGTGAACGTTAAGTCAAGAAGCTTGAACGAAGTGCTCTGAGCTAAAATATCTCTAGCCATAGCTATTTGTGGTTGATAAGGTTTCATGTAATCATTAAAGGAAACTAGCTTTGTCTTCGCAGCATTGAACGTTACCATCCATTTATGACCCCATTCCACTACAGACTGAAGATCTTCCTCTAGGGTTTCGACGATTACCTTAGATACGTGCTTATTAGTTTTCCCCACGTGCCTGCTATAGAGCCTGGTGTCATTGGCAAATATACCCATCTCAGAGACAACTTTATCAGGTAAGTCATTTATGAATATCAGAAATAATAAAGGTCCAAGGATCGATCCCTGAGGTACACCCGTATTTATATCAAATTTTTTGGACGTACGCGCATCGAGGACAATCTGGATTCTTCTCTCCTTTAAGAAGGAACTAATTATGCTAAGCATTCGTCCAGTAATACCATACGATTTTATTTTCATGAGAAGACCATCGATCCATACCCTATCAAAAGCCCTAGATATTTCTAGGGCTACTCCCCCTCCCCTGTCTTATCCAGTGCTTGGTATAAACGTTCAGAGATTACAGTTAGAATATCTGCAGTAGAACGGGCTTGCCTAAATCCATATTGGTGATCTGACAGAAGTTTAGCAGCTATAAGGTGGTGGACTAGAGCTTGATTAATTAAGGACTCAAATATTTTGGCGAAAAGAGGGAGGAAACTAATTGAGCGATAATTTAATGGGTTAGATCTTTCGCCAGAGTTTTTGTAAACTGGTAGCACAGAAGCAGTTTTCCAGCAGCCAGGAAAGTAAGATTCGTTAAGGCATTTATTAAAGAGTTTAGAGAGAACAAGAGCGACCTCAACGGAGCATTTTTTTAATAGCACAGCTGGGATGAGGTCAGGTCCACATGCTTTTGAGGTGTCTATGTTTTTTTTATAATATCATGTACTTGGGAAGGCGTGATTATCTACCGTGGGTTCTGTCCGCAGAGGAAAATCAGAGAGGGAATAGAGTTTAGGTAAACTGACGGGCAAGCATGTTAGCTTTCTCAGTTGCCGTGCAAACAACCTCATGATTGTTCGATAGTGAGGGTATTGTCGATTGCCATTAAATGAAGTAAATAACAGATTAGATAATCAAGTGAAATGTCTTATCAAATATTACAGTGAGATGATATTTTCAAGACGATCATAGCCCCCAAAAGTAAAACTCAGTATATAAAAATAGAGTAAATATAAGTTTAAGGATTGAAGTTAATTTCTGTAGATTAAAATATACATAAAAATAAATTCAAATTAAGAATGTATTGCTTGAAACAAAGAATATATGGAAAAGAATTATATTTATTTCTTTAATCCATGGATTTTCAAAAATGGCTCATATCATCGGAGGAAATGAAACTTGTCAACTATCAATAAACATGACTTTTAAATACATTTTAAATACCTTTCTCAATATATGTGCTGATGAGCAAAATATATGTTTATTCATAACTGATAATTTTGCTAATTGTATTTCATTTTCTTTGATGACATGAGTCATTATTAAAAATCCATGGATTCAGGAAATAAATATAATTATTTTCCTTTTGGTTCAAACTATAAATTCTTAACTTAAATATATCTTTATGTCTAAATCTACAGAATTTTACGTTAATCCTTAAACGAGTTTAAAACCGACGGTACCAATGTCTTACCATATCTAAACTTTCTGTAAACAAAATAAAAAATATATGTATATATACGTATATATGAATAAAGGTATATACAAACATATATATATATATGAAAAATATATACGGCAAATAAATAATAATAGTTATGGCAATATCGAAGATGAGGAGAGGGAAAAGTGGAAGAGAGAACAGATGAATGCACAGTCATAAATAATGTTACGTAATATAAAAAATTGGATGTCAACAAGTGACACTTGAGATGATGATTCAATTTTCTTTTATTATGACCATTAATATGTGAGACCGTCCCACTCTAAATAACTCAACTACTTTGAAAGATAAACAGAGTCCACTACAAGTAGTGGTTGGTTTATTGATTTTTTTTTTATAGATCTTGTAATATTATGATTTTTTTCTTGTCGTAGATTCATATGTATAGATTATTGATAGTTATATTAGGTCGTATGTTTTGTTTTACTTAAACTTTACAATATATTTATGCTATAACAGTATGATTACAAAGATCTAGACGATTTTATTTTAGTCAGGTGTAATATTTGCTATTTCACTAAAGTGAGACCTTCCTACTGTCACAAACTAAAATATTTTTTTTAAAGATAACCGACAGTACGTTTTAGTTTATTGTTCGGTTGGTTTTTAACGGCATATCGATCTGTAGTTATTAATCGTAGATTGATATGTATAGATTATTTGCGGTAGTATTATTACTGTCACTAAGTAAAGTAAATTTAGGGAAAGCACTCTGGGCAAATCATGAAGCCACTTGATGTAAGGAGTTAAATATATACAAAAATACTACTTCAAAGTCAAACTCTAGTCATCGCTAAGTGTAAGACGGATAAACCTCAACCCCTAAACAGCAATACTTCCTCCTTTGTCAGAAACATTGATCATGAGATGTGCGGACTAAAAGGCCAAAATAAGGGAAGCGAGAGTTAAGAGTCTTTCATAGGTAACCCTAAGATCCACCTTTTTCTTTTTAAATCGTTTGAAAGATAAATAGAGTTCAGTTCAAGACAATGGGTTTTAATTGTGTGTTTTTAAACGACATATTAATCCTGTAATTACATAAAAAGTGACATGAATATCGTAGATTATATATATAGGTTATTTGCTGTAGTATTAGGCAGTATATTCTTTTCTATGTTTAAACCTATAGTGTTGCAATATTTTTTGCACACTACAGGGTGTTCCAGGCGTCTTGGACAAATCTAAATACTTTATATCTATTGTACTATATATGTTTACTGAAAGTGACACAATTTTAAAGCTAAATTTCAACTTTAATATTAATGATTATATATTGATTTTTAATAGTGTTTCAGATATTTAATGTCCAAATGTGCTCACGACTTGTGGAACACCCTGTATAGTGGTAAAATTGCAGAGTTGGACGATTATATTTATAGCCAGGGGAGAGAAGAACGAACCAATCAGGTACCAGAATCGATGTATAAACTATACTGAATTATTTTCAATATCTCCATATATAATAATTTGATTGCAGAAATTCCACTCTGGACAAAAGTGCACTAGGTTTGCTACCTAACAATTTATTATTAGCCACTATATTATGTTACTTATTCGTTATAGTAAAATCCTACATACACTCCTAGCCGCAACGTCATCACAGTCGCAACCATCTATATTGAAATTAGTTTCTATTTTTCCCTCTAAATATAAAGTACTCCTACCACTCCCAGTCAACACCGGGAGGTATTCTGTATTTTGGTCAGATATGGGTTTGCACCCTTATTATCTGGCTCATATACATAAACTAAATCTTTCCATTTAACGATTCCAATACATAGATAAATAACGATTTCTTCCTTCTCACATTCCACCAAATCTCATTGGCTGACAATTGACTATTCGTTCATTCCAGAATGTAAATCCTCCTACAAAAACGAACACTCCAGAGATGTACAAACATGGCTTCCCTCTATACAAGATGCTCACGTTTTAAATAAAATCTTCCAATTACAAACACATTAACACATCGAAACATGTTCATAAGCTACGACTGCTTTCATTTTTACATTAAATATATCGTACATGTTAACTTTTCTTATACTGCTGCACTACATCTTTTGTATTTACATACACCGTACATACTGTTTTCCGGCACATCATCACACGCTGATAGCCATTATTTCTTCTTCCTTTTCTGAAAGCTAGATAAACCGTTTTTTTTTTTAAATTACGCTTTACTGACATTCTTTCTTTATACACTGATTAAATAATTTAAAACAGCGCGATTATTAAAGTCGAGGCCCGGCTTTTGTGTGTTTTGGAAGCCTTTAACCTGTCTAAAACGTTTGATTCCTTCTTCCTTTTCTAACAAGCCTTTTCTTTTTTTTTTAAAGCACAACTTACTTAAATTCTTTTGTATGCGCTAAATAAAAACAAAAAAAAACTGATTATGCGATTATTACAGTCAAGATCCGGAATTATTGTGCATTGGAAGCCTTTAAACTGTCTATGAGTTTTATTTTATAATTTAAAATTAAACACATTGATTAACAAAAAATAAATTGCTGGTTTACTTTTACAGTAGATATTGTTCTCGAAAAGAAATAATGCAGGCTGACGCTTTACAATTATAAAATGTGTGTTTTGTTTTATAATTTAAATTTAAAAACATTGATCAATAAAAATAAAATGCTGGTTTAATTTCACAGTAGATAAACTTCTGTTTACATTAATCGAGTTACTGATATGGACTGACCGAGTATTGTTTAATGATTACATGGTTCGAGAACATTTGTACAACAGCCCTACCAAAATCGGTATAATTTTATTCACCGTCAACTGGACCGTTCTTTGCAAAGAGCGGTCAGCGCTATTCTCGATACGAACGTTTTAAAGGCGTTGCAGAGTCATTCACGCCTCACGTTTTAAAGGCTTTATTTCGAGGCTCGTGACGTCGTAAGTTTGCCGTAGGCCTGTCGACTAAAGCGTTTCCTATTTTTGCACCTCTTTTTCTTCTGCCTAATGCAGCTATTTTTTGCGCTCGCACGGGTACTCGCTATTATTTACATTTTTTTAGGGAGTTGCTTGATTCCCCCAAATTTTTCTTATGGCTCGCACGGGTAATAGCTATTATTACATGTTTTATTTTTATTTTTGAACGCAAATCTGGCAAAAACCAAAACAATTTGTTTTTGCCTAATTTTCCCAATTGTATTTTCTTTGTTTTTTTTTACAAAGGCATCACCACTTATCAAGGCGAAGAGGCCTCTCGAGGATAAGGGTTAAAGAGTGTACAGAAGAAATTGGACAATATAGTAACCGTTAGTAATGGAGATTCGGTAAATTTGTTAACTTATATGGTACGGCTCACCAAAAACTAGACTTGAACACGACCATATTGTAGTCAGCTGGAAAGCAGAAAAACGGAAGACAATTCCATAGGCGTGCAGTTCTAAGAAATAAGCTTTGCTCATGGAATCTACGCTTAGGTTTAGGCGCAGATAAACAGTGGGGGAAACTAGTGATAGTGTTTTCTGCTAGACGGGTGTTTATTGTGAAAGTTTGGCGAAGGGGGACCATAGAATGGAGCTCAGCCAAGCACCTGCCATGAAAATAACGATAAAGCAGAGACAAACTCGCAACATCTCTTCTGTGAGAAAAAGGTTACAGGGAAGAAAAAAGGACATCCCCCACAAGGCTACAAAGTCTATTTTGAACTATATCAAGGCAGGATAAGTCCTTTCTAGCAGCTCCTGCGCAGATGTGTAGGCAGTAATCCATCCTTGGACGTACCTGGCTCTTATATAGATAGAGAATTGCAGCAGCAGTGATATATCTACTGGATCGATATAAGGATCCCACCATTTTTCCAGCGACCTTGGAAACGGATTTAATGTATGTGTCCCATTTAAGATCAGGAGTAAAGGTCAAGCCCAGAAGCTTGTCAAAACATGAGGCCTCCCCAAGACACGAGCCATTTATTTAAATTGATGCCAGATGGGGATCAGAGCGTTAGTGATGTAAAGATAAAAACTTGGTTTTAGATGCATTAAAAGTAACAAGCCACCTCTTTCCCCATTGTACCACACACTCAAGATCAGAGGAGAGAGAATCAGAGATAACTTGGTCATTTACGGTCTTAGATGTGCTACCATAGATATTAGTGTCATCAGCATAGATGTCTACGAATGATTTAAGGATGTGATTTGGAAGATCATTAATATAGATCAGGAAGAGAGTTGGGCCCAGGATGGATCCCTGAGGGACTCCAGCATAAATACTAAGAGCTTCTGATTTCTGCCCATCAACCACTACTCTTATAAACCTATCAGAGAGAAATAATTTAATAATTGAGAAGATATTTCCAACTATACCGTAGCTGGAGATCTTGTGAAGTAAAATTTTATGCCATACTCTATCAAAGGCCTATGATATGTCAAGAGCAATTTCCCTAGACAGGTAGCCTCCGTCGAGAGATTCGCTAATCCTATGAGATATAACTGTAAGCATATCTGCTGTAGATCTAGCAGAACGGAAACCATATTGCGTGTCATTAAGAGGGTTATTTTTGTTGAGATGGTTGATTACTTCTGTATTTAACACAGATTCCAGCAACTTACTCATGACGCACAGGAGACTTATCGGTCTGTACTGTGAGGGAGATGAGCGATCACCTGAATTCTTAAATACAGGGCATACTGATGAGATTTTCCAGGGTGACAGGAAGCAATTCTCCTTAAGACAAAGTTTAAACAGTTTTGTAAGGATGGGCGCAAGTTCTGGTTGAAGTCTTTTGAATACTATAATTTGAATACCGTCAGGGCCGGTTGCTTTACTGGAATCAAGGTTTTTGATTAGCTTGGCAACATCACGTACAGATATTTGTATATCACATAGCATGTTTTCTGATACAAGAGGAAATATTGGAGGTTGGCAGCCTTGGTCGCAAAGGGTAGAATTAGCTGCAAAGCTCTTGGCAAAGAGTTTGGCTTTGTCTGATGCTGACGAGATTACCCCAGGTCCATTTATGATAGTTGGGATAGAGCACACGTTTCTATTCAGGATTCTGTTTGCTATTTGCCAAAACTGGTGGGAACCAAGCCGCTGCTCAGCTACTTTGGACTTGACGGACTGAGCATACAACTCTCTTGCGTTCTTTATTACTTTTTTTTACAGTGGTTGCTTGCAGTTCTAAAAGCGGCTTTAGTCTAAGTACGTCTATTACGTTGGAAGCAATGGAAAAAGTGATTTATATGCGCAATGGCAGCAGCACATTCCGGAGAGAACCACGGCTGGCTGTTAGGTTTTTGCTGGAACTTTTTCGAGGGTATGAAACGGTCTATACCTACAATTAACCATTCTGTCAGGTCTGATACTATAGAGGATACATCCTTTTTAAACATGACACGCAGAGGTAGATCTGATATGCGGAAGCTATCTCAGTCAGCCATACAATATCGATATACTGTACGATGGAGAGGTACATCTAGGGACTTATTTCAGTTCATTTTTATCTTAACTGACACAACTGAGTGGTCGGAAGATCCAAGTGGAGACAGAACAGAAGCTGAACACAGTTCATGGCAAGTTGTGAGAAAAAGGTCTAGGAGACTTGCATACTAGCCGTCAGTTTCGGGAACACGGGGAGGTTCGTGAACAATCTGAGTGAGGTCATAAGCAATGGAGAAATCATAACAGAACCTCCCCTCATCATCGGTCTTGTTTGAGTGAGCTAACCATTCCACATTGTGAACATTGAAGTCTCCACAGACATGAATATGAGCTGAAGGAAAAGCAGATAGGGTGTGATCAATTTTCTCAGATATGCTTTTAAAGATAGTAACTCCGCTGTTGTGGGGGCTATAGAGAGCAAATGTAAATGCAGTAGTTTGAGCAAGTGCAACCGGAAGCACATATAAGGAAAGTTAGGATCTTCTTTGGAGATGTCCCTACCACATGGAAATCCATCTTTTATATAGGCACATATTCCATGCCCATGGGTATATATATATATATATATATATATATATATATATATATATATATATATATATATATATAATATAAAATAAAAATTATAACACGGAAATTACATAATTGTCGATGCAATAATTTATTTCAACCTTATGGTATTTTCAAGCATCTAAATCAGACAATTACATTTTTGATACTGAAAAAGAAAAGAAAAATCGTGCTTCGACCCTCAAAAAACCAAAGGTGGTGGTAGTAGCAATCCACTTAATACATTTATAGAGAGGGTGGTAGGGATTTAAAAAAATAAAAATTAAAAATTAAAAATAACAAATAAAAAAATTAGATTAGACACTTATAAGCGGCAGCTCGATGTAACCATAGATACACACACACACACACACACACTCACACACACACACACGCAACACATACACATACACACACCTCTAAGATGTACGTTCTGACATGTAAATGCCTTGACACGCGTTTACTAACCTAGGAAGGGGGGGGCGAAAGTATACGGATATATAGTGAAAGAAATAGAACAGCGCGTAATGGAAAAAAGAAGAAAAAAAAAGGAAGAAAAGAAGAGGATACAGTGATTGAGTCATGGAAAGTAGGTCTATTAAAAGATAAATAAATTAATAAAAAATATAACTAAAAAAATAAATAAATAAAAAGAATATTATATATAAAGTTTTAAAACTATCTGTATGTTATCATGTAAAAATTAATATTATCTTATAATTCATTTAAATATTTTATGTAATATAATACTATGAATTTAAAAATTTGGTCTATATATTTAATATTTTATATATTTTCATGTAAATAATTTTATTGGTGATTATAGCGGTCGTTGTAATTAATATTTCAATTCTTAATTGATTAAGAAGTGGGAAAATGTAATATTGATCGCCCCCAATTCGATAGGACGTATCTAGTTTCGGTTAATATATACTTTTATTCCCTCCGTACAACAAAATTATTCTCATGCACGCATAAAGAAATAAGTAAAATAATTAAATTTTTGTGTTGATTTGTATCAAATCTAATAATATCTAGTTTTAGTATTTGGTCTTTTTGACTTAACTCAGTTTAATAACTAATGTATTATCTGCAGAGAAAAATTATTATCTTAAGGCTATCTCATTTATTTATAAGTAATTTGGACAAGCCAGGTACTTCGGGGAAAATATATATATATATATATATATATATATATATATATATATATATATACATATATATATATATATATATATATGCCTAGCTTAGATTTCGGACAACAAATCGTAAAGTAGTTATTATCGAGTATATACCGGACAACACTATAATTGCCGGTGGGGTGGGGTAGGATTGTTTATCGTAATTAATCTAGTGGTGTTAGATTCGGTGTCTTTACCATTATAGAATTCTCTGTTCGTCGGATCTAGAGTTATTGGTTATTTTAAATTTACATTTATGTCTACATCTGGCCATCAGTTCATCTCGTTTGTTTAGGAGATTACTGTGTTGGTACTTCAGGATTCTTATTTTTTCCTCAAGGCATAAACTGCATCTCTGCCTAAAGCCGTTTGGAACGTCCGAATGACATAGGATTGACCATGAAATCACTGGGGATCGATTCTCATTTTTTAATAACCACCATCTGAGATCAAAATGAGAATCGATCCCCAGTGATTTCATGGTCAATCCTATGTCATTCGGACGTTCCAAACGGCTTTAGGCAGAGATGCAGTTTATGCCTTGAGGAAAAAAATAAGAATCCTGAAGTACCAACACAGTAATCTCCTAAACAAACGAGATGAACTGATGGCCAGATGTAGACGTAAATTTAAAATAACCAATAACTCTAGATCCGACGAACAGAGAATTCTATAATGGTAAAGACACCGAATCTAACACCACTAGATTAATTACGATAAACAATCCTACCCCACCCCACCGGCAATTATAGTGTTGTCCGGTATATACTCGATAATAACTACTTTACGATTTGTTGTCCGAAATCTAAGCTAGGCATATATATATATATATATATATGTATATATATATATATATATATATATATATATATATATATATATATTTTCCCCGAAGTACCTGGCTTGTCCAAATTACTTATAAATAAATGAGATAGCCTTAAGATAATAATTTTTCTCTGCAGATAATACATTAGTTATTAAACTGAGTTAAGTCAAAAAGACCAAATACTAAAACTAGATATTATTAGATTTGATACAAATCAACACAAAAATTTAATTATTTTACTTATTTCTTTATGCGTGCATGAGAATAATTTTGTTGTACGGAGGGAATAAAAGTATATATTAACCGAAACTAGATACGTCCTATCGAATTGGGGGCGATCAATATTACATTTTCCCACTTCTTAATCAATTAAGAATTGAAATATTAATTACAACGACCGCTATAATCACCAATAAAATTATTTACATGAAAATATATAAAATATTAAATATATAGACCAAATTTTTAAATTCATAGTATTATATTACATAAAATATTTAAATGAATTATAAGATAATATTAATTTTTACATGATAACATACAGATAGTTTTAAAACTTTATATATAATATTCTTTTTATTTATTTATTTTTTTAGTTATATTTTTTATTAATTTATTTATCTTTTAATAGACCTACTTTCCATGACTCAATCACTGTATCCTCTTCTTTTCTTCCTCTTTTTTTTTCTTCTTTTTTCCATTACGCGCTGTTCTATTTCTTTCACTATATATCCGTATACTTTCGCCCCCCCCCTTCCTAGGTTAGTAAACGCGTGTCAAGGCATTTACATGTCAGAACGTACATCTTAGAGGTGTGTGTATGTGTATGTGTTGCGTGTGTGTGTGTGTGAGTGTGTGTGTGTGTGTGTGTGTATCTATGGTTACATCGAGCTGCCGCTTATAAGTGTCTAATCTAATTTTTTTATTTGTTATTTTTAATTTTTAATTTTTATTTTTTTAAATCCCTACCACCCTCTCTATAAATGTATTAAGTGGATTGCTACTACCACCACCTTTGGTTTTTTGAGGGTCGAAGCACGATTTTTCTTTTCTTTTTCAGTATCAAAAATGTAATTGTCTGATTTAGATGCTTGAAAATACCATAAGGTTGAAATAAATTATTGCATCGACAATTATGTAATTTCCGTGTTATAATTTTTATCTTATTGCTCTGTTTACCACATTGAGCTCTCATACCCGGATTTCCTCTGGATTTATTCCATTATAACACTATATATATATATATATATATATATATATATATATATATACATTGAAAAATGTTTGTGCTTACTTTAGCACTTATAACTATTATTAAATGTTTTGTTTTTATTTGTACACGAGAATAAATCACAAAACATAATAAATTGTTTTTGCCCAATTTTCCCCAATTTTATTTTCTTTATATATATATATATATATATATATATATATATATATATATATATATATATATATATATATATATATATATATATTGGAAAATGTCTGCAAACAATATTTCTTTAAAAATGATAAACAATTGTTTCAAATTATATTGTTTATAATATAAGCAAAATTTTCTCTCTATATATATTATTTTAAATAAATAACAATTGTTTACTATTTAAAGAAAACGTTCTGTTTATATTGTTTCTTTTTCTGCTTATTTCAAACTGTCATTTTCTTTTATCACCGTTTACATATTTACATGGTAACGTAGAGAGGACTACAGGAAATGCGTTCCTTTGGAGTGATAGAAGGTTCCAGAGTATTTTGCCGCCTAAACTCCAGTCTTGCTAACAAAAATACTATACCTTGGACCACACCCTGCCCTGCCCGCCATATTAATATGCACGAGGCTAACAATTCTGCCAACCATCAAATTTTGTTGTTCGTTCATAGCATTTGCGCGTAGGAATCCTGACAACGATTATCAAAGTTACATTTCGGGCAAATTTTGTAGCAACCAAACTCCAACTTACAAAATGGGGTGTCTACTCCGAAAGCCGTCTTAAACATAGGGAGGTTGGGGTGTCCATTCCGAAAGCCATTCTTAACATGAGGGGGTTGGGGTGTATATTCCGAAAGTCGTTCTTTACATGAGGACCTTTGGGGGTGACAACAACAACAACAACAACAACAACAACAACAACAGTTATACGTTAATTTTTTTACGCGGGAGGGCATGCTACCCCCGGGCAACGCCGGTTAACGGGCCCTGCTAATTTTCAAGGAACTGTGCTTTGCTGATCATGACTGAGGGAATGCGACCATTGTTCATTACAATTCAAAGCATTTCTAACTTGATTCATGCTGTCAATTTTTGCTTAGGACAACTATCTTTTATATTCGCGATTGAATAACATTATTTGCTCTAGTCATTTCATTTGTTATCATTTTTGGATATTTTTTATTACAAGTATGGCACTCTACTCAAGACTATATGGTAGGAATATTTGGGAGGTGAGTAAAGAAATTTTTTGTGTTTTTGCAATTTTTTAAAAGTCTTGTGACTTTCAGAAACCTGAATATATTGTCCACATGAACTTTGTTAAACCGATCTCTCTTATTGTCTATTTGGTAGTATTGTTTTCTGACTTGTGGAGATATTTAAAGGCAATGAGTATATGTTTAACAGCGGAGGGAGGTCCTGGGTGTAAGGGAATAAACTACAAATCTAATACACCTTGTATTTTAAATATTACTCTGACATCTGCTGCCTTACATCAAAAATATCAAATAGACATCATTTTAATGTTCGACAGAGGTCCAATCTCTTGTACCCCCTGTAAAACATTCACAACACTAACCTGTCTAGCTACAACCACTGCCAATATTTTCCCTTTCTCTTCAATCACCACCATCCTTACCAATCATCACGGTGTTGTTTCACCATCCAGCTAACACTCATTTAACACTTACTCTCGAATGGCTTTTGATCTATGAGAAGTGTTGACACCCTAATAACATCAATAAACAAACAAATTAGTTTTATTTTTATCACAAACAAGCATAACGGAATGTTATTTTAAAAATAACTCGACATACTTTTAAATAAGTAGATCCGCTAGTGATACAATTACAATAAATAAACGGGATCGAATGTTTTATCCTCCTGTATATAATATTTGGATTACAGAAATTCTTCTCTGAACCAAATTACCGTAGATTTGCATAAAAAGATGCCACATACAAATTTATTATGTCTAAACTATTACCCATTATCTTATGTAACTTTTGTACGCCGTTACATACACATTCAGTTGTGATATTAAAATGCTAGATTCCATCCATGGAGAATCACCATCACAATCGCAGCATTATAAGAGGAAGAAGTCCCTACTTTTTTCTCTATATATTTAGTCCTACCACTGCTACCAGTTTCACCGGGTATGCTCCTGCATTTTACTACTACAGTGCGATTACACCCTTCGTAACTGCAATATTACTTACATAGCCATACCATATTCCTTCCGATTTCCGCATTAAAATTACGAACTTCTCCCCGACAATGTTCCGGCTTTTACGATTGGCTGAAATCGTACATTCTCATATTCCAGAATGAAACGAATTCCTAAATTAACGAACACTTCTAAAATTTGACAAACACGACGTCGCGCTCCACAGGCGACACTAACGTTAAAACAACGAACATTTACCGATTATTAATCATTCTGAAACAGACATTTACACATTCCTAACCTCATATAACGTCACAGACACTCGCAAGTAAAAACTTGCATAATTATGGTCCAATTTTCCTGATGTGAAGGGGTAGGACAGCTGCTTGTCGGGTTTGTTGGGGGTAGTCACGTCGAGGAGGTACAAGTGCTTGCAGTTCGTCAGAGCATTCGCCATTAAAGTATTTGTAGAACAGGCAGAGGGATGCAACATTTCGTCGATGGGACAGAGGCTGAAGCCTATATGACAGTTCAGGACCTATCAGGTTGGCGACTCTCTTTTAAACCCTGTCCAGGAGTGAGAGACAAGCAGCAGATGCACCATCCCAAATGTGACAACAGTACTCCATACATGGGCGAATGGTGGCCTTATAGAGGTACAGGATACTTTCAGGTGTAAGTAATTTTCTAGCACGGTAGAGAGAGCCCACCTTCTTTGCAGTAGCCTTGGCAATGCTCTCAATGTATATATTCCAGTTCATGTTCACTGTAAACATCAGGCCGAGGAGTTTAAAATAAGTACTTTCAGGTAATGTGTTCCTGGCCATTCCTATTGGTGGTAGAGAAGGTTTCTTGTAGTTATTGAAGGAAAAAAAGCTTAAAAAGATTAATTCTGTGTCAGTCAACTGGAACACTTTTTGGAAGATGGGGTAATTTTTCGCGTCGTTGTTTTCGCAAGTCACGAATGCGTATCAAACTAAAAATATATTTAAGAAGCTTATTTTCAATGTCATGACGTAACAATCGATCGTGGTCCTGTGGGATAAAAGCGTTAACCCGTAACTCTTTCGCGTTTCATGTCCGAGCCTGCCCGCCGCGGTTCATTTTTTTTTTTTGCGGTCGCTGACACCCACTGCTATCTTAATGGAAAAATGTTATTTTGATACAATTATTTATTTTTTAAGGGGGCGCACGGGAAACAAAAACTACTCAATATCCGGAGAATAGCTTCTCTTCGTATATCTTCTGATGAAATATCTCGTAGGGAGGTTGTCACGTACTTCGTTAGGGGAGGGATTACATTTTCATGTTTTTATCTGTTCTACACTTTTTGAAATTGCTGTGGAGGTATGGATGAAAGTGCTCAATATCCTTAGTAAATCAGCTGTGTCCAAACCGAACTTTATGTCGATCCGGACAACGCCGGGTATCCAAGCTAGTCAAATAAAAACCATAACAAATCTATAATTACTTAATGAACGCTCGTTCCTCAAAGGAATATGCAAATTATTTAACCTTCATGAAGTCGCTCGCACATCGATGACTGTGTATATTAACAAGTTTGTTTTATTAACTACTAGCATTTCAGCCCGGCGTTGCCCGGGTGTTTGGAGGTGTATCTTCAGCAAAAAAAAAAAGCGGTCTTTTTTTTTTCAACTTTAACCCCTGTTATGACCTCTTAGCATTTATTGTTTTGGGCTCAAATCAAGTTATTAAATTTGATCCATGTCCAAGGAACCTATATCTAATATCTAAAATTTCAAGTGTTTAGATCCAAAATATTCGGAGGAGTTTAGTAGAGTTCTCAAAGGTCAAATCGTTGAACTTTGACCCCTTAACAGCCAAATTTCTGGCCGAAAACGGATTACAAATATTTTCCCAAATCTCAAATATATATATATATGTATATCGAATTTCGAGTCTGTAGACTTAAAATTGACAGAGTTATTGCGTAGAGAAATGTACACAGACACACACAGACATGTTCACTTATGTATATATATATATATATATATATATATATATATAGATTGAATAGATAAAGTAGACTTTTAATATCAGTGTTGTAGAAAAAAATTCAACCTTATATGTATATATATATATATATAGATAGATAGATATAGATATGATTTATATGTCGACATGCATCAGCAATAAAAGTAAGAAACATAACATTTTTTTACGTGTTCATTACTCATTAAATCACAAGTAAAAATATTCCTCAAAATACTTGAAAAATGAAAAAAAAAGGTAAGTATCAATTCTTGATAAAAGAAAAGTTCAGAAATACAAAAGACAACAGCACATAAATAACAATGAAACTTTGAAAATATATAAAAGCTTGTTTGCCGGTTCCACTTACTATGAAAGCATAACTTTCTCTCGTGCTCCCTTTCTGCTCTTGAGTAATGAGAAATATGTATGTGTTAATAAGATGCAGCAGTTTGTTGCTGACTTTTGTATGCAATGGTTGATGTCAGGTTGAAAGTTTCACACCCATTGCAAATATAGCAGACAATAATTATTCAACAAAGTTTCCAGCCGAGCTAAAAGATACGCGAATCTTTTAGCGGGAAATGTTTAAATTGTTTGTTTGTGGAGTCGTGATAAGCTGGTTGCAAGCTAATTTATAGTTCGATTTTCTTATCACTTATCGAACTTTCTAAGAGAGTTTTACTTTTGCGCCCATTAGTTAATTGTTGCTTAGGCGATGCACATTATCATTTTTCGTGGACTAATAGCATCTCATTATTTTGCCAACTCTTTTGTTTTCTCTGTAATGAATGTATACAATTTTAACGTTAATTTTATATCCTCAAGAGCTATTTGTATTTCTTTCACCGTTTTGCAAACTATGCTTTTAATATTTAAGAAACAAACACTTTCTTCCGGAGATTCACGCATGTTCGGAATTAATGATGACAATTAAGTTAACTAGTATGCATTTAGATAAGAGTCACACTGAGTGCAAGACAGTAACACATATCTGCAAAACAATTTCCAAGGTTAAATCAAGGATTACTGACATGTGATGTTCAAAGCTAAACAGCAAAACAAAAAAAATGTATGAGTCGAACGATAACGGATAACGTCACGTTTTTGCGCTGATAGAAACAAATTCTTTCAGATCAATCTCTTTGTGGAAGCTGTGCGAATGAGACACAGCCAACAATGTAGAAAATTTTGTAATCTAAGGCTAATGTTAATTCGATGTGGTCGTCCATGTGCACCAGTCATTTCAGTTTAGTTAGAAAGCTATGTAGTCAATTCTTTCCAAATAAACCACTGAAGACAACTCTCAGCAAACGCCTCCTTATGTCCTCTTTCTTAATGAAAAGAAGCTCATTTCTATGGCACCCACTAGAAGAAAAGTGTTGATAAAGACAGTGACGGCGACATACAAACACGCATAAACAGCACACACATATTTATAAAGACATTGATTTTTTTTATTGAAAATGTTACTGCAGTATAATTTGGTGTACAACATTGATAGGAACTGATGATCCCAAGTTTTCAAAATAAATCTTAAACGTAAAATTTATTGGTTTTGATTTATTTCAGATATTTTACTAATTTTCTCTTTTCTATTAGACTGATTTGTCTCTTGCCACTTAAGCTTTTGATATCAAGGCTGGTGCGCTCACTTGTCCATTATCTTTTTTGTGTGATAAAACGATTTCTAACTTTAAGTTACTGGTATTCATGGCAATCAATACGATTTTCGCATGTTCGACGTGTTATGTCTTATTTTCATATTTATCTCGACAAGAAAATATAAGTCAATCAACATAGCATCCATTATTTGTTTATCTTCATATATAAAAACAGATTATCGAATGTATTTCTCGTATTATTTTAATAGTTTCTGTTTAATACTTAAACGTAGATAACATTGTTTTAAAAAATAGTTGATTTGAAACCGGTTTTTACAACGAAATGAAATAAACAGATTGGAACTTTCGTGTATACTTAAGATTTTTAAGAAATAATCGATCTAAGAACTGTAAACACATTTTCGAGCCACATTACCCATAAATATATATGAAGACATTACACACCCATAGATATATAATGATATTACACACCCATATATATAATGACATTGCACACCCATATATATAATGACATTACACACCCATATAGATAATGACATTATACACCCATATATAGGATGATATTACACACCCACATATATAATGACATTACACATACATATATATAATGACATTACACATACATATATATGATGACATTACACATCCATATATATGATGATATTACACACCATATATTTTATGAAATTAGACACCCATATATATAATGACATTACCTATCCATATATATGATGATATTACACACCCATATATGTGATGAATTTACACACCAATATATATGATGACATTACACACCCATATATATGATGACGTTACACATCCATATATATATATGATGACATTACACACCCATATATATAATGATATTACACACCCATATATATGAAGAAATTACACACCCATATCTATAATGACATTACCCATCAATATATATGATGACATTACACACCCATATATAATGACATTACGCACTCATATAAATTATGACATTACCCACCCATATATATAATGACATTACACACCCATATATATAATGACATTACACATCCACATATATGATGACATTACACACGCATATATATGATTAAATTACACACCCATATACATTATGGCATTACCCACCCATATATATAATGACATTACCCACCCATATATATAATGACATTAACACCCATATATATAATGCCATTACACACCCATATATATATATATATATATATATATATATATAATGACATTGCACATCCATATTTATGATGAAATTACACACCCATATATATAATGAATTTATACACCCATATATATGATGACATTACACATCCATATATATGATGACATTACACATCAATATATATGGTGACATAACCCATCCATATATATAATGACATTACCCATCCATATATATAATGACATTACCCATCCATATATATGATGACATTACACATCCATATATATGGTGACATTACACATCCATATATATGGTGACATTACACATCCATATATATGATGACATTACACATCCATATATATGATGACATTACACATCCATATATATGATGACATTACACATCCATATATATAATGACACTACACATCCATATATATGATGACATTACACATCCATATATATATAATGACATTACACATCCATATATATAATGACATTACACATCCATATATATGATGACATTACACATCCATATATATAATGACATTACACATCCATATATATTGTGACATTGCACATCTATATATAAGATGACATTACACATCCATATATATGGTGACATTACACATCCATATATATGATGATATTACACATCCATATATATGATGACATTACACATCCATATATATAATGACATTACACATCCATATATATTGTGACATTGCACATCCATATATAAGATGACATTACACATCCATATATATGGTGGCATTACACATCCATATATATAATGACATTACACATCCATATATATGATGACATTACACATCCATATATATAATGACATTACACATCCATATATATTGTGACATTGCACATCCATATATATGATGACATTACACATCCATATATATGGTGACATTACACATCTATATATATAATGACATTGCACATCCATATATATGATGACATTACACACCCATATATATAATTACATTACACATCCATATATATAATGACATTAAACATCCATATATATATAATGACATTAAACACCCATATATATGATATTACACACCCATATATATAATAACATTACACATCCATATATATAATGATATTACACACCCATATATATGATAGCATTACACATCCATATATATAATGACATTACACACCCACATATATGATGATATTACACATCCATATATATAATAACATTACACACCCATATATATAATGACATTACACACCCATATATATAATAACATTACACACCCATATATATAATGACATTAAACATCCATATTTATGATGACATTACACATCCATATATATATAATGACATTACCCATCCATATATATAAGGACATTACGCATCCATATATATAATGCCATTACACATCCATATATATGATGACATTACACATCTCTATATATATATATAATGACATTACCCATCCATATATATGATGACATTACACATCAATATATATAATTACATTACACATCCATATATATATATAATGACATTACACATCCATATATATGATGACATTACACACCCATATATATAATGACAACTTTCGGTCTTTTGAGACAATGGAATTCTGACTTAGTTTAGTTAAATAGAGTTGTAGCTAAATAGTCCAATTTTATATTTGTAGCTACATTAACAGTTGATGCAGGCGTAGTAAACGGTAGGGTGGTGGGGGTGGCAGGATATGACTGTATCCTCTCTTGCCTGTGGGTTCTCTTTCATTGTCTTTTTCTCTTCTTTTCTGCTAATTTCATTCCGTCCTTGACCTTTGCTCGCCAGGCTGTGCGATAGGATGTCTCCGACTCGAGATCTTGTGGCTGAATGTGACTAGACTTCAGGTCTCTGAAGTTCTCGTAGCCCAGAGTTGATCGTCCGATTGGCCATGTTCCAGAGACCAGCTCACAATACGGGTGTCCTTTGGGATGCAACCAGCTCCCATCCTACACACTTGACCGAGCTAACGCAAGCGTCCCTGAATTAGAATGGAAAACATACTTGGTATGCCAGCATGGGACAAGAAAACTAAGTCCAGAACTCACTATCACAAAGAAGAGTGCTCAGCACACAGGCCTGCTATATTCTCATCTTTGTGGTTAGTGCCAACAAGGTGTTTTCCTCTCTTGGCTAGACAAATAATGGCAGTGGCTGCTTTGCCTATGCTTATGTTGAGTTCTATGCCAGTGAAAATCGCTGGTGATCGAGGGGCCGAGGTATGTGAACTTGTCTACCTCCTCCAGGGTGTGGTTGCCGATAGTTATTTTATGGGTGGTGTTGATATCTTGTTTCTTTTATATGAATCATAACTCACCCCCCACACACACTACCCCCCCCCACACACGCACACACACACACATATATATACATAATTGTTTACTATAATAATTATTTAATTATTAAATATATATATATACTAATGTTTAAATTATTAAATATATATAAATGCATTTATATATATATATGTATATTATACACATATATATACTGCATATATATATATAGCATATAGCATATAGCATATATATACATATATATATATATATATCACTTTGTTATCAGATAGTTGTGGTTTCGTATTCAACACGGAGTCACAAGATTGTGATGTGGTCCCTGCTTTGGGAGAGGCTATTTTGGCCAACTATAATATCTTTAAATAATTCCTATAACTAACGACCACTTAATCAAAGTTGGAATATATAAATGTTGTGTTTTAGCGAAGGAAGAAAATAAAGGATATACAGACTGAATATACATGTTTTCATTTACTCCTTTCCCTAAAACTTAATTTTAATAATCCAATTCAAGTAAAATATCGACACAGTTCTTGGCAATGCATAAAAGCGTTATCGTCGTTCAAAAAAGCTCAACCAAATCTAGGAACAGAAATCGAACGAACCAATCCTATCAACAGAACCATTCGAAATAAATGGATAAATAAATCAGCTGAATGAAGAATTTGTCGTTAAAAAAGAAATAAGAAAAGAATAATATTTTTGTTGAAAAACAAGACAATTTTATTTTAACAACTTCATGTCATTTACAAAAAAAATGGACGGATCATATCGATTCGTAATTCAAAATTCAATTAGGCTGCGGGTCCAAAAATATTGCATTGTCCGATTTGAGTCTCAGCAGGTACACCATCACAGGAACACGCACCGGTGGCGGGTGTCAGGCAGGTTCGGGTTCGAACCCTCTGGTTATTGATACAGTCGCTCCAGGCGGTCCAAGCACTGTAGGTTCTTACCAAGGAACATTGGTCAGCAGACGGGAGGGAAGAGCAGTCTACAATTGGATTCCTGTAAAAGAAATTATATTATTTATCTACTAACTGTACAAGTTTCTAAGTCTATATTTTTGGGGAGGATTAACATATTTTTTATAGTTTGTATAATATAATATTGCATTTTATTATAACTAGAAGCACCAAATTCAGTATACTCTGGACTTATGTATGGTCTGTTCTATTATATGGTTGTGAGTGCTGGACAATCACAGTTCGTGTTGCAAACTATCAACTCGTTTTCATAAAAGTTGGGTAGATTTTGAGACGTAAATATTTTTAATATTTTATTCTAGGTTTGTGTTTATTATATTTATTATACATTAAAAGAAAACGAAGAAAACATGTTCTAATTTTTAGGGAGGGGTAATGTATTTTATATAGTTCGTATTGTGTAATGTAATTGTATTTTATTATTCAAAGAAATTTGTATACGGCATAATCACGTTGACATACCTGTTCTCGTCAGATAACCAAAGTTAAACAACGATGAGCTTAGCCGGTACCAGATAGGTGACCATTTGAGAATATTATGAGCTGTATATATTTAAATATGCGGGTATATTTAATATCCAAAGGATCTGAACACCCTTGCCTTGCAGTTATAGGTTACTCGTAGGAAAAGTGTAGCACCTTTTATATTCGAAAGAGTTACCATGCAGGATGTAGGTGGAACTTCGCAGTTGTGGTGAAGGCAATCTAACTAAGAGAAGGAAACGCTGATGGAAAACTAAAAATTAATTAGGAATTTATTAGTGATTGTGTCCCAACCAAAAACACCTACTTCTAATTTATCATAAGCCAACACGGAAGTAGATAGGCGTACAAACTGTCATACCAATACGCACTCTGGTATAATCGGAGCTATCGATTTCACAAAACAAACGACTTACGTTTCGGAGGCAGCAATGAATGCATCTCCCTGGATTTGTTGGATGTTGGTGTTGTCACAGATGAGACGAGACATGGTCACGTTTCGGATGGCATTCACGGTATCTGAAATATTAACACAAATATTAAGAAAATAAAGTTACTAAAACCATGTCTTTAATGAATAGTTACATAAAGGATATCTTTGAGGTCAGTATTTTTCTCGGGTATTTCAGAATTGAAAATTCTATGTGATTTTAATTTATTCTTGAAACATCCGATAAAGTATTATATATAAACTATTTAAAGTTTTATTTTAATAATATATTTATATGTAACAGTGTGAAAGTGTGTACATAATACAATTTTGTTAGAGATTAATAGCGATTGTTAGGAATTAGTTACAACAATATCACATTTACTCTAGAAGATTTATCGGAAACTATTTGCCCGATCTAGTTAAAATTGTGTATAGACCTTTGTCATGGTAAGATGCAATAAACTGAGTATTACGGTATTTGTTCGATGCACAGTTACGGATTAATAGGAATTAGTATTTTATGCAAAATTAAGCGCAAATTTAACCATATTGAAACATTAATTTCACATAAAGTACTCATTCGAAGTCAATGGGCTATAACTTTTGCCGGTTTTTAATGGGAAAAACTAGTTATATTTATAAATATTAATATTTTAATTTTAATTTCATTTCAATTGTGAAAAGTGTGACTCACCACTCGACAAAATAATAAAAACAAAACAATCAATACTTAAATAGTGTAAATAACAAAAGAAAAACTAAACAGAAAAAGTTAAATTTATTATTCACGTTTCTATCGATAAAATATTTCGATCGAGTTCTGAAACATTATTGAGAATCTAATGTTGTTTAGTGAAATTTCTTACCGACGGACAGTTGGTTTGGTCCTGCATTCTCATACCAGAATCGGTCACCCATTTTCAAAGCCTGGAATTGGCGTGCAGAAATACATGCGAACAATGGTCCAACGCTTCCGCCTTCAATCGGAATCTCAGACACACCACCAGTCCAAACGTCGATGTCTTCAACGCTCCTAGAAAATAATGAAACGAATAGAATGAAAAAAAAAAAAAAAAAAAGGGAAACTCATGTGTTTTGAGCGTATGTAAGTATTTAGATTATTTCGATAAAAATATTACCATCCATATGAACGTGGCAATCTTTAATAAATATAAAACTATGAACATATTATTACATATTAGATAGTGTCAGTACAAAAAGAATATGATATGGAATCATTGTATTCTAAACACAGTCTTTTTTTTAAAATTAGTTTTTATTTGTTATCTGATAGTTGGAAGACTTCCATAAAAATTAAAGTTGCTGGAAAGATCGTTAAATCATTTTACCGCGCCAGAAAATGCTTGTTAATGAATGTTCTATGTCTCCCTCTATCTATCTATCTATCTATCTATCTATCTATCTATCTATCTATCTATCTATCTATCTATCTATCTCTATATGCATCTCTATATGCATATGTATATATATATATATATATATATATATATATATATATATATATATATATATATAAGCGAGAGAGAGAGAGAGAGAGTAAGCGAGAGGAGAGAGAGAGAGCAAGTCAGAGAGAGGCAGACAGGTATAATTCTTTTCAGTTTCATGATCAAAATGTAGTATGTCTTCTCTCTTCAGTCATGGTAGGAGATTACAACTATTATATAAAAGGCAAAATGTGTGTGTTAGTGTGTGCGTGTGTGTTAGTAGGTCTCGCAAAACTTTCGACAGAGGCGACAGATTTTCACGAGATCGGTATCGTAGTAAACCTCAATCCTTCGGGCAAAAAATATCGAAAAATAGACCAAAAACATTAATTCCTTCACCCAAAACTGGGCAGTTTTGTACAAGAAGGGGTCGTTTTTTTTTTGCCTCGCCATTTTTGCAAGTCATCGTATCGATTGGATTGACTTCCGGTCGGACGATAGAGACGTCACTTTTTTAGTTTCTCCTTCGTGTACCGGATTCGAGCCTGTCTGTCTATTTTTTTAACACCTGTGCCTGCTATTATTTTGATCCCTCCTCCGCTACTACCGTTTATTTACACCCTCCCCGGGATTCCTTACTACATCACACACACCCAGACAACGGGTATCCTAGCTACTGTTGTTTTGACCACTCCCGGGAGTCCTTACTACATCACCTAAACACCCGGGCAATGTGAGGCACTCCTGCTAGTCTTTAATAAGAGTAATTTATCATTCTCAATTCCACTTTAAATCGACTTCGGGTTTAATCTTCCTCTCATATGGGAAAGTAAATAGAGAAGGGAAGAAGTAGATTAATATTCCTAAAAAAGTGATAGATACACAAACTTATTGCTAGATAAGAAACCAAAACTAGATACTAAGTTATTTACAAACGACATAGATATATAGATTAATTATACAAGATAATATACATAATAATATATAATAGTTCCTGTTTGACCTCCTTATATATATATATATATATATATATATATATATATATATATATAATTATCCAGAGGCACTTGTTTCGTCGTTATACGTCTCATCAGTATGGCTAAATATAGCGACTATATATATATTATATCACAAGCTTTCATTTAATTAATTGAGCACTGTGTCCGAATTTCTTCATATTATATGTATGCTACAAACACCAACACACACACACGAACACACACACATACACATACACCACACACACACACACACACACACATATATATATATATATATATATATATATATATATATATATAGAGAGAGAGAGAGAGAGAGAGAGAGATAGGATCGACAGAGAAATAGAAAGAGAAATAAAAGCAGTTCGAAGAAACAGAGATAGACGGACTGACAGACAGATACACAGACACACAGAGAGAAACTTTTCCAAATAATTTGATATGATAACGTCTACATAAATTTCTACGCATAAATTATACAAGAAACCCAAACAAATTAATGAAGTTTGTAAGGAATAAAAATGGTTGGAAAAAGAATATACACACTTTTACGACTTTTGTCCAGCTTTTATTTTGATTTTTTTAAACATGTCTTACGTGTAAAGGGACGCTAAGAGGTTAGCGTCATCTTCGGAATGGTCAGCAAGAGTTGTGAAATTGGTAGTCACGTCGAGTCCACACCACTGACGCCAGGCGTTGTATGTTGGAAGTCCAATGTCACGTCCAGCTTGGACGTTAATGGCAGCCAAATCCCAACCGTTGCCAGGGACAGTTTCGACCAGTTTATTGGTCAGTTCTTCACTCATCATCCTGCAAGGAAATAAACAATATTTGAATACATTCATTTACAGATTTAATACGGAAAAATCTATATTTTTATATCTATTTATTGTAAATGATGGACATAGAACGGAATGTTTTTTTTAATTTATGTTAGAAACGCCAATATATATTTTTTAGCTGTTAAATATCCAGGCCCTGTGTAGCAAGAAATCATTTTGACAAGAAGAGAGACACCTGGTAACGTGGTGCAAGAAACAACATAAAATAATTATCGAATGTACTAAAAGGTCATTTGTATAAAAAATAATGAACCTGACACAAGACATCTGCAGTGGAAGAAATAGCAAACATGATCGATTTTCAAAACGATAAGTTAAATGTTGAATGTTTGAACGGTCATTTTCGGCAAGAAGTATACACAGGTGCAATCATGTCGCACCAAAATCAAATCAATTCATTTAAACAACCATGCCGTTCCAATGAAGCATTTACGGAAGCCTAATTAGTGTTTCCCTTACTTTATCTGCTTCCCCGTTTATCTTTTTTGAATCTTCACGCCTATTCGAATGGTATAAGCTGCGACTGATAAATTTATTTTTCTTTTGGGGGTTGAACGATATATAAGATTTCTTGCGGTTTCAATTTCCTTGTAAAATGCTTCATTTCTTTAAAAGAAAGATTCTTGAAATGATTGATATTTATTCTAACATAGACTTTATAAATGGTCGATTGACGGGAAAACGGATTTGATCGATTAAGGATAGAGTAAGTATAAATATTGTTTTTGTCAGACAAACTCTATAAATGCTTGATTATAATTAAGTTTGAAGAAGGGGATTTAGCATGCAAAAAGTAACGATATTCTCTTCAGAGAGCTTCGTCACATGATTTAGAACCGAATTTACGTCCAGATGGAAGGCGGTTGTTTTTGCTGTGGTTCAGCATGTGTTAATTAGCAGGTTATATTTAAATATTCACTAAAGATATCTTCAGGACCGCAGGCTTTATTCTCTGGAAAGTTTCACTATTTTCCTACATATGGCGTCTAGTATTCCCAAATGATCATAATTAGTGATAAAATGAGAACACGTGTTTTATGTATTTTGTTATTAAACAAATTTATTAACTCTGTAAAAATAAATGCATATATGAGCCGCCTTAATATTTTTTCCTTTGAGAGTAACATTCTTACATTAAAGAACTTAATTATGTCTCTAACATTAAATAAATAAATATACGATCTTATAACAGTTTTGATAGCTTCTTCTTTTGAGAGTAACATTCTTACATTGAATAACTTAATTATGTCTCTAACATTAAATAAATAAATATACGATCTTATAACAGTTTTGATAGCTTCTTCTTTTGAGAGTAACATTCTTACATTGAATAACTTAATTATGTCTCTAACATTAAATAAATAAATATACGATCTTATAACAGTTTTGATAGCTTCTTCTTTTGAGAGTAACATTCTTACATTGAATAACTTAATTATGTCTCTAACATTAAATAAATAAATATACGATCTTATAACAGTTTTGATAGCTTCTTCTTTTGAGAGTAACATTCTTACATTGAATAACTTAATTATGTCTCTAACATTAAATAAATAAATATACGATCTTATAACAGTTTTGATAGCTTCTTCTTTTGAGAGTAACATTCTTACATTGAATAACTTAATTATGTCTCTAACATTAAATAAATAAATATACGATCTTATAACAGTTTTGATAGCTTCTTCTTTTGAGAGTAACATTCTCACCTGTCAATTCCTTGTGCCATATCTGTGGTGAGTCCCTGGAAGACAAGAGTTGGGGCATCAGTTCCACTGTAAAAGACATCAGAATTGTAGAACAAAGAACTAAGCGGGTTCTGTGAGTTTCCAATAGTGATCAGACTTCGAAGACCGGAATGACTGTAGATAATTCCAGCTGAGGCAAAACCATTACGAATGGACGGGTTAATGTTGGCCAGGTACATGGAATAACCCTGGGTAAGAGTGTTAAGGCTGTAGGTTTCCATCATGGTGGGTCCGACAATTTTGGGCAAGTACTCGTTGTAGGTGACGTGTTGCATCTCAGCAATAACCAATTTGCGGGTCTCCTGGAAGATCACTTCGTCGGTCCAGTCTGGGTTAGCGGTGCTAATGATATTGGCCAGACGGTTGTGTTCACGGACAAATAAATGATGAAGGGACATCATCATTGGCTGCACATTCACTCGGCCGTCACCTGTGATTTGATAGAAAGTGAACACAAAAGATATTTTAAAATCTGATTAGTTTTTTTCTCAATAATAAAAATATATATAATCTTTTAACGACCATTTAAAATATTATAACACAAAGCAATAATAGTGAGGCTTTACGTATACATGGAATAATTAAACTGGATTGATCAATGAGACGCTCTAGGAGATGGGCAGGATAAATGCTTTATTGGAAGGCTGACTTTATACACACTTAATTGTTCTTTGAGATGTACTCTGTAAATGCCTAATTCTATTGGAGACTGCTAAATGTTTAATTGATATAGAGCATAAACTATATAAATGCTAAATTGCTCTAGAAGATAGGATGTATAAATGGTCGATTAAATTTTATACATGCTTAATGGATCTAGTAAACATACTGTGTATATGTTTATTGCTCTGGAAGGTAGACTGCATAAATACTTTCTTGTTTTGTCTGAGAGATTGTATATACTATTGTATATACTATTGCTCTGAGGGAGAGTCCGTATAAATTCCCCTTGCTTCTATCCTCTCGAAAATATTCAATGTCTTTTTATCACAGGTCTGTTCCTCTTCTTGCTGGAAAGAATAATCTGTTATGCCTATTTTAAAAAATGCTGTTGATCTGTCTAACCCACTGAAGTATTTTCCTGTTAGTCTGTTATTAGATAATGTATTGAAAGGATTATTAACGTAATGCTTGTTCATTTTCTGGAAAATCTGGGACACTTAAGTGATGTTCAGTATGATTTTCTTCACTTGTTTTAACTGTTATAACTGTCGGTGTATCAATAATTTGTGAACTGCAAGGGCCATTTCGCTTAACATTTCAAAAGTGTTCGACAGAGTTTTCCAATTCTAGCCTTTTGAACAAATTTCAAGTAAGGTTCTTGAGATTATTAGTTTTTTTCCAATCTTACGGAATTTCGAACGAAACCCTTTGTTTAATCCACGAGGGTAGCATGCTCTCTTTCCATCGACATCTACAAGAGTGTCATTTAGAACTGAATTTTATTTACTTTATTCATTACGTCATGTGCTCTTACGGAATGATTCCCGAGTTCGACAAGAAACATATAAAAAGCGCTGGTATTACATCGGGTGAAATGATGTGACAATAACATTCAAGATAAAAGCAATATGAATAATAATGCAAATACAATATGAATAATAATGCAAATACTACAAAAAAAAACAAAAAACAAAAAAAAACACTCCCAGTTCGGAGACCAAATAATCAGATGACGTTAACTGCAGATAAACTGATATAGAATAACATTGTGTAAACACAGCTAGAAACACATAAGAAAAAAAAACAAAAAAATTGAACAGATAATAAAAACAATACATAATCTCATCTCCTCATCAAAAGATGGTGGCACCAACCATTTTTCGTACCTGGAAAATGAGTGCAATGTGTCAAGGGGAATAGAATGACTATGGAAGCAGAAGACGATCCACACCCCCACTGACACAAATAGTACTGGAATATTGAGGGGGATTTTTGCCACTCAAATTTCATAGAAATTAACGCTCGGTTATAAGAAAAAAAATGATAGTAAACAGCTGTTGTGATAATGCAGCATAATTTGTAACGCTTATCGAAAGAGGCGGAGAGTGCTGGAAACCTGGGGAAACTTGTCGTCATTCAGACTCCAGGGAACAATCCCTAATAATTATTTGGAAAGGTTATCGAAAAAAGATATAAAGTCTTGAAAATGTGGGGAGGCCTCTTGTCACCCAGACTCGAGAGAAGACTACTTGTTATTACCAGTGAGCAATCACTGATAATAACTCACGTGAAAATGCTAAGCGGATAAATGATACTAATATAATGAACACATAACTTACCACCAATGAAGCACAGATTGCCTTCGGTCGCTCTGCAAAAAGTGGAGTTGTCTTGTGGCATCAAGTCGAGGTCATCAGTAGGAGTGGTTCTCATAAGACCTGAAAGTTAAAGAATTAGTAAAATAAAATGTGGAATGATTTTTATGATTTGGACTGAAATGTTATCTTTGGGACTTTTTGTTATGACGTTAATCGTACACGTGACCACTGTTTACTTATACTTAACAAGAACGAAACTGTTTGGAGTCATCTGAAGCTCCAAGTTGCAATTCGAACATTTAGCAGCTTAATTACAAACTCACTTACCAGTTGTTGCTACTCGACACGGGTTTTTATTATTGTACCTATATATGGTATATTTATTTAGAAAAAATGACTAATGTTCATATATTTTAATAATTTTGGGCATTTAACCATTGTTAAGGTTCAGTAGTCAAATAATAAGGTTAACTTTAGATAGTTACGACTATAATGTACATAAGTTCAGAGGACACACACACACACACACACATATATATATGTATATATATATATATATGGGTAAAACATCGGACGTTTATTTACAGACGACACGAACCACAAAAACACTGGACACTTTCGACTAGGTTGAATCAGAACTGCACAGGATACGAAATTTATCTCAGTAGACAAATAACAGGGCATCTCGACAATGGCTGAAACTCTTTAGTTGGCTTTGGTGTAGAGGGACCTCCTCTCAAGCTAATACTGGAAAAGCGGACAATTAGATTGAAACACCTGGCGTAGGATGTTTGCTGTACAAAGCAGAACTGACTTCTGGAGTACGATGATGATATACTCGATTCCCAAGGCGTCAGCAGTTTCAAAAGATTATCTGGAATTGAGCCAAATGCACCTAGGATGATTGGCGTGATGGAAGTCATCTTATTTTATAACCTTGCTATTATTATTATTATTATTATTATTATTATTATTATTATTATTATTATTATTATCTGAACTAGTCATTAAAACATCGCATCATGATTTCCTAGATATAAAGGTAGCTAAAAATTTAACACATAAGATATACAGAAAATAAAGCTATTCATCCGGATACATTACTGTACGGTCATAGTAGTAGATGTATCCAAAACAACCGTTTTGAGTTATTAACATGCGTGGCTACAAAGATGTAAGATACGACAAGCGATTGCGATCGTATCAAAGTAGGACAAGACTATTAAAAAAGAGAAAATAGTTGAAAAATTATTGATAATGTTAGGATTAGTTTCTTACCTCCTTCCATTGCTCTCAAGAGAAGTTGTCTGTCGATGTCAGAGCCATATACTTGTGATGCATCAATGTAACCAGTTGCGGTGTTCAGTTGTTCTCGGGGTCCTGAAAAAGAAATGTAAAATTACGTATTTTTCATAACCAAACTTTACTGGGCAACGTCGGGATACGGACAGCTAGTATCTTATAATATTTTAGATTTAATGAAACAAGATGCAGGTATTTAATGAAACAAGAATACAGGTACTCGTTTTATTTTAGTAAAATATAGTAATAGATTAATTCATTATTTAATATATAATAATATAATGACATTGGTGGTAATTATTTAGAGGCCGTTTTTTTCTGTTAATTTAACGCGAAACAATTGTAGTAAACAATGATGTTGTTTATTTTATTATCACAGATACATGCTTCAGGCAGGAAGAGAGAGAGAGAGAGATGAATAGAGAGGAGAGAGGGAGATAGCTATATATATATATATATAGAGAGAGAGAGACAGAGAGATAGAGAGAGAGAGAAGGTGAGAGAGGGGGGAGAGCGAATTGTCTATTTTAAGAGTTCCATTTAAACTTATGCGTTCCACTTCAAATAACACAGTGTATTTCTACTGCAAAATTAATTCTCTCTGACAAATCACTCTTCTGAGAGATCGTTAGTGGTTGGATCTTGCCTATCGTCGTTAATCAGTAGAATTTATCAATAAAGCAATTTTCCCAGATCCCTAACTGGGTTGGAAAGGCGATGTGACGTATTTATTTCTCTCCACTAGCGAGAAATGTTACGCTAGGGTCGGATAGTGATATTGAAAATCATCTCTCTAGAGGAGGAGCACTCTGACTGCAAAAGATGCCTGTGTAGTGCCATTCTTTAACAGAGGGGCTCCAGGGGATTAACATTAACTATCCCTTTTTAAAAGAGAAAAGGCAACGCCTAGGAAGGTGGACATCCTAGAACTGCACAGGACCAGCATTACACCACAATTACAGAGAACAGGTCATTGCAGGAACGGTCTAATTTCTGTTAGCATTGAACCCATATCCGCAAACAAAGTTTGCCGAAGGAACAGTGATTGATCAGAGAAGATGGGAAATTTTGATATAACATCTAAAACCAGATAGGTCTACCAAATAAACGCCTGGTAGAGAATGATCATGTTATTTATGATGCATGTTCTGTTTAACAGAAATTTATATATGGAGATTATCATTTATTTCAGACAAGTCATATATAAGTAAAGTATATTATGTGTTTGTATAATGATGTCTAAAATTTAAACAGATATGTGGTTCAAATTTGTAATTTTCAACGATTATATCAAGAGAATATTATTTTCTGCGCTTCAAATAGAAACTTATTTTTTTCCAGTCAGGTTTCTTCATAGATAAAATGGATTTACTAAAAACAAAATCAGACCAAATAGAAATACACTTAATTTTTGCTTTTTCCTTTTAACTTCCCGGTTTTCTAAAGGTTTTTAAAATTCCAAAATAAATTATATTTTAAACTGTTTAATCTAGCAATATTTATGTGTCAGTGTTGTTTGGAGAAATTTAGTATCACAATCTTTGTTGTTGACTTTAAATGGCTTCTAGACAGATTTATTCGCCTCTACTACACTTATTGATACTTTTATATATTTTTTCTCTTCTGTCCCAATCATGGAAATTGCAACCTTGCTATCTTAACGTCTCACGTTCTATTTCTATCTCTTTTAAGAACTACTCAATATACAAAAGCTGCATCATATTGAAACAATATAGAAAAGGCAATCTGCTAATATAAAACACAGCTTTTATTCATATTTGGTTCAATAAGTCATAAAAGTGTTGTTTTGATTTACCTAAACCGGATGTAAGAATTAGGAACAATTATTATTGAAACAAAATCGACAATTATTTCTACTGCCACTATGGAATTTCTATAGGTCCTACTAGTAATATAAACATTTGATTCAGCCTATTATCTCTTAGAACTCTAGACGTCTTCATCCTTTTATGAATTGACCCTTAAGGACGACAACAATTGAAACTTATGACGTACTTTTCTCTACATTAATTTACTAGTCCAGTTAATCTTATTATAGTTAGAAGCTGTGGCTATTACTGATGAGCTTGGTAAAGTACACAACATAACAGTTACTAATACTACATTTAATACATGACCTTGGATGGTAGTGTATGTCGATTCCAAATATGGTTTATTCCAAAAAAGAGACTTTACAGGAACCAAACTACCAAATAAAAACTTTACTAAAAATATTCCGTCTACAAGAGATGGAGGACGATTACCAAGCACAGTAGCTTTCAGACGGTTTCCATTATAAATGGTGGAAACATCAAACCTGTGTTGAAATCGAGGATAACCAAACTACAACTGCAATAGACCTTAACGTCCTACACGTGGGTCATCCATTTCTGAATCATCGTTATCAGAGGAATCTGTTCGAAGATATTTTTCAACTCCTCTACCTTCGTCACTTTCACGTAAACGTTTTCCTGAACGTAACATTCGATCAGGATCTCTTTACAACAAGTTTTTACTTTTCTATAAAATAGAGATGTGTGACTATTAGTTGTTAAAAACAAAAGTGAAAATGTTTTTACTTACCCAAACCGCATGTGAGAGCAGGAGAGGCAAGGCTTCGTACGAATTCCATGCATGTCCTTCCGTAGACGCCAAAGTAGGTATCATTAACTGGGATGTCAATCGGGTAACAAACGTCACTAGAAAAATACAAAGAGATAGTGATATTAATAAAAGTATTATGTGTGACGTAAGCAATTTGTGTAAATTGAATATTTTTGACCAATAAACCCAAGAACTTACGTGTTGTCAGAATTACAACAGTCAATGGCTTCTACCAGATCACCTACAAAGAAAAACATTATTATTATTATTATTATTATTATTATTATTATTATTATTATTAAAAAGGTTTTACGGGTAATTTGCGAATGTTTACTTTTTTAATTTCATGAGGTCGTTTACGTGCACCGATTCATGGTCCAGTCGTTAGATCTCGTGGCTATCAACGCGATGGTTGTAGGTTGCATCTATGCTTAGGGAAAGGTGAAAGTCTAACCGAACTGATGAGTTTTGATACAACAAAACTGTACTGTATGTGGATAATTATATATTAAGCCCCCTCTTTGGGTTGATCACTGTCGTAAATATATTTCGCCCGCTGCTTATTTGGCTATAAGCGAGGCTCGCTGTTTGTTTGTTTGTAAATAAACTGGCAGTTCGAGCACGGTAGAAGCTATGGCCGAATGTTTATTTATATTTTTATTTGATAAAGTCGTTTACGAGCACTGATCCATGGTGCATTGGTTAGAACTTCCAACTATTAACGCGATAGTTGTAGGTTCAATCCACAGCTAGAGAAATGTGCTAGTCTAGCCGCACTGATGAGTTTTGATAAAAGGAAACAGTACTGTATGCAGATGACTATATATATATATATATACACATATATATATATTATACGATGGACATTTAATAAGTAATGATACTGGCCCACTTGCAGTTGTTCAATCTAGCTGGAAATTGGCATCTGCGATGATTTATATCTCTATGGGAAAATGACAGCTCTAAACTAAGTGTGGTTTCTGATTTACAGGATTTAGAACTGGAGAAGTTGTGAAATAGAGCCTGTTGAATGTCACGCTGTTTTTTTTATTTGAAAGGGCATAAAAACCGGAAATTAAAGGAAGGTGATAATGCACAATCATATGACCTTGAAAACATAAGCATCGTAAATTGAAATCTGGTTTGAAATCTTAGGAAACAACACTTAAACCTAGTCGCTTGGCTTATACCAATTAGGAGACATCCGTTAGTCAAGTAGAGACTGACGTTTTAGTAGATCGATACGTGATTATTCATTAAATTGTCAAAGAAATCAAGATTAATACAGGCTCCGTTGAAACCATCATTCATGACCACTTTCATATGCATAAGATGTCTTCCAGAAAGATTACCAGATTGTTGACATGTTTTGATTTTCTCCAAATGACTAATTAAACTTAGTGAAACCCAGGTCATCACTATCGTCCAGAAAACAAACCCCAGTCAATGTACTGGAGGTATTTGGACTCACCACTTCCAAAGAAATCAATGCTGGCAAGGTCATACTCACTATCTTCTAGAGTGACAGATTTTATGGCAATGGGTGATCTAATTACAGAAGTCCATTATGCTTTACTTCGGACGAATTCAAATGGTATATATTTTAAAATAATATGCATAAAATACAATAATTAAATACATTATATACACATATATAATTTGAACTAACATATATATTGTATATACGAATTACCTATAATAATTAACATCTAGTGTTTTCATATCATCAAGATGTATATAAGATGAAACAAAAGCAAAAGTAGATGATAAACTTACCTCCAGATGTTGGCATGGATGGGTAAATCTGAAGATCGTGGTTCAAAAAGACACCAAAGAGGGTGGTCAAGTGAGTGAGTTGATCGTCGCGGTCAGCGGGGGTGCTGAAGCCATGGAAATTGGTACTGATCAATCGAGCACCGGGCAGGGCACCACCAAGAACACCGGTTGTGCGAGGTAAATTGAGTCCTAATATACAAAAGTATTATGCATATTTATAAAGGAAAGTTTTAAGTTAAAGAATTCAGAAAGATAGATATATAGCGCAGAGATTACATATCAAAATATTTATTAATAATTTAATATTATAATATTTAGTAATGTAGATACAATTAATTTCAGCGATTAACGCGTCATGTGAAAAGGCGATTTCATATTTTATTTTCGTAGATTACAAAACTTATGAGATATTTAATATTTAGTAATTATACACAAAAATTAATATTTAACAATGTTTCTCCATTAGTTCACGCGTTTCAAAAATTCTTTATAAGCATTACGTTTACATCATAGTAAAATTAACAAATTAACAGATTATGAAAGATAAGTATCTTAACATATACCGTAGACATGCAATGTCTAGAAGTAAGAATATATTTATATATATTATATTAGGATTATGATTGAAAAAAAAACGTGGATTTGAGAAGAACAATCAAAGAGAGTTAGAGAATAAGCCGCACTTTTCATTTACTCTTACAATTTTAAAAACTGTTTACATTAAGTCTTTGAGAATTTCTCTTTGTAAACAAAAAGATAATCACCTGGGACTTAATGTGGTTTCTATCTGATTCATCTGTTTACCTCGTTATAATCTAAAGTATTTTATTTTTACTCGTAATCTTAACCAAGATTTAGCTCCATTGAACGAGGTTCGAAACTAGTTAGCTAGCTTTTCAGCCGTTTTTTTTTATTTCATTATGCTAAAAAATAAAAAGATTTTGTCTGTATATAGTCACGGTTATATATTGTAACATCAATATATATATATTGTAACAACATTCGCTAAGTTAGTATATATATTAACTTAGCGAAAACTATTAGTTTTAACTGTGCAAAAATAGATAAGAAAATAAAGGAGGGTGGTTATATAACAAATCAAAATACTGATTACTTTGTAACTGCAGAAATATTAACGAATGCCCTTTGTTAAGTAAATGTATCATTTATGCTATAGTATATAAATGTGAAGTCATTGATAATAACAGAACCAGAACATATATAGAATCCACATGATGCCAATAATATCAGAGAATAATTAGTAATAATCAATACTGAAAATTGGTACATAAATGCTATCTATTTATAAAATTTTAAATGGATGCATAAAATAGTTATATATGTATTATATATGTATGTATAAAATATGTATATGTATATATATATATAACATTTTCATTTCCGATTTGATTGATAAAATCTCCCAAAATATAGGTACACTGATGATAAAATAAGTGTTTGACTTAATCACCGTATTTTACTTACCATCTTCGTAGACGGCAGGTAGGTATCTCTCAAAGGGTGTGCTGGATCGACCCAAGTAAGGGAAGACGAGATTGTTGCAAGATCCATCAGCTGTTCGGTAGGGGAAGTCAGCATCACATGTAAGGGCAGTCAAGAAGGGGCATGCAGCTACAAGTTCCAGGGGAGGCTGGACTGCGGTCACCAGATTCTCAGCATCGATAAGACCTTGATTCAACCTGAATTTAAAACAATAAGAACAATTGCATTAGCGCACCTAGTTGACCTTTAGTAAGAAATAATTTCAGTTCTTTCTCTAAAATATTATCTTTGCGCTTGACTAATCATTTTTCCTTAATTTAATATAATTTAATTTTTACGTGTAAAATTGTATGCAAAATATAATATTCATGAATTTATTTTTTTATTGTGTTGCATTGTTGAATGTATGTACAATTTATATATATATATATATATATATATATATATATATATATATATATATATATATATTCTTTTGCCGATATTCTTAAAATCAATACGGAGACAGAATTTATCAAGGTATAAATTTTATTTACAATAAAGCTTCTTATTCATTCACAAAGAGAGAGAGAGAGAGAGAGAGAGAGAGAGAGAGAGAGAGAGAGAGAGAGAGAGACGCTAACTGTAAAGTCTTGGCTAGTGTGTGGCTCGCCGATGGATAGGTGTCAAGATGTCAATCACACTCGTCGCTGTCTCTGCTCTCTTCTGTGTTCTGTTGTATATTTTTCTCTTATATAGTCAAAAATCGACATTCCTGGAATTGTAAACATCAGGATATTACATTCCTCTTTTCTATTTTGCATTGCGCAATTAATAACTTTTGACCTTGGAGTGAAAACGGTTCTTTGTTTTCATTTGATTACAATTTCTGGCATTTTATGAGAAACAAGGAATTATGTCAAACCCATCTGGAATGTACGTATGTGCACACCTCTGCTTTCAAATGTACGTCACTACGTCTCTATACCCAACAATTATATATGTTTTGAAAATTAGGTTTAATTTTGAACAAGGACCAAATATTTCTACTAATAAGACACAAAATAGACATCAAAACTTACAAATTTTGGATGAGCATTGCAGTTTCAACAAAAATCAGTCCAGTCTCGGCAATGATGAGGTCAGCGTTGGCTAAAGTCTCGGCCGCTTGGGCGTTGACGAGGGCGGCGGCAGCGGTGGCATTAGCAGTGGCGATGGCTATTTCAATGGCAGCGGCGGCGGCGACGGCAGCTGCTTCGGCGATAGCGGCGTCCTCAGCTCCGGCCACAGAGGCCTCGGCAGCGGCAGCGGCGGCGATGGCGGCTACCTCGGCAATGACGTTAGCGTCGGCACCGACAGCTTCGGCGGCGGCAACGGCGGCAGCAGTGGCGTTGTTGACGGCTTCGGCGTCGGCTCCGACCACGATCGCGACGGCTGCGGCGGCAGCGGCTTCAGCGATAGTGGCGGCATCGGCTCCAGCTTCGACGGCGGCGGCAGCAGCGTTTCCAGCAGCGATGGCGGCAGCAACACCTTGAAAGATAAAAGAAAAATATTTATGAATACCACGGAAACTACTTTCGTACCTACGCATTGGTTGAAGTTATGCCGTAATTTTTTTTTTATTAACCAATAATTTTTTTTAAAACACACACACACACACACACACACACACACACACACACACACACACACACACACACACACACAAATAATAGCAACAGAAAAAAAACAAAACAAAAATAGAACAGAAAAATCATTACGGTGTATATGCCTTTCGCAGAACGGAAATGTCTTGTCTCCAAAAACCATGTAAATTTATCAAATAGTTTATTTTCTTCAGAATATCCAATTTCATGAGGAAGCGAATATTATGTGTTTCGCTTCACTATATTTGTTAAATAAAGGGATACAACTCAATTCGAACTAACTAAATGAAATAGAAACCCAAAACTTACTTTGTAATGGTTACAGTTTACTATAAATAATAAAAAAATAGATTTCTATATAAAAAAACCACTTAATCAATTTACATGATTTTTTGGAATATGATATTTTCTTTCCGTGACTAATGCGTCCATCATAAATATTTTCTGTGTTTGTGTTTTTTTTGATTAGGTTAAATTCTGGCCAAGAAATTAACATTCGTTTGCGTCACTCATTTAGTTATAAAGTTAAGTTAACAAGTAAAAAAACAAAAAAAAAAAAACAAAGATGACATTAGTATCCCTTTTCTTAATTCCATTGTCTGAATGAAACCCTAAAGAAAACTCAACGAACGCCCGTCTTGTATGAGTTTATTTATGAAAAGATTTTTAATCGTCACGGTTAAACCTACAAGGCGATCGACGGCTACCCATAAAACGGGATGAAGAGAAACAACAGCGTAAAAACAAGACGATGAAAAACTACGCGTAAACACTCCACACGTATGAAGACCAGTTATTTCATTTTGTTATTTAAAATTGCAAGCTTTAAACCACACATAGCTAAAATTATTAAGAAACAGAGCTTTACAGTTACAATGTAAGCATACCTTGGTCAGTGGCACCAGCAGCTCTGGCAGCTGCAGCAGCGGCAGCAGCAACAGTGTTACCAGCGGCATCTCTGGCGCCCCCGGCGACTCTCGCAGCACCATCGGTCTCTACGGCACCGGCAACGTCGGAAGTTCCTCTTGAGTTCCTGAAACCACCTGTTCGGCCTCCTCGGCCTCGTTCTGATCTAAAACCTCTGAAATCTCGACCAGATCTGACTTTTTTGCAGGCTTTCTCATAAGCCTTTTGACAAAGATCGTCTGTGATGGGCGTCAGGCAGGTAACAAGACATGGCAAGACAACCAAAATCAATATCGGTGCGAGACTGAAACGATGAAGTAGATAAATAAATAAATAAATAAATAAATAATAATAATAATAATAATAATAATAATAATAATAATAATAATAATAATAATTACAAGGAACTGTGCAAACAAATGCACCAGGAGAATTAATACAAACACAAATCGCCAGCTGTACTTGAAAACGGAAATCATAATATTCTATGGCGTATGGAGATACAAACGAATAATCCTGCCAGATCCTAAATTTCGTCGTTCTAACAGTTCATATGGTGAATATCAAGAAGACGAGAAGCAAAGCAAAAACACGGGACTAGCCAGTGAGCTATTGTCAAGACAATTCAATTCGTAAGAACATCGAGAAACATTTCGATAAAAGAATGGGAGAAATTGGAATCTGGGGAAAGGCAGAGAATATACAACGGGTAGCAATAATGAAAACGGTTGAAATCTTAAGGAAAGCCCTCGACTGTGGAAATCAACATACACGAACTACGAACAATGAACAGCAACTTTAATAGAAATAAAACAAAAAACAGGACACGCCACAGGGAACCAAGAATATCGAAAAAAGAAAGAAAGCAGAAAAAATAACGCAAAATGTTAAGAACCCCTTCCTAAAATATAGTATAGTGCCATCACAGATTGACACCACAGCAAATCGAAAAAGGTCAAAGGCGATAGAAAGACCGAGGAGAAAACATTTACCAGACCTCCACTGGAAAAAGTGCAATTAAGTCTGGGAACTTGGAGGGGCATATTGATACCCGAATTTTTGTAAAGACCAACGGTCATTGCTTGCGATAAGGCAAAGGGCTGTTGCGATAACGAAAATTCATTTGCAAAGGCTGTCGAAAGATGTTGAGGTACTCGAAATCTGGAGAAACTTATCACCTAGACTCCAGGGAACCCGCCGGTTGTTGTGAAAAGTTGTGACAAGAACATCCAAGATTAGAACAGGCAATAATGTAGAAATAATCTAAGCGACATATTACCTAGAGACTCTGTCCGTTTGCGTCACTCATTTCAGTAAGTTATTAAGTAAAGCTAAGAAGTAAAAAAAAAAAGATAAGATAATATTAGTTTTTCTCTCCTAATTCCATTTTCTGAATAAAACCTTGAAAAAACAATAAGTCATACTTGATGACATGTGTAGAACAACTAGTGACTAAATAATAATAATAATAATAATAATAATAATAATAATAATAATAATAATAATAATAATAATCGACGATCCCCAAAATGGTGGGAACACTTTCGGCTGGCGTCACACAAAATACCGAGTGAGGTCGAGAAGGGTGGAAGTACAAACCAGACTTCCACTGGATGAGTGTGAAGAACATTGGGACTTTGGAGAGATTTTTGCTTTCTAAACTCTATGAAGTTGCCAGCGAGAAATTAATGGTAAGCGGGTGTTGTGATAAACCAAAGTCATTTTCAATTGAAAACTACCGAGCAAAACTGAGAAGTGGAGCAATTACACACAGCTAGCTGAAGAGCTGAAAGAGATATGGAAGATGAAGGAAGTCAAGAGACCACCAATAATGGTAGGAACATTAGGAACAATTCCGAAAAATGTTGTAAAAAGTATGGGAGAAATTGAAATTAAAAGAATGGCAGAGGAGATACAACGGATAACAATAATGAAAATGGCTGAAATGTTAAAGAAAACCCTTGAATGCGGAAACTAATACACATGAGTCACAGGCTCGTGCTGGATATATAGAAACATGGAGCGCTACATGGAACTAAGAACATTGAAGCTGCATATCTATAAGTTCTCTATCCCCCCTATTACCACATAACCCCCCCCCCAAAGAAAGAGCGAGACCGAATAGTCAAGTATAGTCAAGGAGGAAGGAAAGACCGAGAGAGGACACTGATCAAACCCCTGCTGGATAAGTGCGAAGAGAACTGGGACCTTGGGGAGGCTTATTGCCACTCAAATTCCAGTGAAGACTAATGGCCGCTACCAACGAGAAATCCATGGTAAGCGACTGTTGCGATAACGTAATGTCATTTGCGAATGTTATCGAAAGAGGGGAAGAGTAATGGAACCCTGGGGAGGCTTGTTGTCACTCAGTCTCCAAAGAAAACCACAGGTTGTTTTCAAGGACAGAGCTTTGATGACTTGTGTAGAAAGCTCCTTGTGAGCCAATACTACTACTACTACTACTACTACTACTACTACTACTACTACTAAAATAATAATAATAATAATAATAATAATAATAATAATAATAATAATCTATCATTGAAACAGCGATTGTTTGTGTGCGAATGCATATATGTATGTAACGCTAAAAATTAAAAACAAACAAAAATTACAATGACAGTGATATTATACAAGCTATTGTACCAAGTAAAATTCAGTTGTAAGTTACACTTTTCCGGTAGTTGAATCATCAAAATACAATCGCGAATTACTTAGAACTTCTAATCATTAGTGGCGGACGACACGAAAGCATACTAGCCCCAAAGATTAAATAAAGGATTCTGTTCAAAATTTCATATAGATTCCCGAGTTCGACAGAAAGATTCGATAAAAAACACCTGACGAAGATCCCAGATTATATTAACTGAGACGTGTTTAGTTCGAAATATCGAATAGGTTTATGCATTTGAGGTGAGGATTCCCAATTTGAAACGATGTAAAGGAAGAAGGTCGAGGGTTACATCGGTCGGAACGATGTGAAAATAGAAATCAAGACTATAACAGAGTTGTTTGAAAAAAATAAAAAAACAACACAGTGAGAAAGATAATGTGAATGTACTTACCGCATCTTGAAGTCTTTGTGATGTGATGACAATCTGGACAGCGCTTTGCTTTTTTTATAGGAAAAACCCGTCTCGTTTTATGGCACCTGCACGTCACGATTTTCTAAGTGAAGCACCTCATTGTTAAGCAATGTTGAGCCATTATTATTTTTTTCTTTTTTAACGTCAAATCAAAGATAAAAAGGAAAGCGTTAACAAAAAAGAGATAGGCATGAAAATAAATATTACTTACCACGGAGCATCAAGGAGGAAAAGAGAGAAGAAAGAAATACTCATAGTAGTAGTAGAAGAAGAAGTAGTAGAAGAAGAAGTAGTAGAAAGAGAAGGAGGAGAAAGTGAGGAGTCATAAATAATCTTCAACATTAAAAATTTCCGTGATTCATATTTAAATACACAGACATAAATGTCCACTTGAAATAATTCAAATAAATATTAGCATTTAATTTATATATAAAAAAATTATTTTGATTTTGAATTTTTGAGATGAGGATTGATAATTTGTATTATTTAGATTATTCGGACTACTGTTCTCATCTTGATTGTAATATATGTTCTCATCTTGATTGTAATATCTGTTCTTATCTTGATTGTAATATCTGTTTTCATCTTGATTGTAATATCTGTTCTTATCTTGATTGTAATATCTGTTTTCATCTTGATTGTAATATCTGTTTTCATCTTGATTGTAATATCTGTTCTTATCTTGATTGTAATATCTGTTTTCATCTTGATTGTAATATCTGTTCTTATCTTGATTGTAATATCTGTTTTCATCTTGATTGTAATATCTGTTCTTATCTTGATTGTAATATCTGTTTTCATCTTGATTGTAATATCTGTTTTCATCTTGATTGTAATATCTGTTTTCATCTTGATTGTAATATCTGTTCTTATCTTGATTGTAATATCTGTTTTCATCTTGATTGTAATATCTGTTCTTATCTTGATTGTAATATCTGTTTTCATCTTGATTGTAATATCTGTTCTTATCTTGATTGTAATATCTGTTTTCATCTTGATTGTAATATCTGTTCTCATCTTGATTGTAATATCTGTTTTTATCTTGATTGTAATATCTGTTCTCATCTTGATTGTAATATCTGTTCTCATCTTGATTGTAGTATCTGTTCTTATCTTGATTGTAATATCTGTTTTCATCTTGATTGTAATATCTGTTCTTATCTTGATTGTAATATCTGTTTTCATCTTGATTGTAATATCTGTTTTCATCTTGATTGTAATATCTGTTTTCATCTTGATTGTAATATCTGTTCTCATCTTGATTGTAATATCTGTTCTCATCTTGATTGTAATATCTGTTCTTATCTTGATTGTAATATCTGTTCTCATCTTGATTGTAATATCTGTTCTTATCTTGATTGTAATATCTGTTTTCATCTTGATTGTAATATCTGTTTTCATCTTGATTGTAGTATCTGTTTTTATCTTGATTGTAATATCTGTTTTTATCTTGATTGTAATATCTGTTCTCATCTTGATTGTAATATCTGTTCTCATCTTGATTGTAGTATCTGTTCTTATCTTGATTGTAATATCTGTTTTAATCTTGATTGTAATATCTGTTCTTATCTTGATTGTAATATCTGTTTTCATCTTGATTGTAATATCTGTTTTCATCTTGATTATAATATCTGTTCTCATCTTGATTGTAATATCTGTTCTCATCTTGATTGTAGTATCTGTTTTCATCTTGATTGTAATATCTGTTTTCATCTTGATTGTAATATCTGTTCTTATCTTGATTGTAATATCTGTTTTCATCTTGATTGTAATATCTGTTTTCATCTTGATTGTAATATCTGTTTTCATCTTGATTGTAATACCTGTTTTTATCTTGATTGTAATATCTGTTCTCATCTTGATTGTAATATCTGTTCTCATCTTGATTGTAGTATCTGTTCTTATCTTGATTGTAATATCTGTTTTCATCTTGATTGTAATATCTGTTCTTATCTTGATTGTAGTATCTGTTTTCATCTTGATTGTAATATCTGTTTTCATCTTGATTGTAATATCTGTTTTCATCTTGATTGTAATATCTGTTCTCATCTTGATTGTAATATCTGTTCTCATCTTGATTGTAATATCTGTTCTTATCTTGATTGTAATATCTGTTTTCATCTTCATTGTAATATCTGTTCTTATCTTGATTGTAATATCTGTTTTCATCTTGATTGTAATATCTGTTTTCATCTTGATTGTAATATCTGTTTTCATCTTGATTGTAATATCTGTTCTCATCTTGATTGTAATATCTGTTTTCATCTTGATTGTAATATCTGTTCTTATCTTGATTGTAATATCTGTTTTCATCTTGATTGTAATATCTGTTCTCATCTTGATTGTAATATCTGTTTTCATCTTGATTGTAATATCTGTTCTCATCTTGATTGTAATATCTGTTCTCATCTTGATTGTAATATCTGTTCTTATCTTGATTGTAATATCTGTTTTCATCTTGATTCTAATATCTGTTCTTATCTTGATTGTAATATCTGTTTTCATCTTGATTGTAATATCTGTTTTCAGTTTGATTGTAATATCTGTTTTCATCTTGATTGTAATATCTGTTCTCATCTTGATTGTAATATCTGTTCTCATCTTGATTGTAATATCTGTTCTTATCTTGATTGTAATATCTTTTTTCATCTTGATTGTAATATCTGTTCTTATCTTGATTGTAATATCTGTTTTCATCTTGATTGTAATATCTGTTTTCATCTTGATTGTAATATCTGTTTTCATCTTGATTGTAATATCTGTTCTCATCTTGATTGTAATATCTGTTTTCATCTTGATTGTAATATCTGTTTTCATCTTGATTGTAATATCTGTTTTCATCTTGATTGTAATATCTGTTCTCATCTTGATTGTAATATCTGTTTTCATCTTGATTGTAATATCTGTTCTCATCTTGATTGTAATATCTGTTCTCATCTTGATTGTAATATCTGTTTTCATCTTGATTGTAATATCTGTTCTCATCTTGATTGTAATATCTGTTTTCATCTTGATTGTAATATCTGTTCTCATCTTGATTGTAATATCTGTTCTCATCTTGGCGTAATGGGTAAAGTACTTAACACATTCAGTTCTAAGCGTCCACTCCTCTGGAAGTTGAAGGTTCAATCCTCAGTAGGGACTATACTAAAAATTAAAATTGCGGATTGCTTAACTCGATTATGATAGACAGAACAAGAACATGATATCCCGTGGATTAAATAAAGAGTTCCGTTTGAAATTCCATGTAGATTCTCGAGCAGAAAGAATCCTAAGTTTGACAAGATACGCTTGAAAAAAATCATGAATTACATCGGACGCACCATTGTGAAAAAATGAGATGAAAAAAGAAACGTGAAAAATTCAAATAATATAAATTTTAATTATTTTTTAAATTTTCATCTTTGAACTTCATTTTCATATAATTTTTTAGCATATTCATATTATTTGGGTTAATCGAAATAGTGTTTTCATCTTGTGTGTTATTTGCACAACGTTTCGGTCGATATAACCTCCGGCCTTCTTCAGGTGTGCAAGTCGCCATGTTCAGTAAAGGAAAGGACGGGGGTTTACCTCTGCACTTCCGACGTTTCGTTTTTATTATCATTGTCCAAAAATGATGTTTGCCAAGGACTGTGCCACAATGTGATATTTTCTTGTTTATTACAGAAAATATTTGTTGGTGTACATTTCTGAAATATTTAGATGATGGGTTATTGTTTGTATTATTAGGATTAATCGGACTAATGTTCTCAACTTGAATGTTATTTGTACAAAATGTCGGTCGATATAACCTCCGGTGTATGTCGCCATGTTTGATGCAGAGAGAGAGAGAGAGGGGGGGTAACTGTACACTTCCAAGGATTCGTATTTAGGTTAAAAAAAAATAGAGTCAATAAAAATTATCAAATGAAACATGAGGAGATATATTTTCTAAATTATTTATAAAAAAGGGGATAAGCTTTAATTAAATGCGTTAATCAATCGTAAGTTCTTAACACAAAAGGCTGTCGATAAACCATAATTGTTAAATCATTTGTTATCTTATCATTATAAAGTTTTAGTTCTCATTAGCGAGATGCTATTTTTTAATTTTAATATACACACTTTTAATATACACACTTTTAATATACACACTTTTAATATACACGCTTGCTTCCCAGAGTTGACCGGTCGTAAAATATGCTTAAATATGATATTTTATTTTCTGAAGATTTCGTATTTATTATAATAGAGCAAATTCCCTTGATTATTATATTATACCCAATTTGTAGTTGTAATTTACAAAAGTAAAAAAAAAATATGACAGGTACCATCAGCTAGAATCACCAACCAAAACTTAACTCTCCAGCCGTAGTCGTTACCGTTTGAGCTATCGTCAAATAAATAAGAAATAGTTAAAAATAAATCTACTTTAACGTATCAATGTATATATTTGCGGATGCGCACAAACAAAACCAAAAAATCGAAACAAATAATACGAGTTGAAGTTTAGATATAGTCCCGTGAAGATTGGTTTATTGAGTCTTCTGTTGAAGCGAAAAGTGCTCATTGCACAATAAAAATACAGGGTGGAACGATAAAATTGTCGCCCTAAAGAAAACAACACTACAGCTTTATTTTAAAACTTTTATTGAAATAATCAATTCAGGTAATTTGGTTATGTAGTAGAGAGGATATCTATTCAATGTAGCCGCCTTCAGCCTCAATAACCGCATCTATACTGGTCCGAGCTGGGAACATACCTTTTCCACAAGCCCGAGAGGAGCTCGGCGAATCCTCGGCGGATGGTGGCGATCAGGCCGGCCTGGTGCTGTGGGAGGTCATGTTGGTGATGTTCCTGATGTATGATCAAACGAAGTATTCCAGCGAGTTCAGGTCGAAGGGTTCACTCAGTGTCTCCAATTCTCTCATGGTGGCGATCTTCGTGAAACTAAGGTTCTTTTTAGTTCTCATTCTCGGGTGGCTTTCGGGTCTTAATAACCGGTTTCCCATTAGTAAAAGCGTGAAAAATATACATAAATTATTTGAAAAGAAAATTGAACAAACATCTGATTTGCTTTACCTATTGATTTTTTTTATCTATTTGTGTTAACAATAATATTTAATAGTAATTATTAGGGCTTTGACAATAGAATATTCTTATCGTTGTTTTGACTCTCCAGTATATATCCGACACGGTTAGACACTGTTAATCAATTGATAATCACATCAGTCTATCTAAAACATGTAAGATATTAACTGATATATACTCGAGCGTCGAAATAATGAAAAGATATTCTCTTGTCCTAGTAATTACATACATATACGGCATAATCACATTGACACACCGGTCTTCATTAGATTAGCGAAGATAAGTAACGTTGAGCCTCATCAGTATCAGATAGATGACCATTTGGGAATGCTAAGAACTGTACGTAGAGGGATATCGACAGCTCCTTGCAAGAACTGCAAAAACCTACCTTCGTCATCTCCCATGACGGAGATATATATGTTATTGGGAACTGCTTATGAAATATATGTTCACGTGACACTTTGAAAGAAGCCGGTTCAACCCGCCTAGGATGAATCCCGCAGGCATACACATGCGCAAAGGGTGAAACGATAAATTTATCGCTCTAAAGAAAACAAAAATACAGCTTTATTTTAAATCTTTTATTGAAAAAAAAATCTATTCAGGTAACTTGATTATGTAGTAGAGCTGACATCTATTCAATGTAGCCGCCTTCACCGCCTCGATACTGGTCCCGAACTGGGAGCATACCTTTTCCACAAACGCCGTAGCGCTCCTTGACGTCAAACCTGCGTCTCTTTGAACGTGTTGGCCGGCGCCGAATCCTGCTGCCACACCCAGGGCCTGCCAGCGGCCACTTGTGATTGCACTAGGGGAGCACCACACTCTTTAGCAAACGCAGGTACACTTTAGTATTGACTTTGAAGCCGAATACAAAGATGTGAGGTGGCATGATATGGCCTTAACTTGAAACCACATTAAAGACCATTACCGTGGCCGGAATCTCAAAATTTATATATATATATATATATATATATATATATATATATATATATATATATATATCATATATATATCATATATATATATATATCAATATATATATACATATATATATATATATAGTAATTTATGAAATATATATGGCGATTAAGCTTAATCGCCATATATATTTCATACATTACTAACTAGCTCTACCTAATGAGCACTTTTGAAGTAAATACTTAAAGTTTACGCATAAATCTATACTTTCGCATATTAATTTTATGTGAGTAAATGAAGTAGTTATATATATATATATATATATATATATATATATATATATATATATATATATATATATATATATATATATAAATTTTGAGATTCCGGCCACGGTTATGGTCTTTAGTGTGGTTTCAAGTTAAGGCCATATCATGTGGATAATTACATTTTAAAAATAATATATATATATATATATATATATATATATATATATATATATATATATATATATATATATACCGCTCCCCATGTGGGGGTACCAGGTTGGTTAAAAGGGAAAATTATTCCCAACTCGCATTTCGATAAAAATGCACTTTCGTAAATAATTGAATTCATTCAAAACATACCGCTAAAACCAAAACAAAAGAACATCTCTCTCTCTCTCTCTCTCTCTCTATATATATATATATATATATATATATATATATATATATATGTATATATATATATATATATATATATATATATATATATATATATATATATGATGGCTATTGCTGGTAAGTTTGATCTTGTAATATAGAACGGATTTCTACGTCTGATTTAATGTTCTGAGTAAGATATATGAAGCCCAGGTATAGGCGTTTAAAACTAACGTGAAGTTTATTTCGAGTACATATGTTCACAGAGCAACGGATAAGAACATATCAAGACACCAATAGGTTAAATGTTAACAAAATAAATAAAAGCAAACGGGTAAAATGCTGTATATCTTTTGTCTCGCTCCATATAGATATGCATAATGTTAAACTTACTTTCGTCTCAATCTTAAAATTCGACAAAAGGTCATTTGATACACACCTATTTCATTGCTCGTTTTACTGCTATTATTTTGTTATTTGTGGTTTAATGTTTTACTGTTTCTATTATCTTTGTAAACTTAATACGTATGCAAGTGAAATTAAATGACAATAGTTTTGCACGAGATAGAAAACTCATTTTAAGTAGAAACTTAATGTTTGAAAATTTTCAGACGCTAAGATGATTGTTTGTATAAGTACAAGCATAAACAAGTATGCATTGGAAATTGTACATAAAGAAACAGTGTTTATTTGGATTCAAATAGTGTACACTGTTAAAAAATTAAGGAAACTTTTATCTTCCTTGAAATGCACACATATTGACAGAGTTATTGCATAGGGAAATCTACAGACAAAGGACCACAGACAGACAGATACACAGATATGCAGACACGTTCACTTTTATAGATATACTAGCATTTAAGCCTGGCGTTTTCCGGCTTTTAGGAGGTGTATGCTGACAAAAAAAAATGGTCAGTGTTTTAAACTTTGATCCCTATTACGACCCCTTAAAAATTTTTTTTTTGGGCTAAAATCAAGTTATTAAGTTAGATGCATGTCCAAGGAACCTATATCTAAAATTTCTAGTGCTTAGACCCAAAATTGTCGGAGGAATTCGGTAGATTTTTTAAAGGTCAAATCGTTGAATTTTGACCCCTTAATCGCCAAATTTCTGGCCGAAAACCGATCACATAGGTTTTCCCAAATCTCAGTACCCTGTATATCAAATGTCGTATCTGTAGACTTAAAATTGACAGAGTTATTGCGTAGGAAAATGTACACAGAAAGACACACAGACAGACACACAGATACACTGACACGTTCACTTTTAAAGATTACTAGCATGGCTGCCCGGTGTTGCCCGGGTATTTAGATGTGTATGTTGAGCTAAAAAAAAAAAGCGGTTAATCTTTTTAAAACTTTGACCCCTATTATGACCCTTTAATTTTTTTGTTTTGGGCTCAAATTAAGTTATTAAGTTAGTTCAACGATTTGACCTTTGAGAACTCTACCAAACTCCTCCGCCAATTTTGGGTCTAAACATTTGAAATTTTAGATATAGGGTCCTTGGAGATGGATCAAACTTAATAACTTTATTTGAGCCCAAAACAGTAAATGTTAAGGGGTCATAATAGGGGTCAAAGTTAAAAAAAATTGACCGCTTTTTTTTTTTTTACTCATCATGTACCTCCAAACACCCGGGCAACGCCTGGCACCCATGCTAGTATATATATATATATATATATATATATATTGAAGAATTTTCATTATTTATTCATGTTTTATCTGATAATTTTTAATTTAATTGTGCAATTTTGATTTTAGAAAATGGCAGCAGAGCGGGGCCTTTCTGCCAAAAAAAAATAAATAAAATTAAATAAAATTTAGGTAATAGAGTGATTACTTCTTTTTATTAGAATTTGTCAAACAAGTTGATGGTAACAAACCAGTTTGTATTGAATGTTGTCTTGTTATGAGTAATGATTTCTATGAAAGAGGCCAAGTTAGAGAGTCACCAGAAAAAAAGCATCCATTATCTGTTGGTAGAGGAAAATATTTTGATTTTAAATTGAAAGCTTAACCTGTAAAATTTTTTGATTGCTTCACGAAAATGAATACTTGTCAGGTTAGAACATTAAGGTCTAATTATATTGTGTCAGAAAATACTGCTAAAGTAGGTGCACCACTAGGATACGGAAAAAAAATTGATAAAACCTGCTATGCTTGCTTGTGTTTAAGACCTTATTAGCCAAGAAGGAGCAGCAGTGATTAAAAATACCTCTGTCAAGAGCAACAGTAACGAGAAGGCAAGATGAAATGGCAGAATTTATTCAAGATAAGTTAATAGAGATTCTTAAAAAATATGAGTTTTCTATACAAATTGAGGAAACAATTCATAATCAAACACTACTGCTTTCATATGTCAGGTTTGTATATCAGAAGAACATCAGAGACGAAATGCTATTTTTTAAAAGTTTGTCAGAAAGAACAAGTCGGGGAGATGTCTTTTGAGCAGTAAACAATTATTTGAATAATAACAGTATTTCATTAACTAATTTGATTCACATCAGTACATATGGTGCTGCATCCATGACAGGCAGGATTAAAGGCCGTGTAACACAGGCGAAAACTGTTGCTTTTAATATAATGCATGTATACTGCATTATTAACAAATCACAGTTAGTAGCAAAAAATCGGGATGACAATATGGCAGAGGCTGAATTCCTTGAATCAATTTGCAAAAGTTTCAAGATGAATAATTTAAAATATAGCTACTTCATACAGAAGTTATGTGGCTCTCAAAAGGTAACAGTTTTGATAGATTTGTTAGTATGTGGCAAGCTGTACTGGACTTCTTAAAATTCAAATCTGAATCTGCTGACACTACTCAAAAATAAAAGACAAAAGCTCAAAATTTTTTTTTGATCATCTGAATAAGAATGCAATTAAATCAAAAATATTTATCTCAGTGACATTTCTAATTTTGTAAATGAACTAAATTTGCAATTTCAAGGAAGGAAATCTGACCTTGTCACTTGCTCAAAAAAGATTAAAAGTTTTAAAAATAAGTTGAAATGCTAGAAAACACAACTTGACAAGCAAGCTCTATCCTTGTTTCAAAATAAAAATAGCATCAACTCAAGTCCAGAATGTGTCATAGAATGTGTCATAGAATGCGTCATAGAATGTGCTAAACATCTGTAAGGCCCGAAAAAAGATTTTGAGAAAAGATATGAGGAACTCATCAACACAACGTATCCATTGTGTTTTCAAGATTTAACAAACTTTGAACTATGGAACCTGACGTAGTACAATAACTTTTGGATTTAAAAAATTCAAAGTTGTTCAAAAGAGTTAAAGATGAAGGAGTTTTTGGATATATTGAAATAAAAACAAATCCACAAATTTATGACTTAGTTGAACTCAGCATATTATCCTTTCCAACAACCTGGCTAATAGAAGCGGGCTTTTCAGCTAATGCTGACATCTTTACAAAAAAAAACAAAACAAAAAAAACCCAAACAAATTGGATGTTAATGAAAGAGTAACGCTTAAATCAAAACTAAGTAAAAAGTTTATTATTGACTATCAAGAATTGATTCAAAAGCACCAAGAGTAGGAACCGCATCAAATACAAGTTTTTTTAAACAATTTTTGCAAAATTTAAAAACTGAGTTGATCACTATTAATAAATAAATGATTTTGCTAAATGTATTTTTCAGTAGTCCAACTTTCTTAAACATTTGTTTTTTCAAAATTTAAAAACTGATTTGATCATAGTTAATAAATAAATGTCTTTGCAAAATGTATTTTTCAGTAATTTAATGAAACGGTCCACAGAAGATTCTTCTAGCATTTGTGGTCCATGGGATAGAAAAGGTTGAATGTCACTGATATAGATTAAAGTCAAGACCAAATGTTGAAAAAATGTTTTTATTTTTAATGGGGGGAAAATGTCAGCTATCACGAACACGAATGTTTTGTAAATCTCTTTATAAATAAAACTGCCAGACTATATTTACTTTAAAACTAATCTCAAAACCTAGGGAGTTATGCTCTTTCCTCTTCCTTGCGACCTCTTTGCCACAGAAAAGACGTTGTGAGCCCGTCTTTAGTCTATTGTTATTCTCATAGTAAGTGTTCGTTTAAATTACAATCTACGGTCCCCACCTTGCAAAACTCTCACAAAAGCACTTAACTACCTACAACCACTATCAACAATTTCCCCTACTCTCTATATGTGCCTAATTTAAACGCAGATTTCATGAACAAATATTTTTTGTAGAACTGACCGTCTATGGAATACTGTTCCGATGGCGTTCATCCCCGTCGACTACAATATGGTAGCCTTCAAATCCAATGTAACCAAGTTTTTGTTGAACCGCCCCCTTTAATAATAACATTCTACATAACATATCCTTAACGATTACTACATTACTACCTTACATTCATTAACCCTTATCCCTGAGTGGCCTTCGGGCTTTGATGAGTGGTGACTCCATTGAAAAAAGAAAATACCCGCGTGTTTCGTGTTCGTCAATGAATATACGTTTATTACTTTTTATTAAATTATTTTTAAGTAATTTTTCGAAATTAAACACCTGTCCTCTCTTGTTGTAAGGATCTCAAATCGTTTTCTTTTCCAGAATAAAGAATTATTCCAAAAGTAATGCATCATATTTTTAATTAAAAAAATGTTTTAAAAAGTTCAAGACTTACAAAGACGAAATCTGTACGATTCAAACGAGCGACTTTTATCTTCCAGTATTGGCAGTGGTTGTGCATGGATATATAAATGTAATACATGTTGAATACATGACTAATTATTTACTTTTAAATGTAATACATGTTCAACAAATCACAAAAAATTCACTTTTAAATGCAATACATGATCAATACATGACTAATTATTCACTTTTAAATGTAATACATGTTCAATACATAACTAATTATTCACTTTTAAATGAAATACATGTTCAATACACGAATAATTATTCACTTTTAAATGTAATACATGTTCAATACATGACTAATTATTCACTTTTAAATGTAATACATTGTTGTGACCTTATTTTAGGGGTTCACAATATCAAACAGGAGAGTTGGTAAAGTCATGTCAACGATTAGGCTTGCATGGAATCTCTGATTAGAGAGTCCAAAATGGCTGCCTTTCACAGCGATGGGAGAGTCCATGTGAAGACAGGAATAGGGGTTTCAGTTACCCCAGAACACCCCCTCCGAAGACTTATTTCCCTGAAATATAATTTTTTCTCTTAGGGTTGACTTCCAAGGGGTCCGTCAGCTTCCTTTTTCTAGTTGAACGACGTATTTCCGTACTGGTTTGAGGAGGTTCCAGACCAAATGCCTCATATAGGAGGTCCATTGTGTCTTCTTCAGATGGAATTTCACTTGGCTCGTCTAAAGTGCGTTTGCGAATTTGGTTTAAGTGTTTCTTATGTGTGGAGTGTGGTCCTTCCACCATATAGACCATATGACCGATCCTGTTAATGATCGTTCCCCGCTCCCCGAAGGTACTATTATCTTTATGCATTTGGAAAAATATCTTTTCTCCCGGCATGTAGTTCTTCTTGGGTATCGTCAGCTTGGTGTGTTTTACCTGCTTATGTAATAACTTATCAAAAACTGGCCGTATTTTCCTTGCAAACATTACTTCCGCTGGAGACATCTGGGATGGTGTATTTTCGTTGGGCGTTATGCGGTACACCTGAAGAAACTGTTGTAGGGCTTTTTCGGATGGCGTGTCCTTAGCCTTCTTCAAAGCTCTCTTCAGTGTGTCCACAAATCTTTCCGCCTGGCCGTTTGACCTGGGGTGGTATGTCGGAGTTGTAATGTGGTCCACTTGGAAGTCTCTAATGAACTCTTTAAAGTCCCCGGACGTAAACTGAGTGCCGTTATCTGACACTAAACAGTCGACCACTCCGAATCGTGCAAATAACTCATGAAGAGTTTTTATGGTGAAGTCCGTAGTTGGGCTCTTACATCTAAAGACTATTATAAGGTAGTAGTGTCCATCAAGTGGTCCTGCATAGTCCACATGTATTCGTGACCATGGATAGTCGGCTTTGGGCCTTGGACTGAATTGAATAGGTGGTGCTTTCGCAGCTAGAGCACATTTTCTGCATGATTTCACTTTTTCTTCAATGTCCTTGTCCATGCTTTTCCAGTACACGTATGAACGCATGAGGCTCTTCATTCTGGTGGCGCCAGGGTGTCCTGTGTGAAAATCCTTGAGGATTTTTTTATGTAGGGTCGCTTGAATAACTACTCGATCTCTGTATAATAGAACCTGGTCGCACACTGAGAAAGCTTCTGCTACTTGTTCATCCGATTCCAGTTTTGCTTTGGTTTCGTTTATAAAATCGTCACTCTCGGCTTCTTTTCTTATGTCGTCTAGGGTAACCGGAAGTTCTTTCACTGTGTTACATAGAATCAAACGGTAGTCATTCTCTGATTGAAGTGATGCGATAACAGAATCCTCAAGCTGTTTTTTTGTGTTTTTTGTATTAACCGGGATAGGCCGTCAGCATGTCCTAACTTTTTTGATGGTAGAAACTCCATTTCGAAGTCGTAATTGAGTAGGATTGTTCCCCATCTTTGCAGTCTGTTTGCCGTATGTGTAGGCAATCCTTTTCTTGAACCAAAGATAGCGATGAGCGGCTTATGGTCCGTTTGAAGCTTAAAATGTCTTCCATGTAAAAATCTATTGAATTTAGTCACAGCGAAAATAATACTTAGAGATTCTTTCTCTATTTGGGAATAATTCTTTTCCGCCGGTAGTAGGGTTCTAGACGCATGTGCTATCGGTTTCGTTGAACCATCAGGCATTTTATGCAGGATGCATGCGTCACTAGCGATGATTATGTCCAGTTTCGGATTATAATGGGTCAGGAACAGTTCTGATGTGAGCACGTTTTTTAGCTTTTCGAATGCAGTCTGGCATTCTGTGGTCCAATCCCAAACTTTGTCCTTCCTAAGTAGCTCGTTTAGGGGTGCACTTAAAGTATGCAGGTTTGGAATAAAAGCTTGATAATAGTTGGCTAAGCCTAAGAAACTTTGCAAAGTTGTTAAGTCATGTGGCTCAGGCATATTTCTTATCGCTGTGGACCTTTCAGGACCGGGCCGTCTACCGTTCTTGTCTATTATCTGACCAAGGTATTTAATTTGGTTGAGGAAAAATTCGCATTTTGTGTCTTTCAGTGTGAAGCCATACTCACTTATTTTTTCAAATACCCGAAAAACATGTCTTTTATGTTCTTCTATAGATTCACTTTTTACTAGAATGTCATCTAGGTATCCTATAGAAAAATCAAAGCCGCTCAACATAGTGTCGATTATTTGCTGAAAGATAGCCGGGGCGACCTTGATCCCGAAAGCTAACCTATTAAACTTGAACAGTCCCCTGTGGGTGGTAAGACACAAGAGTCTGGAGCTTTCTTCTTCCACGGGAATTTGTAGGTATGCTTCGCTTAAATCTAGTTTTGAGAAAATTTTTCCTCCATTGAGTTTCGTAAATACTTCCTCGGGGCTAGGTAGCGGGTAGTGGTGATCCCTTAGTGCTGCATTCAACCCTGTCGAGAAGTCTGCGCAGACTCTAATATCCATTGATTTTTTCTTTACGTATACAGTGGGGGCAGCCCACTCACTGTAGTCGACTTGGGTCAGTATTCCTGCCTTGACGAGTCTATCTAGCTCCTCGTCAATTTTTTGTATGGATGCAAATGGTATGCTGCGTTTCTTTTTAAAAACCGGGGTTATGTTATCTTTTAATTCGAACTTCGCCTTCATTTTTGTGCAGCAGCCTTATTTGCCCGAAAAAACATTAGGAAATGACTCCATCAAGTCTTCCTTAAGTTTTTTTGCTTCGGCTATAGGGCTGTCTATTTTCTGACAAAAATCGCTCATGGGCGAGTCCCAGAGTTCAAATTGTTGAATCCAGTCTGTCCCGAAAAGATTATTTGATTTCTTTAACACAAACATTTTTAGTGTTAAAGTTTTGCCCTTCAATGTTACATTTGTAGTGACTTCGCCGAGCGAGCCACTCTGTTGGTTTGTCTCATTTTTGGTTTGCCAATTTTACACCAAGTATTATAGTTTATTATGGACAAATCTGAGCCACTGTCAAGTTGAAGCTTTACGTTTTTGTACCCGATTTTGACTATTACGTACTTCCGTACATTTTCATCTTTCTCTAGAATTCTCGTCGTTTTGACGTAACTCTTGCGAGGTCCTTTTACTCTGCAATGCGAGGCTTTGTGGCCATTGCGTCTGCATATATCGCATTTATGGGACCGGTAAGGACAATATTTCTGCCAGTGGAGTTCTCCACATCCTCGGCATGGGTAACGTGGTAAATCGGGCTTATTTTGGTATGTTTCATGAGTATTGCATTTGGTTTTCACTTGACTTTTTGGGAAGAACGGTTTTTTATTTTGCACTTTCTTGATGTATGATACATTTGCCTCTTCTATATTTCTGGAGTCCTGTTTCTCAGAAATAATTCTTTGGCATTCCTCAGCCAATTTTTGAAGGGTAATGTCCGGTTCCTTTTCGAGTGTGTTCAATGCCCTGCGTCTGATTTCAGCGTCGTTGGTTGAGACTAAACCTTGAATAAAAATCAAGACCTTGAAATTGTTGGCCGTTAACGAAGATAATTTAAAATTATCACAATGCCTGTTCACGACTGACGCAAATGTTGTGTAGTCTTGGTCTTCTTTGCGAGTCAGGTTTATACATTTTCATCTCTTATGGAATAAACTAGTTTTCGGGCAGTATAACTCCATTAAGGATTTTACAGCCTCGTCAAATGACAATTCGTTCGTCTGTTTTGGCAGTATATAATCCACGAACTTACTATGTTCCATGGCTCCCAATTTTTGTAGTAAGAGACGAACCTTCATCTGCTCGCTCCAAGTTTTACAATCAATTCTGAACACGTCGCCGAATCTGCGGAAATAGGCTTCAAAAGTTAATTCTTCATCAGGCCGGTACTGAAAAGTTTCCAACGCTGAGCAGATTGCAGTTTGGGAAAAAACGTCCTTGTCTGACTCCCTACTGTCTTTTTTAGATATAACCTTAGATAATATTCCCAACTTTCTCTTTGCTTGTTCTTGCATTTCAAGTATTTGGGCATTAAATTGTTTCGTTTTCTTTCTTCTCTTTCTTCGAACCTTTCTGCTTCACTTTGTCATTTTTCCTCCTCCATTTGCTTTCTTTCTTCTCTTTGCTTTTGTATTTCGGAGAACTGAGTTTGCTGCAACCGTATCATAGCAGCTATTTGTTTTGAAAGTTCTTCCATGTTGAAAAATAACTAGCCTCCGAATTTCTAGGTCTGAGAAATTTCACCAAGAAAAAACAATTTTATGAAGATGATATATGAAATAAATATTCACACATGAGGAGGGACAGAAGGAAAAGAAAAATAAAGGTTCCGTGTTGTATCTTAGCAGAAAATGTAATAATACGCTTAAAAAGTCTTTGTTTAATTTCCATGAAAGGAAAAAAAATAGTGAATAACTGTACTATTTGTTGAAGTCAGAGAATTTTGCCAACATCAAAAGTATTTAAGAAATATCAGAGAGAGAGAGAGAGAGAGAGAGAGAGAGAGAGAGAGAGAGAGAGAGAGAGAGAGAGAGAGAGAAACAAAATCTCTTAAAGTTACCGTTTTTTTTCTCTTTTTTTTTTTTGAAGTCCATAAACCTTTTTAGTTTCGACTTTCAGTATTTTTCTAATTTCCTTTTGTTGTTGTTGCTGAAATATTTTCCTTTTATAGAGTTGTATTTTTACAATCCTCGAATATGCTTTTATGGTTAGTACATTGGCACGTTGGTAGAACTTGTTTCCATAAATAATTGTGGGTTAGATGCAAGTGTCCTATGTAGAGTCGGTTTAATGACTTTTCTGTTTCTGTTTTTATTTTTCTCGTTCACCGTAACAGAGAGAAAAAAAATGGTTGCTTGCCAGCTAACCACACGTGTGTTCAAAAATATAAAAGCGTAAATTCAAGTTCACCAATAACTTTTTTTCCCAGCATAGAATGTAATCTATTTCGTTTTAAAACAAGAAATTGATTAGGACAGCAATATATATTTTTTCTACTCACAGTTTTGGTTTGGCGATAACTTTCTTTTTTTTTCTTGTTGTTGAAAAAAAAAGTTAACTTGTTGAACTTTTCAAAGCTGGTAGAAAAATTTAAAGTTGAGTCAGAAAAATAGGAAAATAGACGTTTTTGATTATTAGGCCAAAGGAAAGGGTCCTTGTGAGGTTTTTTCATTCCTACGTCGCCAGATGTTGTGGCCTTATTTTAGGGGTTTACAATATAAAACAGGAGAGTCGGTAAAGTCATGTCAACGATTAGGCTGGCATGGAATCTCTGATTAGAGAGTCCAAAATGGCTGCTTTTCACAGCGATGTGAGAGTCCATGTGAAGACAGGAATAGGGGTTTCAGTTACCCCAGAACATACATGTTCAATACATGAGTAATTATACACTTTTAAATGTAATACATGTTCAATAGATGACTAATTATTCACTTTTAAATGTAATACATGTTTAATACATCATTTATTATCCACTTCTTATAGTAATACCTGTTCAATACATCAAAATTTTTTCACTCTTTAATGTAATACATTTTCAATACATGACTAATTGTTAACGTTTAAATGTAATACATGTTTAATAATTAACTAATTATTAACTTTTAAATCTAATACATGTTCACTACATGAGTAATTATTCACTTTTAAATCTAATACATGGTCAACACATGACTATTTATTCACTTTTAAATGTGATACATGTTCAATAATTTACTAATTATTCACTTTTGAATCTAATACATGTTCAATACATGACTAATTATTCACTTTTAAATGTAATACATGTTGAATACATGAATAATTATTCACTTTTAAATGTAATACATGTTCAATAATTTACTAATTATTCACTTTTGAATCTAATACATTTTCAATACATGACTTATTATTCACTTTTGAATGTAATACATGTTCAATACATGAATAATTATTCACTTTTAAGTATAATACATGTTTAATACATGAGTAATTATTCACTTTTGAATGTAATACATGTTCAATACATGACTAATTATTCACTTTTAAGTATAATACATGTTTAATACATGAGTAATTATTCACTTTTAAATGCAATACATGTTCAATACATGAGTAATTATTCACTTTTGAATGTAATACATGTTCAATGCATGAGTGAATTTTCACTTTTAAATGGAATACATATTCAATACATGACAAATTATTCACTTTTAAATGAAGGTTGAACTGATACGTTCATACCCGGAAAGTTTCATCTCTCAGTTTCAGATAGTAACTGTGCGATACCGTGGAGAAGCATCATCTGCCATAGCCGTGTGCATAGGAGCAGAAAAGTCGCATTTGAATATAATGGCGGCGACTATATGGAAAAATAAATTCTGGAGCATAAAAAGCCACTCGTGTTTATAGTACCACTTGAGTATACGAACCTTTTGAACTTTTTAAGTAAAAATTAAAAATAAGAGTTATTACTTTTGGAATGACCTTCGTGTGACAAAACGCGCTCCTGGCACCCATATACAGCCATCGTTAATCCCTGGCAAAAGTGACTGAAAACGATGGTGACTATGTTGAGAAACAAATTCTGGAGTGCTAAAGGTTTCTCGTTTTAATGGTACCACTCCCGTTTTTGTATCTCTTGAACTTTTGGAGTTAAAACAAACAGGAATATTACTTTTAGAACTACTCTCGCAATAACTGGCCGAAATTCTAGAATATATTAATTATCAAATTTAATCTTTTTATTGCGGACTATTATCCTCATCTTTCTAAATTGTTGTTTCACGACGTTTCGGCCAACTATTCCTCTGGCCTTCGTCAGGTGGTAACTGCGACGGATAGGAACTTCGTATCTCCTAACGGCATTCTCAGCAATCACTGCCATCCGTAGTTGTTGTCGTCTCACCACATTTTTGCCAAGTAAACGTCTGGCCGGCTTTGAGTAGGATTGAAACCGTTATCTTTAGAAATTCTCATCTGCAACCGTAGAGATTCAACGTCTCTATCCATTGCGTTACGGGCCTCAAAGCTATCAAAATTGGATTTTTTGGGTTTATAAATCCACGTTTATTTATTATGTGATATTCCATAGCGAATGGTATTTTATATATTATTCAATTGGAATTAATTACTGAGATGAGTATTATTTATTAATTTATTTATTACGGACTTAGAATGCAGTTAGGAGATTGAATTTCCTATCCGTCGCGTTTACCACCTGACGAAGGCCAGAGGAATAGTTGGCCGAAACGTCGTGAAACAACAACTAATAAAGATGAGGATAATGGTCCGCAATAAATAAATTGATAAATAATTCTCATCTCAATAATGAATTCCAATTAAATAATTATCAAATTGTTCTTAACTCCAATACGTATTAAAAACAAATAAACTGTTTCGGGCTATTAAAATAAGTTTTAACCGTTATGATATTATTTAGTTATTCATTTAATTTTATTAACGCTTTTATTGAAATTCATGTTTTGAAACAAGAATTTTATAATACAAATCTCACCTGTCTGTTTAAATGTATGTATGTATGTATGTATGTATGTATGTATGTATGTATGTATGTCTGCCTAAATCTTTCGATAGAGGCAACGGATTTTCACGAGATCGGTATCATTTTGAAACTCGACACTTCGGACGACGGATATAGAAAAATCAGCCCAAAACATTTTTCTGTCACCCTCAACTGGGCACTTTTCTATAAAGTGGGGTAGCTTTTTTCGCCGATATTTTCGAAAGTCATCGCCTCTTTTCGATTATCTAGAATTAATTTAAACCTACGTCACTTCCGTTTTGACGATGAACGCAACAGCTAACGCATCACGTTTTTTTTTACTTCACTTTCTTTTCCTCCTTCGCGGTACGAGTTCGAGCCTGTCTACCTACTACTTGACCTTTTGGTCAAGATCAAAGTGTAGTATCTTTCTTCAGATGCTGCACTTCCATTTCTTGTTCTCTTTCGGTGGAGGAGCAGTCCTTCACGACTGAGACAATTTTTATTTTTGTACCTTTTCTCCGCGTTAAAAAAACGACCCTAGTGTCTAACTCTGTCCCGTGGGGAGGCATAGTAAATAGGTACTACCACTTTTCTTTTCTTTTTTTTTGCTCAACCAACACCCTTACACACATCTCCACTTTCATTTCCGCCTTCGCGTCACGAGTTCGAGCCTGCCTGCCTACTCCAACTTTTTTTTTTCTCAACGCACACCTACAAACACTCGGGCAACCAAGGCTAGTAAATTATGAATCTATGATGTCACGCCAAATCTACAATTATTTTATTGTAATCTTTTAGAGATATACCTATAAGAAAGTACAAATAGCTCAATTGGTAGAATGCCAGACTAAAAGTCTTTAGATTTTGGTTTCGATTTCAGATCATAACATTCGCTTTATTTTTTTTTTATAGAATTTTAATATTCAACATTTATAAAAGTATCAGGTTGGCAAGAAAGTTTTTGCGGTTTTTAACTTTTAAATTCAGATGAAAATATCTCGGCCTAAACAAAAAATATTGATTGAAATAAGCACCATCGGAATTAACATACGGTGGCCAACGCAAAACAAATGTATTTATGCTAGTGACGTAAAAATCTTGCGTTCTGATGACGATAAAGTTGTTGAAGGCGTTTTGGATATCGCTTCACGCAGAAAGTTGTCGAGATGCTTAAAAAAGCTATAGTCGGTCCGTGACAGGTCTGAAGAGTATGGCGGATGAGGCAGAGTTTCGTAGCCCAATTCGTTCAACTTTTGCGGGGTCGGTTTATAACGTGCGGTCGGGCATTGTTGTGGAGGAAAATTGGGCTTTTTCTTTTGACTAATGCTGAGTGTTGTTGTCGAAGTTTCTGACGAATTCCATCCATTGATTGACAGTACTTTTCCGCCGTAGTGGTTTCGTCTGCATAAAAACAATAATGGCTGAGACCGGTTGCAGACTACCAAACAATTAGCATCGTGTAACTTTGGCTTCAGGAAGTGCCGTGGAGCTTCGTCGGCGTCAAAGTACTAAGTTGAACGTCGCTGCTAGTCGTGAAGAACCTATTTCTCTTCGAAAGTCACAACAGGGTTGAGAGACGGGTCGTTCTTGTTGCGTAAAAGAAGGGAAGATTACACTTAATAGCGGCGTTTATTTTGGTTGTCGTTTCAATTCATGCGGCACCAATTTATCAAGTTTTTTGTCTTTCCAATCACCCTCAAGTGATTGGAAATTATCGTACATTAGTTTAATTCAGAAGCAAGTTCTCGAACAATTGTGCGTGAATTGGCTTTGACTAAGGCTCTTAATTGATCGTTGTCAACATCCGATGGCTGACCACTACACTCTCATCTTCAAGACTCTCCTCACCACCACGAAATTTCTTAAACCAACATTGTGCTCTGCGTTCAGTAGTGGTTACTGGGTCAAACGCTTCGTTGATATCGCGAGATGTTTCACAGCTTTTTGGTCTAGCTTGAATTGAAATAAGAACATTGTGCGAATTTTCCATTTTTCCATCTTGTATTTAACGTTCTGAAAAAAAAAACATAATTCTTTTTAAACGATTAAATAGAATAAAAAACGCTCTTTAAAATGATATATAAAGTAAAGGTATTATAACGATAGCTTATTTGAAAATGCATCATTTGAAATCAGAATTAAAAATTCTGCAAGAACTTCTTTGAAATTTCGAAATGAGACAAATGTCGCAACGTATTTATTACATTAACAGAATTACTTCACTCCCGTTGGTAGTTCCCTTTATAACGCTGAGTGTCTTACAAGGGAGCACCAAGTATCAGTTTTAAGTGTTTGGCATGATTCGACCGAGGATTGAACCTCGATATCCCGGTCCATTAGTGAACAATCTTATAATTACGTCAAATGCTACTTGATGTTGAATTGCTAAAACTTAGCATTTATAGAGCCGGATCAAGGGCAAGTGGAGTAATCCTGGAATATATTGGCACCCTCCTCTACACTTCCATGATACGATTAATGAAAATGGAGCCTTTGGGTCGCTCTTATATATAGTTAGCCACTTAGCTATAAGAGATGAGATATATCTCTTTATCTTCACGAATCATAATGTACCAAGTTTGACCTAATGGGTCATAGGTCATGTGGTCGACCTAATGGGTCACAGGTCATACAATCTATATATCTATAAAAGTGAGAATGTGTGTGGGGACACCTCTTAACTCTCAACGAATTTTTGATCTATAGACTTGAAATTTGGTATATAGAGTATTCAGACACGCGGAAAACTTTTTAATTTGCTTTGATCCGGAAAAAGGGCTGCTAAGGGGTTAAAATAAGAAAATTCGTACGTGGGGATCATCGAATTTTTATCTGTTTTAAACTGTTTCACGGCTACACATGCACGGATGTGAAACATGACAGCTTTCTTATGTTAAGTATAAGTTGGTTTGAAAACATTGTTTAAAGATAATTACAAGCTGGTCTAATGGTTATCATGCTTGATTCAATGTCGTTTGGCTTTGATTTCCATCTCAGCTCAAGTATTTGTATTTCACTTACAAGAAGTGAACTGTTTAGAAAAAATATATATATAATACTCGCATGCACATGTTTCAGTTTCTTTCCGTTTTTTGTTTTACTTCATTTAAAAAAAAAAAAAATTAACGGTACGTATACTACCGGGCAACGCCGGATACAGCTGCTAGTTTGCTATAAAAGTAACAAGTTAGAAAAATAAAAATCTTAACTGTATCTCCTTGACGTCCGATTTCAATAATATACAACGAAAACATTTTCAACTTAAAATATTATTTATGATCACGATTTTGCCTCTTCTCCCTCCCACTTGTTTCTTTTCCTGGTCTTCGATATCGTCATAACATTAAAGGTTTATTTGCTCTTTGTTTGCTTGATTTTTATATCGGTTTTATTTCGCTCATGAATTGATAGCCGTAAATGCAATAAGTATTCAATTGCTGGGTGACTGCAGTTAAGAGGGCTCCTTCAACGAAAGAACGTGATTTCGGGTGTCATAAAACGAGACAAAAGTTTACTATAAAAAGACAGACCCGATGTGCAAATGGTCACAGAAGACTCAAAACTCCAAAATGCGGTGAGTATTTTCACAACTTCTAAGCCTTCTCTTATTAGAAAAATACCGAGCTGTCTCTCCGACCACACTTTAACCCATTAGACCCCAATGTGTTATAAATAAGAACACCAAATAATTTCTTTTTAAATTCTATAAGATAATATAAATAGTATTGCTTATAATATAATTACTATATTCTTCGTATAAAATTAAATTTGATAATTTTAATATTTGGCATTTATGTCTATTATTTACCTATTAAGTTCAAGTGCCCTATAAATAGGACACTAAATAATTTCTTTTTGTTTTAATTTATAAGATAACGTAAAATAGTATTGCTTAATGCATAATTTCTCTTAGTTTGTCTGTCTGTTCGATTTTTCTCATAAAGCTAGCTGTAATTTTTTATGAATCTTTGTTATAATAAATTTTTTATTTTATATTTTCACCCCAAACAAGGCACATTGCCACTTTGGTGAAGGGGGCTACTATCAGGGGCAACAACTACTGGGGTACTCTGTAGAGAGTTGGGCAGCAAGATATCGGTTCACTTTACACTTGAACTTATGCACGTCAGTACAGTTGGGGAAGTGAATTCCAAAGTCTAGCGGTGCTGGGGAAGAAACTACTGGAGTATATATATATATATATATATATATATATATATATATATATATATATATATATATATATATATATATATATATAAATGAGAATGTGCGTGTGAGGACACCTCTTAACCTATATCCTCAACGAATTTTTGATCTATAGACTTAAAATTTGGTATATAGAGTATTCAGACACGTAGAAAGCTTTTTAATTGGTTTTCATCCGGAAAAAGGGCTGCCAAGGGGTTAAAATGAGAAAATTGGTACGTGGGGATTATCGAATTTAATCTGCTTTAAACTGCTTCACGACGACACATGCGCGGTCGTGAAACATGACAGATTTCTTATGTTAAGTAGAAGTTGGTTTGAAAACACTGTTTAAAGATAATTTCAAGCTGGTCTAAATAAGTATTATGGTGTTGAAACTCGACTGAACACATGGGAATAACTACAACACAAAAGTAAATTTTTTTTTTACACAGTGATCACCACTTATCAAGGCCCGGAAGCCACTCATGGATAAGGGTTATTGCAAGTACATTACGTTAGTGTGGAGATTTGATGAAGTGTATACTTAAGGGGGCGGTTCATTAGGAATTTGTTAACGTTGGACTTGAAAACATCCAAGTTGTAGTCCGGTGGGAAGCAGGCAGACGGAACAGAGTTCCACAGGCTTGTAGTTCTAAGAAAGAAGCTTTGTTCATGGAATCCGCGTTTTGATTTAGGCACAGATATAGAGTGGGGGAAATTTTTCACAGTGGATTCAGCTAGACGGGTGTTTTTCGTGAAAAATAGAACCGGTATATTGAGAGCAAGAAAGTATATACAATATTTACATAGAGTCCATTGGTATAGACATAGGGAGATCGTTCCTGGATAAAGTGTCGGCTGGGTAATCGTCGACTCTCGTTCTCGTTGTCTCTCTGAGTCTCTCGTTGGGTTTCTCCCGTCTTTACAGTACCAACCATATTCACATGGTTGACACTCACCGTATGCTAATTAAGTGGATCACATCACAACATATGTTATTGGCTAGATGCACAGTAAGGTTTAAATATTCCTTTGACGTATTGTTTGGATTCTTCGGACTACTATTCTCTTCTTCGGTATGATTTTCACAACGTTTCGATCGATATAACCTCCGACCTTCTTCAAGTGTATCTTGTCAAACTCAGGAATGTTTCTGTCGACGTCAGGAATTTAAACGGAATTTCGAGCGAAACCCTTTATTTATTTCATGGGTGTAGTCTGCTCTTGTCCCGTCAGCCATGACTGGATAGAGGTCCTAAGTAATTCGCAGTTGTACTTTTCGACCGCTACACTGAGGATTGAACCTTTAACCTTCAGGAGAATTTCACTTTTTACAATTGATTTTTCCAAGTACTCTAACCACTTCGCAACGGTTCGATAAGATACACCTCAAGAAACTTGGAGGTTTCATTGACCGAAACGTTGTGAAAATCACACTCAATATGAGAACAGTAGTCCGGTGAATCCAAATAATCCAAATAATTAATCCTAATCTAAAAAATTCAGGAACATCATATTTCTTTTAGTTTGTCTTTCTGTTTGTTCATCTGTCCATTCGACTTTTTTTTGGATACTACTGAGCTGATCTAGCTAAAATTTTGTATGGACATCTGTTATTACGTGTCTTTTATACTTATATGTTTTTATATCGGTTTTAATATATCCGCTGAATCTATAAACATAAACACAGTAAGTAGTCACTTGGTGCGTCGGTGTAGTTAACCCTAACCCTAACCCTAACCTCTTAAGTCGAAAGATTATGATTTCGGCTGTCATAGAACGAGACAAAGTTTTCTATAAATAACAAACTCGATAGAAAATTCCAAACTCCAAAATGCGGTTAGTTCTTTTACATCTTTTTTTCTTTTCTTACTGTAAACATCTCAAGTCGTTTCTCTCTTCTCCCGAACATACTTTAAACGTGTTCTAAGTTAATTTTAAAATATGTCCACCACAACAAAGTTTTATGTTTTGGCTGATCATTTTCGAACTCGAGAATCCTCCTATCGAACTCGGTAATCTCTACGGAATTTCAAACACACCCGTTTTTAATCTACAGTGATAATTTTCTCTCCTTTTGTTAGTCATGGTCGAACAGAAGATTTAAGTAAATATTAAATTATTAGTATCGCCCCTTGAAGACTGACCCTTCAACATCAAGAGTGGCTAACAAATTGCATTTCAAGTTTTCTTGGTTTCGTCTTGAAATATTGTCATTACAACAAAGTTTAAGGTTATAGTCAAAATTATCTGCAGTCTTTAACTTCCAGTTGTTGCGAAACATTCGGTTGGATAATTAGGCTTGACCTAGCGGACAAGAAAGTCATTATTAACATGGCGAAAAGGAAGTGTCTTTTATCATTATCTGATAAGATCATTATTTAGAAGGGTATGTATCTTGATTGTTACCGTCGTCCCGAAGATTAAAAAAAAGTCCACAAACTTGACTAAATTTTATACTAAGTGATTTCTGTATTATTTTATATTATTTTATATTATTTTATATATTATTTTATATATTATTTTATATTATTTTATATTATTTGAAAGACTTGGATGGATGTTAGTCTCATAAAATTTCGGACGGACTTGGGATTCTTTTTGTCGAACTCGAGAAATAGTTTGAGATTTCGTGCGGAACTTTTTTATTTTTAATTTTTAGGGGTAGCTTGTTCTCGTTCTGCCATCTAAAACCGAGTAGAAGTCTTAAATAATTGGTAACTGTATTCTTGCTTAACTGATCTTGCGTGTAATTCTCGATTCAAAATCTTATTTTTATACACTCAGCTTTTAATCATTGTACATCAGCTGATATTTTAGTCGATAAATAATCACTAGGAATATGACAACAGCATATTCTTTCCTTGTTTTGATTCTCAGGTATATATCCATTGATATCTTATATGTTTTTATGTAGAGTGGTGTGGCTCTCGGTTGATTTATTGTGTTTAACTGTGTCGGATATATGCTAGAGAGACAAAACAATTAAAAGAATATGCTGTTGTCATAGTCCTAGTAATCACAATATTTCAGTTTAAAGTCTGGCACAAAATCCAGATTTTACAACAACAACAACAACAACAACAACAACAACAACAACAACAACAACAACAACAACAACAATAATAACAATAATAATAACAACAACAACAATAATAATAATAATAATAATAATAATAATAAACTGCTGAAATATTAAGAAAACCCCTTGAATGAGGAGATTAATATACATGAACTACAGACATCACATGGAATCAGGAAAACTGGAATCTTGTGTGTGTGTGTGTGTGTGTGCGTGTGTGTGCGCGTGTGTGAGCGTGTGCGTGTGTGCGTGTGTGTGCGCGTGTGTGCGCGTGTGTGCGTGTGTGTGTGCGTGTGTGTGTGTGTGTGCATGTGTATGTGTGTGTGTCACCAAAAACTGACACCACATCAACGCGAGGAGGGTCAAGGAGAATGAAAAAAACGAGAAAGCACTAGCCAGACTTCAACTGGACGAGTACAAAGAGGACTGGGACCTTGGCGAGGCTTGTTGCCTCCCAAATCTCAGTGAAAACTAATGATAGCCACTAACGATAAATCAATGGTAAGCGACTGCTACGATAACGCACATCCTTGTTCAAAGGTTATCAAAAGAGGTGGAGCGTACTGGAGCTAGGAGTTTTCGCACATGTAATCATACGTAATTAGTCACTGATAATGAATAGCGGTGTTCCCTGGGGTCTAGGATACATTAACTCTCCTCATATCTACTGTAATCTCCACCCCTTTTAACCACTTTATCAAAGGAGTTTACGTTATTGCAACAGCAGCTTTTCATCGATTTATCATAAGCCCAATCCTCATCGCACTTCTCAATAGAGATCTGGTTAGTACTTTTTCACCTCGGTCTTTGATCTTTTCTATTTGGTGTGAGGCCATTATTATTATTATTATTATTATTATTATTATTATTATTATTATTATTTCAGTATAACCCCACTTTTATTACTGGTTGTTTTGCCATGTATTGTCACCTGCCTGACGCCCATCTCAGACGATCTTTGTCACAAGGCTTACGAAAAGGCATGTAGAAAAGTCAGATCTGGTCGCGATTTCGCGGTTTTCAGAAGTCGCGGAGGACGAACTGGAGGTTCTCGGAACTCAGCAGGAATTTCTGATGTTGCCGGTGCTGTAGGAACTGATGGTGTTGCCGGTGCTGCTGGAAACACAGTCGCCGCCGCGGCTGCGGCAGCTGCCAGAGCCGCTGGTGCCACTGATCAAGGTAATTAATTTTTTTTTAATATATTCTACCTTAAAAGCTTTGCTATGTTTAATTTACAATGTAGAACGCTTCCATTTAAAAATAATAACGTTAGAGTTGTATTCATATCAGTACATGCATATCCATATTTATGTTTACTGGATTATATATAAGAATATGTATATATATATATATGTGTATGTGTGTGTGTGTGTGTGTGTGTGTGTGTGTGTGTGTGTGTGTGTGTTAGGACGATTAATCGGAATCAGAAAAATTGGAAATTTTGAGGCATTGGAATCGGAAAAAATTTTTAAATGGCAAAATCGGTTAGTTAAATTGTCTTTTTTTTTTTTTAAATTAATTTAGTTTAAAACAAAATCTTTCATTGCTCATAATAATAATAAAATAATAAATATTTATTGATTTTGATCTACTAGTAAAACTAAAATCGATAGATCACTCCCTCCACAAATCTGTTTGCACATTTAGCGTGATTTTACGGTAACTGGGAAAATTAATAACTTTATACTTAAATATTTAATGATTTTTAAAGAATCGGAATGAGGAATTTTGTACGAAATCGGTAATTGTATCGGAATCGGGAAAAATATTGGAAGCGTCCCATCACTAATATATATATATATATATATATATATATATATATATATATATATATATATATATATATATATATTTAACTACCTCATTTAATCACATAAATTAATATACGAAGATATAATTTATGCGTAAATTTTCACTATTTACTTCAATAGTGTTCAATATATAGGTAGAGCTATGTAGTAAGTTATGAAAATATATATGGCAAGTAAGCTACACAGAATATTCCGCGTTTGATTCTCATGAGAATTCGGCATAAGCCTGACGAATTCTCACGAGAATGAGACGCGGAATATTCTGCGTGGCTTAATTGCTATAAATATTTTCATAACTTACTATATATATATATATATATATATATATATATATATATAGTAAGTTATAACATATATATGGCGATTAAGCTACACTGAATATTTCGCGTTTCATCCACTCTAGGACTCTTCAGGCTTATGCGCGAATTTTGTGGTTGTTTGTCGTTTTTATATACGCATCTTCTATTGAGATTTTAGTTAGCCAATCAGCTTTCTAGTATCCACCGCGCCCTTACTATCAGCCAATGAACATGCACTTATCGGTCCAAGGCCTATTTGACCTCTGGTTGACCTGTTCGTTTGTGTGCTGTCTATTTAGCCTGGATATCTAGTTTCTTGATCTGTTTTAAATCTAGGTTAGGGTGTTTTTTTATTAGTTTATATATAAATAGAAGATGCGTATATAAAAACGACAAACAACCACAAAATTCGCGCATAAGCCAGAAGAGTCCTAGAGTTGATAAAACGCGGAATATTCAGTGTAGGTTAATCGCCATATATATTTTATAACTTACTAACTAGCTCTACCTACGTATTGAGCACTTTTGAAGTAAATACTTTAAGTTTACGCATAAATTTATACTTTCGTATATTAATTTTATATTAGTAAATTAAGTAGTTATATATATATATATATATATATATATATATATATATATGTGTGTGTGTGTGTGTGTGTGTGCGTGTGTGTGTGTGTGTGCGTGTGTGTGTGTATTAGACCCCACTACACTAGACAGACTTTTCGAGGCTTTACTTAAAAATAAGAGATCATTAACTGGTGTCAAAGTCGGACGCCATTTTGAGTGAAGAACTACATATTTACCGGACTTTGTATTTATTGTTTTTATTTTTTTGAAGGTGTTGCTGCTGCTGTCGCTGCTGGAAACGCTGCTGCCGCTGCCGTCGAGGCTGGAGCTGATGCCGCCACTATCGCTGAAGCCGCTTCTGCCGCCGCTGTCGCAGTCGTGGCCGGAGCCGACGCCGAAGCCGTCAATAACGCCACTGCTGCCGCCGTTGCCGCTGCCGAGGCCGTCGGTGCCGACGCTAACGTCATTGCCGAGGTAGCCGCCGTTGCCGCTGCTGCCGCCGCCGAGGCGTCCGTAGCCGGAGCCGAGGATGCCGCCATTGCCGAAGCAGCCGCCGTCGCTGCCGCCGCCGCTATCGAGATCGCCATCGCCACTGCCAATGCCACCGCTGCCGCCGCCCTCGTCAACGCCCAAGCTGCAGAGACTTTGGCCAACGCTGACCTCATCATTGCCGAGACTGGACTGATTTTTGTTGAGACCGCAAGGCTCATCCAGGATTTGTAAGTTCTATTTTGTGCCTTTTGGTTTTCGTCCAGAACTCATCCTATATTAAAAATTAAAAAAAAAAATATATATATATATTTATATGATAGAAATACACATGACGAAACGAAAATATCATATTTCAAAAATAAGGTAAATTAGTCTAGTAGTTCTATTTTTAAATCAGAAAATCAATTTTCGTAACACAAGAGCAGCTTACTTGTCTGCCATTAAAAAAAAAAAAAAAGTTTAAATTAAAACTTGTGACTTCCTAAATAAAAATAAAATAAAAATCTCGGTTCTTGCCCAGAATTCCCCCGAAATTAAAAACAAGACAGAAGAAACATCTGTATGATGTACATACGCATGACAAAATCGAATACATCACATTCCAAAAATCATATAAATTGATGAAGTAGTATTATTTGTATAAAGAAAATTATTTGGTCTTTAACAAGAGAAGAGAGGCTTGCCATGACAGTGCTCCAGGGACAGTCAGAGGAGGAAGGAAGAGAGGAAGACAGAATAGATGGGAAGACATCACAGAATGGACAGGATTGAAGCTGAGCGAGGCGGCCAAACGTGCGGAGGACAGGGAAGAATGGGGAGGACTGGTTGATTGGTCATCTGTAGCGCCTAAATGGCAACCCCAACGGGGCAGGTGAAGGTGAAGAGGTGAAGTAAACCAAACCTCAACTTTCACCTCTAAGTTTTTTTTCTTGATATTAGATTCAAACAATGTCGTTCAATAGATAAGAAGCGCGGTTGAAGATTTTGCCAGCGTTTTTCATTTTAGAGCTTTTCCATTTTTAGAACATTTCAGAGGATATCCATTGTCTCTCGAATAAGAGAATTATCTTACAGCACAAAACATATTTTAAACATACGAACGTTTGTCTCACACAGGAACCAACAATTTTGTGGTAAGCGCATCAATAATAAACGTGTACAAAAACAACGAGAAATACACTGAACATACGGTGGCTAAGTAGTTAACGACACGAACTGAAAAACCTGGGTATATCAGTTCGAATCCAGTTCCTTCCACGGAAGCACTTTCATCTAACCCACACTTGATCTTGAGTCTGACCTTCTGGAGAGAAGGTAAATAAATACGTTGAACAATTTTCCATAATTCATTTAATAACCTAACCGGAAGTCTGCGTTGAACCATATGCGCACAAACGATCCCGGGCTCTTTTATTGTGTACATAAAAAGGTAAATTTTACTGCTACAAAGTTTACTATGGTTTTGTTTACAATAGATGTTTTAATTTCTGCATAAAATTCAACACGGGAGGATTTACGTTAAATCAAACATAATAAATCTAGCAAAACGATTATATTTTCCTGTGGATATTAGTGTTACAGTAACCAAGCTCCTTTCACACCTAAAAGATGTTGATAGCCCGTTACTACTCTATCGTTATGTTAATGGTAGGTGCTCGACTGACCTCCAATCTCTGATCTCTCCTGTAAAAAAATCCACAGCAAAAACTCGTCTGTCTAAACCACAGTTAAAACTTTTCCTTTTTCTCTGCACCAGCAACCAAACGGAACTTTTTTTTACATGGGGGTCATTACTTATCAAGGCCCGGAGGCAACTCAGGGATAAGGATTATTGCGTGTACAGTAATCAATAAGATAGTATTGTAGTAATCATTAGTATTGGAGATTTGATAGGGTGTCTTACTTAAGGGGGCGGTTTGTCAGGAATTTGTTTATGTTGGATTTGAAGACAACTTTTACGAACATAGTTTCTTTCATATAACATTCATCCGTGGAACAAAATATTACGAGGCTTCTTCCCAACCAACTACAACATGGACGTATTCAAGTCTAATATAGACAAATACTTCTTTTCTTAGAAACAATTCATCTTAAGTAATCTTTTGTGAAGTCAACCCAGTATTTCCAATTCTTTCATGGTGTTGATCATCGTCCAACTAATGATCTCCTTAGCTCTCATCCTCGAATGACCCACGGGCCTTGATAACCGATGACCTATTAGTAAACACAAACAAAAAATATGCTTAAACTATTTTTAAGGAAATTAGTTAAAAATTTAATTTGCTTTATCCACTGATTTGTTGTCTATTTGCGTTAAGATATTTAATAGAAATTATATACATATACGGCATAATCACGTTGACGCACCTGTTCTCATCCGATCACTAAAGGTAAGCAACTTTAAGCCTGGTCAGTACTAGATGGGCGACTATTTGGACATACCAAGCTCTGTACGTAGAAGGATGTCGACAGCTCCATACAAGAACTGCAAAAACCTAACGTCGCCATCTTCTCTGATAGAAAAATAAATTCGACTGGAGACTGCTTATGAAATATATGCTCTTTTGATACTCCCTCCTTTGGAAGAAGCTGATTTGACCCACCTACAGTGAATACCAACGACATACGCACATATACATATGAAATTCCATAGATATCGGATCTGAATCAAGTAGTCAGCTTTGCTTAGTCAGCAACTTAAACAACGATGCAAGCTTTCCTCTGAATCGATTTTTACGGAACGTATGATCTAAAATTAATATGAAAGTTTGGTTTTATATATATATTAATACGATAGCGTGTGTCTTATTCCATGTGTCACGCTTAGATCTTTTTTCTTTTGAGTAATTATCGTTTATATGACCTTCTTGTAATTATCGTTTATATGACCATCTTGTAATAAATAATTTTATCAAGAATTTTTTATAGGTTTTGGTTTCGATTTCGATTATAGCTAATGACACTGAAGTCATAATTGTACCAAGAATTCTTCATAAGTTTTGCTTTCGATTTCATTTATAACTGAAGGAACTCAAGTTACATATATATAATTATATTTTTTAAAAATATTCTATATGCTGCTCCACATGTGGTGTACCAAATTGGTCAAAGGAAAAATTATTCCCAACTCGCATATAGGTAAAAATGCACTTTCGTAAATAATTGACTTGATTCAAGACGTATCGCAAAAACAAAAACAAATAACGTAATTATACATATACGTAAATCGCAATATAACAGAACAGTTAGCGAGGTGGACGAGGGGTAAGGGTTTAGGCTTTTACCATGGATTCCCGATTTCGAATCTCGCTAGATTCAGCCACTCTGATGAGTCTTAGACGACGAAACACGCGTTAGTGAATTATTGTATTTAAAAAAATAATAATATACATATCGCTCCCCATGTGGAGGGTACCAAATTGGTTAAAGGGAAACTTATTCCCAACTCGCATTTAGGTAAAAATACACTTTCTTAAATAATTAAATTCATTCAAGACGTAAAAAAAAAAATATATATATATATTCTTCATAAGTTTTGATTCAGGCTAATGCACCCAAGTCATATATATATATATATATATATATATATATATATATATATATATATATATATATATATAGCCAGTAGAGTTTAGTTTCCTAGAAGTACATCCAATGAAGCAACATGTGTCTACCAAAAAGTGCTCAATGAGTAAACAGAGCAGGTATATGAAATTTATTCATACAAACATTGATGGCTACATATGTGCATACATTTTTCTGTAATCAACCGCGTTGGGGGATTACGTCTTCAAACCTTCGTTTGAAATATCAGTTCTCGACGATAATTCTTGGCCTGAAGACGAGACGTAATTCCCCAACGCGGGTGATTACCGAAACATGTATGCACATATGTAGACATCAATGTTGGTATAAATAAATTTCATACGTATATATATATATATATATATATATATATATATATATATATATATATATATATATATGTATATTGGAAATGAAATCTTTATAATATATAAGAATCGATAGAACATTTACTCTATAATAATCTATACAAAATCTGCATAAATTAAAATATCATGTGTAAGCGTATTTTATGATCGGCCTAAGCCGGGCGTCCGTGCTAGCTTTTCTGCAGTTTTTATAAAAGAGACACAATAATATCAAGGCGTCTCTATTTATGCTGAACATCCACAGAATGCCAACATCAATATATTAAATATGAAAAAGTCTGCTGTGGAATTTCCACAGGTTCCGCTAGTCTGTCTAAATTCTATTAAATATTATTTTAACTGTTGTGGTATGTCCACCTTACGGATAATAATGAACTCATCCATTTATAATAAAGAGAGATGAGAGAGATGATGTTTCTCAGCGTTAACACAAATTATGCACCTTTGGCAGTCGGACTGACGTATAATCGCGTTTTATCTGTTGTTATTCCTTTTCTGTTCACTGCCTTTGTTTTCACTAAATACTGAGTTGTCCCTTCCTTCCGGACACTTCCGCAGCAATAGTATTAACGCAAATTGGTCACAAATTAAAAAGGTAAAGCAAAGTTAACTATTTTCTACTAATTTTCCTTTAAAATAATTCTGTTCACAATAATAATGTTTACCTAAATTATAATAATAGCAACGGCCAAATAGACATGTTAATACTTTTTTCTTATTGCTGTTTTAAATTCAGGTTGGACCAAGGTCTTATCGATGCTGAGAACCTGGTGACCGCTGTCCAGCCTCCCCTTGAACTTGTGGCTGCGTGTCCCTTCTTGACTGCCCTCACATGTGATGCTGACTTTCCCTACCGAACAGCCGATGGATCTTGCAACAATCTCGTCTTACCTTACTTGGGTCGATCCAGCACACCCTTTGAGAGATACCTACCCGCTGTCTACGAAGACGGTAAGTAAAACATTGCGAATATCTTACTTTATCTTTAGAATGAATGAAATACGTATTTTATCTATAATATAAATATAATTGTCTGTTTAAATGTATGTATTATGTTTGTATGTCTGCCTGAAACTTTCGACAAAGGCAACGGATTTTCACGAGATCAGTATTATTTTGAAGCTCGACAAATATCGAAAAATTTTGAAGACGACAAATATCGAAAAATTGGGCAAAAACATTAATTCCTTCACCCTCAACTGGGCACTTTTCTACAGGGAGAGGCCGCTTTTTTGCCGATATTTTCGAAAGTCATCGCCTCTTTTCGATTGACTAGCCTTAATTTAAACCTCTACTACTTCGGGTTTGGCGATGGATGTCACGTTTTTTTTTACGTTCTTTTCCTCCTTCGCGGTATGGGTTCGAGCCTGCCTACCTACTAACACTTTTTTGTTGCTCAACACACACCTTCAAACAGCCGGGCAACGCCGGCATCCAGGCTACTCTATAATATAAAAATCTCACCTGTCTGTTTAAATGTGTGTATGTATGTATGTATGTATGTATGTATGTATGTCTACCTTAAACTTTCGACAGAGGCAATTAATTTTCTCGCGATCGGTATTGTTTATAAGCTTGACCCTTTGGACGACCAATATCGAAAAATTGGCCAAGTACATTAATTCATTCATCCACAAATGGGCACTTTTCTACACGGAGAAGTCGCTTTTTTCGCTGATATTTTCGAAAGTCATCCCCTATTTTCAATAGACTAGACTTAATTTAAACTCTCGCGACTTCCGGTTTGACAATGGATGGAACAACAAAGACGTCGCGTTTTTTTTTTTTCACGTTCTTTTCCTCCTTCGCAATACGGGTTCATGCTTGCCTGCCTACTACCATATTTTTTTTTTTTTTTTTTTTTTGCTCAACACATGAAACTGAGAGTAGCATTTTTATGATTTTGAGTGCTACACTCCTTGGAGTCACGTTATATAAACTCTATGTTTTCTTTATAGGTCTCGATCTTCCCCGCGCAACCGGTGTTCTTGGTGGTGCCCTGCCCGGTGCTCGATTGATCAGTACCAACTTCCATGGCTTCAGCACCCCCGCTGACCGCGACGATCAACTCACTCACTTGACCACCCTCTTTGGTGTCTTCTTGAACCACGATCTTCAGATTTACCCATCCATGCCAACATCTGGAGGTAAGTTTATCATCTACTCTTGCTTTTGTTTCACCTTGTATACATCTTGATGATATGAAAACACTAGATGTTAATTACCACATGTGATATGTGTTATTTTTAATTATGTATGATATGAATGATTATACGTAATGATTGTTAGTTCAAGTTATACGCTATTTGAATGAGCATGTGTAATGCATGCTACTTAGAATCATGGAAAGGCTTTCAATAAGTAATGTCTTTGACTAACTTCTCACAGCAGCAGAGTAACGAAACTTGGCACAGTTATTTGTCTTTCTCTATATAAGTATCACCCAGAGTTACATAATCGCTCTTTGTTTAATGAAGATCTAGATTTCAATGATTATACGTAATGTATGTGAGTTCAAGTTATACAAGGTGTTCAGAAATTAACGTTACAAATCTTTTTGCCCATATTTATTCAACAAATAAAACAATACAGATCACCCAAACGTACACATATACACTAGTATTACTAAATTTAAAATATCAAAACTTTGTTCAAGGTAACCGCCCTGTGCATCAATAATATACTGCAAACGCTTGTTGAATGTTCTACACGAGTCACTAATGATTTTTTGTGGGATGTTGGCTCATTCCACTCTTAATTTCTTCTCCAGAGTTTACAAATTGATATGGTGGGAATCTGAGACTTTACTATCCAAGATGGACCAAATATCTTTGATCTCATCAGTTAGTTTGAAACGTTTTAGTGCTCTCCACACCGATATTCGATTCACATTTAAGATCTTCGCAATGTCTCCTGTAGACATTCCGGATTTGAATAGCTTGACAATGGCAATTCATTTCATTAAATCACGGGGCATATTGTCAAAGGTAATCTACTGGTGAAGCTTCATTCATATATACCTGAAACAATATGAACATTCACTGAATATTGATAAAGATAGAATGTTGTAAATATTGAACATCCTGTATATAATTTGACTGATGATACATAATGAATGTTACTACATATTATATACCATTTAAATGAGCATGTGTAATAAATGCTCGTTCAACTAAAATAAAGTATTTAATCTTCTACTCTTACTTTTGTTTCGTAATAGTATGAGATTGCGTGATTTCAGTTTAATGCTACAGGGTGGAACGATAAATTTGTCATCCCAAAGAAAACAACACTACAGCTTTATTCTAAAACTTTTATTGAAAAAATCAATTCAGGTAACTTGATTATAAAGTAGAGCTGACATCAATTCAGTATAACCACCTTCAGCCTCAATTATCGTCTCGACACGAATCCCAAACTGGGAGCATGTCTTTTCTACAAGCGCCAGCAGGAGCTCAGCGATTACTCGTCGAGTACTCGGCGGATGACGGCAATCAGGCTGGCTTTGGTGCTGTGGGAGATCATGCTGGTGATGTTATCGACGAATGACCAAACGAAGTAGTCCAACGGGTTTAGGTCGAAGGAAGAATGAGAGAAGGGTACAAAGTCGTAGCACTCCTGAAGCCACACTTAGATTTCTTTGGACCGGCACCGAGTCTTGCTGCCACAGGCAGGGTCTACCAATGGCCACTTGATTGCACAAGGGGATCAATACACTCTTCAGCTTATCCAGGTACAATTTGGTGTTGACTTTCAAGCCGAATTCGAAGATGTGAGATGGCATGACGTGGCCCTCACTTGAGACCTCACCAAAGACCATAAATATAGCCGGAAACTTCGTTGAGCTGTGCCCTCAAGAGTTGAGCCGTCCGGATTTACATTCTGAGGATGCTGGCAATGGTTCTGTTGTTATTACTTGGATTGGTAGAGAGCATGAGTTGTACAGCGGCGCATCTCTGATATCGCTCGTTGAATATTGTGTCACTTTCAAACATGATAGAAATCTACTATCGCTCTTGGGATTTGTACACAACTGATCAACTAGTAGATGGTCAGCAGCAACAGCAACAACAACAACAAAAAAAAAACAAAAAAAAAACAAACATGTTTTCATCAAAGAGAAATGGAATCATGCTATCCTTTCTAGGGCAACAATTTTTTCATTCCACCCTGTAAATCCATCACATAAACAAATTTTTTTCTGTTTCGTAGGTGATTTGGAAGAGAGCATCGACTGCTGTAACTCAGATAACACGTAAGTATAACTTTCTACTTTAGTTTATGTAAGACTATCCTACTCTAATCGACATGTTGCTTTCTGCTTGTAACAAAAACTACGTCACATTTCAGAAAGATATTACGTCACATAATCCACGCCATGTAGACGATATGTGATACGAGGTCACCGAGGCGTGTTATGTTCTCACAATTAGTTTAAAATAACTATTGTTCCTTCGATATTACCTATAACGAGGACGCCTCTTTTAAGGAATAAAACCTCACGAAGGAAATATATTACAAAAGAAAGGACATTAGTTCATAATTAAATTGCTTCATTAGAAAAGCTGAGAAAGGAGCAGCATTTTGTCTAGCTGCAAATGCTTTCATACAAATAGTTTTAATTAATATAACTATTTTTAAATACATCGCAGTCCATCACGTCTTTCTCCTTCTCCTCCTCTTGCTCTTCTCCCTTCTAGTGCTAGAAGAATTTTAACACTTCCCTAAGATATCCGGAACAATACGCATACTTTATGCCAAATTTCGTACAATTGTGTCCGATAACGTTTTCGCCCGTAAGTGTTCATTAACTCAGACAATATGCAATTTTATGCTTTTCTGCCCAAGTAAATTTGTATTTTATTGAAATACAGGGTGTCCAAAAAGTCACTTAAAAATAAAGAGCCACATTTAAAGAAAACCCTTCAGCGCATTTTGGGACACCCTGTAGGTATTTGACTTTCTCTCTGTAAACAATATCACGTAATATACTGCCAGATTTTTGTTTTTATTTAATTTCAATTGTATGTATATTTATAATATATCTCTGCATTTTATATTTCAAGTTGAAACTGCAGTACTAATCCTAATGTAGGTTTAACTTTGCACTTGATTCATCGGGTGTATTTCCCAGGTCGTGTTTTAAAATACTTTGTCAAGACCAACTGGATCTTATAATTATTTAAATGATGGCGATCTTCTTAAGTTTCCAGTTTCTCTTAATGTCGTACGTAAGCCCTGGGTGTTTACTTATATTCCACTTGCAGTTCAGTTTAAGCCAGAATTATTAGAGCCACTTACTTTAACTAGGGCTGCTACTTTATCCCTTTGTCCTATATCATTATGTCAAGTTTTAGAGATGACGCTATATGTGAAATCAATTTGGTTTTAAAGCATGGACACTGGCGTCTTGCTGCGACTTGTGGCATTCAGACATTGTCTTTATGCGATTATATGACGAATAGAGCCCGACAGAGTTATCGTTCTTTCCTTATCTTTTTTGCCAGTGCCGTCTGTTATCCGATTGACATCCCAGTTAATGATACCTACTTTGGCGTCTACGGAAGAACATGCATGGAATTCGTACGAAGCCTTGCCTCTCCTGCTCTCACATGCGGTTTGGGTAAGTAAAAACATCGTCGTTTTTTCTTTTTAACAACTAATAGTCACACAGTTTTTTTTTACATGGTAGTCACCACTTATCAAGTCCCGGAAGTCACTCGGGGATAAGGGTTATTGCGTGTACAGTAATCAATGGGATAATATCGTAGTAATCGTTAGTAATGGAGATTTGATAAAGTGTCTTACTTAAGGGTACAGTGAGACCAAATAAAACTTGGTGTAAGTAATCAGGGGCTGTTCTTTTACTAAGGAATCTCTGCTTATCAAGATCCAAAGGTCACTCAAGGATAAGGGTTAACGCGTATAGGGTACATGATGAGACCTTGATGATTGGTAATAGTTAGACTTGGATAGGGTTTGATTTAAAAAAAAAATCTTCAACATGAACGTATTTATATATTATTTTTAGTGAATCCTTTAAGATGAGGCTTCATAATTTATGAATTCATTTTTGTGGATTGTTATCCTCATCTTCATAGTTGTTTTGATTTCACCCTGTTTCGGCCAACTCATCCTTTGGCCTTCATCAGGTATAGAAATGTTGATTCTTGTAACTGTATCCATAATCATTACTGTCGTTTGGGCCAAATAATCCTCTGGCCTACTTATGTAGGATTGAAATCTATCCTCAGACAATACTCATCTGGAACCATAGACTCACGCCTCTATTCACTGTGCCATGGGCCCGGAAGAGCGGTCAAGGTTGGATTTTATGATCTTATAAGTCTAATTTTGTGTACTTATCTGGTCTTCCGAATGGTATTATATATTATTTTATGGAATTCTTTGATTAACCGCGACAGGATATGAATGCTGAGTTATGGAACTATATCCCCAGTAATTACTACCTTCCTGATGAAGGCCAGAGGATGAATTGGCCGGAACGTGGTGAAACAACAATGAAGATGAAGATAAAAGTTCGCAAAAGAATGAATACACACATTATAAACTTATTTGTATTTGGTTTGAAAACGACCATGTTATAGTCAACTGGGAATCAGCTCAAGAGGTTTGTTTACCGCAGACAGACAGTTCTAGGAAAACCTTACTAACAAATTTTGGATTTGATTACCTGGACAGGTAAATTAACATGGAGTCCATTCTTATAAAGATGAAAAATTAAATATAACAACCCAATTCCACCTGGAGTTCTAAGATGACTCACAAGATAATAATCCACATTAAATTATTATATTATAAAACATCTCATCTTAAAGCTGTCAATAATCTTTTTCTTTTAATGATCACGCATCTTCTCTTCGTCATATTATAACGTTGTCTTTAATATGTAGGGACCCAACACGTTGTAAACTCCCTCGCAATTTACAGAAGAAAGGAAGAGGAAAGTAATGTGACTCGCTGTTTCAGGTTTTACTAAAATACTTTTATTTTTCACTCTCCGACCACACATGACTTCTTGGAAAATAGTCAAGACGGTATCTGCAAGGCGGTATATCTGACGAGGCTTCTTATTTAAAATCCTGTTCCGTTTGTTTGTTCATGGATTTAGAAGTATTCTATAAAATTAAGTATAACGAAAATCTATATTCTTAATCGTACATCATTAAATCTATTATATATAATAAGATACTAGTTACCCGTATCCCGACGTTGCCCAGTAACATTTGAGTATTTTGTATATGAAAAAAAGAACTTGTTTTGACCTCACGGTGAAGAAGTACGTTATTTTATCTTTCTTTTTCAGGACCCCGAGAACAACTGAACACCGCTACTGGTTACATTGATGCGTCTCAAGTGTATGGCTCTGATATCGATAGACAACTTCTCTTGAGAGCAATGGAAGGAGGTAAGAAACTGTTGTGTCCAAAAGACAAATGCCATAAAGAAAGGCGCGCAAAATAGGTTTAGGTAGAAAAATATATTGTACAAGAAAGTCAATACAAGAAACGGCTGTCGGTATTTACTGACTTTGTAGTTAGTTTGTAGTCTCGCGTTAGGTCGCGATATTTTCCCACGAGAGTGTTAAGTCTCAAGTTTTCTTTTTTATACTGGAAAAGTCTAGGATTATTCCTGCTTCGTACTGCTGGCGAAGTTATCAGAAACAGTTGGTGGCACTTTCGGGTTTGTATTACTATACATATAAATTCGAAGAAGTTGTCAAAAATCAAATATATAACAAATAAATGTTATCAAAGTCAAAATAATTACCTTTCTACCTAACTAGATAATTTTTTTTAGTTTTTATTTAATGTAATATGTTTATTCAACTCGAAAAACATACAGTGCTTACTGAAGTATTGGAAAATTTAAAATGGCGCTGAACTCTCTGCTTAACACGTTAAGTTTGGGAAAATGAGTTAAAAATAAAAAAATATACAAAATACTGTTAGAAACTCGCTCAATATATGTTACCGTGACATAGGCTGACATATATTCGATGGGGTTTAGCAGTGCTTTGTATATTTTTTATTTTTAACTCATTTTCCCAAACTTACCGTGTTCAACAAAGAGCCCGGCTCCATTTAAAATTTTTCAACAAATAGGTAAAAACTGTATGTTTTTCGGGCTGAATAAACATGTTACATTAAATAAAAACAATTATCCACTTAGGTAGAAAAATAATTTATCTTGCCTTTGGTAACATTTATTTGTTATATGTTTTGTTTTTGACAACTTTTTCGGTTCTATGTGTATAGTAATACAAACCCGCACTTTCTTATGAAATAAATATATGAACAAAGTATAGTTTAGAACAACTACATCAATCAACTTGTAGAAGACTCTGAATACTATCTGAACGACTGCTAACAGCGTTGATTGGAGACAACGAGTTAGGAGAATCCGAGAAGAATTTTCGAGCTTATTATACAGGGTGGGCCAAAATAAGGGTCCTATCTTTAAATTTGAATAACTTCCACAAAATAAAAGTTAAACTCACCAAACTTTATGTGTGCGTAGACTGACCCTTCCGAGATTTTTTTTGAAATAAACAAAACAAATTTTGGCCGAAAAACACTTCTTAAAACTTACATGAATTTATGAATTTTTAAAAATAGGACCCTTATTTTGGCCCACCCTATATATATTATATACCAAATGTGAAAATGTTTTAGTTTCGCATTCACGAATCAGTGTGTGAACAAAGAGAGAAATAAAGCGTTGCATTACTTCCAATGTCGAACTCAGACATCATCTTAAATCATGTATAATGGATTCCATAGTTCCTTCTTTTTAATAGAGTCACCACTTATCAAGGCTTAATTATCATTCGAGGATAAACATTACTTACTTTCTCAGATGAACGGCGAGACAACACCGTGATGATTGGTAATGTTGGCTGAAATTGAAGAAAATTATGTAATGTAAGAAGATGGCTCAACCAAATATTTGTTTACATTGGACTTAAAAACGACTATATTGTAGTCAGCTGGGAAGAAAACCCGTGCTATTGTGTTCGAAAGACAGGTAGTTCTAGAAAAGAGAGAGAAAGTGAGAGAAATGAAATTATAGACAGAGGTTGTAGCTTAATGAGTGATTAGAGCTCAGTCGAGTCGGAAGATGAGGTAAAAGAAAGAAAAACTAGGAACATTAATTTTGTGGATGAAGGAAAGAATAATTATTCTCTTTGAGCTGCATTTCACATGTGAACCTATTTTTAATATTCATTTCGATGTGGCGTACATTTGTTTCAGTGAAACAAACATATAAAAAAGAAATGAATGTAAAATAAAATATTAACTTGATATGAAACATATCTTTTAAATTATGTATGATCTTTTTTTTTAAATATTATTATTTTATTCTAATAAAAGGAAAGTTATTATTGTATGAGTGAATCAAGAGCTACGTTTGTTTTTTGTTTGTTTTTTAAGATTTGAAAATAATTCCGATGCGAACAAAACATTTTTTGGGAGGAGATAAACCGAATTATATTTTTTCCTAATAACTAGCTGCAACGATCTACAGGAAAAGCTGGCAAACTAGAATTAAATGTTGGTTTCATAGGAAGGCAGTTAGCTTTAATAAAGTGCCGATAAAGAAACTGACTTATATAGTGATTGATAACGAACATATATGAAGGAATAAATAAAACTTTCTGTTAAAATCGCAAACATACAAGGTATAACCTGGCTATCTATCATTCACTTCGTTATGCAAAAGAAAGTGGGCTCTTTATACAGTGCTAGAAAGTTACTCACACCTGAGGGTATCCTATACCTTTACAAAACCATTATTCGCCCATGCATGGAGAATTGGTACCACATCATGGCTGATGCATCTGCCACTTGTCTCTCACTTCTTAACAAGCTTCAGAAAGAGTCGCGAACCTAATAGATCGTGCACTATCAACTAAACTACAACCTCTGTCGCATCGACGTAATGTTGCATCCCTCTGCCTATTTTACACGTATTTTATAAAAAGTGTTCCAACGAGTTCGTGTACTCCCTCGACGTAAATAACTCAGACCGACTCGACAAACAGCAAAATCCTAACCCTACAATTTTGAGAGATCACTAGATGCTGGAAAGCCGTCTACTTTAATAGTTTCTTCCCTCAAACTGCGAGACTTTGAGATTCCGCTCGGATCCCTGTTTCGTTGACTGTATTGACATGCAGAAGTTCAATCGTGATGTGAACAGATACCTCACTGCTCAAACCTACATGGTATATATGCAAACATGGCCTTAACTAATAGCCCTTGACTTCAATCTCGCACTGTGCCTTGTTCGGGGTATAAAAAAAACGCAAAAAAGTGATATTATTTACTTTTTAAATATGATTTGGAAAGAATTACTAGTTTTAATTAGTATAATCGAATAATTCCGTGAATAAAATGAAAAATACATATTTTAAGACAGGTGCGCGAGAAAGTAAATAAATGACATTGCTGATAAACTTGATTCTAGCAATTCTATAACTTTCAGGTCTTATGAGAACCACGCCAACTGATGATCTCGATCTGATGCCACAAGACAATTCCACTTTCTGCAGAGCGGCCGAAGGCAATCTGTGCTTCATTGGTGGTAAGTTATGCCATCATCATCATCATCATCATCATCATCATCATCATCATCAGCAGCATCATCATCAGCATCAGCATCATCATCAGCATCATCATCATCTCTCTCGCTAGGAGTTCTCATACCAGTTGTTTCCAGGAATCCATTTACTGGTTAAAAAAAAAAAGATAATTTTCCTTGGAATCTGAGTGACAGGACTGTTTTTTTCCTATACGTCTAGTACTCGTCGATTCATCAATCAACATTACATTTCATCGGTATTCTCACGTCAACAGTTTACCCGGGATTTGCACTGATAAATATGGGTGATTCTTTCTATAATTTATATATACAATGAGTCACTCCGTAATTCGAATACCTTCTGTGTCCTTCCAGTCGATGTCTTAAAAGTTTAATCTCTCTCCAGTATTTCCGTCCTCTCAGACCGCCCACTTTCCGTAATAGCAACTGATTTTGGTGAAGTCAGAGTTTTCTTATATTGGGTGTTTTTTTTTTTTAGAGGCAACGAACTTTAAATTAAAATGAATATCAAAAACACATTTTATTATGCAAATATGTAGTTTATTCCAAAGATTAATTTTTAGCACGTATAATTTCGGCCACTCGCGTGTATATGGCGTAAACTGAAGGTCCAATTTTCTAAAACTACACATTAAATTATGTTGTATTTCATGCGCATCGAATTTCGTCTTCCAAGTGGGCTATTGTGTATGGTTTACCAGCGTAAACACTAGACTCTATATTTCCCCAAACAAAATAATCTAATCGGGTTAAATCGCACGAACGAGGTAACCATTTCATATAGTTATTCGTTTGTCAAATGTTTCAAATTTATTTTCAAAATAAATTTGCACAACTTGCAAACGTTGCTCGAATGTCAATTTAAAACAACCGATAGTTACCAAATCTGATATGTAATGATAGAGTTTTCAATTTAAAGTTCGCCGCATCTATAGAAAAAACACCCGGTATATTTACCCAAGAAATCTAAATTCCTTTTTTTATACATGGTAGTCACCACTTATCAAGGTCCGGAAGCCACTAGGGGATAAGGGTTATTGCATGTACAGTAGTCAATGGGATAGTATTGTAGTAATCGTTAGTAATGGAGATTTGATAAAGTGTCTTACTTAAGGGGGCGGTTTATCAGGAATTTGTTTATGTTGGACTTGAAGACATCCAAGTTGTAGTCAGGTGGGAAACAGACAAACGGGAAATTCGTCTTAATAAGCACTCTTCTTCTTCAATAGTGTTATCAGCATGAATATCATCATCAATCACACAAAACAGCATCACTATTAATAGAAACACCATTATAAGCATCAGTAACTATATACCATGCATAATTTTATAAACGATAACAAATTCACTATTATATCTATGCGAAAGATTTGCTGATTTAAAAATTCATCTTGAAAAAAAAAATAGTGTGGTTTTAAAAATCTTTATTCATGATAACTGTGCCCGCTTACTTGCTTCTGTGTCAATATAGAGCCTATAAATACCTCGCTTGTAACATTATTTAGGTTTTGTCGTGAAATATGAATCTAACGTTTAATCTCATCTTTTAATGTTAACTTAAGGCAAGCTAATGTAATTCTCCAAATAACTACTACTAATAATAAAGCAAATATGCAGATGGGAACAAATTTCCTGACCGTATTCTCCTAGATTTTTAGTCAGTAGTACTTTATTAGGACGAGCATTATCATGATGGAAGATGACTCGTTTTTTGGTCAACATGGGTGATAATATTGCAGAAAATATGAATGGTGCTTTAATAAATCTGAAATAAAAAGTTATGAATAAATCATGGCAATAACAATACGTGTAATATAAATTAGAATGCTTTAAAATGCTCATTCTACAAACGGCTAAGAATATACGTACTCGTCATTAAGTGAATCTAATGTATAAATCGACTGATTATGAAAGTAATTATCTTTTTTCTAAAGCTAAAAAAAGTATGCCACTTCTGCAGTATGCGGACGGCGGCCATTTTTTTGCTGCATTTCACTAAACTGTCGCAATGTGGTGCTTCTCGGTCAAAGAACAGGAGACAATTTTACTTCAATTCAAAAATTGTTTCGAAAAACAAAATATCCAAATTTGTTTTAATTCGAAAAAATGTTTCATTTAAATTATTACTTTATTGTTGACCCCCCACAAAGTTGCTTTAATTCTGAAAAAGATTTCATTAAAATTATTAATTTTTTGTTGACTCCCAAATGTTGTTTTATTAATTCGAAAAAAAAAATGTTTCATTTAAATTATTTATTTGTTGTTGACTACCAAAAGTTGTTTTATTAATTCGAAAAAAAAAAAAGTTTCATTTAAATTGTTTATTTGTTCGAAAAAAATTAATTTATAAAAATCCAAGGTTGCTTTCATTATACAATTGTTTTATTAAAATTATATTTTCTTACGGAGAATGTTTTTACAATTATATATTGATACATTTTTATCCAATAAATGTTTTGGTTTTCAAATATTTTTCTGTTTGGAAAAAATCTCGTTTGTTACTTATCGCTTCCTAACAATCGCCACCGTCCGCATATTGCAGAAGTGCCAAAAATATTTACTTTAAATTTTCAGAATTATTGTATACATATAAATCAAACGTAAAAGATTTAACATATTTAAAACTAACTATTAAATAGATTTCTTAACCTTCTCTTCCTTCACAGGTGACGGCAGAGTAAATGTGCAGCCAATGATGATGTCCCTGCATCATTTATTTGTCCGTGAACATAACCGTCTGGCCAATATCATTAGTTCCGCTAACCCAGACTGGACCGACGAAGTGATCTTTCAAGAGACCCGCAAATTGGTTATTGCTGAAATGCAACACGTCACCTACAACGAGTACTTGCCCAAGATTGTCGGAACCACCATGATGGAAACCTACAGCCTTAACACTCTTACCCAGGGCTATTCCATGTACCTGGCCAACATTAACCCGTCCATTCGTAATGGTTTTGCCTCAGCTGGAATTATCTACAGTCATTCCGGTCTTCGAAGTCTGATCACTATTGGAGACTCACAGAACACGCTTAGTTCTTTGTTCTACAATTCTGATGTCTTTTACGGTGGAACTGATGCCCCAACTCTTGTCTTCCAGGGACTCACCACAGATATGGCACAAGGAATTGATAGGTGAGAATGTTACTCTCAAGAGAAAATGTTGGGAAGTGTTCTTGTTTTTAGATAAATAAGTAAATTTCATAGTTTATTTCCTAGAGCTCCCCATCTGTGGAAGACAATATCGTGGAGCTTCTTCCCAGCTGGTGATAACATGGTCCTTTTTAAGTACAATGTAAATAAGTTCTTATTGAGCCGTCCTCTTCATAGCAAGTGCCCAACTGAACTCTAATGTATGGTTCCTCCTTGCCAAACTCTCACAAAAAAAACACTCGACTAGCTACAATCACTATATAGGATTTTCTCTACTCTCTATCTGTGCCTAACTCTAAACGCAGATTCCAGTAACAAAGCTTTTGTTCCCAGAACTACCAGCCTGTGGAACATTGTTCCACTGGCCTGCTTCCCAGTTGAATACAACATGGTAACCTTCAAATCCAATGTAAACTTAAGGGGAAAAACTATTGTAAGATGGCTTATATATCTATTTAATTTTTTAAAGGGATAATTCGTTTAATAGTAAAATAGTAAAATACATACAACATCTGTTCTCATTAGATCATAAAAATTTAGCCATTTGGGAATACCATACAATATATGGTTGGTTGGTTGTTTTTGTTTTACGGCATATCAACCTTTTTCAGGTTATTTAATGCCGAATCTAGTTATTTTGAGGAACGATTTTTAATGGAGTATATTTGTTTTTTTTAAGTCGGATTCTATTTAACCCATAGTTGGGACCCCAACAGATACTACCACTCCGGGTCAGAGTGGACCTGGGAGCAATGGCAATTAAAGGGTGGCTCCATACTCCCCAAGGCCCGCAAGCTGGGGCTTCACCATCGGATATAGTTGTAGGTCATATCCAGGACCTACAATATATGGAGGAAAACAGCGGAACTTTTCAGCCATTAAAGTTTGCAGTACTGAAGTTATCTTTTGCAGGTACTTCAGTATAACCTGCTAATTCACACGTTTATCACACAATAACTTTACGAACGGGAGTTCGGTTTTAAATCATGTGATGAAGCTCTCCAGAGAAGTGCATTATCTTTTGAATACTAAATTTTATTCACTAAATCTACATCAAACTTAATAATAAATATAACTCTAGAATGTAAATCCATAAATTTTATCCGTGTGATTTCCAGAATCGTTTTTCTGTATCGTACTTGCCATAAGTGTACTTTTATACCATCCATAAATGTGCGATACAATAAACCGCCTCCACGTTGCCTGATCTGCGAAAAAACGGTGAGATAATGAGATGATAAGCTGTCAAACGATAAGGAGGCAGTCAAATCTATTGAACTTCCCAGACGGGATGGCACCCTGACAATAGCAAGCTTTTGAGTAGACACGGGGGAGGGGGGTAATGAAGAAAAGAAAAGCAGATGTGGCCATTTCCAGTAAGGACAGTAGATATATTGAGGAGACGGATAGCCTGAACGTCAGTCAGAGTTCGGCTATAGAAGACATCGCTAGGAGAGTCTCAGAGTAAATGGCTCGGCGCTGGACAAATGAGATTGACACTGGAACCGACACGACAGAACAACAGTCAACAGCATTAAACGGCCCTCTCCTAGAGCACAATTGAATTTTACAGACAATTATCAGGTTATATATATATATATATACATATATATATATATATATATATATATATATATATATATATATATATATATGTCTTATTTATTTGTTTATAGCTTGTTATTAATGATCGTATTGATAACTTATAGAAATTAAGAACCCACTTCAGAATGGTAGAATTCATAAACCAGTAAGCATTTAAATACAATATTTTTTATTTATTTATTTCTTTACAGGTTAATGACTGAAGAACTCACCAATAAACTGGTCGAAACTGCCCCTGGTAACGGCTGGGATTTGGCTGCCATCAACGTCCAAGCAGGACGTGACATTGGACTTCCAACATACAACGCCTGGCGCCAGTGGTGTGGACTCGACGTGGCTACCAATTTCACAACTCTTGCTGACCATTCCGAAGATGACGCCAACCTCTTAGCGACCGTTTACACGTAAGAAATATTCGAGTAACCAAATAAATCTATTAACTTACGAAACATAAACGAAGCCTTTTCCTTATTTCGACCATTATTTATATTAAAGGATGTATTTGGCTTCTATTATAGTTTATGAATAGGACTGGCAGGGTTACCTGGCGTTTCCCATATTAGAGAGTGTTGTAGTATCATAGGCAGCATTATAATAAGGAAAGTTTACTTTGGCAACAACAAAGCTTCTTTCTTAGAACTGCACGCCTGTGGAACTCTGTTCCGTCTGCCTGCTTTCTACCTGACTACAACTTGGATTTCTTCAAGTCCAACGTTAACAAATTCCTGGTGAACCGCCCCCTTAAGTAAACACTTCATCAAATCTCAACACTAACGTACTTTACTTGCAATAACCCTTATCCCTGAGTGGCTTCCGGGCCTTGATAAGTGGTGACCAACGTGTAAAAAAAAAACAAAAAAAATTGATTTTGTTATGTAGGAATCTTACTCATTAACCTATTCAGTTGTATATCAACACTCTTAAAATACAGCTTATAAATAGATTAATTTCATTGTATAAAAGTGTCACTAGCTCATTTAAGACGCGGCAAGAGACGCAGAATTACTTTCATTACATTCACATGCAAAGGAATCTCAGGGTTAAAATCTCTCACACACAAAAACTGTTTCATTTTTTTCATTCACAAATTTTGCTTTGTGTTTTCTAGGAGCGTCGAAGACATCGACGTTTGGACTGGTGGTGTTTCTGAGATTCCGATTGAAGGTGGAAGCGTTGGACCATTGTTCGCATGCATTGCTGCACGCCAATTCCAGGCTTTGAAAATGGGTGACCGATTCTGGTATGAAAATGCAGGACCAAACCAACTGTCCGTCGGTAAGACATTTCACTAAACTACATTAGATTCTCAGCAACGTTTCAGAACTTTAATTAATAGAGACATGAATTATAAATTTAACTTATTCTCTTTAGTTTGTTTTTTTAATTAGTTATTGACATTATTTAATTAGTTATTGACATTATTTAATTAGTTATTGACAATATTTAATTAAGTTTTGACATTATTTGATTAGTTACTGACAAAATTTAATTAATTATTGACATTATTTAATTAGTTACTGACATTATTTAATTAATTATTGACATTAGTTAATTAGTTATTGACATTATTAAATTAGTTACTGACAAAATTTTATTAGTTATTGACAAAATTTAATTAGTTATTGACATTATTTAATTAGTTACTGACATTATTTAATTAATTATTGACATTATTTAATTAGTTACTGACATTATTTAATTAGTTATTGGCAAAATTTAATTAGTTATTGACATTATTTAATTAGTTATTGGCATTATTTAATTAATTAATGGCATTATTTAATTAGTTATTGACATAATTTAGTTACTGACATTATTAAATTATTGACAGTATTTAATTAGTTATTGACATTATTTAATTAGTTACTGGCATTATTTAATTAATTATTGACATTGTTTAATTAATTATTGACATCATTTAATTAGTTATTGACATTATTTAATAAGTTGTTGACATTATTTAACTTATTAGTGAAAATATTTAATTAGTTACTGACATTATTTAATTAATTATTGACATTATTTAATAAGTTATTAACACTATTTAATTAGTTATTGAAATTTATTATTATTATTACTTAAGTATTGATGATTATTGTTAACTCGATCGATATATTTTATCAGTAGAAACATGAATAATAATTTTAACTTGTTTTGTTTAGTTGTTTTTTTATTTGTTATTGTTATGTTTGCAAACAACGTATAATGCAATACAAATGAAGACTCAACAAACAAAGGTAGATCAATAAGAAGTGTATTCGGAAAAGTATATTTACAGTATATTTACATAATGGTTGTCAAGTAAGGGAGTCTTGGCTGGAGAACATATCCGCTCTCGGCTCGGCCTTCGGTGGCTTCTGGTTAACACACACTCAGACTAACCGAGTCTTTTTATTTATGTGTAATATTATTCACATATGTAAATAAGTGGGTGCCACCACAACAGTTATTTACATTATTTAAGTATTGATGATTGTTTTGTTTTTATTATTTTGTCGAGTAGTGAGTCACACTTTTCAAAATTGGAATAAAAGTAAAATGATTTCAATATTTATGAATATAATTGGATTTTTCCGTTAAGAACTGGCAAAAGTTATAGCCTATTGACTTCGAATGAGTGCTTTATGCCAAATTAATGTTTGAATATGTTTTAGTTTGCGCTTAATTTTTCACTAAATATTAATTTCTATTGATTAGTTCGAGTGCATCAAACGATACCCTAATATCATTGCACCTCATCATTAGATACTCGGCAACGTTTAATAACTAATACGAAATATTTAACTAATTAGCAAGATCCGTGGAAATTCCACGAATAAGTATTTAATTAAAAATGTTTTGTATGAAACTGGCATTATCTGGATGGCGCAAAAATAGTTTTATGGACAGAAAAAAATATCAATAGCACGCAGCAAATATGAGTTCATTAACATTTCTATGAAAATAGTGTCCATTGTGTTTTAATAATACTTAACTTATGAAAGATATTCATTTGCGAATTCACCAAAGAATGATTTTAGTAACTTTATTTATTTTCACATTAATTTATGTCATAATTTCAGATACCGTGAATGCCATCCGAAACGTGACCATGTCTCGTCTCATTTGTGATAACACCAACATCCAACAAATCCAAGGAGATGCATTCATTGCTGCCTCCGAAACGTAAGTCGTTCGTTTTATTTGAATAATAAAATGCAATCACGATTACACAATAGAAACTATCTAAATAATATATTTACACCCTTCAAATAAATATGCAATCATCGATCTTAGAAGTCATTTTTGTTTATCTCTACTATTATATAAAAGAATTGTGAGTGTGTGTGTGTGTATGTCTGTTTGTGTGTGTGTCTGTGTGTGTGTATGTGTGTGTGTCTGTGTGTGTGTGTCTGAGTTCGTTCCCTATCAACTAAAAAACAGCTGGATCGAATTTTATGAAATTTCACCCGAAGATACTTTATGTACCTGACAGTGTTCTTAGACCTCTCATCCTCCTCTTGAACAATTTATACCACTCAAAAATCGATGCTCGATTCATGCGAGATAGTCCAATAACAGTCTGAAGCATCCTATACGTTTCTGTACCATTTTCTCAGGTTTAAAACAGAATTTTATTGGAAATCGTTATTCCAAAGTGCCCTCACGTCCAGTTTGCATTTTGAAATTCACCAATCAGGCTTTAGTTAAGTATGTTCAAATTCCTGCTATAGCTGGTCATTTGAACCTGAAATCATAAAAATTGGTCAATCATCTCATAAGATGTATAACAATAACATGCTGAATTTTAAATGCCTGTATAAAAATGTCTGGAAACTTATTGAAGGCACATCATATAATTAACAAAAAAGGTTTATTAGCAAATGTATGTTAAAGAAGTACACGTCATGATTCTGGGGCCATAACTATTACGAATCGCTACCTCAATGTTTAGATGTAAGGATATTTATAGTCTCTTGGAAAGTCCATTAAGAGCACTTTATTCCATAACAGGAATTGACCCATTAATGCCGTACGCCTTAAAATTGATGTGTTTTTGCCGTCTTTCAATTAAGATATTTATCTCCCTCTCATGGTTGGAAGATGTGCCACAAGGGTCAGCAAGTGAGATTGAAGAGCCGGCGCTCCCGAGGAGTAAAGCTTTAACCTGATAAAACTACCTAGGCAGTTCGTCCGGCATTTACGGCGGAAACGTTTCAGACGATTATCAATAAACTAACTCCTTAGGGAGAAGGCAAAGCGTGGGAGGATGGATCTCATAGTACTGTAACGAACAGCAACAGATCGCAGTCAACAGGAAAGAGGCTGTTTCAGAAATGGCTCAGACAGTGTTGACTTTGGTGTCGAAGGTGCCGAAGGGAAAAATCACAAATGTGCCAACCTGTCCGTTAGAAATATATCTAACTGGTACTGTCAACTCTAAGAGGCACACAACATCATAGACGACATTAAAACCCCGTAAAACATTATATGGATGTGCTTGATTTTATATACATAAAAATATCACTAATCAATATTTGTGTTTTTATTAAACAGAAACCCAGTTGTAGACTGCTCTTCCCTCCCGGCTGCTGACCAATGTTCCTTGGTAAGAACCTACAGTGCTTGGACTGCTTGGAGCGACTGTATCAATAACCAGAGGGTTCGAACCCGAACCTGCCTGACACCCGCCACCGGTGCGTGTTCCTGCGATGGCGTCCCTGCCGAGACTCAAATCGGACAATGCAATGTTTTTGGACCCGCAGCCTAATTGAATTTTGAATTATGAACCCATATGATCCGTCCATTTTTTTTGTAGATTTAACACATGTTTTAATAAAAATGATTTCTTTTTTTAAATAAACATATTTTTTTTTGTTTTTCTTTGTTTAAATGATTTCTGGTGTTACTAGATCAGGATGTCTGAAGATATTAGCTTCGTGACCTAAAATGCACCAAGCATTGCTTGTTGGGTAGCAGGGGTACATATTGGGACACATATAACGGGGGACTCAGAACAAGAAATGATAATGACATTTATGTAGATTACACACACGACGATGACCGTGACAATTCTAGGGGACTTCATATTATTAATACGGAGCTGAGACATTTATACAGTTCTTGTTAACACAGAGGAGGGGGCCCATTACTTGAGGGGGAGTTATAACAAGCTCATTAAAGATGATGATAAAACACATTTACCTTTCAGTGGGTGGAATGACGTCACGAAGACAAACAATTACAAAATATTAGATGGTTTCTTTATTCATCAGCCGGCCGATTGATGATGTCAAGAATTAAAGCTTGTATTACTACATGGCCTCTCTTCCACCCTTGGCCTCTAAGAGCATCAGCTCCAAGTCTCTAACTGACTCTATCACTGTGACTGTGATTGTGATCTTCGATTATTCTCTCTAACTTCGAAGCCTCGTCAATATATTGAGAATTTCCTTTTGTTTATAACGTCAGAGGCCTGCTGTCAACCAACGTGATTTTATCACGGTTAGGGTTAGGGTCAACCCGTGCCCTTGCACATGTATTCACACACCTCTGATAAACAAAAGAAATCCGTAAATTAAATTGTATCGTTTAATCTATTTTTAATTTATAAACTCGCACTGTCCATTCTTTTAACTGACATATTTAATATCCAATTATTTCTAAAAGAATGGACAATCGCTTTACCTGACATAAATAATATTTAGTTGTTTCTAAAAGAACTAACAATCAATTGCATTCCTAGGATTTCAACTTATCCATTATCTTTTAACACTTGTCTACAGGGTTCGATTCTATTTTTTTCCTAATATCATTTTCAATTATCTAGTCTGCCTTTTTACCTACATGAGAAGATGACAGCCCATCTTATATAACATGTTGCTATTTTTTTTCTTTTCCTTTTGCAAAATTACATAATAATCTGCTAATTTAAAAACAAAACCAAAAAAGAAAAAACAAGACTTTTTCTCTAAAAAACAACCAAAAGAAACACCATGAACAAATATTTGAAGATACAATGTGCCTTAAATAAGTTCCCAGACTTTTTTTCATCTGGACATTTTTATTGATAGAACACACATGAAACTCGAGTCCCTTTCAAAATTATCACTTCCGGCTGCAATGCACTTGTTTTGCCGTTCTGGAAGATTTCACAGAAGCTCTCTTGTGTGAGTGTGTCAATGGTCCCCTCTTTTATATCTTCAATTGTCGCATAACGACAGCAGATAAGGGTTTCCTTGAGCTTAGGGAATAACCAAAAGTCACAAGGAGCAAGGTTTGACTGTAGAGAGGGTGAGGAACTATGTTGATGCATATTTTGGTCAAATAGTCTGTGATCTTCTCGGAAAACACTTTGGACAAACTTCACGCACATCTTCCGCATCTTCAGTTCCTCACGGATATCTATGTGTACAGTTCCCACACTGACATCAAACTGTGCGGTTATTGTCTATAGACACACGACGGTCCTTATATATGACATTCTTTATTTGGCAAATCAACTCTGGTGTTCTGGATTTCTTACTTCTCCCACACCTCTCATCATCTCTTCTAGACTCCTTGCCTTCCTTGAATCTCTTATACCACTCGAAAACTAATGCTCGATTTATACAAGATGGTCCAAAAGCAGTCTGAAGCATTATATACGTCTCTGTGGTGTTTAAAACAGAATTTCATTCTATATATTTCTTCTAAAGTGTCCTCACGCCCAGATTGCATTTTTGAAATTCACCAGCTGTGACAATCAGGCTTTAGTAGGGTGTATTCCAATTCCTACTGTATTTATTCATTTGGTCCTGAAATCATAAAAAATAGTAAATTACTACTTAGGATATATAGCAATAACATACTGAATTTTCAAGAGTTAATGACAATTTTTAAATGCCTGTACAAAAAAGTATGGAAACTTATTTAAATTACCTCGTATCAGGGGTCCATCCTGGGCCCAACTCTCTTCCTGATCTACATCAATGATCTCCCAAAACACATACTTAAATCATTTGTTGACATCTATGCTGATGACACGACCATCTATGGCAAGACATAAGGCCGTAAATGACAAAGTTGTCTCTGATTCTCTCTCCTCTGATTTTGAGCAGGCGGTACAGTGGGGGGGGGAGAGGTGGCTGATTACTTTTAATGCATCTAAAACCAAGCTCCTATCTTTACATCAGCAACGCTCTGATCCCCATCTGGCATCAATTGAAATGGGCGGCTCTCGTTTAGGGGAGGCTCCATGTTTTAATAAGCTTCTGGGATTGACCTTTACTCCTGACCTGAAATGGAACACGTACATCAAGTATGTTGCTAAGATCGCTGGGAAAATGGAAGGATCCTTCTACCGCTCCAGAAGATATCTCCCGGCTGATGCAATTCGCTATCTATATAAAAGCGAAGTGCGTCCAGGGATGGAGTACTGCTGCCACACCTGGACAGGAGCTACTAAAACCAGCCTATCCTTCCTTTACAGAGTACAAAATAGACTTCGTGGCCTAGTGGGAGACGTCTTTTTCTCTTCCCTGCAACCTCTCTCCCACAAAAGGGACATTGCGAGCCTGTCTGTTTTATTGTTATTTCCTTGGCAAGTGCTCGCCCGAGCTCCAATCTCTGGTCCCCCCCTCGCCAATCTTTTGCGTCTATCTGAAACCACTGTCAGTAATTTTCCCCATTCTTTATCTGTGCCTAAATCAAAACGTAGATTCCACGAACAAAGTTTCTTTCTTAGAAGTGCACGCCTGTGGAACTCTCTTCCGTTTACCTGTTTCCCACCTAACTACAACTTGGATGTCTTCAAGTCCAACATAAACAAATTCCTGATAAACCACTCCCTTAAGTAGGACACTTTATCAGATCTTCATTACTAACGATGACTACGATATTGTCCAATTGACTACTGTACACGCAATAACCCTTATCCCCGAGTGGCTTCCGGGCCTTGATAAGTGGTGACTACTACGTAAAAACCCCCAAAAAACTCGAAACATAAAATCTATTCCAAAACTACTGAATTCGATATCAAATGAAACGAAAATGGTTGATATGCCATAAAACTAAATCAAAATTTTTACGGCTGCTTTGCCATAAAGCTTTGTGTAAAGAAATTGCTACAGACAAGTCATGAAGCCATTTGATGTTATAAATACTACTTTAAAAACTGGACAATGTTAAGAGATAGATATTTTCGACTCAGTAAGCAGCAATACTTTACCCTTTGTCAGAAACATCACTTGTAAACTATGATGACTAAGGGAAGCAGAAAGTTACGAGACTCTCGAAAATATGTTTTTATAGTGAGCTATCAACACATAAACTTAAATCTTTATACAGTCTGTTTAAACAGGACGAACAAAACTTCTTTGTGTGACGAATCGACAGCGTCTCGAAAATATTCAGAGCACCCTATCCTGCTTTGACAAATTTTAAAACCGGCTTCGAAATCTAGTGGGTGATACCTTCTTTTTTTTTCTTCCCTTACAGCTTCGTTCACACAGAAGAGAAGTTGCGAGCCTGTCTCTGCTCTATGCTTAGTTTCATAGCAAATGTTCGCCTGAACTTCAATTTATTGTCCCCCTCTTACCAAACTTTCACAAAAAACACTCGTCTTGCCACAACAACAATCAACAATTTCCCTCACTCTCTCTGTGCCTTAATCTAAACGCAAATTCCATGAACAGAGCTTTTTTCTTAGAGTTACAAACCCGTGGAACTCTATTCCACTGGCCTGCTTTCCAGCTGACTACAATATGGTCGTCTTCAAATCGAATGTAAACAAGTTCTTGTTAAACCGCCCTTCCCAAATAACCCATTTCTACTCCATTTCCACCACTAACTATTCATACGTTTTTGTTTCAGTGACTACTGTACACTCATTAGCCCTCGGGCCCTGATAAGTGTTGACCCCCATGTAAAAGAAAAAAATAGATTTCTACATTGTTTACATTACTTTACTGAACACATAATCATTTCTTATCTTCTTATCTAATACAATTCTGTTTGCAGGTAGGTTATCGTGACATGCACTAAACGTTGAATATTATAAAAATTCATACTAGTGAACTTAATCGCTACTTTCTTCTGTAGGGCCCATGCTATGTGACGAAGAAACCAACGTTTCACTTTCTACTCTTAATTAAATACTGGGTGCGGCGAAAATATGTCATTTTGACATGCCATCTTCCCAGTCCTGCTCGTGCGGTTTCTGAGCAATCATTAAATTGTATGAACGGAATCGCAGATCACTGTGTAGTATTATTCTAACTGTTCGATTAGAAAATCCCAAGGCGAGCTGAACGTGTAGAAGAAAGTAAGAGAAAATATCATAGCTCGAATACTCCCTGGTGTGTGTGTGGGAGAAGAAAAGGAGAGTCATATAGACACACAGACAGACAGAGAAACGTTATACATAAAACAGCCCGAAATCGGAGAAGTTAACATGGATATTTTAATATGTATGAACAAAAATAGAAAGAAATTAAGTAAATAAAAACTAACCTAAAAAGAATATTCTTCGTTTATTTTTTAAAACATTATATATGCGAATATATCAAGTAATGAAAGACACTAGAATCTACAGTAAGCAGTTGATAAAATAAGTAGATGTGTGTGTGTGTGCGCGCGCGCGTGTGTGTAGACAATCCAGACAAGCAGCGTGTCCTTTCACCCCGTCTCGTACCTAGAACCATAATAAATTCATGATTCCAATCTTTTGGTGAGAATTTTCCACTTATCAGTCTCCAGGTGTATATGTCGGTACGCCTATAAACGTGTGTGTGCATATTATTCTATGCATGTACGGGACCGTGTAGAAGAATATGTGATAGTGTGCGGGTGTACATGCATGTATGTTTACATATGTGAGTGTGTTCGTGAGGTACGTGGTTCCCAATTCAAAGTTTTATGAAAGACTTGGTTTTGAATAGAGGCCACACAAGTTTCTGACCATTCCAAGTCCAAAATGTTGGAAGGGCCATATTCAGATAGATCTTTACCTCATTGGCTATACACGTGCCCCTCCTGCTGATAACCATGCACACCCGGCACCAATGTTTCCATCACTCACACTGGGGAAGACCGAAGGATCGGTCGAAAATAATGTGCTTTTGAAAGAAACATTTTTTTTTTCAAAATACGTTTTGGATTCCTACACGTCAACACATAGGAAATAAATACAGAAAAGATATAAACTTATATATATTTTTCGTATTGATATTTTATTCATATAAATATATATATATATATATATATATACATATATATATATATATTATGTAATGCCTTAAAATTATATGCAAAACTTAGTTCTCCTTCACTTATCGTGATTAACATTGAAAACAGTAGCTCAGTATGAATTCAAATATGGCGTAAAGAATGGGCTTATTTTACTCGTGATCTATGAACTAAACTTCTTTCTTTCTTCTACACATAGATATGTTTTCAATGCTTTATGTATAACAAGTGTATATCTTTACTGTTTCTACTGAATTTCGGATTTTTATGTCTTTAAACCTTCCTAATTCGTTTTAAAATTACCTTCCTTTTTTGGAACTAAGGAGAAAAAAACTGTACATTTTATTTTTTTATGAACTAATATAAAGTCTCTGACGGTTGCTTTGGTTTATGCAATTCAATGAAACACATGTAAGACGCGGTAATTCAAACAATATGGATGTGAATTAAGTGTATATTCCTGTAATTTTGAAGTTCTTTAATAAAGTTACATGTGCTCTGGAAGTGTAAATCTATTTTCATTGAGCTTAAAAATATAGGTTGCAAAGATAGCTTTATTGAAAATATAAATTGTAAACGTATACTTGTTTTAAGTTAACGCGCGTGCACACACACACACACACACACACACATATATATATATAATAAAAATTACAATTAAATATCCACTTATCAAGTGTTTCCTTTTCAGATTAAATATGTTTTTAACTCATTTCAAAGTGTTTTTTTTAACATGTTTTATTAACTGTTCGCTCGTATATATACATATATATATATATATATATATATATATATATAATGCAGATTAGGTAGTTCTCCAAGTTCAAATATCAAGTTTTCTCTATATATGTATAGTTAATAGACAGTATTAAAATCGCGGAAATTTTATATTTATGTTTTAATGTAAAATAAGTTTAAATTTGAATATAAAAACAATTTTATTTTTTCAGATATCTTATTTGGTGTTTTTATTCGACTATCTGAGATTTGCTTAATAAATATGTATGAAGATGATGGAACGGACCCCATGTCGCGTCCCAATCATCCTCTCCAAACAACGCAACAATTGTAAGCTATGTTTAATGAAGTATATTAAACGTTTCACTATATATATATGCATATACATACATATATATATATATGATATATATATATAATATATATATATATATATATATATATATATATACTTCAGAATAATGTAATGCAATAAATCTATGTGTATGTAAATCCAGTGATTATCGGTCTTACAAAATTTTATTAGCTGTAATATTTTGTAAAGACAATCCCAGCTAAATGAAAATTGCTCAATATACCAGAAAGAGCAAATAAATAATAATTTAGCAATTTAAATTTTATGATGTGAAAGGTTAAATTTCAAATCTAGAATTTTTATTAGATGCAAGACAAAGAATACATTTTTATAAGTATATTCTCTTAACTTATAGGTTTTCAATGTTTACCCATCTCCTCAGAGGAAAATATATTAGCAAGTATTATAAATGGCTTATACCTAATTTGCTAAAAGTAATAAACATAGAAAATCATAATTAAATTTTGTAAAGTTTTTAAATCATAGAGTAAGGAAAATTAGATATTGGTTCAAAATGAAAAGGATATTGAACTCCATATCCAAATTGAATGGTAAATCCTGAAGTGAGAGTATTTGGTAGCAGGGAGGTAAAAGGGTCTAATACGTATCGTAATTCTTTCAAAACACAAGATAACAATCCGAAGTAGGCATGATTCCTTGGTATCTCCTTTGATTCGATGATATTTTTTTTCATCTTTCTCCGGAAATTGTGGTTTTATTCACAAATTGAAATTGCACTTGGAGTGGATTATGAAACTTATATATTAAAAACCTATAAAATTATATGTTTATTATAAAAAAAGCATCTTCAACGGACTGATATAAAAAAATATTTACCAGATATCTCAAAACAAAAACCATAAAACAAGTTAAAAAAATGACTGTGTTTATTTCTTTGGATAGTATAAGTGTTATTCGCTTTACCAAGGTTAAATGTCAGACTTGAAAAATGAAGTTTTTACCTGACGGGTTAGAGTTAGGGTTTAGACCAAAACACACAATCCTTCAGATAAGGGCCCTAAAGGCTAACTTGCCCAAATAGACACACCGTTCCACCGCTCGACAGAAAAAAACAACTTTATTTTGTTGAACGTTTTAACTCCAATTCCCATTCTTACTCCCCCGTCTTTTTCTTTCTCCAGAAAGCTAGCTATGTTTGCCTTGCTTTCTCGTCTCCTAGAGTCATTTTTACCTTATTGTAACGTTACACAGGGACCAACACGTTGTAGCCTCAGTGGCAAAGTAGATAAAGGATAGAAAATATCTTTAACTCACCTTTTTCTTTGTAACAAAGACATTTATTTCCTCATTGTGACGCCAGCAACGTCACCTACGTGATCATCTTCTCGAACGTGCTCTCTCAATTTTATATAATCTTTATTTTTCGCTACCGATGACGTCATTTCGCATGCATTTGAATACGCACGTCTTTACATTATTAATGGTCACTATTCGACCGTCCAGAGGTTGAATACTCAAGATATCTAGCTGAGATAACATATACACGGTTTCCATTCACGAGGGTGTACATGTACCTATTTAAAACGTCTCCCCACGGGACAGAGTTAGACACCAGGGTCGTTTTTTAACGTGGAGAAAAGGTACAAAAATAAAAATTGCCTTAGTCGTGAAGGACTGCTATTCCACCGAAAGAGAACAAGAAATGGAAGTGCAGCATCTTAAGAACAGATGGTATTTATTTGCTCCCCCACCGAGCAAATTAGGCACAAGGCCGATTTTTAATGTGAGGAGTGAAGGGGGAAATGGGGACCAACTCCCCGGGGAGTAGGGGAGTTGGATAGTGACAATTGGTATGAAGGGTTGCCCCTACATTGACCAAGGTCTTATATGTGAGATTGCCCACACATATGGTCTTTGCTTGCAGTATCTGCCGGAACAGATACTACACTTTGATCTTGGCCAAATTGATCTTGGGTGTACATGTAGATAACCCTGGATATTGTTTTTTTCGCAAAGACCAATCCCAGCGTGAATTTCCCAAAGTATTTATTCTTTTGCAAAGAGAATATGTTTTTTTTGTATGTATTTTATTTCATCAATAAAAACTATTAAACACAAAACAAATTAAACAAACTCCATCGCATTCAATTAATAAAGATAAAACCAAAATAAAATTGCATTTTTTTTATTATCAAACTACGAATCATTTGTAGAATCAGAGTTGTTTGATCATTTTTCACGTATGCAGGAATATTGTCCAACATTGTTTTTTTCCCCTCTCTTGATTAGGCATCGGTGTTTTCACACAGTTCAACTTGGACGTCTCGTTGGACATCTTCACAAGAACAAACCCCAGTAACCGGAGCTGTGCAATGACGGCTTCTATATCTTTGGTTATCGACGCATTCACTCCACGGGCACCAGTCACTGTATCGTCTTACCAAGTCGCATTCGTCGACGGCAGGTATTTCGGCACAAGGCACAATCGGATTTCTAGAAAGAAGAGAGATGTTGCAAATAAAATGATTTCAGATGCATTGCAAAGGATGATAAGAATGTGTATGAATGTAAATCTTTTATTTGGATGAAAGGCAAAGTGATTTCTAAAGAGACAGAAAATATAATTAACTGGCTAGACTTAGTCAGAGAAGTGGTAGTCAGAAAAAATCTTGACGTATTGAATATTATCAGAATAGATAATTTAGAACCAGGTGGAGACTACGTAGACAATAAAAATACTCTCATCTCGTCGAATAATGTGAAGAGTTCCTAAACACACACACACGCACACTCACATACATGCGATCGCACACACACACATACACACACACATATAAATATATATACAGGTGAAAGGTATTTAAGCTTAATAACTAATGAATTTAACGAGGTTATTAAGAGTGCTGCATAAAAGAAAAACAAGCTGTATTTTATTAATTAATATTAATTATATCATTAATTATATTAATTAATATTAATTATATTAATTAATTATATTAATAAAATATAAGCAAATTTATATTGTCGCGAGACTTGACATGCAAATGCTTCAGACAAATGGTCAGTTAAAACCAGAAGTTTTCGTCGGGCGACTTAATAAATGGTTGCTCTCCACAGAAGAAGCTAGTCCTACAAACCCCTTTTTTTTTTTAACTGTTTTTGGTTTTGAGGACTTGATTTTATTCTGTGACGTCACGCTCACGTCTACAAATTCAATGCCGACGTGATACTAACTCGACTCGCGAGTCATAAATATGCGTACGTGTCCCGGTTAATTTAAATAACGAAATCTATTGCATTTTCATGCATGAGTAGCTAATCGGTTTCGTTAAAAAAAAGTTGGCCGACCACTAGACGAGACACCACGATCACATAAGAAACGCGGCGACGACGAAAGAAACGGCAACTTAGAAAATATGCATGTATAAAAATACTTGATCGCTCACGAGCGAGAACGTGCATGTACAAAATTCGCGTTTACAGAAGCTTCCATGTGCGAGGTCTTTTTTTTCCATTTAAATATTACAGTATAATTTTCGTGTTATTAACTAAAGTATGCCGTAAATGAAAGTCATTCTATATCTATCGCTAGCAATAGATAAGATATAGTAAGAACTGCAAAAAAGAAATATTTTCTTAATGACTTACTTTTCCGATGCTGCTTTAAAGGCGTTCATTTGAATCTGTTCGATGTCTGTGTTATCACAAAGAAGACGAGACATGCTGACATTTCGAATAGCATGCAATGCGCCTGCAAAATAAATAAGAACATCATTTCATAATACAAATAAATACAAACATATATGAGACTAGTAGGACCTGTTGCCGGGCGTTGTAAATATAATGAAGAACCGTAGTAACCCCGTTCTCACGTTTAAAACGTGTATATGTATTTTTACAAGATTGTAGAACACATGTAAGCATTAATTATAGTCTTCTTTAATTAATCGTAGATGGGAGGATTCTCGTTGTGTGCTAGAATTGTTGGGAGTCTTGTAATTAAATTTGTCTCTACAAAAATACTGGAAGTAAAATACTGTTTGATTGGGATGTAAATGTTTTAAAATAAAATAAATGTTATAGGTGTTATAGAAAGTCAGCGTTTAATTAGAAGAGTAAGCGAATATTTTTTGAAAAATTGATTTTGAATTTGAATAATAATTCAAAGATTAATTACATATTGTTACAGATTAAACCGGTCCTGGATATTACCTTAAACTATATCCAGTGGTAAGGCTCCAGCTTGTGGGCTTTGGGGAGTGTGGAGCCACCCTTTAATTACCATTGCTCCCAGGTCCACTCTGACCCGGAGTGGTAGTACCTGTTAGGTTCCAACTATGGGTTAAATAGAAACCGACTTGAAAATTTTTTCTTCAAACTCTTTGGATTCGGCATTAAATAACCCGAAAAGGGTTGATATGCCGTAAAACAAAAACAACCAACCAACCAACCAACAGATTAAACCCCTACGAATGAAAAGATTAAGATACGTTAACTAGTAGATGTAGTTAGATAAAAAGAAAATAAATTTTGTGACAATAGAATAATGGCAAATATTTCCTTAATCAAAAAGGAATGATAGAAAACAAATTCTAAAATAGGCAATAAAATAATGGAATTTGCAATAAGCAAATTATGGTTCTGATATTTATAATAAACAAAGGCAATTGTAAATAAATAGGATATATACAAAAAAAAAAAGACGATATAGCCCGCCAACCAATACAGGAACGATGTAGTATATGCATATTTAAAGAGACACGATTATACATACATTTAAAGAGACAAGATAGTGTCGCGTATACAGCCAGTAGGTAACATATACACGTTATTTGTAAATACGCATTAAAAAAAAATTTCAATTAAGGACTATCTATTAATTATAAGTTGAAAAAGTGCTGGCAAGTAGAATCATCTTGAAATGAAAAATATATAATAAACGAATAAAATGCTTTAGACAACTTATTTTTCCAAGAGAAAAAGACCAATAACTCTTAAAAACTCTTTCTCTGTGGGGAGATTTTTAAGTCCGAAATTAATAAGAAACATAGAAAACCAATTCTTTTCTCGCATCTAGAAGTGTGTTCTAAAACAGTTTATTTTCTTATTCTATATTTTTATAATAGGTAAAATATGACATCCAACTTAAAATTGGCTTTGTAATAATAAACACGAAATCTGTATAAATTAAAATATCCTGCCACACCCGCTAGTCAATAATAAAATAGAACTTGTTTTCAATCTTTATTAATGAATCTCTATATATATTAACAGAACTATTTATTCGAAGCATTCAAGAAGTTAATCTTTATAAACGAGAATTATTCCTATTTTTTTTAAACAAATACTAAAAAAGCGCTACGATGACGAGACAGGCGATCTTTCTTTTGTGCTCTAGAATTTGTTTTTCTACATAGCAACCACCATTTTCAATGCACTTTTGCCAGCCTCATTTTAATGCCTCTGTCGTAAAACCTGAAGTGCGCTTTGTCATGCACATCTTTGTGGCTTCGTGAACGTAAAACATGCGCCAGTGAATATTGATTCGGGTTTTTTTTTCTGCATAAAGAATCCAATGACGTATCTCTGCTTCTAACGTACGTACATAACAGGGATTGATTCCTTGAGTCTCACACCGTCAATATCTGCAACAGGGAGATCAAACTTTCAGATCATTAATGCATAAGTTCAGTCATCATAACAATAAAATTTGAAATCCCTCCTCGTCCATGTAGGCGGAATAAAAAATGGAGGTATTGCTTTTGGAACACCCTTCGTATGTATATATATATATATATATATATATATATATATATATATATATATATATATATATGTATGTATATGTGTGTGTGTGTGTGTGTGCGCGTGTGTGTGCGTGTGTTTGTGTGTGTGAAAACACTATATTTCAAATTCCAAGGTTATATTTATCTTACTATTTATTTCTTACAACATGTCAAAATTTTCAAACTTTTTACAGCATCTAAATACCGCAGAAACAATAGATTATTTTTTATGTAATTACTATTTTTTTCCCGCATTGACTCATGAGAAAAATTGGATTTTTTTGAATTTAAAAAGAAACGAAAAAGAATTGGTCATGATCTCATAAAGCTGAACGTGTGATATGTTATTGAAAATCAAATATGCCTTCAATTACATATCATATGTTGCAGCTTTTTTACAAAATATTTTCGACTTTATGTGACCATGCGCCATTCTTTTCTTTTCTTTGAAATTTTCTTCTGTCCTATGCTGATAGACGATAGCCAATGGTGTGAATAGAAGATTCCATAGAACTAGTCGCAGTACCCTATTATAAATATCAACAACATAAATATCGGTTATAGTGATAATATACATTATAGTAATAATATCTTAAATTACCTCTAATAGTAGCAATAGTAGTAGTTTGCTATCATGGGAAAAATCATTTTTATAAATAGTCTTTAGAGATAACAATTCCCGAATAACAATTCGTCGCGAATAAAATAGTATTTGACAAAGAAGTGATTATGACGGTTACATTGGTCAGTATTTAGACATTAATTTTCTATAATATTTAATCAATCACACACACTTAATCCCCCCTATATATATATATATATATATATATATATATATATATATATATATATATATATATATATATATATATATATACCAAGTTAAAGGTATTCAAGAGAGAAACTCATGAATTAAAACGAGGTTATTAAGAGTACTCAATAAAAAACAGCATAATATAATATTTTTATGTAATATATGTCTATTAAAATAAAAATAGTATATCTATCTATCTATCTATCTATCTATATATATATATATATATATATATATATATATATATATGTATCTATACTGTTATAGGTGGTTGCTAAGTATGGTTGAAAAATTGATTAGAGAAATATAAGAGAGGTAGGGCTACTTTTAATTGGATCATCCAATGTATATATATATATATATATATATATATATATATATATATATATATATATATATATATATATATATAGTATGATCCAATTAATATTTTAATTGGGTCATTCTGTATATATACATATATATATATGTATATATATATATATATATATATATATATATAGGATGATCCCATTAAAATTTTAATTGGGTCATTCTATATACGTATATATATATATATATGCATATATATATATATATATATATATATATAAAAAGAATGACCCAATTAAATGTAGCTCTATCTCTTTTATAATAAATTTTTCAACCATACTTAGCAACCACCTGCAATACTGAAGACGTATATCTGTGTCAGACAAATTCAGCTCCTGAACACATGTAATTCTGTATGCTCTCTCATGCTCAAAGATTTCAGTATACGCTGACATTTTTTTTTTTTACACAGTGATCACCACTTATGAAGGCCCGGAAGCCACTCAAGGATAAGGGTTATTGCAAGTGCATTACGTTAGTGTGGAGATTTGATGAAGTGTTTACTTAAGGGGGCGGTTCATTAGGAATTTGTTAACGTTGGACTTGAAGACATCATAACACACAGGAGACTTATTGGCCTGTACTGAGAGGGGGATGACTTATCACCTGAATTCTTAAATACAGGACAAACTGATGAGGTCTTCCAGGGAGTCGGAAAGCACTTCTCCTTAAGGCAGCGCTTAAATAGTTTCGTAAGTATGGGAGCAAGTTCTGGTTTAAGCTTTTTTAACGCTATAATTGGAATGCCGTCAGGGCCAGTTGCTTTACTGGAATCTAGGTTCTTTATTAGCCTGGCGACCTCATGCACGGATATTTGTATGTTACCTAGCTTGTTCTGTGTTATAGGAGGAAATATGGGGAGTTGATGGCCTTCATCGCATAGGGTAGAATTAGCTGCAAAGTTCTTTGCAAATAGTTTGGCCTTGTCTGACGCTGACGAGATGACCTCTGGTCCATTGATAATGGTTGGGATAGAACGCACACTTCTGTTCAGGATCCTATTTGTTATTTGCCAAAACTGGTGGGAACCAAGCCGCTGATCAGCTACTTTGAATTTAACAGACTGGGCATATAGCTCTCTAACATTTTTTATTACTCTTTTACAGTGGTTGCTGGCAGTCCTGAAAGCAGCTTTAGTCTCAGTGCATCTATTACGTTGGTAGCTATGGAAAAAGTGAGTTCTGTGTGCGATAGCAACAGCACATTCTGGGGAGAACCATGGCTGGCTGTTAGGTTTTGTTGGAATTTTTTAGAATGTATGAATTGGTCTATGCCTACAATTAACCATTCTGTCAGATCTGATACTATAGAGGACATGGAGTGCAGAGGTAAATCAGATATGAATGTACGGAAGCTATCCCAGTCAGCCATAGAGTATCGGTATACAGTACGGTGGAGGGGTACGTCTGGGGACTTATTACATTTCGTTTTTATCTTAACTCATACGACGGAGTGGTCGGAGGATCCTAGAGGAGAATGAACGGAACATGAACATAGCTCAGGGGAAGTTGAGATAAAAAAAGGTCTAGGAGGCTTGCATATTGACCGGTTTATCGGGCACACGGGTGGGTTCGCGAACAATCTGAGTGAGGTCATAAGCAATGGCAAAATCATGACAAAACCTCCCCTCATCGTCTGTTTTATTTGAATGGGTCAGCCATTCCACGTTATGGACGTTGAAGTCACCACAGATGTGGATGTTAGCCGAGGGATGTGCAGACAGTATGTGGTCTATTTTCTCAGATATGCTCTTAAAGATAGTAACTCCGCTGTTGTGGGGGCCGATAGAGGGCAAATATAAATGCAATGGTGTTAGCAAGTGCAACCCGGAAGCACATATAGGGTAAATTAGGATCTTCTCTAGAGATATCCCTGCCATACGGGAAGCCATCCTTAATGTAGGCACATATTCCATGCCCATGGCGATCTTGGGGGTCAGATTTAGCTGTTAAGTTAGAGTATCCGTTAATTATGAACTCATCTAGGGAAGTGGTCGGTCCTATTCCCGTTTCACTTAGAAATAATATGTTCGGTTTCGTCTCCTGTAATTGGGGTTCAACCTCTGGAAGGTTGGAACGTAGACCCCCGATGTTGGAGAAGGAGACCTGGTCGTAGGGGTCTACGTTGGAAGATGGGGTTCTAGATTTATTCGAGTTTTAATTCTGGAGATATTTCATGTTGAGGTTTTGGGATTTGTGGAATAGGTCGGCATACTTGGTTAGAGCAGTACAGAGAGGGAAAGTAAGAGAGAAAAAGACAGGAAAATTTTTTTTTGTAGCACACGAAAAGGTAAAACCGTAACAATTACCCACTAGTATGGCATCGAGAGGCCCCACCAGAGACTACTGCATGGTCCAGATCCACTCACGAAATGGCAATACAGCAGTACCAGTACTTTGCGCCTGCTGATAGGACAGCCTCCTTAGTGATTAATCCAAGGTTCGGGTCCCTGACTATCAGGCGGATAACGTCAGCCCAGAAAAAACATTTACCTCCAGCACCCTTACTAGTGACATGGCCACAAGGACAGACAGAGACAAAACAATTTCCGACATCTCAGACTACTGGTTACCAAGTAATACTGACATTTAAGCAGCTTTTTCTTCACCCTTTGTCAGAAAAATCACTCATTGAATGAGGACTGGGGACAAAAAAGGAGAAGCGAAAGTTACTGGAGCTGCCGATAACACATCCACTGTATTATCTACTCTCCATTAAAAAAAAGGGGGGAGGAGGGGAATGGGTACAAGTGACTTATTTATATCTAAGTAGTAAGTCCGGTGCTAAGTTAACAATTCAGGACACTTTTGATGATAATCTCCCCTCCTATATTAATGGGTGGAAGTTTGTCATTATCTATCGAGTTTTAATCATTGGAGTTTCACCTTATAATTAATTAAAATCCAATAATTATCTTTTATCTATTTGTAAAGTCGGCTTAATATTAATTTACATTCGAGTTTAGATAATTATTCAAGTTTTTACTTTAGGAGGTTCCTTTTCATAGGTAACTTTTTCTTTGCTAATGGCACTGTATTATATTTCGAATGTAATTGAAAAATAAGGCTAACTATATTAGATGGTTTGATTGGCTAGCCAGGAAGCACGAATTTTTAATATAGGCAAGCTTGCAGTAATAGTATATATTAAGTATACTACTTAAATAAAGTCCTAAGTGCTAATAGAGAACAATTTCCGTAGTAGTTCGTGATAAACCGACTTGCTGGGAGAGTCTCCTAATTGACTTTAGTGGACTTCTTAAAATCCGCTGTTGGATATCACTGACAACTTCTGGCCTCTCATATAATTTAGATGTTTGCTTCTTCATGTTTTCGCGAGAGCCTGTTTCGGGCTATTTCTCTACCAAACTCTGAACGGTACGTTTTGCTGGTGCTTTTATCTCTGGGTATTTCACAGGCACTATTCTCTGCTGCAGCAAAAACACCATACTTAAGAAAAATTATGAATGTTGATTTTAAGAAATTAGGAAGCTTAATCTGAAAAAAATAAATTGATTAGAGAAATATTAGAGAGATCAGGCTTATTTTATAATGGGCCACCCTTTACATATATATATATATATATATATATATATATATATATATATATATATATATATCTTTCAATTGACAACGCTACTTTAAGAATCTCTTAAATGTTCTATAGGTTTGTATACATATATACTTATTTATACACAATATGCCTGTAGATAAATCTCGAGCTAAAAAAAAAAATATATACATATATATATATATAGATGAGAAAAGCATATACCTAACGGCAGCTGATGGGTTCCTGAACTCTCATACCAAAATCGATCGCCGAATTTTAAAGCTTGGAATTGTCGAGCGATAATGCAAGCAAATGTGGGACCAACACTCCCACTAGCAACGTGAATCTCAGAAATTCCTCCCACCCAAAGGTCAATATCTTCGACACATCTGGAATTAAACGATACAGAAAATTGAGAGATGGCGAAAAACATTGGATTGCATAGAAGAAGCTGTAAAAAATGAGTCAGTTTTATTAAATAAAACAACAAAAAAACAATAAATGATGAATGTAATAAGGAACGCAAAATCGTAGTTCGGTAAATTTTGTTTTCTCTAACGACTATGGATCAAATTCAATATAAAAATAATATATTTTAATTTTCATATTGAAAATTCTTCCTAGAATATGACTCTAAACGCCATTTTTCAAAGAAATTGATTTTTATTATTTAATGATTCTACCTTAATAGTAGCTCGGATAGCAGATATTAGATGGTATAGGGCCTCTCTCCTCCCCCTCTCTCTCCATATATATATATATATATATATATATATATATATATATATATATATATATATATATAAACTGAGGTCAACTGTACCTTTGTCCTGTAAGTGATCGACAATTGGCTGATTAGGATGGACGTAATTACAACTAAGAAGCTGATTGTCTAACTAGCAACTTCGATACCATGTGTTTATAAATAAAAATACGCGATAACCATAACTCTTCCATAAGCCTAACGAATTCTCACGAGGATAAAACGTGGAATATTCTGTGTAGCTTAATTGCCGTATATATTTTCATATATATATATATATATATATATATATATATATAAATAAACATTACCATAAGTTTACCAAGGTAATCAAAATGGTAAACTTAAAATATATTATAAATATTAAAGAGTTAATATTTACAAGTAAAGTAATCTCACCCAGATGTAAAAGCTCAATAAAACCGAAAAGGAAATAGAGCTTATAATATGAACAAATGATTAATAAAACATGTCTTTTAACATGTTTTATTAATCATTTGTTCATATATATATATATATATATATATATATATATATATATATAATGACTATAATAAAAAATAATATTCCAACGTAACAGAGAGATGGAAAAGGAACAAACCAAAATTATATATTCTTCACGTTTCCTCTTTATTCAAAAGAGTTCCTCAGAATGATTGATCCGAATAAATAAAATACCAGTTCAGTATTTTAAAATATACTTGTTGTCTTTGTTCTATTTCCTAACGAAAAAAATAGATGTTAGTATTCAAAGAGATGAAACGCAAACGACTATGTATAGCTTAATTGTCATGGATGTATTTTCATACCTTACTATCTATCTCTACGCAGGTCTAGTGGTATAGTTAGATTAAATCTTGAAAATATATAAATTATGTTATATTTCTTTATAAGATACGTGTAATTATATACAGGGTGGTCACTAGAAAAGCAGGAAATTTGAAGGTCAGTTTAGATCATGAATAAAATGCGTGATAGCTATTTTTGATTGGTTCTTTTGTTGTCGAATGGGTGTGCAATCTGCTTATTGATTTCATTACATATTGCTTCTTCTTCTTCTTCTTCTCCTTCTTCTTCTTCTTATTATTATTATCATTCTTCTTCTTATTATTATTTTTATTATTATTATTAAAATATTCTTTGTAAATATAAATCGTTGTCTGACAAATTTCCCGCTTTTCTAGCGACCACCCTGTATATGTGTTTTTTTTTTGTGTGATTGAGCGTGAGTGAAAAGACAGAGATATCGGAGCTATACTTACTCGTAGATTTCCTGTAAAATGGCTTGATCTTCCTCTTCGTGGTCAGTTAAACATGAAAAGTTATCGGCCACTTGCAGACCGCACCAACGTCGCCACATGTTGTAAGTGGGTAATCCATTGTCCCGTCCACTCTGGATATTAACAGCGGCCAAATCCCAACCATTGCCAGGTTCTGTTTCACTTAATTTATTCGTTAATTCTTCAGTCATTAACCTGTTCAGATATCGAAAAATAATAAAAAATATCACAACACATAAAAATTGAATATGCTAATATAATATCTGTAGTGAAAACAGCAATTATTTCCCTTTGTCAGGAACATCAGCAATTGAATATAAGAAGCATAGGACAATTTAAGGAAAGCGAGAATTAACTCAAAGGCACTTTCTACTCTTCTAAATATTTTTTATTAAAGACTCCCATAATTCTGCGTGACGATTAATGATATCGGTAATTTTTTATATTTTTTACTTGGGAGTCACCACTTATCAAGGCCTGAAGGCCACTCGAGGATAAAGGTTAATGAATGTAAGGTGGTAGTGTAGTAATCGTTAATAATGTAAATTGGGTAGAATTCGATTATTTATGGCGATTGACTCAACAAGTATTTGTTTACATTGGATTTGAAGGCTACTATGTTGTGTTCAATCGGGAAGCAGACCAGCAGGAAAGAGTTCTACAGGCGGGTAGTTATGGGAAAGAATCTTTGTTCATGGAATCTGCGCTTAGATTTAGACACAGTTAGCGAATTGGGAAATCACGTATAGTGGTTGTAGCTAGTTGAGTGCTTTTGTGAAGGTTTGTAAATGAAAATAACGAGAGAGCAGATATAGGCTCGCAACGTTTAATCTGCGTTTAGATTTAGGCACAATTAGCGAATTGGGAAATCGCGTATAGTGGTTGTAGCTAGTCGAGTGCTTTTGTGAAAGTTTGTAAGTGAAAATAACGATAGAGCAGATATAGGCTCGCAACGTTTCATTTGTGGGAAAGAGGTTGCAGAGAACGTAAAAAGGCATCACTTTGGAAGCCGATTTTGAACTCTAGCAAGGCTGGATAGGGAGCACCGAGCAGCTTCTGCCCAGATGTGGCAAGGTACTGGCTCTTGCTATCAATGAGTTCTAAGTGAAAGTCTTTTTAGATGTTAAAAATTTTAATCTTTACTAAAAGCGATATTAGTTAAGCATGACAAATGAACGCTTCTACTTGGTCATCGTTGAGGGAATAAGAACAATCTACCCCGTGAATGAAATAAATGTTAAGTTTGAAATTTCGTTTACGTTTCCAAATTCGACGAGATGCATCCAAATGTCGCAAGTTAACTGTGTGGAAGAATTGTAAACGTAACAACTAAAATAAATTAGTCAGAATAATACAAATGTTTAAATTTTTATCTTGAATCTGATGTCGCTTACCTGTCAATATCTTGTTGCAAATCAACCGTAAGTCCTTCATACAGAACGGTTGGTGCATCCGTAAAATTATAGAAAACATCCGGGTTGTAAAAAAGTGAAGCGAAGGGTACAGAAGTTCCGTTAAATGAAACTTTACTTAGAACACCCGAATACCCAAAGAGAAACGCAGCGGAAGCAAAGCTGTTACGGGTGGCTGGGTAGATGCTAGCCAGGTACTCGGAATAGCCGTTCTGAAGAGGCATCAGGTTGTACGCTTCCATCAAATCTGAACCGATGATTAAGGGAAGGTACTCGTTGTTTGTGATATGTTGTATTTCAGCGATGAGAAACCGGCGAGCTTCTTGGAAAAGCGTCTCGTCACACCAGTCAGGGTAAGTGGCACCCAGAAGATTGGCAAGGCGGTTATGTTCACGGACGAAAAGGGTATGCTGGGCCGTTATCAAAGGATGGATATTTACCCGACTGTCTCCTGTAAAACAATAATTTTATTCTCTTTTTGAATATTTCAGATTATTGTTGGTAATTAGGGCTGTGACAACAGCATATTCTTTTCATTGTTTTGACTCGAGTATATATTCGACACAGTTAAACACCGTTAATCAACATAGAACCACACCAGTCTATTTAAAAACATATAAGATATTAACTGATATATGTTCAAGAGTCAAAATAATGAAAAGAATATTCTGTTGTCACAACCTTATTGATAATTCGGATTATTTGGATTATTCGGATTACTGCTATCATATTCAGTGTTATTTTCATAATCTGTCGGTCGATATAACCCCGACCTTCTTATATATAATATATCCCTGATTACGCCGGCATGTTGGAAATGGTGAGTTGCTGGCAAGTTAGTTAGTGCAAAAAACAGTTGAAGAGGTTAAGGTTGACGTATGTATAATGCGGTCGCTAGGGTTAGCGATAACAAACGAGGTGATTGAGTTCGTGTAAAAGAAAAACAAAAAAACCCAGAAAAAAAAAAAGATGTTAGAAGAATAAAAAAAAAGAGAGAAAAGATATCTTTTCCTTCGCATGCAAAATGTCTGCCTTCTGATTTTGGGCGAGACAGACGTGGGAGTTTGCCTTCCGACGTCGGACGACTCAGAATAGGTCGGAAAAGGAAGAAACCAAAGAAAGTTTGAGTGGTCGACAATGCGATGTTTCCCCCCGTACACTCTTTAGACAAATAAAAAAAGGCATGCCAAAACATCGGTGTTATGTTTTGTCGTCAGATGTTCTTTTTGTTTTTACACAGGAATCACCACTTATTAAGGCCTGGAGGCCACTCGAGGATAAGGGTTAATGGGTATACATTAGTCAATGTGATTATAGCGTAATAAAAATAAGTAGTGAAAATTTTGTGAAGTGGATTACTTAGGGGGACGGTTCATCAAGAACTTGTTTACGTTGGACTTGAAGACAATCAGATTGCAGTCAGCTGGAAAGCAGGCAAACGGAAGAGTGTTCCACAGGCGTGAAGTTCTAAGAAATAAGCTTTGTGGAATCTACATTTAGGTTTAAGATAGTGGGAAATTATTGATAGTGGTTTTGGCTAGACGAGTATTTTTCGTGAAAGTTTGGCGAGAGAGGACCGTAGATTGAAGCTCAGACGAGCGCTTTCCATGAAAATAACGATAAAGCAGAGATAGACTCGCAACGTCTCTTCTGTGGGAAAGAGGTTGCAGGGAAGAGAAAAGGGCTTCCCCCACTAAGCTACAAAGTCTATTTTGAATTGTCAAGGCAGGAGAAGCTGCTTCTAGCAGCTGCTGCCCAGATGTGGTAACATCACTTCATCATTGGCCGTACCTGACTTCTATATAGGTAGAGAATTGCATCAGGAGTTAGATATCTACTGAAGCGCAGCATCAAAGAGTAACGTGCATTCCCAGCGAAGAAAAAAGGAACAGAAAAAAAAGGCATGGTGACTTTTATCACAATACATATACACACACACTAGAGGTGACACGACCACATCCATAGACACATGTAAGCATACATGACAGACGATTACGGCGGTGCACATATGCATAGACATTAAATAAGAGACACACGCATTAATATTAATAATGAGACAGAAACACAAAATACATCTCTCCCGCAACGTTATTACTTTTCTTCAGGTGTATCTTGTCGAACTCGGGATCTTTCTGTCAAACTTGGGAATTTTTTCTGTCAAACTCGGAAGTCCAAAATATTCGTGGCGTAATGGATAAAGTATTTTTTAAATTCAGGTGTAAGTTACACTCTTCTGAAGGTTGGAGATTCAATCCTCAGTCCGGGTGACACTAATAATACACCACTTACAGGATTAAATAAAAGGTTCATTTCGAAATTCTGTACACGTTTGTGTTCGTCAATATACACCTGAAGAAGGCCGGAAGTTACATTGGCCGAAACTTTGCGAGAATAACAGTCAATATAAAGAATAGTAGTCCGAATAATCCAAATTACATGGTTTCCTTTGCATAAAACGCTCAAAGTTTATTTCGTGCCCAAAACCTTTTTCCTATGTAATAAAAAAATCCAGATGTGTTTTATATTTTATGGAATTTCATCTTCCAACCAGTTCAGGCAAAACGATTAAAAAATCCAAGAAATTATACAAGGAATATGGTGTGTGATACAATACCTTTTTAGGCTTGTGCATTTCAAGGAAGTTGTATATTACCTACCACATTATTCGAATCTTGCACCAACAACTTACCACCTTCGAAGTTTGCAAAATAATATTGATTAAAGAATCTGTCAATTTTTTTTCTTAGTTTGTGGAAGCATGTTCCAGGCAGAAAGCAGTAAAATAACAAAATAAGTTTAATGAAATCTAAATTACGATTGGTTTTTGAAATCAAAATTATTAATATTCGTAAACTGATTTTTTATCATTCATTATTTCTCTGAAAAAGTGTCTTTAAAAATATGTAAATAAATATATTTCTTTAAAAAATAAAAATTACAAACTCTTCCTTATTATATTTAAAATAATATTTGTATTAAAATATTGTTTTAAATATAATAAGGAAGCTAAAATTAAATGATGCAAACAACAACAAAAAAGAGTAGAACATAAACCGTAAGCGGTTGTAAAACTAATTAACACCGCCTACTTCCTGTGACGTGTAACGGACTTCAAAACAGGAAAATGTTCGAGAAAGTTAATGTACGAGGTTGCTCGATTTTACTGTCGAACTCAGGAGTCCGAAAGACCCGTGGCGTAATGGATAAAATATTTTTAAAGTTCAATTGTAAGTTGCACTCTTCTGAAGGTTGAAGGGTCAATCCTCAGTCCGGGTAACACTAATAATACATCACTTACAGGATTAAATAAAGGGTTCAGGTCGAAATTCTGTACAAGTTCGAGTTCGACAAGATACACTTAAAAAAGATAGAAAGTTACATTAGCCGAAACCTTGTTAGAATAGCAGCCAATATAAGAATAGTAGTCCGAATAATAAAAAAAAAGAAAATTAACACCGTCTACTTCCTGTGACGTGTAATGGACTTCAAAACAGGAAACAGGTTCAGGTTCAGGTTGTTTTGTTTTACGGCATATCAACCCTTTTCAGGTTATTTAATGCCGAATCTGGTGATTTTAAAGAACGATTTTTTAATATAGTATATTTGTTTTTTAAGTCGTATTCTATTTAACCCATAGTTGGGACCCTAACAGGTACTACCACTCCGGGTCAGAGTACACCTGGGAGCAATGGCAATTAAATGGTGGCTCCACACTCCCTAAGATCTGCAAGCTGGGGCCTCACCATCGGATATAGTTTTAGGTCATATCCAGGACCTCGAGAAAGTTAAAATATGGGTTGTTTAATGTGGGTTTGAAAATATTCAGAACTTACCTGCCAAGAAGCAAAGATTCCCGTTGGTTGATGAACAGTAAGTTTCAGTCTGTGGCAAAAGATCATTGCAGTCTGTCGACGTTGTCCTCATTAAACCTTCAATAATACATTAAAATCATGTTATAATGGAGATATTGCGTTTGTGTTACCAAAACTAAGCATATCATTCAAAAAGATGCATGGCGTGATAAGTTTTCTTGATAGAGATGTCATAAAGCAAAGAACATTATTGGCCTGAAATAGAAGACTTGCATTAGATCGGTCGACAATATCGTTGATAAAAAATGTTGAATCATTTTACTCCTGACAAAGCTCTCTACCTATGAAACAGCCAAATACGCCATAAGATGAAGTAATGTTGTCACGCATGGAGAGAGGCTGTTAAAGGTACTCTTTCCCGTCTTGACAGGGTTAAAAACCACATTCGAAATCTTCCCGTTTGCTTCCCCCCCCACTACCTCTTTCTCACAAAAAGAGATGTAGCGAGTCTAATGTCTCCGTTCAGTCTTGAAAAACAAAGGATACCCACTGCACGTGTAATTGTGAAGCAAGGGCTGCGTAGTCTCCTACTACACCTTGGCATTGTTTGATTCTAGTGGCAAGAAGTTTAGGACGACTTGAAACAATGCCGAGATAAGCAGAGAGCACAAACAGCACCTGGAAGTCCCAAATGGTTACCCATTTAGTACTGACCAGGTTCAACGTTGCTTAACTTCGGTGATCCAGCGAGAACCGCTGTGTCAACGTGATTATGCCGTATTGAAGCGAATCTATTTCTGTTCTATCATCATTTTCATGGCAGGTGCTCGACTGAGCTTCTATCTTTGCCATTCCCTAGAACATTCACAACAAGCACTCATCTAGCTACAACAGCTACTAACAATTTATCTTATTCTCTATCTATGACTAAAACTAAACGTAAATGACATGAGCAAATTTTCTTTCCTAGAACTGCTTGTCTGTAGAACACAATGCCGTGGGGCTGCTTCACAGATTACTATAACATGGCCGTTTTCAAGTCTAACATGAACACATTCTTGTTCAGCCGTACTCTTACATAAACAAACGCATTCAAAGTTCCACCATTATCCCCGTGTTATCTCACCTGACAAATGATACTAATTAACTACTATCTTCGAGTGGCCTTCAGGTTTTTATAAGCAGTGACCCCTCTTGTGAAAAACGGAATTACAAACGCTCTACACCTGTAGAATAAATAAAAATATCATTAAAAGAAATTCTATCCCGGTAAATGCCATCTGAAGAACCATGAATGATAAAATGTGGAATCAATGTCGTTTACGTTAAACTTCAAAACGGCTATGTTATAGTTAGATAGGAAGCAGACCAGTTGTATTACGTTCCACAAATGGGTAGATCCAGGAAGAACATTTATTCATAGACTGTTCTGATAATTTTAGGCACAATAAGAATATTTACTGAGAGTGGCTGTGACGAGTGTTTGTAGTGAATTTTTTTTTTTACAAAGGAGTCACCACTTAGGCCGCATAGATTGAAGCTCAGATGAGCATCTCGTAAATAGGTTTTTGTTGACCCGTCTTTTTAAAAAATCAATTTCTATGCAATTTCAATCCTTATCGATCATAATGATGTTTGTCTCACCGACCATGTGACACTCATTAACGCCGATTCTCGAGTGTCCTTTTGGCCTTGATAAATGGTAACTCTATAACAAAAAAAAATGTCGTATATATAGCGTCCGAGACCGGTTGTAACGATGTTAAAATAAATATTATCACAGAAAGGAACTGGCTTAATTTTATTTTAAAATACCGATATTATCCTTTTCCAACACTTTTCTTTTATGTAGCATGGTAAATCTAAGATCTCAGCCGTCTGAAAGCAAGCGTCCAGGAAGTCTCGCTAACCGGTTCTGAAGTTTCAGATTTCCCACTTTGTTTTCAATTTCGGTACACATTTTTTTTTCCATCAATCATTTTGTTTATATAATTTCTAATAAATTACTTTGCTCAGTTTTTATTAGATTCTCATTGTCCATTGTCCGTTTACTGATGCCATACAAATAATTCTAACGCTAAGATTTCGTTTTACAAATTTCCGAAACAACTATGTATTAATAATTCTTCGAGTTCTTATTAGTACTATCCAATTGAGTTCTTAACACGTGGTTTCACGTCGATTCTTCGTGTTATATATTCGAACCCTACACCAGTAAGTAGACAGTATATTAAGTAGTGTGAATTTCGGCGAGGGTGGCATTAAGTACATGTCATGATGTAAAGTTACCAAACACATTGTAGTCTCAGTCGCAAAGAAGACAAAGAATAGGAAAGAACTTCAACTTGCTTTTTTTGTTGTACAATGACATTTATTTCCTCATTATCACGTCACGCATGACAACTCTCCCGTGATTCTTTTCTTGCACGTGCTCTCGAACACTATCCAGGTTTCTAATGTGATCGTCTTCTCGAACATGCTCTCTCCTTTTTATAGTCTTCTTTTTCCTTACCGTGACGTCATTTCGCTCACGGTTCAGTATTTGTGCATAGCCGTCAGCGCTATGTTACAATGATAACCTGACGGAATACAGAAATAGACCACCTGCAGCTGGCATGATTAAAGCGAGAATGCATTAAAAATGCAGATATTGAATGATATTACATAGAAATGACGTCACGTGTTCGACGGGACAGAACAGAGTTTCTAGTCAGTTGGAGTCAGGAAGCGAAAGAAGCGACATGCGTCTGAAAATGTAGAGAACATGTAAACGAATGTCACCTTTATGACTGCCGTCTGCATCTCTAAATCCTCAAGTAGAAGAACGAGTACGAAATAATTAATTCTAGCATAGGTAGTCTCTCCCCTCATGAACAAAGTTTCGCTTTCGAATAAAACCTTTGAAACCCAACAAGCTTTAAATGTGTTTCCATGCATGCATAGATTCGTCTCCAGTTAGACAGAAAATAGACAATCACTCACTAGAGAAATAAGATCAGCAAATGTGCAATATATATAAAAGACTTGGCGTTTCTGAATTTTTCTAGATGAAAATTAGTTATTCGTATTATTTGGATTCTTCAAACTACTGTTCTCATTTTGAATGTCTACAAAGACCCGTATTTCAGCAGTCAGAGTTGTTAGAAAAATTAATTGTAAAAAGTGATATTCTCCTGAAGGTTAAAGGTTCAATTCTCAATGTGCGCCATCGAAAAATACAAATGCGAATTACTTAACACTTCTATCCAGTCATGGATGACGGATCAAGAGCATGCTACCCCGGGAAGTAAATAATGGATTCTGTTCGAAATTTCGTTCAAATTCCCGAGTTCAACAGAAAGATTCCTGAGTTCGACAATATGCACATGAAAAAGATCGGAGGTTACATCGACCGAAACGTTGTAAAATAACACCCAAGATGAGAACAGTAGTAAGATGAATCCAAATAGTACGTAAAAGACTTTTGTCGATTATCTCTTGATCGCTCACAGGCGAAAACGTATATATGCACCTTATGACATTATGAGAAACGACATGTGTGAACTTATTTTTTTTAAACGTTCAGAATGCCACAGTAATGTAATGGTACATGGTTTAAACCTAATTTATCAGCTCATATGTCTAAGATTATTTAATTAATTAGAATTCTTATTGAGGTGAGTAATTTGTATTATTTATCCATTTATTTATTGCAGATTATTGTCCCAATCTTTCTTAGTTGTTGTTTCATGACGTTTTTGGCAACTATTCTTCTCGCCTTCGTCAGATGGTTAACCGCGACAGGATAGGAACACCGAATCTCCTAACTGCATCCTCAGCAATTACTGCCTTCCATAGTTGTTGTCGTCTCACCACGTTTTGACCAATTAAGCCTCTGACCGACTTCTGGGGTCCATCGCGCAGTGGACAGCGGTTTTGAATCTTTACGGTTCCAGGTGAATATTGTCTAAAGATAGCGGTTTCAATCCCACCCAAAGCCGACCAGAGGCTTAGTTTGTCAAAACGTGGTGAGACAACAACAAACACAGAAGGCAGTAATTGCTGAGGAAGCAGTTAGGAAATTCGGTGTTTCTATCCCGTCGCGGTTAACTACCTGACGAAGGCCAGAGGAATAGTTGTCCGAAACGTCGTGAAACAAATACTAAAAAATGAGGATGATAGTCCGCAACAAATAAATGTCTAATCTTGTTCAACAATAACCCAGACATTGCTCATTAAAAATATATTCCACCTTCTCCATTGCAACGATCTACGTACACTAATTACACGTTTGATAAAAATTGACAAGTGTTGGTCTTTCCTACCTCCAGTCATTGTCCTTAGTTTCAGTTGAGTTTCCAGATCGGATCCATAGATCTGGGAAGCGTCCATATAACTGGTGGCTCGATTCAGTTGCTCGCGAGAACCTGTACAAAACCGAAACGATAAAAATATTAAAAATAGCTGTAACACGAGGTAGAATCATAACTCTTATGTTACATATGATTGACCGCTTCTCGGGGGAAAATGGCGGCGATCTTCTATTGGTTAAACTTTCGGACAATTTACTGCGACAATTTGTATATTTTTAATCTATTTCATTAAGAAAAAAAAAAAAAAAAAGAAACGAATACCCGATGTCGTATTAAACCTTTATATCTTTTTACATTTTTTCTTTATAGAAATCACTTCAGACAAGGCGTTTTGTCATTTTATGCAAGGGGCTAAAAAATATAATACGCCAATGTCAAAAACTATCCAGCAATAAGTAATAGATTCCGAAACAGAGAGCAGCAACTCTTCCTCCTTTATCAGAAACATAGCTCATGGAATTTGAGGACTAAAAGACAAAATAAGGCAAGCAAGAGTTACAATGCAGTTTAAAATAAACTCAATATACATTTTCTATTTCCCTTAAATGTCCTCTACGCATAGAAAATCAGATCATTTAATGACCGTTCGCAAATATTGGCGATTTTACATTGGTTTTACTCTTGGACCGGAAGCTGAAACATATTTACATATTCAAACTTCTCTCTCTCTCTCCTTCTCTATCTCTCTCTCCTTCTCTCTCTCTCTCTCTCTCTCTCTCTATATATATATATATATATATATATATATATATATTATAGAGAGAATTAGACCCGGAGTCTAAAGAGCGGAGTTTATTTTAATGCATTAATAAATGTATTAATACGTTTAAAAGAAACAGTGTCCACAGTAATGTAGATATATAATAAGATCAATTGGTATATGTATCCTAGAGCTATATTAATATTGAGTAAAACGATTAATAATTGCAAATTATGGATCAGTTTTAACAGGAAAAACAAACAAAATCAAATTGAGTGTACGATCGTTTCGGAAACGATATTCATTTTATTAAAATTAACTACTTATAGACACAGGTGATAGCAACTGACCAATCAAATGAAGCTACGTTCTATTATCAACCAATCAGAAACCGGAATCGCTCCATAAAAATATTGAATATTTTAGCATTCTTGCACCTGCACACATTTTTCGTGTCCACGCGAGAAAGATCTATGCTCTTTGTTTTCAAACTTTTAAAGTTTAAGATTTATACAGTTCAGCTACCTATCGAACTCTTTTTTTCATCTCCAGGACTTGTACAGATTAGCTACCCATCGGAAACTCTTCTGAAATTAAACATTGCTTTCGATTCAAAACATTCTAATCCGATTAATACCGTCTTAATCGTTCAGGCAGTTTACAGGAAATGCCAGGTGTCGAAAAACTAATTGCCTTAACCCGAATACAAAAAAAAAAAAAAATAATAAAATCATAAAGAAAAATTGAGTTACTATAAAAAATATATATCTAAATTAGTATCTTGATTGAAAAAAAAATGATAAAATGATCATAAAAAAATATATAGAAATAATAAATAATTTGTTTGTTGTCTGTTATTCAAAAAATAGTCATTCAATGAATTTTATACATGAAAGACCTTAAATTTAAGCGCTTGTTATTAGAATTTTAAAAGTTCCCTAAAAAGTGTTCAATAATTATATAATTGCTTTCGTTCATTTACATTGTATTCATTGTTCAATTAAGTTTTTATTGAATAAGTTTCACACTGATAGGCATACTAAATTGGCCAGGGTTGCGCGAAAAGAAAATCACGAAACTTGTTCGGAACCTTTCAGAATTTTTCGTAAACCGCCCGGGCAATAGCCCGTTCATTTTATCTTATATTCAGAAGGAAAACAAAACGGTGTTCATATTCTCTCGCACAGTATTTTGTTTATCGCGAGTTTATCACAAAGATCTTTTAATTTTTATCAAAGCGCAATGAATTATTTTAAAAAAAATGAATATTAACTGACCTAAAACACATGTGATCTCTGGCGAAGGGAGACTCCGACGGAAAGGCAAACATGTTCGATTGATTGAACCAAAGTATTCGTCATCCTCTTGAATGGTAATTGGATAACATGAAGATCTGGAATTAAAAATATATACTTCAGTGTTCTATTTCACTTAATTCATCCACACACACACACACACACACACACACACACACACACACATTCACACACACACACATATATATATATATATATATATATATATATATATATATATATAGTGCAAAATTTTGTTGAAAATTCAAAGACTCACGTTTTCTTTTTTATAACCTTCGTTTATTTCCTGGATTTTTTCCATTACAGCTGTTTCATTAAACGGTTGGCAATTTTACGATTTATGTTTCTCGCTGGTGAGGTTGGTTCTGGGGTTAGTTCCTACATGATGATTGCAACGTCTTGTCAGACGAGTGCCACTCCCTCAGACATTTAAAATCCATGAGCCCAAATGGCTGAGGCAGTATCTATACAAATATGATGTTACAGAGTCTTAGCTTTGTACGACAGCTAAGTCTCTCTCTCGGTTCAAAATATTGAGATCCAGTAACAAGCAAGAGCAAGATAGCCAGCAACAAATTAAACTGTAGACCAGCTTAATTCGGGTAATGGTCTTCCGCTTTATGGTTTTTTAAATCAGAGATTTGCTTCTCCTAGAAAGGTTGCCTTCACCACGGCTTACGGGAGCCCTCTCCACCCCAATACACATATACACACACACACACAAATATACACGGTGCTAGTTGGCAGTTGACCCAGAAAAAGAGTTCATTCGCCTTTTGGAAGGTCTTGTTTTTAATCCTTCAGGGAGACTAGCCGCCCTCCTCACCAAACAAGTCTGGTGGTGCAACCAGTTAAGTCGCCGGTGACCCGACCATGAGGCAGGTAGTACTGGGTTACATGGTACCAGTAGCATATGACATGACTTATGTTTCTACATACATACATACATATATATATATATATATATATATATATATGTATATATGTTATTGTTAGAATAATTTTTTATACCGACAAACACTAGTGTTCCATCCTTTCGGATGACACGATTACTGCCGGTCGGAAGATTGAAACCCAGACACGAAGCCATCTCTGACTCCACAAGCAAGGAACTAACCCCACAACCAACCTCACCCGCGAGAAATTTCGTTGAAATTTAAAAATTTATCACATTTGAGCGGGTACATCTGCTACTAGTCTCTTACTCCTAGACTTGATTCAAAAGAGAGTCGCCAACTTGATAGGTCTTAAACTGCCATCTGAGCTTCATCAAACCAACGAAATATTGCATCCCTCTGCCTGTTTTACAAGTATTTTAATGATGGATGCATGGACGAACTGCAAACCCTTGTACCCCTCAGCATAAATACCCCTGACAAACCCGAAAAGCAGCCAAGTCCCACCCCTACACGGTAGAGATCCCTAGATGTAAGAAAACCTTTTACTCTAATTCTTTCTTCTCCAGAACTGATAGGTTTTGGAATTCCCTTCCGGGTTCCTGTACTGACATGTAGAAGTTCTATCGTAATGTAAACAGACATCTTGCTGCTCAACTCCCTACATAGTATCCCTGAAACTTATGTCCCTAATAGTAGGCCCCTAAATCAAAGTGGCACTGTGCCTTGTTTGGCGTGAAAATATATTTATATCAGATCTAACTCTGCGTTCCATGTTCAAAAAGAATATGTCCTCTATAGTATTAGACCTATTGTAGGCATACCCCACTTTATACCCTCCAAAATATTTCAGCAAAAACCTAACAGCAAGCCGTGGTTCTCTCCAGAATGTGCTGCTGCCATTGCTCACAGAAATCACTATTTACATTTCTTCCAACCTAACAGATGTACGTAGACTAAAGCCGCCTTTAAGACTGCCAGGAATTATTGTAAAAGAGTAATGAAGAACGCGAGAGAGTTGAATCCTCAGTCGGTCAAGTCCAAAGTAGCTTAGCAGCGGCTTGGTTCCCACCAATTTTGGCAAATAACAAACTATTAATAATTATTAAATTCACACACACACACAGATATATATATATATATATATATATATATATATATATATATATATATAAACACTAGTGTCTGTAGGAATTTAATAATTATTATAGTAAATAATTATGTCAGCTCCTTTAAGAAAATCGTTTCTTATTGTTGAGCACTTCAGTTGAATTAAAGTCGGTCAATTAAGCTCTTATGCAAGATAATCATATAATGATTAGATCACTTATGACAGATGTTAAAAAGCATTTAAAAAATAAATGTTTAAATTCAACAATATTTCTCGCAGTTAACGGTAGCCGAATGGATTGGGCCCCTGCTAATGAAGCCAGTGATGGCTTCTCTCGCCGGGTCCGATCTATTGACTGGTGTTAATCGTGACACTCTGCACTGATGATTCCCGAAAGAATGAAATACTAGTGTCTGTAGGTATTTATTAATTATTTTAGTAAATAATTATATATATATATATATATATATATATATATATATATATATATATATATATATATATATATAATTAGTTATATTTTTCGGAAAAAAGGATTTCAGCAAAGTGCTGTTATAAGAAAAAATCCGACAATAAAAGCGTATTATTTATATTTACAGAAAGTTTAGATGAGATAAGTCATCGGTACTGTCAGTTTCAAACCTGATAATACGGGACCGTTGTAGCTACCTATATTAAGCTCTCTTCAGCCAATACTCATCTGTTTTCGAACGGGAAGTGGAATCATATAGATACCTTACGAGTTCACGCTTCACTCTCGTTCTATGAATTACTCATAATCAAAATAATAAAATTTAAAAAATTTGTTTAAAAGTCCGTTTAGCGTTTTGGATGCTAAATCCTCCAAAAGGAAAAGAAAAGGAGAACGGGGAAAAAGAAAGAGGAGGAAAAAAGAGGTAGAAGAAAGGGGGGAAGGAAAAAGCAAAAGAAGGGATGATGGAGAAAAGGGAAAAAGAGGAAAAAGGGGGAAAATTGAAAAAAACTTATGACTTATCTAAACTTTCTGTAAATGAAATATATATATATATATGTATATATATATATATATATATATATATATACACACATATATATTCATTTATCTTTCTATCTACTAAAAAAGCTCAACATATGGGTTATATATATATTAGAGAACAGAAAGGTATTAAATATAATTATATAAATTAATTAATTAAGCATTGCATATCAAAATTCAACAGATGCTAATCTTATCAATCAATGAATAATCGAAAGATTTAATTAGTTGAAAATGTCAACATACGAAACACCGCAAATACAACAATCAGTTTCTTCTTCTGGGGCACCTGAAAAAGAACAACAAAGCTTCCTTTGAAATGTAATATGAATTCCAAGTATTCCACACATCTATTATTATAGTAACGCTTGTCAGATTATGGCCTTCTTAATGGGAGGTATAATGAATTGTAAGTAACACGAACCCACACAGACAAATAGTAAGAGCACAATTAAATCTCAACTTTTATCAATTTGTGATCGTAATCGAGGCACCTAGAATTAAAGTTTCACAACTGCATGAAGAAAAGCAGAATATTCTCGAATTAAAAAAAATGGGCATTTATTAAAATACTGACGTTCATTTCTTGTCTGTTAGCGGAGGAGAGCATTTTGATCTACAGACACCTGCTCCTCCATCCATTGCCTTGAGACTCTAGAGGGGCATAGGCAGATGCTTTTGTAGCGAAGAGTTCTTTATTCGAGATGAGGGTGCTGGCTCCACGTCCAACCTTCGCAGAAGGTACATACAGCGCCTAGCCTTTCCAAATGGTCACGAATCTGGTACTGGTCAGGCTCGACGTTTCTTAACATCGGTGATCTGGTGACAACCGGCATGTCAACGTGATTGTGCCGTACTTCACTCCTCAGTTACGATAAATATTTAAGTAAGTCTCTGCATGAGTAGCTTGCTTCAAAGCTTCCCAACGAGCTCTTTTCCCTCTCTTTTTGATCCATGTGACGTGACACCCACATCTCTCTTACGCACCATACTATTGTACGGTCATGAAACCTGTCCGATGTGAGCAAGCGATTTACAAAAGCGTAAAAGGTTCGATCACTTCTATTTACTTCGCATTTTCTGTGTTCGTTAGCAGAAGTTCATCTCAAATATCGTTGCTCGTTCCGACTGTAATGTATTCTTTCCGCAGCAAACTCTCCTTTCGAGACGTTTTCGCTGATTCGGTCATGGTTAGTGTTGTCGCCCAGATGATTTTATCGACAAAGTCATTGAACAAGCCCCTGGAAAAACCAATGCTTAGGTCAGTTGAAAACTTAGCCTCGAATAGTGAAACAGGATACCTTGCAGATTCTAGGGTTCGCCGCTGGAACCATGATGGACTAACATCGTAGAACTATAGAGTAGAACACCGAGATAGGTGGCGCTAGGAAGCGGTTTCTTCAGGTTATCATATGGAATACGATGTTTTTCCGGTCCCGCCTTACGGTGTTATTTATGATGTAATTTGATTATATACATGTGTATTATATACTGTACTGTATTTTGTTACTAATTTTTAATGCTGTGTCCTGGAGTTCTTCTGTATCTGATATTATGGTGGACCGTCGCACCGTTTAAGCATTCGGTCAGTACGCGGCAAATCCTCTGGATGGAGCTACCCAAATCGCTTCAAGGAGATTTGAGAAACAAGCATAAATATCCGTTTCCAACTACGCAGGTCGAGATGAGTACATGCTCGATTACCTGAAAAGTATGGTTCCCTGTCTACCTATTTACTATGCCTCCCCACGGGACAGAGTTAGACACCAGGGTCGTTTTTTAACGTGGAGAAAAGGTACAAAAATAAAAAAATTGTCTCAATCGTGAAGGACTGATCCGCCACCGAGAGAGAACAAGAAATGGAAGTGCAGCATCTGAAGAACAGATACTACACTTTGAGGTATTTATTTTCTCCCCCACTGAACAAATTAGGCACAAGGCCGATTTTTAAAGTAAGGAGTGAAGGGGAAATGGGGAAAACTCCCCGGGGAGTAGGGGAGCTGGATAGTGACAATTGGTATGAAGGGTTGCCCCTACATTGACCAAGGTCTTATATGTAGGGTTTCCCCCACATATGGTCTTTGCTTGCAGTATCTGCCGGAACAGATGGTATTTATTTGCTCCCCCACCGAGCAAATTAGGCACAAGGCCGATCTTTAAAGTGAGGAGTGAAGGGGAAATGGGGACCAACTCCCCGGGGAGTAGGGGAGCTGGATAGTGACAATTGGTATGAAGGGTTGCCCCTACATTGACCAAGGTCTTATATGTGGAGTTGCCCCCACATATGGTCTTTGCTTGCAGTATCTGCCGGAACAGATGGTATTTATTTGCTCCCCCACTGAGCAAATTAGGCACAAGGCCGTTTTTAATGTGAGGTAAAAACCAGCTCCCCTAAAAGTAGGCAAAAAGGGGGCACTCTGGTTACCAAAAAAAATAATTGTCCCAGTATAGAGGGTTTCCCCTCCATTGACTGGTACAAATTATCTTAAGTGCAGTATCTGCCGGAACAGATGGTATTTATTTGCTCCCCCACCGAGCAAATTAGGCACAAGGCCAATTTTTAATGTGAGGAGTGAAGGGAGGGGGAAGGGAAAAAGGGGACCAGCTCCGAGAGGTGGGAAATGGGAGCTGGTTAAAGGTCAGGCATGTGGGATTGATATTTATTTGCTGCCCACATCAGCAAAATGTGGCACAAGGCCGGAAAGTGGGAACCCCGCAGGCTCCCCTAAAGGAGGGGCACTCCTGCAATTTTAAAAATTGCCTGAGTAACCCCGTCGGCATTCCTCGGTCGGGGCGCCTCAGGCAGCAAGCAATAAACTTGCCCCACCGGAAAGCCCGGTGGCAAGGCCTGGGAGGGTGGACCTCCTAGGTATTACCCAGGCGGTGTACCTCAGTCCAACAGGTGCTGGCCGGTTCCCGGCCCCTCACCTGTTGGGCTGAGTGTCAAGTGACGAATCCTTGACAAGTAAGGTCAGGCATGTGGGGTTGCCCCCACATCTGGTCTTTGCTAGTCATAGCTAGTCCTAGCTAGTCATAGCTTGCAGTATCTGCCGGAACAGATACTACACTTTGATCTTGACCAAAAGGCCAAGTTTACGTTAGACTACGATGCCATATAACCATATAAATACTACGAAAACTTATTCTTTACGATTTAAGAGCTTAATTAAATGTTGTTTAACTGAGTCTTTTTTTTTTCTATATCTTTTGATCAAATAAAATACATGCTAAAATATTTATCAATCTGTAGATTGAATTTGTTTGAAAAAGAAACATTTGAAGTATTCTAATTATCTGGAATTTGCAATTAATTCACTATGTGATACTTTTATTCCTTTTATCTATCACACTCTTAGTGTTCGTGTGTCTCCTGTACTTATTTTATATTGTTTCTATAATATATGCCTTTATTACTGCATCTCGTTCTTTCTCTCTGTCTTGATTTGTTAACAGACGAATAAAATAAAACTCCCCCTACAAAACTAGTCTAGCTAAACGACTTAAATCGAGGAGAAACTTCCGAAGCCATATCCTGCGTCTACCAACATATCACAAATAGATCTGATTGCTAATATAAACAAAAGGAAATGTAATGCGAATATCACCTCTCTTATCTCACATGTATTCAGTGGAGTGCGATCAACCGCCCGAGCATAGGAATGTAACGATCTAAACCTGCTATGGCCGGATGAGATCAGAAAATGAACTTAACTATTTGCGAATGTGGAAAGGCTGATTGTGCAATACAGAACTGTTTTGTTTGTCTTGTACTGCCCAATAATCACATATTTAAAAAAAATTCACAGAGCTCAATGATAATGCAAAGGGTGGTATAAAGAAGTGAAAGTTGTATCATAACCATTAGCGATGGGATAATTTTAATATTTTTCCCGGTTCAACTACAATTACCTATCCGGTTTTACATTCCGATACAATTATCAATTCGATACCGATTCTTTCAAATTTTTAAGTATTTAATTATAAATGCATTTTTCGGATTACGATAAAAACATGTGTAATATGTTCATGTATTTCCGCAAACGTAAAAATACACTTAGGTGGAGGATATATAGATTTTATTTTTGTTCGGTAATTTAAAATGAAGAAGTCTTCACTGTTTCATTATTAGTATCAACAATATCAAATTATGTTTTAAACAAAAATTATTAAATAAATAAAAAAGACAAGAAAAAATGAAAAGAATCGTTTTTGGCCTCGGAAAAATGCATCAAATTTTCCGATCCTGATACAGATTTCGATACCAGAAAATTTTCCGATTTTTTCAATTCCCGACTCCGATTCCGATTAATGGTCTACACACTAATAACCACCAACGTCGAAGACACAAAACAAAGAATAAAAGTTTCAGGAGTTCTAATTCCACTTACCTTCTAAGATTGGAAATGTCTGAAAATCAAACAGATCATGTCCGAGGAATATTCCAAAGAGAGCAGAAAGATGCACGAGTTCATATTGACATTCATCTGAGTTACTTGAGCTGTGGAAATTTGTACTTATAATGCGCGCACTGGGAAGATCAGAACCTGAGATTATACTGCCTCGCGGAGCATCAATATCTGTAAAGATAATAAAAGAAAGAGAGAAAAGTTAATACGTACTCAGCACGTCACCCATTACACTAGAATATTTTACTCAGTAAGATACATAATTTTCGCATCACAGATTGCTAACATTACGGAAGAAGACAAAGCCTGGCAAGGTGGACCTCCTAAAACTGCACATACCTCAGATAAACAGTGAAAAAGCCATTCTCAAAAATGGGAGAGACTCTGCCGATTTGATTTTGGTCAAATGTTAAAGGTCGCGGCCAGAGCAAAAGACAAGAAAATTCTGTATAGGCATTAAACTATGTCTGTGTTTTTCTTGTATATTATTAAATGAAGAATCATTTCTATTTAAAATCAAGTGAGTAATGTGCCAGCAATTTCTGAATAATGAAAATAATACCGCATCAGGTCAAATTCGTTCGCCATCTTGTTTTGATTTCACTTATTCAGAGAATATTGCTATATTTCGAGCACACTTCTCAAATTTTAAATGTGTAATGCAAACTAGATTTTCAATCAAATTACTCATTTAATAATATATAAGAAAAACAACATGAATCCATTTTAAATTGCCTGCCGAACGAAATCTTATTAGATGTACTCAATATTTTAATGTTCGTACTCCGAACAATTTAAATCTTGTATCTATTCCTGAATATACAGTAACAAAAATTTATATAATGGCGTAATGTAAGCAAACTATAAGATATTTGCAGTTTCTCTTCCAATTTTCGAATTTTTAATCATGTCCAAACGCATTTCATTTTCTTTCGGTGGATTGATTGTTGCCATTTCTTCTGATGAGTAAAGGGCAAAATAGATTCACTGATTGATATAATAATACGATGATAGATTTTGTGCTACTGCCAAGAATTATAAATGTAAACTGAATGAAAAGAATAAATTGTAAGCTGGTCAACATTATGAAATTTGAAATATAAACTTGTGTCTTTTATTCATTAAATGCTCTGTAATTACATCGAGCTTATTAAATAAGGATTGGTATATATATAAAAGAGAAATATAAGTGAATAAAGAATATTTCCACAGAAATATACGTATATATATATATATATATATGTGTGTGTGTGTGTATATATAGTCATCCACATACATACTGTTTCGTTGTTTCACAACTCATCAGTGCGGCTAGACAGGCAACTACCTCAAGCCAGGTTTGTACGACAGTTAAGGCTCCTAATCACTACGCTATTGGCGGCTGCTGCGTGGGTCATGAGTTTTACGATGTTTGGACATCATCCGAACTACCTCTGCTCGATTTGTTTACACAAAAAGCATCACTTATACGCTAATGGTAATTCGTGTATCACTTCTCAATATGCTCAAATCAAGATAAGGAGCATTATAGTCATCCACATACAGTACTGTTTCGCTGTTTCACAGCTCATCAGTCCGGCTAGAAAGGCAACTACCTCAAGCCAGGATTGAAATCCGACCGTTTATACGACAGTAACCCCACAAACGCACTTAAAATTTCATAGATACGTACGTAAACAAACATATATACATGCAGATACACACAATACTTAATGTAAAGTACTTGGCCTACTGGACTCTGTCATGGATGTTTGAGGGCAACCTTGTATCAGGATACTTTTCCCTAGAAGTAAACCCTGACTAAATATTCAAAATGACATAGTATTCGCGACTCAAATAAGATCTCCGTATGGCTAATCCACGCTAGCTTTCATGAGGAAGGGTGCACCCACTCCAAGTGATGTTACCTCAAGTAATAACATGAACTTTGGTTCTCCACCAGACTAGATGAATTCTTGTCCTGAAATCCACAAAGACAAAAGAAAAACATTATAACTAGAGCTATAACGAAAGCCTATTCTTTTCATTGTTTTGGCTCTCGAGTATATATCCGACACAGTTAGACACAATTAAGCAATCAAGAACCACATCACTCTACATAAAAACGTATCAGATATCAATGGATATATACCTGAGAATATGCTGTTGTCATAGCCCTAATTATAACATATTAAATGGTCAATTAAGGATAAGGAAATAATATTCTCAACTTATTCACTAACCCCGTTGCGTCATCTATTTCAGAAACGTCAGATATATAATGAACGAAATTTTCTTAGGTGCATCTAATATTTGAATGTTCGGATTCCGACAAATTTAAATCTATTGTTACTTATATCGCGCCAGCCTCTTAAAATATGAACATTATCTACATGTACGGGTATCGTCCCCCTCACTTGTTCCAACATCTTTGAAAATGCTTCATCAAATAAAACCCATAAAGTCAGTTTCCTTTATCGCTCTAAACACTTTCTCACAACCGAGGCTGTTCCCTATGATAAGAAATCTACTATCAAACTATATATGTTGTACAGTAATCATGTAAAATTCTGTCTCATTTGTAAGTTCTTAATAAAATGCAGAAACGTATTTGTAATTTCTTCTTTACTGCAACCTTTTTTTCACAAATGTAATATTGCTTGTGTCCGTCTTTTCTATAAATATTATTATTATGCATGGAGCATTGGTCACATCTGGGCTGGTGCATCTATCACTAACCTCTCCCTCTTAGATAAAGTAAAAAAAAAAAAAAGAGTTGTCAATCTAATCGGTCCCACTTAATAAACTAAGCTCCAGCCCCTGTCTCATCGCCGCAATGTTGCATCACTGTGCCTATTTTACAAATATTTTAATGGAATGTGTTCTGATGAACTTGTTTCACTTGTATCCCCTCGACGTACATATCCCCGACTAACCCGCTCAGCATAGATACCTTACCCTTTCACTCTTGTTGTCGCTAAATGCCAGAAAGATTTCTATTCTAATAGTTTCTTCCCTCGAACAGCTAGACTTTGGAATTCAAATATATTGTTAATCTTTCCTAGACATGGCCCCAAATAGTAGCCCTTTACGTCCAAGTGGCGATATGCTTTTTAAAGATGAACATGAGTAAAAAAAAAAAAAAAAAGAATTATGTCGTGTGTTATTCATATTTGTCTCAATTACTCTATGCATCATTTGTTTCAGCTCGTTTGATTTTGGGGTTTAGTGGTCTTCATCAATTCACCGTTTTGATACTTCATTGTAATACAGATTTTTATTCCAGTAGCTTCTTTTGAAAAACTTCACACTTGTGTAATTCTCTTACCACTTACTGTTTTCCTCCTGCATATAGCCTTGATCTTTTCAAGAATAAGGCATTCCCTGTCTTTGCAATAATCATCTTTTGTTCCTGTTAGCTCCTTACATCAAGAGGTTTAACGCCTTGTCCAGAGCGGTAAAAAATAACACCGAGGAATGTTTTTTTAGCTTGTTAAAACAGGCAAAAGTTATAACACTTTTACTTAGAATAAGTACGTTATGCCAAATTGATGGTCGAATCATCACGAGCCGCATCTTCCGCTTGGTGTGGATTGCGAATTCACGTGACATATTTTTCACGATTCATTCCGATCGAGGACAAGTTGGTTGATTGACGCCCAACTGTTAAGAGACGTCCAATCAAAATTTTCTCTCCACCTTCTCCCTGTTTTTTCTTTTCATCTTTTGCCTTCTAACATACCCTCAAAACATAACTTTGACAGGCCAGTGGTTGATCGTTTGACATGGCCAAACATTTTAAAGGTTTTACTTTTGATTTTATTAAATAGATGGGGGCAGAGAAGTGGTTTAATGGAAAGTTAATATTTTTTTCAATCAGGCGATGTGCTTTGAACAGTGTTAAATATATCTTGGCAAGAGCATCCCACAAAGCAGCAACTTTATGGCAACCTACCTGCCATGTCTATGGTTTGCCGGTTACTGCCAGAGGAGCAAGCAAGAGCTGGTGAGAAATGTATTGATGTGGACTCCACAATTTACTATTCCAGTAGTTTCTTCCTAAGAATCGTAAATTTGTGGAACTTTTTTCTGCTGACTGTTTTTCCCTTACCTATAACTTTGACATTTTCAAGACAAAGACCAATAGGCATATTCCGCCTTTGCGATAATCATCTATAGTTCGTATTATCTCCTTACGTAAAGTGGTTTCATGTCTTGTCTCACGCGATTTCCATTAAAAAGAAAAACAAAATGTCTACCTTCAATTAATGTTTTTCAAATGCTTCTATATTGTACTCACCGTCATCATAAAGGGCGGGAAGATATCGTTCAAAAGGAGTGCTTGACTTTCCAAAAAATGGATTCCGAAGATTGTTGCATGAGCCGTCGGCATTTCGATAGGGATAAGTCTCATCACAATCCAACGATGCACTGAATGGACATTCTTGTTGTAATTCGAAAGGAGGTTGAATCGCTGGGAGAATGTTCGCCGTGGATATCATCTTATTTTTTAATCTAAAATGCAAAAATATTGTTAATTAATGTTAACGATTATACCGATAATTAAAACACTCTAAGCAAAAATCATACTCCTCTACAAATTTACGCCCTAGCCATGTGACGCATATGAACCAAAATCTTCACACTTATAGGTGTCAATACCGTGATAGTAGTGTTGTGGACACACACACACACACACACACACACACACACACACACACACACACACACACACACACACACACACACACACACACACACACACACACACAAATATATATATACAAATATATATATATGTATACATACATACATATATATATGTATGCATGTATATATATATATATATATATACGTACATGCATACACACACACACACACACACACACACACACACACACATATATATATATATATATATATATATATATATATATATATAGCGGTTTAACGGTATAAAACTTATAAATTGCTTTAAAGAAAATAGTCGGCAAACCCGAAGGGCCCCTTTCGCCAACAAACTCATCGTTGAGCTGTACAAATAAAAAACAAATAAAAAATATCACGTAAGAGGTGGGAATACGAATAAAATATTTACAATTATGCATTTGTACATGTATTTTACATAATTGTAAATATTTTATTTTATTTGTATTCCCATCCGTCTTTCATTTATTTTTCTTCTTCTTCCATAAAATTTGCACGCACAACCTATTAAGTCTCTGCTCTCACATAATATTTTAATTTATTTTTTGTTGCACAGTGCAACGATACACATACACACACACACACACGCACACGCACACACACACATATATACACATGTATTTTTTCATATATATATATATATATATATATATATATATATATATATATATACTATCAGGGAGACCCGACGTTGCCCGGGATTGAATCAACGAATATTTCACACTCCTATATTTTTATTATCATCAAATCCCTGAATCGCCCGGAAGGAAGCTTCACATGCCTCCATGCAGTAACTTAGTCCAAAATATGTTATTCAACATTGCACTCAAGAGAACCTACTGTTTCTTTTATAAAATTATTTTATATAAACTTCATTCCAGTTAACGAAAAAAAAAAAACAAAAAAAACATTAAGAAATGTATGTGCGGGGTTTGAACCTACAGACCACGTCATGCAAAAAAAACAAAAAAAAAACACATAAATTTTCAAGTCTTATAAAATTCTTTTCAGTTAACGAAAAAAAAACTTAAGACATTTACGTGCGGAGTTTTAACTTACAGACCACGTCATGTAAAAAAACAACAACAAAAAACAAAAAAAACACGCTATCAAATTACTCACTGTAGAATCTTCACGGCCTGTTGTTCTATCATTGTTGGTAAATGACGACATAGAAAAAAATGGCTTTACCGATGATAGATAAATTAAAATAGCTGTTTCGATTATCGATTATCGGTAATTATCGGGGGTATTCTTAGATAAAAAGTAACTAAGATCATTCTCAGACTTATACACTAAAGTTCTATAAATTTTAAAGAAAATCTGTTCAGCTGTTTTGGAGTCTATAAGGAACGAATTCACATACATACAGAGAAAGTTGTATTCATATAATTATATTGTATATATATATATATATATATATAAATATATATATATATATATATATGTATATCGATGACTAAAATATATTTTATAAAAGCCCCCCCCCTCTTGGGTTGAGCACTATCGTAAATAATCTTACTCGCTACTTAATTTAGCTGAAAAAATGCGAAGCTCGCGGTTTGTTTACAAACAAACGTTTGAGCCCTTTACGAGTGGCGGACGGATGTTTATTTAAATAGACATTCGGACAGATTAAATACGGCCCCCGCTTCCGTAGTCAGGGGGTAGAACTGCCGACTCTCATCACGACGGTTTTAGGTTCGATCCTTGGCTTGGGATAGGTGTTAGTCTAGCGGTACTGATGAGTTGTGAAACAACGAAACAGGACTGTATGTCGATGACTAAAATATATTTTGTATTATATATATATATATATATATATATATATATATATACAGAGAAAGAGAGAGAGAGAGAGAGAGAACGAGAGTAAGAAAAACAAAACAAGCTAACATGTATCTTTTAACAAATCAAATATGGGATGAAAAAAGTATCCTTACAATTCGAGAATGCGTCTAGACGTTTCAGTGAAAACCTGGCCAATTTCTGCAATTTGAAGGTCATTATCTCCGTAATTTGGTACTCCAAGCCCATTCATTGGAAGGGTCAGCCATGTTACTTGTTCAGCCTCTTCTTCACTCGTAGACGCTATCATAATTAAAAGATAAAGAAAAGAAAGGCATACTTTTGAACACTTTTTTATGTTTACGCATTATTGTAACTAGTGATGGGACGATTCCAAAATATTTCCCGATTCCGATACAGTTACCGATTCCGTACTAAATTCTCGGTTCCATACAATTACTGATTCCGATTCTTTATAAATATCTAAATATTCAACTATGAAATGGTTATTTTGTCCCGGTTACCGTAAAAACACATCTTAAATGCATATGCATTTTCTTAAACGTAGAAACACATTTGTTGAGGGGGTGATCTATAGATGTTAGTTTTACTGAAAGTTAAATAAATAACTATTTATTATTTTATTATTATTACCACCAGTTAAAGATATTTAAAAAAAAACATCAAACAAACAAATAATAATAAAAGGAATCCTTTTTGTCATTGGAAAATAGGCACACATTTTCCGATTCTGATACCGATTTCCATACCCCGTAAAGTTCTGATTTTCCCGATTCCTGATTTCAATTCTGATTAATCGTCCCAACACTTACTGTAACGAAATCTTTTTCAATGGTGTGGTTACATATTAACCCTCGGACCCAACACGATGTGTCTGAGACAGTCGAAAGGAAACGAAATGAAGAAATTTGACTCGTTTTTTTTTCTTCAGTTTTAACAAAAGGCATGTATTACTGGTACTTTCTAACAAGGCATGAATCCTATTTTTTTTATAGTTTCTCTCGCATCAACATGTGTTACCACCATCATCTCGCGCACCGGCTTAGTCATTTGCATATGGGACATGCAACCATCGCTGCTAAATATCCATCAGCGGCTCTGTTACAATGTAAAATGAAAGTTTTCAAATGGATTTTTAATGAATAATAAAAAAAAATGAATAACCACACTTCTCTTCAATGACTATATTTCTCTTGTAAAATAATATCAGTTTTAAATAAAGTTTATATTTGATTAGCAGGGAGACACAACCTTGCCCGCGATTCAACAAATATTCCACACCGTACGTTTATTTTCATCAAAATCGATGAAATTGCCCATTTTTTAAAACCAACTCGATTCACTGCATGCTCTAGTTGGGAACCCATTGTAGTGCACCGGGATGAAACTACTGATGATTTTATAAAAATTATTTTTATATAAAACTAGCCTGGGTTCCCGGCGTTGCCCGGGTTTTTGGAGGTGTGTGTTGAGCAAAAAAAAAAAAAAAATGGTAGTAGGCAGAAGAAAAAGAATGTAAAAAAAAAAGCGTGACGTCTTTACCATTGCGTCCATCGCCAAACCGGAAGTGGCGAAGGTTTAAATTAAGACTAGTTAATCGAGAATACGGGATGACTTTCGAAAATATCTGCGAAAAAAGCGACTCCTCCTTGTAGAAAACTGCCCAGTTGAGAGTGAAGAAATGAATGTTTTAAGCCTATTTTTCGATATTTGTCAGCCGAAGGGTCGTTCTTAAAAACGATATTAATTTTGTGAAAATCCGTTGCTTTTGTCGAAACCTTTAGGCATACATACATACATAATACATACATACATACATACATACATACATACATACATACATACATTTAAGCAGACAGGTGAGATTTATATTATAGAAGATGACAGGAATTAAACTTTGAAATGCAAAAGTCATGTATTATGGTTCAAGTATGCTCTAAAGAGAAATATTCATTTCAAACGCGCTTTTGATTTATGCCGGGTCCTTCTGATTGTGTGGTGATAAACTTCTCAAATGCACCAGTGATGTTCGATTTTTTAAGGTATTAACTTTGTTCAAAATTAGTCTGTTCCTTCTTTAACCAGATTTTTCGATTATAGATTAACAATTTTCGATATTTATCAGGGACATTCTGATATAAAATCTATCTAAGAACACTTCCACCCACATATAGTACATTTTTGTGAAATATAATAACAATCGGCCTAGTCATTCCGAAGTCCATAGGGAAAGAACACACACGCAGACAAAATGATTTATATATAAGTAGAGATTTGGCATATACGGCGATTTAATGAGTATGATTTAATGAGTATGATTCACGGTGTACGACAATTAGTTCAGCTATGGTCACGTGTAGTTTAGTCGATAGCTGATTTTTTTTTATTATTCAGTTTTCACCCCGAACAAGGCACAATGCTACGTTGAAGTAGGGGCTTACTATCGGGGACATAAGTTGCAGGGATATTATAAAGGGAGATGAACAGCAAGATTAAAATTACAGTTGAACTTCTGCATGTCAGTGCAGTTGGGAAAGCAGAATCCCAGAAGGGAGTTCCCAAGTCTCGCAGTTCTGGGGAAGAAGCTATTGGAATAAAAGGCTTTCTTACACCTAAGGATCTCTATTGTGTAGGGGTGGGATTTGTCTGCTTGTCGGGTTTATCAGGGGTATTTACATTGTAGGGGTACAAGTGCTTGTGGTTCGTCAGAGCATTCACCATTAAAATAAAATGATTGGTGGGATTAATCGTGTCATACGTATATATTTACGCATTTGTTCAATTAATAATACTCATAAAAAGAATAACAAATAAAAGTTATATTCACAATGGAAGAACAATAGCTTTATAAACTACTATGCATATTGCTTTGCAAAAGGACTATCCATTAATTCACTGTTCATTTTATTGTTTTATTATTCAGTCCTTTTTTTTTTATTTTAATAAAGAACATAGTTTTACTTATCGATATATCTTCCATGTCCGGTCCGGTCAATTTACCGCTGGTGGTTGAAATCTTTCCAATTTACCCGCAACATCGGAACATAGGTCCCGCTAGTACGAAATAATTGAGTTTAGAAGTCATTTTTTTTTTTTACAAAAGCGCTACCACATATCAAGGCCCGGAGGCCACTCGAGGATAAGGGTTAATGAGTGTATTGTAGTCATTGAGTCAATCGTTTGTGGAAATTTGGTATATAATTACATTATTTACGAGGACGGTTCAATAAGAACTTGTTTACATTGGACTTGAAACGACAATATTGTAGTCAGCTGAACAGACAAGCGGAACGGACAAATAGGTAGTTCTAGAAAAGAAGCTGTGCATGGAATCCACGTTCAGGCTTAGGCACCGATAAAGAGTGGGGGAATTTGGCTTGACGAGTGATTTTTATGAAAATTTGGCAAGGGAGGGTCATAAATTGGAGCTCAGGCGAACATTTGCGACTAAAACCTTAGTAAATACACATAAAATGTAAGGTCCAGGTAGATAAAGGCGTTTAGATCTTAAATCTCTCGTATCTATTATCTAAAGACAGTACAAACGCAACTCGTAGTAAAAAAACAAATGGATATCTGTCATGCCAATTCATGACGAGACAAAAACTAATGCATGTCTAATCGTGGCTAGAAGAAAAGTAGACAATATCTATATTTAACATACAGATCAAAATAGTTGCATTATCTAAATATTAATTTACTTGTCGGTATGTGCAGTGTCACAAAAAAAAATAATCGGAAACATTAATTAATGAGAAACGGATTACCTCCCTCTATAGTGGCTCTTTATCAGTCAAAAATCATTAAAACCATTTCCTCTCCAAAAATTAAAACAAAAAAACAAAAAACATAGCTGTCCTTTGCGGTTTCAAATTGGCTATTTTATAATTTTTCAAAAAGTCATATTGAGAGGAAACTATTTTATCATTATAGTTTTATTTTAAAATTGAAAAGCATGTGCAAGTGAATTGACATCTGTTCTTTTATAATTTATAACAAAAAATATTCCTTTATAATTTATAATTTATAAAAAAATTATTTAGAAAAAAACAAAACAATGTTTTGTGCATTTAATTTTCACTGAAAAAAATAATCTAAATTTTTTAAATCAATTCTTTTTAGCTTTAAAAGGTTTAAAAAGAATTTGCTGAAAAATTGTTTTAAATTTGTCGTTATTTGTTTTGCTTTATTTTTTATTCGTTTTATTAATAACTAGCGGGGGTACCCGGCGTTGCCCGAGTGTTTGTTTCCGGGGCGGGGGGGAGTTTTAAAAAATGTTATGGTAGGTAAGTAGGAAGGATCAAACCCGGAGTCATGAGTAAAAGTAGGAAAATAAAGTGTGAAAAAAAAAACAAAAAAAAAACATCTGCAACGTTAACAGTTCGGCCACCAAGAAAAGTCCATTCCAGTTGTTTAGGAAAAAAAAACAAAAAAAAAACGACAACGGTAGGTCGGCGCGAACGTGAAAATATAATGTGAATTGTCCAGCACGCTAACCACTACGCCACAGAGCACTGCAGCTTAGTTTAGTGATTTTAAATAACTTCACATGAAAGAACTACGAAGCCAAACCGGTGTTCTCTTCTCAACTGTTCCTTGTGAACGATCCCCAAACCGTGTTAAGTGGTGGCAGGGGGAGGAGGAATTTATTAGAGAGAAAATATTTTACCACTTCCATTGATCTTAACCGATTTTGGCCGTGACTTCTCAGCAGAAAAAGTATAGAAATCTAAGATTATCGAGGAATTTGAGAAATAATAAGCCTATAACACACCTCAGATATTGTTCTGCCGTTTGTGCATATTATATTTGCATGAAATATCTTGATTTTTAATCCTATTAAGGTCAAAATCAGACGGGAAAAATGAGTTCATTTTATTTATATAGAGAAGATGTGTTTTAAAAATTTTCAACTACTGTAGAATTTCCATGGGTTCTGCTTGTTTGTATTAACTATATATTAATAGGATATCGTGTGTCGTATTTATTTATTTATTTTTTATATGCCACGCTTACATCCGAGTGACTGTCGTTTAATTTCTATGAACTTCATGTCTTGTGATAAATAATTTTACCAAGAATTCTTCATAAGTTTTGGTTTCGGTTTCGATTATAGCTTATAGTATTCAAGTCATCTATTTTTTTTATAAATAATTTTACCAAGCATTTTTAATAAGTTTTGGTTTCGACTTCGATTATGGCTGATGCCACTAAAGTCATTAATTTTTAAAAAATAATTCTATCAAGAATTCTTCATAAGTTTTGGTTTCAGTTTCGATTATAGCTAAAGGAATTATAGTTATATATATTTCATAAGTTTGGGTTTCAGTTTTCATTTAAGCTGATGCACCCAAGTCATATGTATATTTTTTTCTTTGAAATCGCAGCTTTATCATATATAAAAATCGATAGAACATTAACTCTGTAATAATATCTACGAAATTTGTAAGAATTAAAATATTATATGTAAGCGTACTTTAGGTCCGAGCTACGCCGGGCGTCCCTGCTAGCCAAGATAAATACTTTTGCAGTTTTAACTAACACGCTACAATAATATCAGAGCGTCTCCATTTCCGCTGAACATCTACAGAATGCCAACATCAATATATTATATATGAATGAATCCCCTGTGGAATTTCTACAGGTCTTGCTAATTTGAATTATTCAGACTAGAAGATAATCTCGTGACACACTGGTTATCTTTAAATCATCAAAGTTAAGCCATATGGAGCCTGTCTAGTATCAGATGGATGACTATTTTACTATAACCGGAATATAATGATAACAGCTTATGAATTTAACATTCCATGTAAAGTTTCTTCGGAGGAGGAGGCAGACATAATCTACCCAAAGCTAATACTATACATATTGTTAGCGGTTTGTTTTATATCTTCGATGTTATTCTTATAACATTTCGGCCGATGTAACCGACGTTTTAGGTGTATTTTGTGCAAACTCTAGAATCCATATAGAATTTCGAATTTCGAAATGAACAATAGACTAAGAATAAAATTAATAAAAATGCTGAGGACTCTAACTCGATTATGGCTGATGGAAAGAGAACAATATACTTCCGGTGATAAAATATAAGGTTCAGTTCGAAACTCTCTCTATATATTCCTGAGTTAGAGATACAGATCGCCGAGTTCGACAAGACAAACAAAAGGAGGACAGTAGTTCGAATGATCCAAATAATATAAATTGTTAATCTCATCTTAATAAGTTCCAGAAGAAAATAATCACAGTTTTCAACATGATGAATAAGAATACGTAATATCCTGTTAGGTAGAAGCTTTCAACCCGCATCGGTAGAATATAATTAATGTGAACATGGATTCTGGTGAAATTATCCAATTATGATTAAAATGGCATCCATAGTTCCGCATTAAAGAGTAATTTGATATAAAAATAATACATACGATTATATTTTTTCTTTTTGGTGAATAATTCTTCTGAGGAAACCTCGTCTGTGTTTTGGTGTCTGCGAAGCACAGCCTTGAGGGCGGTCCTGTATGCAATCGAATGTTCATACTCGGAGACGGGGGTAAGACAGGAGACCAAAAATGGTAACACTGAACAGGCAATAAAAGTCTTCCAAGGACTACAAGAGAAGAGGAACAAAGAATAGATTATATAATAATGACGGGTACAAAGAGAAAAAAACAAATAACAAAAGAAAAATAAAGGAGAAAAATAAAAGAAATATAAAACAATAAAGATAAAATAAAGAAGAAAAATAAAAGGAAAAAAAGAAAATGGGGAAAACAAAAGAAAAAATAAAGCAAAATTACAAGAATTTTTTTTTTAATAATTAAAAAGAAAAAAGAAAAAGGAAAGAAAAATTAAGAAGAAAATAAAGAAACGAAGGAAATAAAGACAAAAAAAATGTATCTATTCTTCGCCATCGCTTCAAAACTTGGTTTTCATTTATTTTTTAGTATTAATCGTTGCTCTTTTGTTACGATGAAAAGAAGGCTGAATATATATATATATATATATATATATATATATATATATATATATATTAAGTAAAGTGATTTTCAATTTAAAAATTAAAAAAAATTTTTTTAAATTATAATAGTTATATTATAATTGTTATGTTATAATTGTTCTACATAACTTCATGTATACCACAAATAAAAAGCACGGATTTCCGAAACGATCGTACAGATAATTGACTTTGTTGTTGTTCCTTCTTATGAAACTGATTTTTAATTTAATTAGAATTTGATTTTTAAATTAAAATTTTTGTTTTTAAATTTTTAAATTGAAAATCACTTTACTTAATATTGAATTAGCTCTAGGACATTTAACTATCGAGCTTATTATATATCTTAATTACAACGAGCATTTCCTGTATTTTAATTAAGCTAGTAATTTCACTGTTACATTAAAATACACTTAGCTCTTTAGACTATTATTCTAATCTCCTTTAAATATATATATATATATATATATATATATATATATATATATATATATATATATATATATATATTGGAGGTGTATGTGGAGCAAAAAAAAAGTGGTAGTAGGCAGGCAGGATCGAACCCGTACCGCGAAGGAGAAAAAGAACATGAAAAAAAATAAAAAAACGTGACGTCTTTGACGTTTCGCCCATTCCAAAACGGAAGTGGGGAAGGTTTAAATTAAGGCTAGTCAATCGTAAAGAGGCGTGAATTTCGAAAATATCGGGGAAAAAAGCGACCCCTCCCTGTAGAAAAGTTCTTAGTTGAGGTTAAAGGAATTAATTTTTAGCCTATATTTCGATATTTGTCGTCCGAAGGCTGAGCTTCAAAACGACAGCAATGTCTGGAAAATATGTCGCCTCTGTCGAAAGTTAGGCAGACATACATACATACATACATACATACATACTATCATACATACATACATACATACATACATACATACATACATACATACATACATACATTAAAACAGACAGGTGAGATTTATATTATACAGGATGTATTCATCGATTATTCGTACAATACACTTTCTTTAATTACCCCAATCATTGTTCGTATAATTATTTCACCTCAGAATATTTTTTTGGTTATATCAAAATTCGCGATATAACAAATTCTAATTAGATGTAGTTTATAATTAACTGAGCATACATTCCATTTGTTATAGTCATCAATGTATTTCTCTCGCTGACTCTCACTTTATGTTGATTCAATCACTCTTTGAGATTTCTTAAAGTCTCTATGAGCATTTACTGAAAGTGCGACTCTCTCGTTCGAGCGAATTTACGAGATACTGTGCCCATACACATCATAAACATAGCTGTGAATGAGATGGCACCGCAATAAGAATTCGTATATTTATTTTACCAATAAGAATAAATGTAAGTAAAAATATTATTTTTAGTCATACAAAAAGAATACGGAATAATCACGTTGACGCACTGAAGTTGAGTTAGACCAGTACAAGAAGGGTGGTACTAGGAATGTAAGGGGTTATTATTTGAGATAGTGTCTAGCAGGGGACTATGGGGAGTTGAGCAGCTAGACATCTGTCCACATTATATTTAAACTTCTACGGGTTAAATACAGCCAGGGAAACAGGAAACAAGGAGGTAATCCCAAAGTCTTGCGATCCAACTATTACCGTAGACGTCTTTTTCCGGCATCGACGGACCTCGACATTGAAGAGGTATGATGTTGTTGCTTGACAAGATTTGTATTAATTTTAACGGAAGACAATGTTGAGACCTACGAACGATTTGGTTCACGAATGTATCCAAAAAACGAATTAAATAACCATTCTACATATACCATTTTGTTTCTTGACACGAAGTTTGACACAAGGTCATGTGTAGATTTAAGAAGCAAGCGGAACAGAATACGCTATTCTGGCCTACAAAAAATACCTAGGGCGCCTCAACGACATTCCGTGGCCGGCACGCCTCAGGCGATTAGCAATGTGTTGTCCTCCTCTCTGAGAAAAGTTAAAGCCTGTGAAGGTTTACTTTTTAAGGTGATATAATATCATAATTTCTAATATACTTATTAAGGCCAAAAGGCTATTCGAGGATAACGGTGTAATGAGTGTTGTTAGCGTAGAGACAAGATCATGGTGATTGGCAATGATTGTGATGATTGGATAGAATTTAATTATGTTAGCGGTTTGATAAGAATTTGTTTACATTGGACTTGAAAAATCATATTGTAGTCAGCTAGGTCAAAGCCTCGCGATAATATGAACCTTATACGACTAGACTGACCCATAACTCAGTTAGACAGTAGCAAAGCTATCGCCGGATTGCCCAAAACCGTTGCATGTGTTTGTTGGTGTGTGCTGGTGTATATATATATGTGTGTGTGTGTGTGTGTGTGTGTGTGTGTGTGTGTGTGTGTGTGTGTGTGTGTGTGTATGCGTGTGTGTGTGTGTGTGTGTGTGTGTGTTTTGGATGCGCGAAGAAAGGATTGTTGTCTTTTACTTACAGCATCATGACGAGTTTTCTTCGATCCCGAAGACGAATGCGATCGTATCAGCTCTAAATATGGACTTATATAGGCGATCGAACCTAGGTGAGGGGGCACGACTTGGAGCCAGTCAAGTTTTTTATTTTAGAATTTATTACTAAATAAAAATCGAATAAAAATTGAAAAGAATAAGAAAAAAGAAAAGGGGCACTAAGATGATGCAATTGAAGCACCTCGATTATATATATATATATATATATATATATATATATATATATATATATATATATATGTGTATATATATATATATATTCATAAGTATTTATTTTATGCATAGATATATACAAATTACTACGCATAAATATATAAAAATATATATAAAAAATATAAAATATATATATATATATATATTATATATATATATATAAATGCATATGCATAAATATATAAATATATATGTATTCAAATACATGGATAAAAATGGTTATATAAACACACACACGTATATGTGCATGCACATGTTGATGCATTTATGCGCATATAACCACTTGTGCATATTTATGCAAACACATGTATATAAAACTCACATACACATTACACTCAGTCACACATATACATAAATATATGTATTACGTGACATATGCATATACATATGTTTACTGATCATAGATACATACACGCATATACACGTGTGCATATTTATAATAAGACATGCACAGAGAAATTCATACAAACCTATGCACACACCTTCTTGCGGTTTTCATTTAATTTTCTCCAAAATAAAACAATAAATAAAATAATAATACGGATGAAGTACATAAATAAAACAAAGTCCTCATGCGGTTTTTAAGAGCAAAGTCATAAAATGCCAGATATCGTAGCAAAAACAAGAGAAATTAAAGAAATCCAGACAAAAGACAAAGAACAAAAACAATGCTGTTCAACTTCAAAAAAAAAAAAAAAACCTCTTCATTTTTTATTGCTTTTGTTTGCAAAACCCTTCAGGAAAATGCCCACGCTTTTCTATAAGAGGCTTCGTCCGACGAAAATTCGGTTGGTTGTCTGTCATACTTGCTATAAACCGGTTCTTCATCACTAGATACGAAGATTTAATACGACTCATCTTTGGAATAGCAAGAAAACCTGACGTTGCCCTGGATTGAATGCTATAATTTTAACCCTGATAATAATATCAAATTAACTTTTGGCGTAAGCATATATGTTTGCTACACTCCAAACAAGTTACAGTGCCATTTTGTCATGAGAGGACTACTTTTTGGAATCAAATTTACATGGATACTGGGATACTGTGTAGGGAGTTGGGCAGCAAGATATTTGTTCACAATACACTTGAAATTCTGCATATCAGTGGTGGAGAATGTGTGCTGAAAGTATATAGTTGTTTTTTTAAAATTTTATTTCTTTAAAACAATTTTCGTTTTAATTTCTAATACGAAAACTGACATTAAACTTGTATTTATTTAATTGATAATGCCTATGCAGTTATATCTATCTGAAAGAAAAGACTAATTCGATTGTTGTGTTTCCGCTCCCCATTTGGGGGCACCAAATTGGTTAAAAAGGGAAAATTATTCCCAACTCGCATTTAGATAAAAATGCACTTTCGTAAATAATTGAATTCATTCAAAACATATCGCTAAAACCAAAACAAAACAACATCTAAGTAAATCGCGATATATCCAGACAGCTGGCCAGATGATCCAGGGGTAAGGGTTTAGGCTTATTACCGTTGGGTCCCGATTTCGAATCTCGCTAGATACAGCCACTCTGACGAGTCGTAGACCACGAAACACGTGTTAGTGGATAATTACATTTTAAAAATAATATATATATATACATATATATATATATATATATATATATATATATATATATGTATACTTTGCAAAGATGCGAGAGAGGTAAAGTGTTCCCGCTTGTTTTCTTTCCATAATGTTTTAGTGCTAAAGTGTTTTTTATTTAATAAGTCTGAAGAAAGGCTGTTCTTGTGAACATTTTCAATCGACATATTGTTTGAATTTGTCCAAATGGTCTTGAAACAATTGTAACTAACAATGAAATACGCTTTTGTTGCTATCAACCCATTTCTTGAAGTCTTGGTTTTTGTTAAAAAAGTAAATATATATATATATATATATATATATATATATATATATATATATATGATACGGGAATAGTAAAAATAAAAACAAACGAAAATAACATGTTTATATTAAGATAAAGCTTGAAAAGATGAATCTTACATTTAAATAAATTACATAATAAGTATGAGATATAGATAAATATTAAGTAACATTTGAAAAGGAAAAGGATAAACAAATATATCGCAACATGTAAATAAAAATTCATACGAAACTTAGGAAAAATGAGAAATAAATAGTTTATCATATAAATAGATACTAAAAATTGTAAAGGTGTGGTTTGGGATTTGTGGAGTAATTCAATAAAATAAATGAACCAGAGGAACTAATAATTAGAAAAATTAGAAAAAGATATTAAAGGATTAAATGAATATAAAAATAGAAAATTGCAGAAATATCATCTAAAAATAAGAAATACGAAAGTGATATACTTACTCAATTTGAAAGTAATCAAAACAAAAAAATAAATAGAATAAAATGATGATGAACTGTTAGATCCCTTAAAATAGGGATTATGAATATATTCACACACACACACACACACACACATACATACATATATATATATATAATGACGAATGTGTTTTGGTGTCTGAAAAGTAGCTACATTTGGAATATTTATAAGTTATATACATAAATTTGTCCAAATAATTATGAAACAATTGTAACACATAAGGAAATACATCACAACACATACACAAAAAATATCATATATATATATATATATATATATATATATATATATATATATGGAGAGACAGAGAGATAAAGAGAGGGAGAGAGAGAGAGACCCTCGCAGGCTGGAATTCCAGTGTTTCCATGAAATTGTAGGTTTCAATGGACGCTCCAAGTGGGATACTTACTCAATTCGAAGGGAATCGAAAAAAAAAAAAATAAAATTATGAGGAACGAGGTGAGTCCAACTGCTGGATCTCTTAAAACAGGGATTATAAATATATTCATATATGACGAATGTATTTTGGTGTCTGAAGTGTAGCTACTTTTGGAATATTTCTAAATTATATAATTTTTAGATTTGTCCAAATGGTTATGAAACAATTGTAACACATAAAAAATACACCACAACACATACACAAATATATATATATATATATATATATATATATATATATATATATATATATATATATATATATATATCCTTCTGGGGGACTAGCCACACAAAGTCGCACGTTGGAAGGTTTTGAATAAAGTTGGAATCCCTGAAAAAGTGTTAAATGTAATAATATCCTTTCACTTTTTTTGTTTTATTTTACTTCAGTCGAAGTTCTCAGAAATCAAGGGGCCCACAACTAGGGGCTAACACTTTAAGTCTATATGAGATACATAGATATTCCAATGTTCAATTTAAGTTCTTTATCTCTCAAGCACTGAGTTAGTAAAGAATTGAGAACATAATTTTCCTCTCCCCAATTAACCATTTTTATACGTTGTAGTATATCTTTCATGTTGGTCTCTTGGTCTTACTGGATTCCAGGACAAGAATTTATCTAGTCTGGTGGAGTATCCAGCTTCGTGCTATTACTTGAGGTAATATCACTTGGAGAAGGCGCACTATACCTCAGAAAAGCTGTGGAGTAGCCGTAGTGAGGAGATCTTATTTGGGCTGCGAATACTATGTGATTTTGAATATTTGGTCAGGGTTTACTTCTATGGAAAAAGTATCCTCATGCCAGATTGTTCTGACAAACCCCTTTTCAGAGAGACCTTAGACACTCGAGGACAGTGTCTAGTAGGCATTCAAGTTCTCCCCCCTTTCACAAGAATATGGAGGCACGTGTAAGAGCAGACGAAAAGTTCTCTGAGTCATTCAAGGTAAAAACCGGTACGAAACAGGGTTGTGTTATGGCACCTGTGCTCTTTGTCATCTTCTTTTCAATCATGCTCGAGCATGCTTTTAAAGATTACACGCAAGGTATCCATTTTGAGTTTATAACTATCGGGGGTCTTTTTAATCATCAAAGATTCAAAGCTAAAACACTAACAAGAAGCAAAATGGTTCGTGATTTTCTTTTTGCAGACGATGCTGCACTCGTGGCCACTTCATTTGAAGAAGCACAAGAATTAATTGACACGTTTTCCAATGCCGCAAAAGCATTTGGTTTGACGATTAGTATTAAAAGGACAGAAGTTATCTACCAACCAAAACCCACCCCGTTGCAGCAAGGTGGTGTTAATATTCCGAGACCAGAATATGTGGAACCGCCTCAGAAAATCTTAGTGAATAGACAGCCTCTAAAGTATGTTAAATCTTTGCATATCTCGGAAGTAAGGTGAATTCGTCAGCATCACTTGATGATGAGATATTGAGCAGAATTTCAAAGGCGACTGATGCCTTCGGCAAACTGCGGTCAAGAGTATGGAATGAAAGAGGTTTGACTCTAAAGACCAAAATCTCAGTTTATCGTGCAGTGATTGTTTCGATACTCCTGTATGGATCGGAAGCCTGGACCCCATACCGTAGGCAGATTGCGCAACTGGATACATTCCATGAGCGTTGCCTTCGTAGTATATGTGGATTAACATGGAAAGACAAGGCCCCTAACTCGAGATTGCTTGCTAGGTGCAGCATTTTAAGTATTGAGGCCTTCCTGATGAAGTCTCAGCTTCGGTGGGCTGGTCACCTTGTTCGCATGGATGAAAACCGTCTTCCTAAGCAACTAGCATACAGTCAAGAGGGTAATCGAAATGTGGGTCGTCCATTTCTGAGGTACAGGGATAAGCTGAAAGACAATCTTAAGCACGCAGGCCTGAACCCAAAAACCTTTGAAGAAGATGCTGCGGATAGAAAATTGTGGAGGGAAAAATGTTTTGCGGGCATACATTGACACATACATTGACACACGGCTATCGAATCAAACAAATCTTCGCAGAGCAAGAGTAGAAACAGCACCTTCCCAGCCTGTATCCTGTGGGAGCAGAGCTGGCCTCGTGTCACACATGCGGCACAAGCATTGAAGGCAGAGTGAAACAGAGCGAACTTTTGACCCTCATGCATTGAACACGACGGGAGAGTCCATTATATATATATATATATATATATATATATATATATATATAAAGAGAGAAAGAGAGAGCCTCACAGGCTGGATTTCCAATGTTTCGATGAAACTGCAGGTTTTAATGGACGCTCTAACTAATGTAGAATGTCATGGTGATTCCTTCTGATAAAGATATCTTCCATTACAGAACCTTCAGTCAAATATCAACCGATGGAAAAAAGAAACAGAACTGTAACTTAATATGTAACGCACACACACACACACACACACACACACACACACACACACACACACACACACACACACACACACACACACACACACACACACACACACGCGCGCGCGCGCACACAGAAGGCGACCAGAAGTATGTTTTATACACACGGTTAAGAGAATAGAGTTATACATCATATACGTTACACATCCGCTATATACATTGCACAAACTATTGAAGACTGTATACAAACTAGACGATACTGCTGCTAAGAATTACACGGTTTTATATAAACGTTATTTATATGAACACGGTATGTGCACACAAAGGCGACGGTGGTACATTGTACATGCACTGTAAAGAATGTATACATACACTAGACGATACTATCGTAACATGCAGGCACGTTATATATACGTTTTGTATCCACACATTCTATACGGCATATTTTTATGTATACGCACACAAGTATATAACATTGGGATTCATAAGACACTAATTGTTTAATGTAGTATTGGTCACTTGTTCATTTAAACGTCGAGTGGATTGGTCAATGGATGGGGCCAGTCGCTGCTCTGTTTACATCAAACACTTGAAGCTATCCAATTTCGATTATTCTAGTCGACATCGGCTAGAGGTAGATTGTTATATAACACAGATCTCTAGACAGTTGTTTCTATTTACTTGTTTCTCCACGAGAGCAATATTTGACACGAGTTCTTTTCTTTAAAGGGATTAATCCAGCTCCCCTAAAAGAGGCACTTAACAACTTTTTGATTGGCTTTCCATTTGTAACCTTACTTGTAAGCATGTAAACTCCGTCGAAAGGAAACCGAAGAAAAAAAGAGAAAAGAAATTTCACTCAATGTTTTTTAGTTTTAAAAAAGGCGTTTATTCGTGGTATTTCCAACAACGCCTTGCATCTTGTTGTAAACAGTTCATTTCTCGCATCGACATGTCTTTCTAAAACGTTCGCTGTTTTTTTTCAGGCCATGTCTCGAACACGAGCCTTCCCCTCATTCTCCGGCCACCTTTGACTTTTTATCCCAGTTTTTTCTTTCCCTTTGCTGTGATGTCCAATCGCACACCGGCTCGGTCATTTATATAGGTATTATACGGCTGCTGCTGCTACCAGCGTCAGCGACTCAGTTATTTAGAAAGCCATTTTAATATAGAGAAGGAGAAATTTCACGCTAATATAGTGTGTTGAAAGTAGCTTTCGCTTGAAACGAAATTTCTTGATTTAATGACAATTTTGTTTTCAACGAAACTTCGCTTCTAATAGCCGATCGGATGATCATTTCCGCATCATCCGACTACTTACGCAATCTGCTGGAAAATGCTGACGCAAAGTAGCCGGAGGTTATAAGAACGCAGTCATAAACGTAGATAACCAACGTCTATAAAGCGAAATTATAAATCCACATAATATAATAAACAGATTTATTTCGATAAAGCTGATATTTTTTCTGCATAGCACAAAAATGAGTTATTTTGGACAGAAAAACCAATAACATGCAACAAATATGAGTTTAATAATATTTCTTTGAAAATAGTATCCATTGTAATTTAAATATAGAATTGACACAACTAAGATAAATCGATAAGTATTAATAAATGCACAAAATCGATAAGTATTAATAAATACCCCAAATTTATTGTGCTACATAGTTCAATACACACAATGAAATCACATTGCCAGAGACAGTCTTTGATTTACCCACTTAGTTCAGTACCCTTTGGCAGATATTGTTCTTTTTGACCTGTTTCTTTCGAATGTCCTCTTTTTTGCGTAACGTTTTGCTGACTCATTATTTATCTATTTTTTATGAGAAATTGCTGTACGTCAAAATTTCTTTTCCCACGCCATTACAACACTAATTATATACTATTATAATGATATTCGAAAATGAGGCTGCATCAAGGGGAGGTCAGTCTCATATTCTTGTTCAGGTTTGCCATATTGGCTATTTTAAAGCCTTATATTTTTATCCTTTATAAAGGAGTCACCACTTATCAAGGCCCGAAGGCCACCAAAGGATAAGGGTTATTGAGTGTACAATAACCAATGGGACAATATAGTAGTAATCTTTAGTAGTCGAAAGTTGGTAAATTGGATTATTTAAGGGGAACGGCTCATCAAGAATTTGTTTACGTTGGACTTGAAAACAACCATATTGTAGTTAGTTGGAAAGCAAGAGAAACGGAACAGACTTCTACAGGCGCGCAGTTTTAAGAAAGAAGCTTTGTTCAAGGAATCTACGTTTCGGTTTAGGCACAGATAAAGAGTGGGGAAAATTATTGATAGTTATTTCAACTAGACGAGTGTTTTATTTTGTTTTATGCTTTTGAGGAAGATTTGCCTTCAAAAATTGCATTTGGCTTTTTTCAAAGCGTACTGTTACGTTATTGGTTCGTCGGAAAATGCCGGGGAGCTTGATCAGTGTTTAATTATATATTAATATCTTTATAACATTCTTACTATTATCCAAATATCCATTTTAACTAATGTGATATCTTAGCAACGAAGATGAGGACCAACGAACTCATGAGATATGTACATTAATCAAATGTTAGTGGCTCAAAATTTCCGCCATACTACTTGCTCTATAACGGAGATGTTATTCTGCCATTGGAAAACATACTGAGACCTTGTAGAGTATACTATAGTGACGAACATCACGAAATCGTTCTACAAAATATGTATCCGACCTTCACTTTACTTAGGGACAACATTAGTAAGGAGAGGAAACAGATGTTAGAGGATTCAAAGAGTAAAAAAGATAGTAGAATTCAAGATTTAGTTTACTATAAAACTGCCAATGTAGAGGTAAATTATATACAGGCTGGAAGTCGTACTACGTCGTCATAAAAAAAGGACCTGTCTCTTATAAAATTAAGCAGTTAACGAGCTCTGTAAAAAGGTGCGTGCTGAACATTACAGGGCAGCGCCTGTTATATAGTTGACCGAGCAGAAAACTAATTATCTTTTATTTTTCTATCTATCAGTTTATCTAATTATCGGTGTATCTATCTATTTATTTATTTAGCTGATCAGAAAGGCGTGTCGTTTGTCACGAGGTCTGGTCCGCTAGACATAGTGTTGAGTTGGAATTCAGACGTCAAAACAGAGCGGATGGGTTAACGGATCGTCTTCCCCTCCTGGTGACGTGAAATCGATATGTAATAAAACTCGCAAATTTAATGTTAATGAAAAGAAAATTAAACGATTAGAGTTAAGTGAAATAAGAATTGACGAACAACATTGGAAACTATCGGATGTGTGATCGGCCGTGCGATGGCGTCAGCATACATTCTGATAGAGAGTTGGGTCCTGGAAAATGACCTAAAAACAGCAACAATAGGGGCGTCCTACATTGATGATCGGGGTTGGAATTGCATAAAACGCAAAAAAAAATACAATCAACATTCGAAATCAAAAGAATGTCAATATAAGAGCAACACACTGTCACTAATTTCCCATTAAAATGATCATTTCACTGCTGTCTAGTCAATGCAAAATGTGTGTTAGTGTGTGTGTGTGGGGGGGGGGTGCGTGTTTGTATGCCTGCCGAAAACTTTCGACACACGCAACGAACACTGACACAATTGGTATTGTTAGAAAGAACGATCTCTCGGACGACAAATATCCAAACATTGGCGAAAAAGATGAATTCTTTGACCGTCAACTGGGTCAATTTTCGCAATATGAGGTGGGAGTCAGTTTTTGGGTCGATATTTTTACACGTCATTCACGCCTAGCGATCTCAATGTACTTTAAAATACCTTATTTCGAAGGTCCGTGAAGTCATAAATGCGCCGTGGGCAAGACGGCTAACGCGTTTGCTTTGTTCATCTCATTTTCCTCTTTAGCGTTACAGATTCGAACCTAGCTACTGCGGGTATCTTTTCTTTTTTTTTTTTGCGCTCACCCGGGCACTCGCTGATATTTTGATTGAAACATGTTTTTCTTAGGGCTGGGTTGCTATACCACCTCTCGACACCCGAGTAACACCGGATACACATGGTAGTTGTAAATAAAGCTGTTTATGTTAATCGTTCGTCTGTTGTCATATTGAACTAACAGCGTGTGTATGATTTCACACGCATTTGACAAAAGTTCAACCAGAAATTATATATACATTACAGTAGCTGTCTAACGAAGGAGCATGGAGAATATAATATGGATAGAAGAGACTGAGACTAACAACATTACGACTGTGTGAGAGAGAGGTTGCAAAATAGAAGAATGGGTAGGCACACTTAAATTACAAATACGTTTCAGTACCTTATAAAAAACGCTCAAATACGACAGAGGTTCAATAGCCCAACTATGACAACAGTACTCCATAGGTGATCTGATGAAATTGTTTACAGTGGTAGAGAGAAACTATTTTTCTATAAGCAAAAAGTATTACCTCTAGAGTTGGCCTAATCTCTATCATTAGGAAACTTTCATTCTTAAATGCCCGAATTAACGTCACAGTTTTGATTGCAATCACAAATTCAAGCAAACATTAGGCTTTGATAACGAAGCAAATCCCACTGATATTTCTATAGCATGGCAATTTTGGCGCTTTTTAATTTTCGTCTACGAGTTCCTTTGAAATGATGTATGGTTCAATTTATAATTCATTAACTAAATATCTCGCTTTATTTCTTTAATGTTGGAAATCAATTGTTTATTTTTAGTAAATTATCTAAATCAAATAGTAAAAACATATTTGAAAAAAAAAAAAAAGTGTTACGATCCATCTACATTTCTATGTTTTAATAAAATTAGGAATACTAAGATTTTTAAAACCAGTTTAAATGAATTTCTTGCCTCATGAAAAACTAGGTGGAGGGGGCGCTCGACGTTGCCCGGTCGTAAAATACGATTAAATATGATATAATTTATAGAGCCAATAAAAAAGACTTGAGTTGACATCAGCCAGAAGCGAAACCGAAAGCAAAATTTTGTAAAAAAAAAATTGTAGCGTGGTGGACACGAACTTGCAAACGTCCAAATCGTAACGAATACGTTATCGATCGGACCACGACGACACAGACATTTTTACGTTACACATTTAGCTTTTTAAAATGAAATAACGAATCGACAGATTGCGCATGCGCAATTAACAGCGTAAAAACTAAGGCTTTTACCTGATTCCCTTAAAACAAAACATTTCAACATGAAATAATTAAGTATTTTTTTTTTAATTTTTCGATATTATGTGTCCGAGAGATTGCTCTTGCTAACCATACCAGATTACTGATTGTTTGATGTGGATGACAAAAGGTTTTAGCGGACATACAAACACACACACAAACATACACGGGCGGCTGAAATTTATATTGTTGTCATATTTGGGCTGGTGCATCTGCTTCTAGTCTCTCGCTCCTAGAAAGTTCCAAAAGAAAGTTTCCAACCTAATAGGTCCTGAACTGTCATCTAAGCTTCAGCCTCTGTCCCATCGACGAAATGTTGCATTCCTCTGCCTGTTCTACAAGTACTTTAATAGTGAATGCTCTGACGAACTGCAAGCACTTGTGTCTCCACGACGTATATACCTTCGACAAACTAGACAAGCTGCTAAATCCCAGCCATACACAGTGGAAGTCCCTAGATATAAGAGAGCTTTCTACTCCAGTAGTTTCTTCCCCAGAGGCGATAGACTTTGGAATTCCATTCCGGCTCCCTGCCTCCCCAACTGTACTGACATGCAGAAGTTCAAATGTAACGTGAACCGACATCTTACTGCCCAACTCCCTACATAGTACCCCAGTAGCTTATTCCACTGATAGTAGCCCCCTACACCAAAGTGGCAATGTGCGCTGTTTGGGCTGAAAATGTAATAATTAAAAAAAAATATTGTAGATAATAATAAGGCAAGACATTAGTTTTTATGAAGATCTTCTAAGCACAATCAGGAGGCGTAAACTGAAATGGTTATGCCACGTAACAAGAGGGGAGAGGTTTGCTAAGACAGTGCTCCAGAGAACAGCCAGAGAAGGAATAAAGAGAGGAAGACAGAAGATACGGGAAGCCAACATCACAAAATAAACAGGATGGAAGTTGAGCGAGGTGATTAAACGTGCACAGGATAGAGAAAGATAGAGTGGTCTGGTTGACAGGTCATCTGTAGTGCCTCAACGGCAACTGCCACGAGGCAGGTGAAGGAAGGAAGGAAGGAAGGAAGGTGAAATGACTTATCATTTTACAGATTAAATCCTTCACATCCTGTCAACTGTCAAAGAGTCATGAAGAAACTGACTTATTTACAAAGAAACGGATATGCATTGTGGTGCATTTAATTTTTGTACATAATCTATTATATCAAGGGAAGATGCCTGTGTTTGTGTTAGCTTGTGTGTATGTTTGTTTGTATGTCTACTAAAAACTTTCGTCATCCGCATCCGACCAGGTCGAAACTGAAACCATCTGAAAGGGCAATGCCTAATTAAAACAAAAACAACAAAAAATTTCATTTACATCTTTTAAAAAGTTGTATTTTGTGTGTGTTTAAACATAGTTAAAACATTTTTTTATTATTTATTTACATCTTTTAAAAAGTTTTATTTTTGTGTGTGTTTAAACATAGTTAAAACATTTTTTTATTATTTATTTGGCTTTTTTTTTTCATCGCGGGTTAATTAAATTAAAACAAAACATTTTTCTTATTTCGAGAGTAACGTAAATCGCATTTTTTTTTTTACATCATAACTGCATTTTTTTCTCCTTGTAATAACACAATAAGTCATAACTAATCATTGTTATAATGTAAAACGTTATTTAGGTTAAAACAAATTCTACTTTATTTTTAAAACTGAATGATTTTCAGTTTGTCTTCGTTTACATACCGTATAGAGAAATCTTTCTATACTGGGGTAGCATTAAAGAAATTCGCTTAAACTGGTATATAGTAATCAAAAAGTGCTCAATATCCGGAGAATGTTTTTTTTATCTTCCTATCCTTTCTGCCGAAATATCTGGTGGGGAGGTTTCCACGTACTTCTTCTTTTTGGGGGCGATTACAGTTTCGTATTTTACTCGCTACTTTACGTTTTGAAATTGTTGTGGGATAACGATGGAGTTGACATATAATAATAATAATAATAATAATAATAATAATAATAAACTGCTCAATATCTTTAGTATAGCAGGTGCGTGCAAACAGAATTTCATGTCGACGCCAGTAACGTCGGGTATCCATGCTAGTTAAAAATAAAAGGATTTTAAACAGTTTATTTCAGTACTTAACGTGATCCCTTTTTTATTTTAATGAGTGATCGATTTATAGTAAATAAAAAATAATCATGTGAAAATGTGCACACACATACACAGACAACTGAGAAATGGTCACGCGTTTTTAATAATATAAGTATTAAAATGTTTTTCTAGAATAATCCATCCCTCTCTTTACACACACACACACACACACACACACACACACACACACACACACACACATATATATATATATATATATATATATATACACCCTTAACTGATGATTCCCGAAAAGATGGAACACTAGTGTCTGTAGGTATTTAATAATTATTATAGTAAATAATTATGCCAGCCCTCTTAAGAAACTCGTTTCTCATCGTGGAGCGCTTTCAGTTGAAATAAAGTCGGTCAATTTAGCTCGCATGCATAAATCATCATATAATGATTAGACAGATGTTTAAAAACATCATTTAAAACAAAATGTTTAAATTTCAACAGTATTTCTCGCGGTTACCGGTGGCCAATGGGTTTGGTGTTTGGTAATGGTGTCAGAAATGGCTTCGTTGCCCGGTAGGAATCAGTGTTAATCGTGGCACCCTGCACTGATGATTCCCGAAATTATGAAACGCTCGTTTCTGTAGATATTTAATTATTATTGTAAATAGTTACACACACACACACACACACACACACAGACACACACACACACACACACACACACACACACACACACACACACACACATATATATATATATATATATATATATATATATATATATATATATATATATATATACTAGCAAAAGTACCCGTCGTTGACTGGGTTCAAAAACATAAAAGAGATAGCTTCGAATTTGGGGGTATCAAAACCAAAGCAAAATATGATGAAAGTAAAAATAAAATAGATAAACCCCATAATTTATTATACCATACCTGTTCACACTGAAGCATTTATCACAATATTCTGTGGATCTATATTAAAAAACCTTGTTAAACTTTGTGACATATTTCCATTCCATGGAGGTCAAACGCGAACGAACACCCCATAATTTTATTATACCATATTTCTTCGAACTGAAACATAATTATCAAAGTATACTTACGCAGATAGATATGAAAAGTCTTTATTAAAGTTTATGCCTATTTCCATTCTATGGAGGCCAGGCGCGAACGCAAACCCCACAATTTTATTATACCATCTCTATTTAAGTTAAAACATACTTATCAAATTATTCTTATGTACATCTATATCAAAAACGGTTGTAAACGTTTTTTATTTTTTAATTTTTTAAGTTTTTATTTCCATACTTTGTGGACCAGACGCGAACGCAGACCCCACAATTTTAATGAACCTCCGTTCTGTTAGATCAAACATACCCATTCCTGTGTCTCGATCCATCTTCGATCATTATATGTAATCAGTTTTTTAAAATGGTCAACCATACAGGAGCCTAATCGTAGCCAGACCCACACACAGACATTCAGCTTTATATATATATATATATATATACATATATATATATATATATATATATATATATATATAAAATAAAAATAAAAAATCTCGGCAGTAGAGTGAAAAGCATATCTTATTTTTCTTTTATTGATATTATTCGAATTTTTTCCTTTTTTTCTTTGTACACATTTTTGTGAATTTTTCCATGGATTTCTGCATTTTGGATTATTATGGACCATCTTCTTCCAATTACGGGATTTCCTTGGATTTTACTTGTACAAATGGAAATTCTTTTAACTTTCTTGAAGTTTTACATTTGGATTTTACCGTCACTCGATTATTTATCTTCCACCAGACTATCCATTCATGTGTAATCACCTTTTTCTTCACCATATTCCCTCTGCTTCACTTTTTTTTTCAAGTAAGATCTTTGACTTACTTGTTGTTTCATCAAATACTTTTCCATGCAAAATCCGATCCCGCATTTTGCTAATTCCTACCCTCTGATGAGAAGGAAAGTATTTCTTCGAAACTCCGCGGATTAAAGACTATCCACTTATCTAGTGTTTCCTTTTCAGATTAAATATGTTCTTAACTCATTTCAAAGTGTTTTTTTACATGTCTTATTAACTGTTTGCTCGTCTCTCTCTCTCTCTGTCTCTCTGTCTCTCTCTCTCTCTATATATATATATATGTATATTTAGCCAGTAGAGTTTAGTTTCCTAGAAGTACAGCCAATGAAGCAACATGTGTCTACCAAAGAGTGCTCAATGAGTAAACAGAGCAGGTATATTAAATTTATTTATACAAACATTGATGGCTACATATGTGCATACATGTTTCTGTAATCACCCGCGTTGGGGGATTACAGAAACATGTATGCACACGGTTCTCGACGATAATTCTCGGCCTGAAGACGTAATCCCCCAACGCGGGTGATTACAGAAACATGTATGCACATATGTAGCCATCAATGTTTGTATAAATAAATTAAATATGTATATATATATATATATATATCAATTCCTCAGCGTATGTTCCCAATATAAAGAAATATTAAAGAATCTACATAATCATTTCAAGTATAGGTATAGGTAAACCTTCTGAAGAACCCAATGAAAGTAGTCCTAAATCCTTAAACGACTTAGTCTAGTGTATTCATAGAGGGCAATAAAGTGTCTTAAAAATTCAAGTATATGCAATTTAATTTAATTTAAATTATTTCTATAAAATTTTCAGTGGAAAAAGTGATACTGGTCCGTAATTCTAATTGCTATTAGGTACTTTTGGGGGCAACGCATATATCAAGAACTTCAAATATACCCCCTTCGGCTGAAACTTGAATTATTGTATATCACATTTTCTGGGGAAAAAAACAGTGAAAGTTCTCCCGAAGTTCTACGTACCTCCTATCTTCTGAATCCCTATGTGCTACCCTCTTAGGTACCTATACATGAATTGCACCCATTTTAGCATTAAATACAAATATCTTATTTTAAGGAAATTTAAAGCATATGCATAAGATACGAATTTATAGAATTTTATAATTCTTCATCTTTCTATATTAGATGGTGAAATAAAACATTTTAAAAATAGCAAAAATATTGTGTTATTAGTATACTGAAAAATACTCCTTATTAAATTCAGTGTGACGTTAGTTATACCGTTGTTTTTAAATCCGGTAAAACTTATGTCAAACTACACTACTTTCAGACTCTGTGATCATTAGGGCTAGGACAACAGCATATTCTTTTCATTGTATTGACTCTCGAGTTTGCATCCGTTGATATCTTATATGCTTTTATATAAAATGATGTGGTTTTCGGTTGATTAACACTGTCTAAGTTTTTCGGATACATGCTCAAGAGTCAAAACAATGAAAAGAATATGCTGTTGTCATAGCCCTAGTGATCACGTAAATAAGTTGTATAAACAGAATTACTTTACGCGATTTTCATAAAATTGTGTATTCTTATATAATAATAGCAGGGAGACCCGGCGTTGTTCGGGATTGTATGATGATCAAGTAATGTTTCACACTCCCATCTTTTTATTGTCATCGAAATCGGTGAAATTGACCATTATTTAATCAAATCGATTAATTTCCTGCTCTAGTTGGAGACATATCGCGGTGAACCGTGAGAAACTTTCACATGCCGTCACAGTCTAGAATGCATTGTAGCCTACATTTCACTGTAGAGAACCTACTGTTAATTTTATAAATTGATTTTTAATTGTATTTTCACCCCAAACAAGGCATAGTGCCACTTTGATGTAAGGGGGCTACTATCTGAAACATGATTTTCAGGGATATTATGGAGGGAGTTGAGCAGTTGTCTGTTTACATTACAATGAGCTTCTGCATGTCAGTACAGTCCGGAAAGCAGGAAACCGGAATGGGATTCCAAAGTCTAGCAGTTCTAGGGAAGGAACTATTAGAGTAGAATGCTTTCTTACATCTAGAGATTTCTACTGTGTAGGGGTGAGATTTTGCTGTTTGTCGGGTTTGTCGAGGGCATTTACGTCTAGGAAGGGACAAGGGTTTGTGGTTCGTCAGAACACATACCATTAAAATACTTGTAAAACAGGCAGAGGGAGGCAGAATTTCGTCGATGAGACAGCGTTTGAAGGCTGTCTGATAGTGCAGGACCTATTAGGTTGGCAACTCTCTTTTAGACCATGTCTAAGAGGGAGCAGCAGCTCAAATGTGGCAACAATACTCCATACATAAGCGAATGATGGCTTTGTAGATGTACAGGATAATCTCAGGCGTAAGTAACCTTCTAGCACGGATGAGAGAGCCCACCTTTGCAGCATGTTCGCTGTCGCCTCTGTTGTATGTCCTGGCGTGGGAGCCCGTCCTTCTAAAATTAAGGGACGAGGCGGCTAGACCAGTCCTGCGCGGCATAGCTCTACCGGGCGGCAAATTTGCCAGGGTATCCGCGTACGCTGATTATGTCACCGCTTGTGTTGGGTAAAGGATCGATATTAAAGCGGTGATAGAGGCGGTCACTGAGTATGAAGAAGTCACAGGGGCTGTAGTCAATCGCAGCAAGTCCGTTTGCCTGCGGTTGGGCGCCTGGACCAGGGTAAACTCACTTCCAGGTGAGTTCGGCTGGACGGATGTCCCAGAAAAGATTCTCGGTGTGTGGTTCGGGCCTGGACTCCAGCTGGACAAAAATTGGTCAGAAGTACAGAAGAAGGTCGAGTTGTCAGTAAGGACTTGGATTCGCAGAGGCTTGTCCCTGAAGGGCCATGCAAAGGCGTGCGCAACTTACGTCTTTCCGTTGATTCTTTACCACTTGTCAGTATTTCCTCTTCCTGGGGACCGCTGTAAGGCTTTAGAGCAACTCCTTTTCAAACTTCTTTGGAAAGGGGGAAAGCCGTATGTCCGTAGACAGGTCTGTACACAGAAACTCAGCGAAGGAGGCTTGGGAATGCTTCACTTATTAAGTCATAAGTACGCGGAAAGATTGGCGTTCCTGAGTCGGACACTGCTTGAGGAATTTCCACAACTTAGATCCGCCCCTGCCGCTGAATGTCGATAAAGGCCGGTGGGAGAATTGCGGTTCCTCTCCGAATGCTGAGCCGCCCTTAGGGCATTACCAGGATCCAGTGACCTTGCACGGCCTAGGAGGAGGCTATACCGGGATTTAGTGGTGGGGATCGCACAAGATCCGCTGGTTGAGCGGCTGCACATGTCGAGGGAGGAGGTCCTCTCTCAGTGGAATTGAGCGCCGGCCAGAAGCTTTTTAAATAATCCTGAGTTTTCAATAACATGGAGGCTTGTCCGGTATGCGCTGCCACTTTTTGGCGTGCTTGCCAGGGACTTCAAGAGGGATGAATACGTTCCATTTTGCCCCCGCTCCGAGGATGACGAGGATTAAACCAGAGATCAAACCTTTTTTCTGTGTAGCTAGGTTAGTGACGTGGGTTACACGTTTTAAATTGTCTATGGGGTTGAATCTGTTTCGGATCGGGATCTGGTCGCTTACTTTAAGCATCAACTTAAAGTGAAGATAAGATGCGATTGGAAAAGATTACATCGCATAGACTTTGATAGGAGATGGGTGCACAACACTAGCTTGTGCTTCCGACGAGGCGCTAGGTTTGAGTTTGTTTTCCCACCCTAGTGGTATTGGTCATGTGGTGCTAAGGTTCTACGGAACCCAGCCCCGAGCAAAGTTTAAATAGAGTAGGATTAGTTAGGTTTTAACCACTTCGAGTAGAAAATACTTTATTAGATATTAAACTAGGGCAAGTATCAAAGTTGATCCTGTCCCCGATTTTATTTTTTCTTCGGCACTAGGAGAGCTTCCAAAGATGGCCAGTCCACCCTCTGTTTTGTCCCTGGTGTGTTGCCCCATTACATACATTTTCTTGGAAGACGCCGTCCATTCCCTACGTTTCCCATCCCTATCTAATTTGTTTTTGAAATATCGTCCCTAGGTCCCCCACTCCCCACTAGGGAACGACCTGCTTGCTTTCGACCTTCGGGACCGGAAGACAGTGGGCACTCCATATTTAGAAGTATGTTGGGAGGATCCCTTACTAACCCTCCCCCATAGGCATTTTGTTTAGTTGTTTTCTTTCTTTTTGGGTGTATCTTAGCTTGCCCCCTTCCACCATCATCTCATCCCTCATTTAAATAAAATAAAATAAATAATAATAATAATAATAATAATAATAATAATAATAATAATAATAATAATAATAATACCCTTTGTTTGTACATATAATTCTTTTTTGTTAAATTGTAAATAAATTTTTTTTCAGAATTTGTACTTGTAAATAAAGCCGACACATAAGCTGGGGAGATTTTAAGTAGTTAAACTCCATAGTAAAAATGAGGTATTATGGTGATAGTGTCTTAGTGTAGAGAAATTTAATAAAGTATTTTAAAGCCCTAGCAATTAGTTAGCAATGTCTCTCGACCCCCACTTCCCCCTACCGGCTCCATGCCTACGTGTCTTGGACCCCAAATGAGGGCATGGCAGTAGGTAATGCCAGACCCGGGGTCAAGCACTAAATAAAACCCACGTTTGCAGCAGCCTTGGTAATGCACTCAATGTATCTGTTCCAACTCATGTTTCCTGCGAACGTTAAGCCGAGGAGTTTGAAAGGAGTACTTTTAAGTAATGTATTATTAGCCATGGCTATTAGTGGTTGAGCAGGTTTCTTGTAGTTATTAAAGGAAAGAAGCTTAGTCTTAGCAGCATTGAATGTGACCATCCATTTTTATTCCCATTCTACTGCAGACTAGAGATCTTCATCTAGAATTTATGCCATTGCCTTGAATACGTGTTCATTTGTTTTCCCCTCGTCTGTTATAGCGCGTGGTGTCGTCAGCAAATATGCCCGTCCCAGAGACAATGTTATGAATATCAGGAATAATAAAGGTCGAAGAATCGACCGCTGAAGTCCACTGGCATCTATTTCATATTGTTTTGACGTACGACTATCGAGGACAACCTGGATTTTTCTATTATTTAAGGATTTAATTATGTTAAGTATTCGTCCAGTAATACCATCTGATTTAATTTTTTTATGAGAACACCATCTTAGATCTTAGATATATCTAGTGCTACTGCTCTAGCATTCCCTGCTTTAACCAGTGCATGGTATATAGTTCAGAGATTGCAGTTAGGATATCTGCTGTAGAATGGGCTTGCCTAAACGCATGCTGATGGCTGGACAGAAGCTTAGCATCTGTGAGGTGGTGGACTCGAGCTTGATTAATTATAGACTCAAATATTTTGGCGAAAAGAAGGAGGGAGTTAATGAGGCGATAATTTAATTAGTCAGTTCTGTCACCAGAATTCGTGTAAACTGGTACAAGAAGTAGACAGGAAACCAAGACTCGTTAATGCATTTGTTGAAGAGTTTGGAAAGAACTAGAGCAACCTCAGCGGAGCATGTTTTAATAGTAAAACCGGGATGATATCAGGTTCACATGCTTTTAAGATGTCTAGATTTTTTATGATATTATGTACTTGAGAAGCGGTGATTTTCAAATCATCTAATATTGTTTCTGTCCGCGCAGCAAAATCTGAGAGGGAATAGTTTGCTTTGTCTAACGTAGAGTTGGAGGCAAACCAAAATTAGTTTCTATATATAATGGCTTTAATAAATTTTTAAAACGCAAAAGTCAAGTATCATGTTTCAATTGTACTCTAAACAGAAACATTCATTCCGAACGCACTCCTCTCATATTGAAGAACTGACTGTTGATTTTATATGGAAGGCTTTTTGGCTTGTGTGATAATAAAACTTCTGAAATGCACGCGTGTTGTTAGGCTGCCTAAGCTATTAACTTTGCTCAAGATCGTCTGTAACTTTCATTGGATTACTTCGATTATCGATTATCGATACTTATCGAACACATTCCGATACAAAACCTATTTAAGTCACTGTCAGGCACATAAAGTACATCCGTGTGAAATATTATAAAAATAGAGTTATCCGTTTTCGAGCCCATAGGGAACGAACTCACAGACACTGTAATATCGTGGATTTCAATATAAGTAAAACTAAATCCGAACAATGGGTTAAGTAACACAATGAGGTTTCTCAGTACGGATGGTGCAAAACAATTTAGTCTAACGATTTTTATTGATGTTTTAACGATAATTGAATACAATCATTAGCGTCTCCAACCTTGGAGATCTGGGAAAATATTTTTCCTTAGAAACATCGCCTACCTACGACGTAAACAAATAAATTAATATTATTTATTTATTTATTATTTTACTTATAAAACAGTAATCTTTGAACACATATTTTGCGATGCTACTGCTCGTCAGCGTCGCTTGACTGTTCTAGGATTGGAACCTCAGACCACATGTGCTATCGACCATAGCACATGTGGTATGAGATTCGAATCCTTGAACACCCAAACTGTTATATATATATATATATATATATATATATATATATATATATATATATATATATATATAATTTATTTATTATAATAATTATTAAATTACAGACACTAGTGTATCATCCTTTCGGGAACCACTAAGCTACCGCCAACTGAATTGAATTTAAACATTTATTCCTTATTAAATGTTTTTAACGTCAGTCAGAGTGATCTAATCATGATATGATGATCTACGCATATGAGCTAAGTTGACAGACTTTATTACAACCGAAGGTGCTCAACGATAAGAAACAAGTTATTTAAAGGGGCTGACATTATATATATATATATATATATATATATATATATATATATATATATATATATATATATATATGTATGTATATTTGACCTTCGAGTACTCTACCAAACTCCTTCGACAATTTTGAGTCTAAACACTTGAAATTTTTGATATAGGTTCCTTAGATATGGATCAAACGTAATAACCTTATAGGAGCCCAAAATAATAAATGTTAAGGGGCCATAATAGGGGTCAAAGTTTAAAAATGACCTCTGCGGTCTCTACCAAATTACTTAGACAATTTCTGGTCTAAACATTTGAAATTTTACATAAAGGGTATTCAGAGATAAGGCAAGCGTTTTTATCAGTTTGGGTCGAAAATTTTTAGTTACCAATATAAAAATGTATGTATGTATGTTTTCATGTCTGCCTAAAACTTTCGACAGAAGTGATGGATTTTTACAGGTTCAGTATCCTTTTGAAGGTCAACCTTTCAGACGACAAATAGCAAAAATTTGGCTAAAAATGTTATTACCTTCACCTACAACTTGGCACTTTTCTACAGGGGGGGGTCGCTTTTTCGTCGATATTTTTGAAAGTCATCCTCTCCTTTCGATTGTCTAGCCTAAATTAAAACCTTCGTCATTTCTAGTTTGGCGGTGATCGTAACAGCAAAGACATCTGTTTTTCCCCCGTTCTTTTCCTCCTTCGCGGTACGGGTTCGAGCCTACCTTCCTATTATCCCCCCAACACACACCTCCAAACACCCGGGCAACGCCAAGCTGAAATGTCAGTATATATATAAAAGTGCACGTGCCTGTGTATCTGTGTGTTTGTGTGTATCTGTGTACATTTCCCTACGCAATAACTCAGCCAATTTTAAGTCTACAGACTCGAAATGTGATATACAGATTACTGAGATTTGGGGAAATCATTGTAATCCATTGTTGGCCAGATATTTGGCTGTTAAGGAGTCAGAGAAAACAATTTGACCTTTGAGAACTCCACGAAACTCCTCCGACAATTTTGGGTCTAAACACTTGAAATTTTAGATACGGGTTCCTTGGGCATGGATTTAACTTAATAACTTGATTTGAGCCCCAAAACAGTAAATGTTAAGGGGTCATAATAGGGTCAAAGTTTAAAAAAATTGACCTCTGCGGTCTCTACCAAATTACTCAGACAATTTCTGGTCTAAACATTTGAAATTTGACATAAAGGGTATTCAGAGATAGCGCAAGCTTTTTAATCGGTTTGGGTCGAAAATGTTTAGTTGCCACTATATATAAATGCATGTTTGTATGTTTGCATGTCTGCCTAAAACTTTTGACAGAGGCGAGTGATTTTATCAAGATCAGTATCGTTTTGAAGGTCGACCTTTCAGACGACAAATATCGAAAAATTTGCTAAAAACATTAATATATTCACCTTAAACTGGGCGCTTTTCTACAGGGGGTCGCTTTTTCGCCGATATTTTCGAAAATCGTCCTCTCCTTTCGATTGTATAGCCTTAATTTTAACATAAGTCACTTCCGGTTTGGCTGTTGTCGTAACAGCAAAGACGTCAGGTTTTGTCTTCCCGTTCTTTTCCTCCTTCGCAGTACGGGTCGAGCCTGCCTTCCTACTACCACTTTCTACATGTCTACATTCCAAATTCCAAAATGTTGTTTATGTTTATTTCTTTCAGTATATTAAAATGTTCAATTCTTTACAGCACCTGTTTCGTATCTGTGTGTCCTAACTCTTTCTTTTTTTATTTCCCTGTAATAGTCGTCTTTCACGACTAGATACTCCATTTAGTGTTTGAGGGGTGCTAGGTTTTTCCATTACGACAGTAACCATATGGAAGGAACACGTTTAAATTCATTATAAATTTTACAGACGAAAAAGGGAAGACATTAACCTACAAAGAGCGAACCCATCTGTGAAATAATTAGGGGAACGAAGTCATGCTAGGACTTTTTATGATATAACAGAATCTTATGATTTAGTTCATCATTGAAATTATTGAATAATCCAAATTCTAACCAGAATTAAATTTTGGGCAGAAACAAAAGAAAAATTAATGAATTATTGTTGACACGTAAGCAAGAGTAATTAATGTAGATAAATATACAAAGAGAGACAGGACAAACAAACAAATGTACACAACGATTCACACACACACACAACTATAAATCACAACTTTTGAAGAGATGACCATTTTCCCTTCTTTTTGTGTACACAACAGACTAAATCAATACACCTCAATGTGTTCAGATTGATTCTTATTGCAAAACTATTCATATTATGAATAATGGCGGGACCTGTGAAGATTCGAAAGCGGGAAGCAACTTTATCTCTAGAAATTCAAAACAATATTTTACCAGCGCGTTTTAGAATGTGCCTATTTTGCTCAAAGTATCCTACACGGGTCTTTAAATATATACTAGTGTACCTCACTTTGTTATAACAGCACAGTCACTTTATTTCTCTCTCTCCCCCTCTCTATCACTCTCTCTCTCTCTCTCTTGCTCTTTATCTATCTATCTATCTATCTATCCATTTCTCTCTCTCTCTATTTTTTTTTTTTTTGATGATGAGTATTGGCTGAAGAGAGCATGATGTGGGTATCTAAAATCCCTAATTATCGGGGTTTAAACCGAGGGTACCAATGACTGATCTCATCTAAAACTTTCTGTAAAGAAAATATACATAATACTCTTATTTTCGGGTTTTCCTTATAATTGAGCACTCTGCTGGATTTCTTTTTCCGAAAAAATCAAATTATATATATATAAATATATATATATATATATATAAATATATATATATATATATATATACATATATATATTCAGTAATGTGATTGATAATTCAAAATTCAAATTAGAATTAAATTAAAAATCCGTTTCACAAGAAGGAACAACAACAAAGTCAATAATTTGTACGATCGTTTCGGAAAACAATGCTTTTATTGTGGTAGACATTAAGCCACGGACAATAAATTTTACATATAGTATTTAAAAAAAAAACAAAGTTTCCTCATCAGCAAAAGTATTGGGAAGGGTTTTTAATGTATGTAAAAGACACCATAAATAAACCTAGCATTAAAAGTAAGGCAGATGTATCTGGAAAAAATTAAAATAAAAGGTATGTATTTATTTGATAAGCAAATTAATATGGGTTAAAGATAGAAATGATAGAATAAAATTATAAATCTGAATTTGGTTTAAATATAATATTATAATAATATATTTCTAATAAAATTCATAGACACACACATACATATATATACATATATATATATACATGTATATATATACACACACATATATATATATACATACACACATATACACACATACATACATATATATATAAATATATATAATTATTTACCTTTTAATTCTTCGCCTTTTGAAATCAGCAATTAAGGTCAAAGCATTCATCTTGTGAAACGGATATTTAATTTAATTCTAATTTGAATTTTAAATTATCAATCACATTACTGAATATTAAATTAGCTCTAGTATATTTACCTATCGAGCTTATTATATGTCTAAATTACAACGAGCACTTTTTCTTTTCCTGTATTTTAATTAAATTAGTAATTTTATTATTACATTAAAATACACTCTGGTCTTTAGTCTATTGTTCTAATCTCCTTTATATATATATGTTTTATTTTTTATTACCGTTTTATCTGTTTCGTTACATATGTTTCGGATGTTGGACCGTGTTTACGATCTAACAGCCTCGTCAGACCTTATAGAAATGCATTTCTGTAAGGTCTGACGAGGCGGTTAGAGCGTAAACACGGTCCAACATCCGAAACATATGTAACCAAACAGATAAAACTGTAATAAAACAAATAAGAAACATATTTGCTCTAATAGTATTGCGCACTCTCTTCAGGTTTTTACTAATTACCAGTTTTAACATATATATATTAACATATATATATATATATAAATATATATATGCTTCAGAATAATGTTATTTAACAATCAACTGGTATGGAAGCCTGTGATTATAAGATGTACAGAATATAACTGGCAGTAATATTCTATAAATATTATCCCATTTAAATAAGAATTGCTCGATATACAAGATAGAGCAAATAAATTAATTATAGTGATTCAATGAATTTCCAAAAAACCTTTTTTGAAGTGAAATTTTTGAGTTTCATATCAAAGATTTATATTATTCTAAGCAAGACAAAGAATACTTTAGATAATGCCCCATCATATGACCTTGTAAAACGCTGACATTGTGAATTCAAACATGGCCGGAAGTCCGTGGAAACAGCTCCCAGAACTGGTCGCCCCCTCCCTTATGCCATTGATGAGGCATCTGTCCGTCAAGTTGAGGCTGCCATTTTAGAAGATCGGCGCATTACTATTCGCCAAATAGCCAAAAATGTCAAGATTAGTACAGGGTCTGTGGAAACTATCATTCATGACCATTCACATATGCATAAGGTGTCTGCCAGATGGATTCCCAGGTTGCTCACACCATTCCAGAAGTGAGAACGCGTCGAGTGCTCGAGGATGAATTTGAAGATGTGTCAAGAAGATGAGTCAAAGTTTTCAAAAGACTGATTACACAGGATGAAACCTGGGTCCATCACTATGATCCAGAGACCAAAGCCCAGCCAATGCAGTGGAAGCATTTGGACTCACCACCTCCAAAGAAGGCAAGGGTGCAGCGCTCCGCTGGCAAGTTCATGCTCACAGTCTTCTGGAAACAGGACGGAGTAGTGATGACAGATTTCCTTGCAAAGGGTACCACAATTACAGGAGCCTATTATGCTTCACTTTTGAGGAAATTAAGGGAAGCTATCAAAATCAAGAGGCGGGGCAAGATCAGCAAAGGTACCCTCCTCCTGGAGTACAACGCTCCGGTCCACAACTCGCATGTCGCCAGATCAGAAGCACGAGCGTGTGGTTATGAAATCCTTCCCCATCCTCCCTACTCTCCTGACCTAGCACCCTCTGACTTTAACCTCTTCCCAGCCATGAAGTTGTTTTTGAAAGGAAAGCGCTTCCCAGATGATGCAGCCTTGATTTCTGAAGTCACGTCGTGGTTGGAGGGTGTTCTACAAAAACGGTCTCCAGAACTGCATCAAACGATGGGAGAAATGCATAACTTTGGGTGGTTTCTATGTAGAGAAAGACTAATAACTGTGCCAAGTTTCGTTGCTCTACTGCTATGAGAAGAGGGTCAGGGGCATTACTTATTGCACGCCCCTCGTATATATATATATATATATATATATATATATATATATATATATATATATACAGGGTGTCCGTAAAGTTACTATACAGTCTTATTGTTTGCCTTGATTTTTACAGTCTTTTCGGATGTAACACGTGTATGTTCTGAGATTTTTATAAACATAAAGGTGTTATTTCTTTTGTTACAAATAAATATTTTAATACAATATCTTACTGTACTGTTAATATATTATAGGGTGTCTGTATAGTAACTTGTAAAACTGTATAGTAACTTTACGGACACTCTGTATATATATATATATATATATATATATATATATATATATATATATATATATACATGTACATATATATATATATGTGTATATATACATCCTATTATTATATAAACGAACATTGTGTGCGTGTATCTTTGAGTTTATTTCCTATGGACTCGAAGGTACTTTGTGTCTGGCAGAATTCTCAGATTTTGTATCGGAATGTCTACGATAAATATTGGTCATCGATAAACGAAATAATCTGATAAAATGTTGACTAAAGATAACAACTTATACAACCTAACATTACAAATGCATTTTAGAAATTTTATGACCAAACAAGCTGAACGGTCCGACATATAAAATCAACAGTATGTTCTTTGATATGACAAGGACGCGTTCGAAATGACTGTTTCGGTTTTATGCACAATTGCGCCATGATACTACACATTTTCATTTTAAAGTTTAATTCAAGGCACTATCACCGCACAAACAATAAGGCACGGAATAAAAAATCAACAGTAGATTTTTTTATATGACAGTGGCGCGTTCGAAACATGTTTCTGTTTAGAGCATAACTGAACCATGATACTTGACTTTTGAATGTGAAACTTTAATTCAAGCCATTATGTATAAAAAATAAATTTTTATAAAATCAACAGTAGGTTCTCTACAGTGCAATGCAAACTACAATGTATTGTGGACTAAATAACTGCTGGGAGTCCTGTGAAGTTTACTCCCGGTGCACTACAATGGGTCCCAAACTAGAGCAAACAATCAATCGATTTTTTGTTTTTGAGAAATGGCCGATTTCACCGATTTCGATGTAATAAAAATATGGGAGCGTGAAAAATTCGTTGATCATCATTCAATCCAGGGTAACGTCAAGTCATCCTGCTAGTTTTTATATAATTATATTTCATGATTCTTTGGGGGAGTACAAAATTTAAATATCGCAATCATGACGGGAAGACTTTTATAATTCATGATTAAAAACGTTTTAAAAAAGTAAAAGAGCTGAAGAAGAGAAGAGGATAAAAAGTGGGGTGTCAGCTGATCCGTTTTGCACTCGCTTTCTCAAAGGGATTTTTTTTTAAGGGGGGAATTCGAAAATATGCACAATTTATAATAAAAGTAGCCTAGGTGCTCGGCGTTGCCCGCGTGTTTGGGTGTGTGTCTTGAGCAAAAAAAAAAAAAAAGAAAAGAAAAACGTGATCGTAAACAGGCAGGCTCGAACCCGTACCGCGAAGGAGGAAAAGAACGTAAAAAAAAAAGCCTGGCGTCTTTTCTGTTGCGTTCATCGCCAAACCGGAAGTGACGAATGTTTAAATTAAGACTAATCAATCGAAAAGAGGGAATTAGTTTCGAAAATATCGGCGAAAAAAGCGATCCCTCCCTATCGAAAAGTGCCCAGTTGAGGGTGAAAGAATTAATGTTTTTAGCCAATTCTTCGATATTTGTCGTATGAAGGGTCGAGATTCAACGGGATTCCGATCTCGTAAAAACCGTCAGCTCTGTCAAAAGTTTAAGGCAGGCATACAAACCTACATACATTAAGAGATTGCAACGTTGCCCGAGTGTTTGGATGTGCGTGTTGAAAAAAAAATAGTAGTAGGTAGGCAGGCAGGCTCGAATCCATACTGCGAAGGAGGAAAAAAGAACGTGAAAAAAAACAAAACGTTGCGTCTTTGCTGTTTTGTCGATCGTCAAACCGGAAGTGTCGTATGTTAAAATTAAAGCTAGACAATAGAAAAAAGGGGATGCCTTTTGAAAATATCGGCGAAAAAAGTGACCCCTCTCTGTAGAAAAGTACCCAGTTGAGGGTGGAGGAATTAATGTTTTTGGGCAATTTTTCAATATTTGTCAACCGAAGGGTCGCCCTTCAAAACGGTACTCATGTTGTGAAAACCAGTCGCCTCTGTCGAAAGCTTCAGGCAGATATACATACATACATGCATGCATACATACATACATACATACATACATACATTTAAATAGACAGGTGAGATTTATAGTATAGATTACGATATATCAACCCCTTTGGAGTTATTTCACACAGAAAAGCAATTTATATTAAACTAGCCTGGGTAAGTTCCCCGCGTGGTTGGAGGTGTATGTTAAGCAAAAAAAAAAAAAAAAATTGCTAGTAGACAGGCAAGCTCGAACTCGTACCGGGAAGGAGGAAAAGGACCTGAAAAAATGTGACACGTAAGCTTTTGCGCCCATCGCCAAACCAGAAGTGACGTAGGTTTAAATTAGGGCAAGACAATCGAAAAGAGGCGATGACTTTCGAAAATATCGGCGAAAAAAGTGACCCCTCTCTGTAGAGAAGTGCCCAGTCGAGGGTGAAGGAATTAATGGTCTTTTGCCCGTTTTACGATATTTGCCGTCCGAAGCATCTAGCTTCAAAATAATACCGATATCGTGAAAATCTGTCGCCTCTGTTGCAAGGTTTTGTGAGACATACATACACACATAATACAAACATACATACATGCATTTAAACAGAAAGTCGAGATTTATAGTATAGAAGATTATGTTGCGTTACATTATATGTACGGAAAAAAGAAAAAAAATGGGGGAGAGCGATTAAAGTAAAACAACGCTATATTACTCAGATCCTAGAGACTAATTACGCTTAAACCCAAGAGGCATTCTCTCTGTTTACAGAGAGAAGGCCTTCTTAACCGAACGTGAACAGTCTCCAAGACCTTTAAATGTAATAATGAGTGAGCACAGCTCAGGATTGGAAATGAGATCGTGTTAAAGTTCGCTTTCCCCCATTTTTTTTTCACATAGATAACGCAACGCAACGTAATTTTATTTCAAATTGTACATATTTTCGACCCCCCCACTTATTTAAAAACAAAATCCCTCGATACAACTTTGAGAAAGCTGACTTTTTTTATTCTCTTATCTTCTTCACCTCTTTAGTCTATTTTAAAACGTATTTAATTATAAAAGTTTTCCCTTCATGATTGCGATAATTATATTTATACTTTTCTTTCTATATAAATATAATTTACTCTATGCCTAGTTGAAATGGTGTTACATTATATAAATATATGAAAAACAACTGTAATGATACCTACTATTCTTACACCTATTTCGTTCGTATTTGGGTTTTTTTTCCAAGCATGGTTAAACTTAGCAAATAATAATTTTAATTATCTGTATATCAATAAAAGCGAGAAATATGTGTGTGGGGACACCTCTCAACCTATATACTCAATCTTTTTATCTACACTGTTGAAATTTGATATATAGGGTCTTCAGCTTTTTAATCAGTTTTCACCCAGAAGAAAGGGTTGGTAAAGGGGGACAAAATTGAAAAATTCCTACGTAGATCTCATCGGACTTTTACCTGTTTGCTAACTGTTTCACATGCGAGGTTGTGAAACTTGATCGCTTCCTTATGTTAAGAATAAATAGGTTTTAAAGCATATCCTAAAGAACGCGGCAAGCTGGTTTAATAGTTATCGTACTTGACTCACTGTCCTTAGGTTTTGGTTTCGATCTCAGCTCAAATATTTTTTTTTTACGTGCAAGAAGAACTGTTTAGAAAAAACATAACATTCGTATGCATATATCTCAGTTTGTTTTCAGTTTTTTTTACACAGGCATCTCCATTTATCCAGGCCCAGAAGCCACTCAAGGATAAGGGTTAAAGAGTGTACAGTAGTCAATTGGACAATATAGTAATCGTTAGTAAATTGAAATTCGGTAAATTTGTTAACTTAAAGGGGAACAGTTTATCAAGAACTTGTTTACATTGGACTTGAAGACAACCATATTGTAGTCAGCTGGAAAGCAGGAAAACGGAAGACAGTTCCACAGGCGTGCAGTTATAAGAAAGAAGCTTTGTTCATGGAATCTACGTTTGGGTTTAGGCACAGATAAAGAGTGGGGGGAATTATTGAAAGTGTTTTCAGCTAGACGAGTGTTTCGTGTGAGAGTTTGGTGAGGGGGACCATAGATTGAAGCTCAGTCGAGCACTTGCCATGAAAACAACGATAAAGCAAAGACAAACTCGCTGCATCTCTTCTGTGAGAAAGAGGTTGCAGGGAAGAAAAAATGACATTTTCTATGAGGATACGAAGTCTATTTTTAATTCTATCAAGGCAGGACAAGTCCTTTCTAGCAGCTCCTGCCTAGATGTGGCAACAGTATTCCATCCTTGGACGGACTTGGCTCCTATATAGTTAGAGAATTGCATCAACAGTGAGATATCTACCGGATTGATAGAGGAATCCCACAATTATTCCAGCGGCTTTGGCAACAGATTTGATGTACGTGTTCCATTTCAGATTAGGAGTAAAGGAAAAAACCCAGAAGCTTGTCAAAACATGAAGTCACTCTAAGAGGAGAGCTATTCATTTCAATTAATGCCAGATGGGGATCAGAGCGTTCTTTTTTATTTTTACTTTATTTTTTAAAGGAATTTAACCATACGTTTAATACCTACAGTATTTCTGTTTACAATAAATAAGAATTCTGCATTAATCAAAGTATATTATCCATGTGTATTTTTACGACCAGGCAACGGCGGGCGGTCTGCTAGCAATATATACAAGATGGCGACGAAAATATATCTCCTTGAAAACTTGATTGTTATGACTTTGAATCTATCAAGTGTTTTCGAGAAAAAGCACTTCGGGTTTGTCCGCCTATAAATCATTCACACTTATGCAGAATAAAGACAACATTATTTTTAGTTAAAAGTTTTATTGCTAAAATAAAATTTCTATTCGTACTTAAAAATATTTTATTTTATTTTCGTTTTTCCCGTTAAATTTCTTCGTTTAAAATGGGTTGTCTTAAACGTTTGAAAAATTGTTGAGAGTACATTTACTCATAAAAAAAATTAACTATGAATAAAAGGGTATACGCTGTTAGATTGTGAATCTCGATATAAACAAAACAATAATATGAGGTAAAGTATTCATCCAAACAAAGATTGGGGTAACACTATTAGCTTTATTGTACGAATAGTACAAAACAAAAAGCGTTTTATGAAGGATACATATACTTTATTTATTCTTAAAGAAACATACACTGAAGCTATTTCCTTTATTAAGTGAACACCCGCTATGTTAATAAGAAAGGTCTAGATTCGTGGATTTTTTCTACGCGCTGATGAAGCCCAGTTGTGCAAAATTATAACTGGTGAACCATTATATACTTGTACGCCAATACCGGGGCTGCAACTACTGCACACAAGGTTTTACCAATAAAAGACCAGCATTTTGAAAATGAGTAACTACTTGAGTGTCTGTTTCTTCTTACATGGTATTTTTAAGAAAAATATTTGTAGCTCTACTATCGCACTATTGAGCTATATAAAAAGAGAACAGTATATTATTTATTTATATGCCATTACTATCCCAAATAGTTAAATTACACACACACACACACACACACACATATATATATATTTAGTGGAGATGTTAATTAATAAAAACTGAAGAAAGTGCTCAATACTGTTGTAGAGCAAATGTGCGTAAAATTTGACGCAAGCGAGAACAACGCAGGTGTCTATGCATGCAAGCGCACATATGCACATATATTTGCCCGCCAGGGCGGGCATGTATGTGTACCTGTGACTGTTTCTTTTAAGTATGTATGTGTGTACGTGCGCATGTGTGTACCCGTGGCCGCGACCGATAGCTGACCCTCTCCAAACAATTAACAACAAAATAAAAAATAAAAATAAATAAACCGAATCATAGACCCCCCGCCTCCAACAGCTCAAGACATACTTACCAAGAAATCACCTCACCAACGAGACGCTAAAAACTTTAACACTAAGACTCGAATTTTAAAGTAACCCCCTCCTCCCACCCCCACATATTCCCCTTCCCCTCATGTATCCCTATGCCCTCAGCCACACCAGAAATTAACTTCCCAGACCCTCCCCCACAAGTTCCTTGAACCCCAAAACTAAAACATTATCGACATACCAAACGCCCCCCACCTTCCCTCCTTGTTCCCTTCCTCTCTTCCTCTTCCGCCCTCCTCGCAACCCCCCTGACCTCATTCACTCTTCCACTCTTTCATCCCCAAATAGCAAATTTCTGTAAAAGTCTGAGGACGCTACAGACGGCAAAAAAACGGCCGTGTGGCCGAAACAACAATGTAACTTGACAGAAAGATACGGCAAATAAAACGTATATATATATATATATATGTATATATATATATATATATATATATATATATATATATATATATATATATATATATAGAGAGAGAGAGAGAGAGAGAGAGAGAGAGAGAGGCGGGTGAGGGTGCCCGGCTTAATTATGATATTTTAATTTGTCCAGATTTCGTATATATTATTGTAGATTTGTCATTTCAAAAGTAACAATAAAAGCATTTGGGCGCCATTAGCTAGAATGGAAACCGAAAGAAAAACTGCAGTATTCAAAGCTAGTGACGTTACCACAGTACTAACGTGACACGCATATGGACTGATTAAAAATAAACTAAGATGAATGTCCAAAATGTATAACGATTTTCAATTTTGACACCTTTTGGACCCCTTAAAAACTATTTTTACCGGAAAAGAACGGTCCATAAAAAAATCCAATCATTTGAGGCCTCTAGCGCCGTTCTGCGGCTTTTATTTTCGGAAGAGATAGAGTTTGAATATATTGAGACAGTCGGAAAGACATAATGAGTTTTCTTAATTAGATCTGTGAGTAAGTATGAAACAGGATTCTGCCTATAGTGTGCGTAGAGGCTCCTTTTCTTTCATCCTTGTGTCAAGCTCTCTTTTCTTTTATATCTTCCCGTTGTCGTCTCTCATGACTAGCTAACCACTTTTAGTGTTAGAGGGGTGCTAGGTTGTTCCATTATAGCATTATAATATGTTTGATATTGATAAGATGAATAATGTGCATATACTAGCAGTTCCACCCGGCTTTGCTCGGGTCTTATGTACTGTTCATAACTTTATGTGCACAGGCATATATTAAAAAGTGTAATTATGTACGGTAATGCCTTTCTATATAATAGGCTTATTTAACTACCATAGAGCAAAGTTGGTAAATACCGTAGACGTAAATGTTTTTAAAACTTTGACACCGATTTTGACCCCTTAACATTTACTGTTTTAGGCCCAAATCAAATTATAAAGTTAGATCCATGTCCAAGTAACCTATATCTAAAATTTAAAGTTTTAAGACCCAAAATTGGCGAAAGGGGTTGGTAGAGTTCTCAAAGATAAAATCGTTGAACTTTGACCCCTTAACAGCAAAATTTTTGGCCGAAACCTTTATTTAAAAGATTTTCCGAAATCTCAATACCCCTTATGTCAAATTTCAAGTCTGTAGACCGAAAACTGACAGAGTTATTTGGTAGGAAAATGTACACAGACAAACAGACAGAAACACACAGAGAAATTTTCACCTTTATAGATAGATAGGTAATTAATAAAAGTACAATATTTGTGCATAGACAAGTGTTGAAGTATGTCTCATATTGGGAAGGATAACGGATTAGCATATATTCAAATAAAAGTACATGATTAAAACTAATCAATAAATATCAATAATTTAATTGAACTAAATATTAATAAGATAAAAGCATGTTGTATTTATAAGATTTGATTTCTTCCTTGGTTGCATTCCTGCTATTTATCTGTCTGCGAGCCTCATGTCACCAGAGGGGCAGCCATCTTATTTTTTTTATTTCACTCCCCTTGACGGCTCCAATTTGCATTCCTTTTTAAAGTCCCCCTCCCTTGTTTTTAAAGGTAACTGTCTCTTCTGCAATTATAAAAGACGTTTCACCATCCGGATATTTTTATTTGCAGCAAGTCATATTTATTGATCTAATAAGTAAAAATCTTTGAATTTATAAATAGAGTTTATAAAGATTCGTAACTCAACTATTGCCTCTTGTATCTTTACGCCACCAACGCTCTGATGCCCATCTGGCATCAATTGAAATGAACGGCTCTCATCTTGGGGAGGCTTCATGTTTTGGCAAGCTTCTGAGCTTGACCTTTTCTCCCGATCTGAAATGCAGCACGTATATCAAATCCATTGCCAAGGTCGATGAAAAAAATGGTGGCATCCTTCTACTGCTCCAGTAAATATTTCACTCCTGATGCAATTCTCTACTTATATAAAAGCTAGGTACGGCCAGCGATGGAGTACTGTTGCCACATCTAGGCAGGAGCTGTTAGAAGCAGCTTATCCTGCCTTGACAGTGTTCAAAATAGACCGTAGCTTATTGGAGAGATGCTCTTTTCTCTTCTCTGTCACCTCTTTCCCACAAAAGAGACATTGCGAGCCTGTTTCTGCTTTATCGCCATTTTCATGGCAAGTGCTTATCTGAGCTCCAATCTATGTTTCCCCGCTTCGCCTATCTTTCACGAAAAACACTCATCCAGCCAAAACTACTATCAATAATTTCTCACACCCTTTATCTGTGCCTAAACTAAATGTAGATTCCATGAACAAAGCTTCTTTCTTAGAACTGCACGCCCCTCGAACTCTCTTCCGATTGCTTGCTTTCTAGTTCAACGTAAACAAGTTCTTGATGAACCGTTCCCCTAAGTAATCCAATTAAAAAAAAAATCCCTTGTTTATGTTTATTACGCTAATGTATACCCATTAGCCCTTATCCTCGAGTGGCCTCTGGGCCTTGATAAGTGGTCATTCCTGTGTAAAAAAAAAAACTCTTTCGCCATTTGCATTTCCCATCGCTATCAAACTTCATAAATGCTCACATCTTCTCTTCTCTTTCTTCTATCTATTCTTCTTCTTCTTCTATTCTTTCTTTCTTTCTTTCTTTCTATCTATATAAATAAAATGAACTCATTTTTTCCCGTCTGATTTTGACATCAATAGGATTAAAAATCAAGATATTTCATGCAAATATAATATGCACAAACGGCAGAACAATATCTGAGGTGTGTTATAGGCTTATTATTTCTCAAATTCCTCGATAATCTTAGATTTCTATACTTTTTCTGCTGAGATTAAGATCAATGGAAGTGGTAAAATATTTTCTCTCTAATAAATTCCTCCTCCCCCTGCCACCACTTAACACCGTTTGGGGATCGTTCACAAGGAACAGTTGAGAAGAGAACACCGGTTTGGCTTCGTAGTTCTTTCATGTGAAGTTATTTAAAATCACTAAACTAAGCTGCAGTGCTCTGTGGCGTAGTGGTTAGCGTGCTGGACAATTCACATTATATTTTCACGTTCGTGCCGACCTACCGTAGTCGTTTTTTTTTTTTTCCTAAACAACTGGAATGGACTTTTCTTGGTGGCCGAACTGTTATAACGTTGCAGATGTTTTTTTTTTTTTCACACTTTATTTTCCTACTTTTACTCATGACTCCGGGTTTGATCCTTCCTACTTACCTACCATAACATTTTTTAAACTCCCCCCCGTCCCGGAAAAAAACACTCGGGCAACGCCGGGTACCCCCGCTAGTATCTAATAATAAAAAATTAATGCCATAAACCCGTTCCAAAATTACTGATGCATAAAACATACGTTCTTATGAATCAGTTTGAGTTGTTGCTGAATCTTGTGTATAACATTTTTGAGGAAAAAAGTGAAACATCGCACCAGTAGTTTGTAAATAAATTCGGATACCTAATCAAATTCCAGAAAAGATCAATGGTTATTGCTAGAGAGAAATAAACTGTAAACCGATGTAGCAATAACGCAAAGTCTGCAGTGATGGAAATCTGGAAACACATATGCGTTGTCGTCTCTCATGACTAGCTAACCACTTTTAGTGTTAGAGGGGTGTTAGGTTGTTCCATTATAGCATTATAATATGACATAGACTCCCCCCAAACACTAGTTATTGTAAGAAATTAGTACTGAAACAGAGCACATACACCGAGCTAGCCAGAGAGCTGAAAGGGATATGGAAGATGAAGAAAATTAAAATAATACCTATAATAGTAGGAGCACTAGGAACAATCTCGAAAAACTTGGAAAAAAAATTGGGAGAAATTGGAATCAGAGGAATGACTGGAAAAATACAACGAACAACAATAATGAAAACAGCTGAAATATTAAAGAAAACCCGTGAATGTGAAGACTGACATACATGAGCAACAAGTGTGGCCAGACAAACTGCTACAGAGGCAAAACATGAAGCGCTACATAGAACCAAGAACGTTGAAGCCGCATATCTATAAGTTCGCTAACCCCACCCTATCCCCCCCATTACCGCATCACTGCCCCCCCCTTTAAAAATGAGTGAGACCGAGTCAAGGAGCAAGGAAAGACCAAGGAGAGAGCACCAACCAGACCTCCGCTGGATAAGTTCGAAGAGAATTGGGACCTTGGGGAGGCTTACTGTCACTCAAATTCCAATGAAGACTAATAGCCGCTGCTAACGAGAAATCAATGGCAAGCAGCTGTTGCGATAATGCAAATTTATTTGCAAATGTTATCAAAAGAGGTGGAAAGTACTGGAAGTCTGGGGAGACTTGTTGTCACTCAGCTTCCAGGGAACACAGGCTGTTTTCAAGGAAAGATCTTCGATAACCTGTGTGAAAGCTCCCTGTGAGACAACAACAACAATAATAATAATAATAATAATAATAATAATAATAATAATAATAATAATAATAATAATAATAACTTTTAACCCATTAAAAACGGACAAAAGTTATAGATCGTTGACTAAGAACATGTGCTTTGTGCAAAATTATGGTTGAATATGGTTAAATTTCTGCTCATTTTTTAATTCAATGATAATTCATATTAATCACAACTGATGATTTCTTTGCATCAAACGGATGCTATAATACTTAGATCGCTGGATTTTATCAGCTTCTTTCTTAGAATTGCCGACTATGGAATTGTTTTTCGTTTTCCTGCTTTCCAGCTGACTACAATATGGTTGTCTTCAAGGCTTACGTAAACAAGTTTTTGATGAACCGCTCCATATAAGTTAACAAATTTACCGGATTTCCATTATTAACGATTACTTTATTGTCAAATTGTCTACCGTACACTCATTAAACCTTATCCTTGAGTGGCCTCTGGGCCTTGATAAGTGGTAATGCCTTATTAGGGATCAAGAGAAGTGTGCTGTAAAATTAAAGAAACACTAAATAGTGAAACGGTGTGAAAAAAGGAACTCACAGTAATTTCGACGTGCAGCGTTTCTTCATCAAAGAAAAGAAGTCAACGAAACCTTTCATAAAAAGGGAACATTCGAAAGAAATAAGGCAAAGAAGGAAGAACATTACCTACCAAGAGGTGCTGGCCTGAAGGAGTAAATCAAAGATCGTCTCTTACAATGTGATTTTATTGTTTGCGTTAAACAATGTAATACAATATTATTTGAGTATTTATTAGTATTTATGAATTTATTTCATTTTCATCAGTTTTGCATATTCAAAATACAATAGACACTATTTTTATACAGATGTAAATAAAATCATATTTGCTGCATGTTATTTGCTTTTCTGTAAAAAACAAAACAAAATATTTTTTTGCAATATTCAGAAAAAATATTTGCTTTATCAAACTATATTAGTTGATTAAATATATATCTCATTCCTTAATTGGAATTCATTTTTGAGATGAGCATTATATATATTAATTTATTTTTATTTCAGACTACTAGTCTCATCTTTATTAGTTGTTGTTTTTCATCTTTTATTGGATTGTTTATTCACAACGTTTCGGCCAACTAATTCCTCTGGCCTTCGTCAGTGGTGTGGTGAGACGACAACAACTACGGATGGCAGTGATAGCTGAGAATGCAGTTAGGAGATTCGAAGTTCCTATCCGCCGCGGTTACCACCTGACGAAGGCCAGAGTAATTAGTTGGCTGAAACGTTGTTAATAAACAATCCAATAAAAGATGAAAAACAACAACTAATAAAGATGAGACTAGTAGTCCGAAATAAAAATAAATTAATATTGATTAAATATATATCTCATTCCGTAGAATTTCCACAAGTCATGCTAGTTGTAGTATTAGCAAGATATCTCGTCTATTTCAATATAAATAATACGTATTGTAAATAGATGTAAGTGTTTATTTGAATGCTGACATAAAGAGATAAATGAAAATTATTTTAAATTCAATTCAATTCAGTTAATTTGTCAAAACTAAAACAAACAGCTTCAATTGCCGCGTAAGGAAAGGATGCGAGACATTTGTATAAAAAAAAAAAGATAGAGTAGCCCAGCATCTTTATAAATAAACCTTTAATTGAATTTTTTATTTATTGCGGACTATTATTCTCATCTTAGTTGTTTAACGACGTTTCGGACAACTATTCCTCTGGCCTTTTTCAGGTGGTAACCGCGACGGGCTAGGAACTCTGAATCTCCTAATTGCATCCACTGCAGTTACTGCTTCCTGTAGTTGTTGTCGTATCACCACGTTTTGGCCAAATAAGCCTCTAGCCGGCTTTGGGTAGGATTGAAACCGTTATCTTCAGACAAGTCTCACCTGGACCCGTAGCGATTCAACGTCTCTATCAACTGCGCCACGGGTTCCGAAGGGCGATCAAGGTTGAATTTTTGATTTTTTAAAAATGAATTCCAATTAAAAAGTATATATACCATTCAGTACGAACCCGACCATGGAAGATCAGTTTTTTTTACAAGGAAGTCACCACTTACCAAGGCCCGAAAGCCACTTAAGGATAAGAACAACAGCGTGATAATCGTTAGTGGTGAAAATTGGGTATAATTTTATTATTTAAGGGGGCGGCTCAACAAGAATTTCTTTTCATTGGACGTGAATACGACTATATTGTAGTCAGCTGAAAAACGTGCAGTTCTAAAAAGCAGCTTTGTTCACGGAATTTGCGTTTAGATTTAGATGTCAACCAATCTCCACCATCTCTTCCATTGCGACAATGTTGCGTCCCTATATCTTTTTTAAAAGCACGTAATGGTATGTGCTCCTACGAACTCGTGCCACTTGTGCCCCCTTGACCTAACTACCCACGACTAACCCGAGAAGCAGCAACATTCTATCCCTATTGTAGAAGTACCAAAATGCGAAAATGTACTCTAATAATTTCTTCTATTAGACTGCCAAACCTTGGAATGCCCTCCAATTTCCATCTTCCATGAGTTCGCTAACATGAAAAAAAAAATTAAAATGTGTAACAGATCGTGCACGCGCGTATGCAAATGTACACGAAATGAGAAATGACGTAATCGTACAGATAAAGAAAAAAACTATAAAAAAGAACGTGTGTAACAGAGAGAGGAGCTCGTCCGGGAGCATGTTCAGGGACACATTCGAGAGCATGTTCGGGATCACGCTCGGGAACACATTCGACAGAACGTCCGAGATTACGCTAGAGACGTGGATGACGTTCGAGAGGACAGAAGTCAGGGAGAAGGAGCGCGATCACGTGAGAGAAGACGATCACACTTTATTCGAGGAAGTACCAAGAAATAAATGGCGTTGTTACGAAAGAAAAAGCGAGTTGAGTTATTACCTGTCTTCTGTTCCTTGCAACGATCCCTGTTACAACGTGTGGGGCTCGTGTGTAATATCATAAACAAACATCTCGCCGCTTAACTATCGACATAGTGTCACTTTCGTCTCTGTATCAATGTGCCTTGTTTTGGGTGAATGAGAGTAACTAAAAATTATGCCAGACTCTGCGAATTCAGAATTTTAGATCCTATCGTTTTACTTTCTATATTATTAGAAATACTATCAATCTCACATGTCTTTTCAAATGTATGTATGTATGTATGTATGTATGCCTAAAATTTTCGATTGAGGCGACGGATTTTCAGGAGATCGATATCATTTTGAAGCTCAATCCTTCGGACGACAAATATCAAAAAATTGACGAAAAACATTAATTTCTTAACCTTCAACTGAGCACTTTTCTACAGGGAGGGGTCGCTTTTTTCGCAAATATTTTCGAAAGTCATCGCCTCTTTTCGATTATCTAGCCTTAATTTAAACCTACGTCACTTCCGGTTTGCCGATAGGCGTAATAGCTAACGCGTCACGTTTTTTTCACTTCTTTTCCTTCTTTGCGGTACTGGTTCGAGCCTGCCTGCCTATTACCACTTTTTTTTTCCTGCGCTCGCAATTTTCCCCCTTTTTTCTTTTTTTGCTCAACCAATACTCTTACACAAACCTCCACTTTCTTTTCCACCTTCGCGTCACAGGTTCGAGCCTGCCTGCCTACTAAAACTTTGTTGCTCAACACACACCTACAAACACCCGGGCAAGGCCGGGCACCCATACTAGTTAGAAATAAATCAGAGTAACCTATAATGGATCTAATAATAAAAATGTTTTATGATGAAATGCTCCTTATGTTTTTATATTTTTTTAGATGAGGCTTGATTCTTCGAATTATTTACGGTTTTTGACTACCATTCTCATATTGCGTGTTATTTTTTCAACGTTTCGGTTGCTCTAACCCCTGACTTTGTGAAGGTGTATCTTGTCGAACTCTGGAATTTTCTATTGAACTCTGGAATCTATCTGCCAAACTCGGGAATTTCGAACGGAACGCTTTATTTAATCAAACGTACACAAAAACCCCCCAAAAAACATTGAAAAATATACACCAAATATTTAATAGACGTGGGTTTCAGAAGAATGATCTGAACAGAATTATCAGCAAGGAGTTTTTGATAGTCAATATGGTTGACCAATCGACATCCTGATGATGTTGGTATTGTGTATTTCAGGTACAAGAATATAATAGACCAAATATAGATAAATAAATATGATGAACACTAAAAAAAAAAAAAAAAAAAAAGAAAACAACGCCAGGAAGAAATGGACATCAATAGAAAATAGTAATGGAGTATTTGTGATTTTTGGAGATGAGGATGAATTTTCTTATTTGGATTATTCTCACAACGATTTCGGCTGATATACCTTTGACTGTGCGGACCTGATGCATAATAGATACAGTACTAAGTAAAACTCAGTTCAAAACGACACTTGTCTGGAGGTTTAAGCGTCAATCGTCAGGGCGGGCGATACTAAGAATACAATTGCTAATCGCTTAAGACTTCCATCCGGTCATGGCTGACGGAGTGAGAGCATGTTAACACCGTGGATTAAATACTGTTCTTATCTTAAGTGTTATTCTAACAACGTTTCGGCCTATGTAAATTCCAACCTTCTTCAGATGTATCTTATCGAACTCGGGAATCTTTCTGTTGAACCCGGGAATCTACACGGAATTTCAAACAGAACCCCTGGCTTTATCCAGGGGAATATAATGCTCTCGTCCCATCAGCCATTCACGACTGTAAGGACTCGTATCGTAACGAATGAAATATGAAATAAAATTCAGCGACACTTTTCTAGAGATTGAAGGCTTAGTTCTCAGTGTGGTCGATACTAAAAATAAAACACTGTTTTCAAACTCTATCTCCTCCGAAACTAAAAGGGCTGAAAGAATGAAAGCATTCTAGCCCTTTGGATTAAATAAAGGCTTCCATTCGAAATTCCGTACAGATTCCCTAGTTCAACAAAAAGATTCCCGAGTTCGAACCCAAAGATTGTTACATTGGCTAAAACTTTGCGGGAATAATACTCAAGACGAGAATAGTAGTTGGAATGCAGAAAATCTAATATATAAAAAGATATAATACTATCTGTCTGTCTTTCTGTCTGTCTGTCTGAGTCTCCATGTTTTCAAACTCTATCTACTTCAAAACTAAAAGAGTGGCGCTAGGGGCTTCAAATCATTGAGCTTTTTATGGACCGTTCTTTTATGGGTCTTTAGCCGGTTAAAATAGTTTTTAAGGGGTCAAAAATAGGCAAACATTTACAAAAATAGTTATACATTTTGTACATTCACCTTAGTATATGTTTAATTTTTAATTTTTAATCTGGTCATATACGTGTCTCGTTGGTACAGTGGTAACGTCACCAGCTTTGAATGCTAGTTTTGCTTTCGATTCTAGTTGATGGCACCCAAATTCTTTTCTTTTCTTTTCTTTTGAAATCACGACTCTATAATAATATCTACAGAAATCTGGAAAAATTAAAATATCATATTTAAGCGTATCCCCTCCGCTAGCATTATAATAATGGGATTCTATTACGAAATCAAACCGCTTTTCAAAAAGCGGTTCGTATACACGCATCGAACACAATCATGAAGTCATGCCATCGATTTTCTAAAGACATCATATAATCGAGAACTTTAGTGGATGGGTGATATTTTAGATTATAAATTGATTTTGTACTTAACATGTCTTTTGTCAGTAAGCAAGTAAATAAATATTTGTTATACCTCCTTGATAGGGGTTATATCTAATATACCTGATATTTACTCTATCGTCTGTGAAGGATCGTGACTTGCCCCGGTGCCAAAAATTGCTTGTATAGACGAGAGGTTCAAGAATGCTCGTAAAGTTATAGTTGATGACTGTCACCTTTAATTTATGGACTCGTTCGAGCTGTTCACGTCAGCGGAGAAGAGACGTATCAACCACTTTGAACAACAAGTCCTTAACACGATCGTTTTATTGGGCCATTTATTCACCGATGCTAACCAATTGTCAGAATGAGGAGCGTCACTTTTATGCGATTATTTTTCCAGCAAAACGAACTACGAACACAAAACATCGGCTCGAACTAATCGTCGTTGCTCAACCTAAAATCAGAAATCAAAGCAGCAGCATCTATGTATGTATAAACATTTTTATACCTATGTATCGAGTTTATATCTATTCGTCTAATCTATATTATATTTTTCTTGGTATATCTATCTGTTTGTCTGTTCCATTTTTTATTAAAAACTTTCTTGGCGGAAATTTTCTATGACTCTTTGTTATGACACGGTGCGGTGAACTAAGTACTACGGTATTCATTCGATATAGAGTTAGAGATTAGTAGGTATTACATGCAAAAAAAGGGAAAAAATCTAGTCATATTCAACCATTAATTTAGCATAAAGAACTCATTCTAAGTTAACGAGCTATGCCTGTTTTTAATAGAGAGACCACAGAGGTCAAATCGTTTTAACTTTCACCCCAATTTTGACCGAGCAAATGTATTTTTCGGGACTCAAATCAAGTTAAAATGTTATATCCATATCCAGGTAACCTACATTTAAAATTTCAAGTGTTTAGACACAAAATTGGCTGAGAAGTTTGGTAGAGTTCTCAAAGGTCAAATCGTTGACTACAGCTTCTGTTCGAAAATCGATAAAAAAGATTTTCCCCAAATCTCAGTACTCATTATGTCAAATCTCGAGTCTCTAAACCGAAAATTGACAGAGTTATTTGGTAGGGAAATGTACACACACACACACACACACACACACACACACACACACACATACTTATTTTCACTTTTATAGATATACAGATTACTAGCATGGGTGCCCCGTGTTTCCTGGGTGTTTGGAGGTGTATGCTGAGCAAAAAAACAAAAACAAAAAATCGGTCAATTTTTTTAAAATTTGACCCCTATTATGACTCCTTAACATTTATTGTTTTGGGCTCAAATCAAGTTATTAAGTTAGATCCATGTCCAAGGAATCTATATCTAAAATTTCAAGTGTTTAGACCCAAAATTGTCGAAGGAGTTTGTTAGAGTTCTCAAATGTCAAATCGTTGAACTTTGACCCCTTAATCGCCAAATTTCTGGCCGAATCCCGATCAAATCGTTGAACTTTGATCCCTTAATCGCCAAATTTCTGGCCGAATCCCGATCAAATCGTTGAACTTTGATCCCTTAATCGCCAAATTTCTGGCCGAATCCCGATCAAATCGTTGAACTTTGACCCCTTAATCGCCAAATTTCTGGCCGAAATCCAGTCACATCGATTTTCACAAATCTCAGTATCCTGTATATCAAATTTCGAATCTGTAGACCAAAAATTGACAGAGTTATTGCGTATGGAAATGCACACACACACACACACACACACACACACACACACACACACTTTTACTTTTATAGATATAATAGCATTTCGGCCCGGCGTTGTCCGAGTGTTTGGAGGTGTATGCTGAAAAAAAAAAACCAAAAAAAAAAACCGGTAAACTTTGTCCCCTATTATAACCCCTTAATATTTATTGTTTTGGGCTCAAACCAAATTATTAAGTTAGATCCATGTCCAAGGAACCAATATCTAAAAGGTCAAGTGTTTAGACCCAAAATTGTTGGAGCAATTTGGTAGAGTTCTCAAATGTCAAATCGTTGAACTTTGACCCCTTGACAGTGAAATTTTTGTCCGAAACCCGATCACATCGACTTTCCCAAATCTCAGTACGCTGTAAATCAAATTTCGAGTCTCTAGACCAAAAATTGACAGAGTTATTGCGTAGGGAAATGTACACACACACAGACATGTTCACTTTTATAGATATGTATGTATGTATGTATATATATATATATATATAGATAGATAGATAGATAGACTAATAGATTAAACAAAATATATACGCATACATAAATAAATATATATGAAAACAATTTTTTGTTTACGGTAAAGATTTTACGTAAATATTATGCAAGTATAAATCATGTAGAATATCTGCATGAATATAATTACACGTAATAGTTAACTCTAGTTGATCATCCCATAAGAAAACCTAAAAAAACGAATAGGGAATTAATTAAAATGAATGTTTAAAAGAATATGCAAATTAGCTAGATCTTTTGCTGGTAAATGCAATTTCACAACCCATATATAAGAAAATTGTATTTTCTTTTTAAGTAAATAGAAAAGAAGAGGTTTTAATATGAATATCAATACGCGCGAAAGAAAAACGAATTTATAGGAGCATAGAATAGATAGAAGATAGATAGATTTTTAAGGGAATAAAAAGACTGGTATATATACGAATTTATTAAAATCCGTACATATTCATAATTTAATCTTAAATATTGTTACAGAACGTGTTGCATTAATGTGATCATTATGAATTATGTATGAAACGAAATATATCCAAACCATTTAAATGTACTGTTCAAAACGAGTGTGTGTGTGTAAAAATAAAATAAAAATACAAGCAATGGTTGGCGTAATTTTATCTAGAAGGAAAACCGAAAATTAATCAAATAGTAATCAGCGTTTCGTCCTGAAATATGGACATCATCAGGATTTCGTAGGAAAAATGTAGAAGAAAAACGATTACAGCCCACATGCGAGTGAAAAAGGAAAAAATCCTAAAATCCTTCCCACTCTGGGAAGATTCTATGAATGCGCGTGTGGAAAGGTTGGATTATTCTATGCATATATATATATATATATATATATATATATATATTAAAACGTTATTCATGTACATTTAATTTTTTAAATCTTATTTATTTTGTTTAAATTATATGAGAAACAGTTAAGGATATATAGACTTATTACTCAGGATCTTTATTCATATTTTTGCTCTCTGATCATTATATTTTCTATAATAGGGGCTAACATATATATATATATATATATATATATATATATATATATGTCTGGGAGTGTTCTTAGTTAGGTTTTGATAGGAACGTCTATGATAAATAGCGAAAACTGATAATTGAAAAAATCCGATAAAAAAGGAACAGTTCGATTTTGAACAAAGTTACCACCCTAATGCATCCCAACATAACAAGGGCATTTGAGAAATTTTAGTACCACACAGGCAGAAGAGCGTATAGTAAAAAACCAACAGTAGGTTATTTTGTAAGACAGGGGCGCGTTCGAAAGAAATGCTTTTGTTTAGAGCACAACTGAACCATGATACCTGAGTTTAAAATTTTAAACTTTATTACAAGCCATTATACAAAAATAATTTATTAAATCATCAGTAAGTTCTCTATAATGCAATGTTGACAACAATGTGTTTTGGGCTGCAGAGATGCACATAGGGTTTCTTCCTGGTGCAGCACGGTGTGCCCTGAACTAGAGAAGGCAATTACTCGAGTTCACTGAAAAAATAGGCGATTTCACCGAATTTGATGACAATATTATAAATGTAGAACATTCGTTGATCTTCATTCATTTGTTGATCTTCATTCAACCCCGGGCGACGTCGGGTTTTACTTCGTATATATATATATATATATATATATATATATATATATATATATATATATATATATAAAATATTTTTATCTCCCGAAAAAGTACGTTTTAACATTGCATATAAATTCATTATAATCTACTAGGCAATATCTGTTGTAGGTTTTGCGCATATTATTATTCGCTTTCATCTTTTTCATATAATATTACATTAATTTCTAGAAGAGTCACATTCTCAATCAAGTTATATTTAGCGTAGGTAGCACGATGTTCATTCGCTCCTATTCCTACCATCAATGTAACCGGGAACTTCTCTCCAGTTGACAAAGCTTAAAAATAAACGCCATCCGTATTTTGTTTTTATTGTTATTATTTCACAGTAATCTTTTCGACAACAATGCTTACCAAACAAATACTTATTACATTCGATATTGTACATTCTACGGATTTCGTTCCTTTAATCTCTACCTTCATAGAATTCCGGATTGTCCGTTAAATCAGCAGTATTAAAATGCACATAAACATTGGAGGCAGTCGCTTTTTAGAATAAGAATTCATATTTTTCGAACACGGAAATAAACAGTCGCTATGTCTGCTGCGCATACTTTAAACAAACAAAATTTTATTCTGGTGCATACGATGAACATTTTCTTACTTTTCATTTAACTTCTTTTCTGCGATACAACTTTCTTTTGCATAAAACGTTTACCAGAAAACAAAGTAAACGAACGTTACCAGAAAACAAAGTAAACGAACGTTTTTTTTTTACACAATCCTACATTATTCTCATTACAATCTGTGCTATTAACAAGTACCATAGCCCTTGAGCCCCTGGGGGGCATAGACCATCTACAACTTTTTGTAAATGCTTTTGTAGCGAGGAGGATGCTTGTCCCACGCCCAACCTTCCCAGAAGGTACATACAACACCTTCGCTTCCCAAAGGCCACCCATCTGGTACTGGCCAGGCTCAACGTTGCTTAAATTCGGTAATCTGGCGAGAACCGGGGTGTCAACGTTATTGTGCTGTACACAATACGGAAAAATAAGTACGAAAACCTGGAAGTACAAAAATCTCCCTTTTCTTTTTCTTTGCGTGTAAGCTTCATTACAGCCCACCTTAAAACAGATTCTGTAGCGCTTTCGTGGACTTCGTATATTATTATATCCTAAAGCGATTACGTCTGACGTAATCATTATGCTTTGCGTCAGTTTTATTGTAACTGGTACTATTATATTTATACTAATATTATTTATTAATATTATTTTTACTATTTTTTACTATTTTTTTAATTTTTAGCTACTGCTGTTATTAGTAGCATATAAACTAGCCTACCCTCTTTTTTAATTAGCGACTTTAAACTATATCCGATGGTGAGAGAGTGTGGAGCCACTCTTTAATTGCATTTCTCCCATGTCCACTCTGACCCGGAGTGGAAGTACTTGTTAGGGTCCCAACTATGGGTTAAATAGAAACCGACTTGAAAGCAACAAATATATTCTATTAAAAAAAAAATCTTCAAAATAACTGGATTCGGCATTAAATAATCTGAAAAGGGTTGATATGCCGTAAAAACAAACAAACAACCATCTTTTAATTAGCGTCAGTTTTGTTGTAACTGGTACTACTTATATTTATACTAATATTATTTGTTAATATTTTTACTATTTTTAAAAATTTTTAGCTTCTGTTCAGGATTCTGTTTGCAATTTGCCAAAACTGGTGGGAACCAAGCCGCTGCTCAGCTACTTTGGACTTGACGGACTGAGCATACAACTCTCTTGCGTTCTTTATTACTTTCTTACAATGGTTGCTGGCAGTCCTGAAAGCGGCTTTAGTTTCCATACATCTATTACGTTGGAAGCAGTGGAAAAAGTGATTTCTGTGCGCAATAGCAGCAGCACATTCTGGAGAGAACCATGGCTGGCTGTTAGGTTTTTGTTGGAACTTTTTTGAGGGTATGAAATTGTCTATATCTACAATTAACCATTCTGTCAGGTCTGATACTATAGACGACACATCCTTTTTAAAGATGGAACGCAGAGGAAGATCCGATATAAATGTACGGAAACTATCCCAGTCAGCCATAGTGTATCGATATACTGTACGATGGAGAGGTACGTCTGAGGACTTATTACATTTCATTTTTATCTTAATTGATACAACTGAGTGGTCGGAAGATCCAAGAGGAGACAGAACGGAAACTGAACATAGTTCAGGGCAAGTTGTGAGAAAAAGGTCTAGGAGACTTGCATACTGGCCGTCATTGTCGGGCACACGGGTGGGTTCGTGAACAATCTGAGTGAGGTCATAGGCAACGGAGAAATCATGACAGAATCTCCCCTCATCATCGGTCTTGTTTGATTTTGGAGGATTTTACATCTTTAAGGAAATTGGCAGAAAGATACCGAGTATAAAAGTTTTTTTCATAGCGTGCAAGTGACTCTATAAGTCACTTCGTCGGTCCGTCGATCCGTCGGTCCGTCGATCCGTCGGTCTGTCAGTATGTCCGTAACACTTTTGTGCTTGGCCTTTTTGGGTACGATCAAAGGTATGTTGTTAATAGATGCTGTTCTTAGCTTTTTAAGCTTTTCTTGGCCTTTTGGCCAAGATCGAGGTGTAGCATCTGTTCCGGCAGATACTGCAAGCTATGACTAGCTATGACTAGCTGTGACTGGCAGAGACCAGATGTGGGGGCAGCCCCACATGCCTGACCATTAACCAGCTCCCATTTCCCACCTCTCGGGAGCTGGTCCCCTTTTTCCCTTCCCCCTCCCTTCACTCCTCACATTAAAAATTGGCCTTGTGCCTAATTTGCTCGGTGGGGGAGCAAATAAATACCATCTGTTCCGGCAGATACTGCAAGCAAAGACCAGATGTGGGGGAAACCCCACATAACTGACCTTTAACCAGCTCCCATTTCCCACCTCTCGGGAGCTGGTCCCCTTTTTCCCTTCTCCTTCCCTTCACTCCTCACATTAAAAATTGGCCTTGTGTCTAATTTGCTCGGTGGGGGAGCAAATAAATACCATCTGTTCCGGCAGATACTGCAAGCAAAGACCATATGTGTAGCAGCCCCACATATAAGACCTTGGTCAATGTGGGGGCAGCCCTTCATGCCAATTGTCACTATCCAGCTCCCCTGCTCCCCGGGGGTCCCCATTTCCCCTTCACTCCTCATATTAGGGGTCTTGTGCCTAATTTGCTCGGTGGGGGAGCAAATAAATACCCTTTTCTTGACCTTTTGGCCAAGATCAAAGTATAGTATCTGTTCCGGCAGATACTGCAAGCAAAGACCATATGTGGGGGCAGCCCCACATATAAGACCTTGGTTAATGGAGGGGCAACCCTTTATACCAATTGTCACTATCCAGCTCCCTTACTCCCCGGGGAGTTGGTCCCCATTTCTCCTTCACTCCTCACATTAAAAATCAGCCTTGTGCCTAATTTACTCGGTGGGGGAGCAAATAAATACCGCTTTTCTTGGCCTTTTGGCCAAGATCAAACTGTAGTATCTGTTCTTACTACATGCTGTACTTATGTTTGTAACTTTGTGATATAAAGTGGGGGATCATTTTTCTGTATTAATTTAATGTAAAATGATCACCCACTTTACAACCAGTCAGTCTCAAAGCCATGCAAGTCATTCTCCAGATCATTCAAGTTGTTTTTGAAGGATTCCAGTTATTTTTAAGCATTCAAGTCATTCTTAAGGTCATTCAATTCATCCTTAAGTTCATTAAAGTCATTTTAAGTCATTTACTTTTTATTTATTTAAGTCATTTCAGCCCATTTTTCGGTCATTTTAGTTTATCTTTAAGAATTTCATGTCAATCCTACATTCACGTATTCATTCATTATACGAGAGTACGCGACTAATGGCTATCGAACTTGTTTTTCATAGAGATATCGCGCTATTTTTGTTATTTTCAGGGAGAGAAATTATGAAATAAAAAATAACAACTAAATAATTACTACATAACTTCTATAGAAGTATTGACTTATAAAATAGTGAATATCAGCACATAAGAATCAATCTAACTGCCCAGTCTAAGTGAAAAAGGCTATGATTCCTAGCATATCTAAAAGAATATCTAGATTATCTTATAACGAGCACATATTTAATTGTAAGAAACATATTATAATGAAGCATATGAAAATGAAATGGATGCAATGAACCAGGGAAAACGAAATATACAGCAGGGAAACCATTGCCATGGGTTATTATTGTTGTAAACATTATAAGAACAATATTACAAACAAAAATATCAGAATACTATAAGAAACTCACAAGAACATCTCGTAAATATGGATAAAAGGGAAAACAGATGTCTAAACCGCCGTACAGCGCCTATGTCCAAAATAATTTATCAAAAGATTTTTATTAAATTCTCAAGGAGACCTTACCTAAAAAGAATAGGAAAATTCATTAATCAAAATACAGTTAAATTTTCATTGTCACAACCACTATCTTAGTGAAAACTGTAATAAGTTTAAACAAATCCGTTCAGCTGAAGCTATTTTTTTCCTTATTTTGAAGTGTTTAGAACAAAAATTGTCGTGAGAGATTGGTAGAGTCTGAAGAGGTCAACTCTTTAAAGTTTGACCTCTTGGAAGCAAAATTTTCGCCGCAAAACTGATTAAAAAGCTTGCTTAATGTCTGCATTGCACTTTATGTAAAATTTCAAATATTTAGACCTAAAATTCGCTGAATAGCTTGCTAGAGACTGCAAAGGTTTAACCTTTTTAATTTTGACCCCTTGGCAACCAAATTCTCGGGGGAAAAACGATCAAAAAGCTTGAATTATGTAAAATTTAAAATGTTTAGACTAAAAATTGGCCGAGTAATTTGCTAGAGACCACAGAGGTCAATTTTTTAAACTTTGACACCAATTCTGACCCCTTAACATTTATTGTTTTGGGTTTAAATCAAATTAAAAAGTTTAATCCATGTCCAAGTAACTTCATCTAAAATTGTAAGTGTTTAGACCCAAAATTGGCTGAGGAGTTTGCTAGAGTTTTCAAAGGTTAAATCGTTGAACTTTGACCCCTTCACAGACTGGCCGAAAACCGATTAAAAGGATTTTCCCAAATCTCAATACCCCTTATGTCAAATCTCGAGTCTGTAGACTGAAAATTGACAGAGTAGTTTGGTAGGGAAATATACACACACCCACACACACACAGACAGATAATTTCGCTTTTATAGATATATAGATTATTTGAAGTCGCTCTTCAAGAAGAAGAAGAAGAAGAAGAAGAAGAAGAAGAAGAAGAAAAGTAGAACAAGTATACAAAGAACATTAGAAAAAAATAAACGAAAGAAGGAAAAGAAGACAAAAGAAAAGAGGAAGAAAGAGGGGAAGGAACGTTTTTTTTTTTTTACAAAGGTGTCACCACTTATCAAGGCCTGGAGACCACTCGAGGATAAGGGTTATTGAATGTACAGTAGTCAATGGGATAATTTCTTAATAATCGTTAGTAGTAGAAATTTGGTAAATTGGATTATTTAATGGGATGGTTCATCAAGAATTTGTTTACGTTGGACTTGATGACAACCGTATTATAGTCAGCTGAGAAAACAGATTAACGGAAGAGAGTTCCACAAGCGTGCAGTTCTGAGAAAGAAGCCCTGTTCATGGAATCTACGTTTCGTGTTAGGCACAGATAAAGAGTGGGGACAATTATTGACAATAGTTTCAGCTAGACGTATGTCTTTCGTGAAAGATTGGCGAGGAGAGACCATAGATTGAAGCTCAGTCGAGCACTTGCCATGGAAATAACGATAGAGCAGAGAAGTAGAAGAAATGCAATGCGTTTAGAACGAAAGAGAAAGAAAGATGGAAACTTCAGCTGCCACATCATCACTGCGATTACAGAAATCCGACCAGCAAGTTTCCTCCGATGAACTGACGTTATGTAGGGAGTGAAGAAAACCACAGACTAGTCAACAACACGAGTGTTAACAACACCTTTTCTCCACATTAAAAAACGACCCTGGTGTCTAACTCTGTCCCGTGGGGAGGCATTGTAAATAGGAACATAACAGCGTTATACAAAATGTAGTGAGAATTACGTAACAATGGTTTCCGAAAACTACCACACATGCAGTTTACGAACAAAGAATATAAAAACAACATTGAAATTCAATAATCTTGTTTATTCAATAAAAAATTTTTAAAATAATACATATAATTTGAGCCTTTTTTTTTTACTGAAGATCATGAATTACAGATTATTTTTGTATTCTTAAATATCAGTTATTCATCGGGAAATTTCGGTAATATTCGGTAATGTTCGGTCGTTTCCAGGGTATTATCTTTTATTTTATTATGTGTGCACTGTTTTACGCTGCGACTGCGATGTTAAGATTACAGGGTCTTGTTCGGATTTCCAACAAGTCTTCTGTGCAGGAACAAGGTCCTTCTAACGGTCCAGTACATGTACGATTTGCTGACATCGTGTTCTCTAGGCACTCGGTCCAAGTGCTCCAGTCGGTCCACTCGCGAACAAAGGGGCAGAAATCAACCTGTTGGATGTCGCTACATGGAACTTGTGGATTTCTGGAATGGAACAGAATAATAATTAAATAGACAAAGCATGATCATAAACGGGTTTATAAATGTTGTGGTGTTTCCACCCTACGGATAATAATGCACTTTTCTACTCATTATACGACATAATCACGTTTGACACACCAGTTCCTGTCAGATCACCGAAGTTAAGCAACGATGAGCTTGGCCGGTACCAGATGGGTGACCATTTGAGACTTCCAGGTACTGTATGTGTTCTTCGTTTATCTCAGCATTATTTCCAGTCGTCCTGGACTTCTTCTTACAACTGGATTCAAGCAGTGCTGATTCAGGAAAGGTGTGGTTGGAGATTGCGCAACACTTGCCACATAATTACACGCACAGCTGCCCCTACAGGGGGTATCCTTTGTCTTTCGAGACTGAACGGAGGCATCATATCCTGCACATTAAAAACGACCGGGAGAATATGTCTCGACGTTAGCACATCGGTAATGCAAACGCCGTGTGCTCGTGGCAGTCGGACTAACGTATATCCACACTTATTTGTTGTTCAACAGTTTCTGTTTCTCAATAATAACCGAGTTGTATCTTTCTTACAGACTATTGTGAGACCATAACAATTAGTATGAAATAACATACACTTAACACGTATAATATACAATATCCCAATATTGGCACAAAAGAAATGTTTTCATTTTCTGGGTTTAAGCTTTCGTTAATGATTACATATATTTTCAATTTGTTAGAAACGATATAATGTTCCGCTTGCTAATATTTTTGTATTATTTAACAAATTTATAATTTACTTTTAATTAAAATAAGACGGCAAATAAATAAATACGCGTTAATAATCTTACAATGATGTGTTTAAAAAAGCCGGAAGTCAATCCCTAAAAATTATCAACATAATATCTCTTTAATTTTTTTTCATGAAGTTATTTTTATGTATTTCTATGTACAGGATTAACTTCTAAACTCATTAACCGATCATCATGAATTTCAGAACACAGGTTTTAGGTGTAAGGATTGGTAATGTCGTATATATTTATTTTAATTTAGATTTTTGCAATGAAAGACAAGTATACATGGAAAGTCTTTATGTATATTTTAAAAACAAAGAATTAGATATTAGGTTATAAACATTGCTAAAATGTACGTTTTTTTTGTATATTTTAAAAACAAGAATTAGATATTAGGTTATAAACATTGCTAAAATGTACGTTTTTTTGTATATTTTAAAAACAGGAATTAGATATTAGGTTATAAACATTGCTAAAATGTCAGTTTTTTTTGTATATTTTAAAAACAGGAATTAGATATTAGGTTATAAACATTGCTAAAATGTCAGTTTTTTTTGTATATTTTAAAAACAGGAATTAGATATTAGGTTATAAACATTGCTAAAATGTCAGTTTTTTTTGTATATTTTAAAAACAGGAATTAGATATTAGGTTATAAACATTGCTAAAATGTCAGTTTTTTTGTATATTTTAAAAACAGAAATTAGATATTAGGTTATAAACATTGCTAAAATGTCAGTTTTTTTGTATATTTTAAAAACAGGAATTAGATATTAGGTTATAAACATTGCTAAAATGTCAGTTTTTTTTGTATATTTTAAAAACAGGAATTAGATATTAGGTTATAAACATTGCTAAAATGTCAGTTTTTTGTATATTTTAAAAACAGGCATAAGATATTAGGTTATAAACATTGCTAAAATGTCAGTTTTTTGTATATTTTAAAAACAGGAATTAGATATTAAGTTATAAACATTGCTAAAATGTCAGTTTTTTTGTATATTTTAAAAACAGGAATTAGATATTAAGTTATAAACATTGCTAAAATGTCAGTTTTTTGTATATTTAAAAAACAGGAATTAGATATTAGGTTATAAACATTGCTAAAATGTCAGTTTTTTGTATATTTTAAAAACAGGAATTTGATATTAGGTTATAAACATTGCTAAAATGTCAGTTTTTTTTGTATATTTTAAAAACAGGAATTAGATATTAAGTTATAAACATTGCTAAAATGTCAGTTTTTTGTATATTTTAAAAACAGGAATTAGGCATTAGGTTATAAACATTGCTAAAATGTACGTTTTTTTGTATATTTTAAAAACAGGAATTAGATATTAGGTTATAAACATTGCTAAAATGTACGTTTTTTTTGTATATTTTAAAAACAGGAATTAGATATTAAGTTATAAACATTGCTAAAATGTCAGTTTTTTTGTATATTTTAAAAACAGGAATTAGGCATTAGGTTATAAACATTGCTAAAATGTCAGTTTTTTGTATATTTTAAAAACAGGAATTAGGCATTAGGTTATAAACATTGCTAAAATGTCAGTTTTTTTGTATATTTTAAAAACAGGAATTAGATATTAGGTTATAAACATTGCTAAAATGTCAGTTTTTTGTATATTTTAAAAACAGGAATTAGGCATTAGGTTATAAACATTGCTAAAATGTCAGTTTTTTTGTATATTTTAAAAACAGGAATTAGATATTAGGTTATAAACATTGCTAAAATGTCAGTTTTTTTGTATATTTTAAAAACAGGAATTAGATATTAAGTTATAAGCATTGCTAAAATGTCAGTTTTTTGTATATTTTAAAAACAGGAATAAGGCATTAGGTTATAAACATTGCTAAAATGTCAGTTTTTTGTATATTTTAAAAACAGGAATTAGATATTAAGTTATAAACATTGCTAAAATGTCAGTTTTTTGTATATTTTAAAAACAGGAATTAGATATTAGGTTATAAACATTGCTAAAATGTCAGTTTTTTTTGTATATTTTAAAAACAGGAATTAGATATTAAGTTATAAACATTGCTAAAATGTCAGTTTTTTGTATATTTTAAAAACAGGAATTAGATATTAAGTTATAAACATTGCTAAAATGTCAGTTTTTTGTATATTTTAAAAACAGGAATTAGATATTAGGTTATAAACATTGCTAAAATGTCAGTTTTTTGTATATTTTAAAAAACAGGAATAAGATATTAGGTTATAAACATTGCTAAAATGTCAGTTTTTTTTTGTATATTTCAAAAACAGGAATTAGATATTAAGTTATAAACTTTGCTAAAATGTCAGTTTTTTGTATATTTTAAAAACAGGAATTAGATATTAAGTTATAAACATTGCTAAAATGTCAGTTTTTTGTATATTTTAAAAACAGGAATTAGATATTAAGTTATAAACATTGCTAAAATGTCAGTTTTTTTGTATATTTTAAAAACAGGAATTAGATATTAGGTTATAAACATTGCTAAAATGTCAGTTTTTTGTATATTTTAAAAACAGGAATTAGATATTAGGTTATAAACATTGCTAAAATGTCAGTTTTTTTGTATATTTTAAAAACAGGAATTAGATATAAAGTTATAAACATTGCTAAAATGTCAGTTTTTTGTATATTTTAAAAACAGGAATTAGGCATTAGGTTATAAACATTGCTAAAATGTCAGTTTTTTTGTATATTTTAAAAACAGGAATTAGATATTAGGTTATAAACATTGCTAAAATGTACGTTTTTTAATATTTTAAAAACAGGAATTAGATATTAGGTTATAAATATTGATACAATTTCAGGTATTTTTGTATATTTTAAAAACAGGAATTAGATATTAGGTTATACACATTTCTACAATGTCAGTTTTTTGTATATTTTAAAAACAGGAATTAGATATTAGGTTATAAACATTGCTAAAATGTACGTTTTTTTGTATATTTTAAAAACAAGAATTAGATATTAGGTTATAAACATTGCTAAAATATCAGTTTTTTTGTATATTTTAAAAACAGGAATTAGATATTAGGTTATAAACATTGCTAAAATGTCAGTTTTTTGTATATTTTAAAACAGGAATAAGTTATTAGGTTATAAACATTGCTAAAATGTCAGTTTTTTGTATATTTTAAAAACAGGAATTAGATATTAGGTTACAAATATTGATACAATTTCAGGTATTTTTGTATATTTTAAAAACAGGCATTAGATATTAGGTTATACACATTGCTACAATGTAAGTTTTTTGTATATTTTAAAAACAGAGATTAGATATTAGGTTATAAACATTGCTAAAATGTCAGTTTTTTTATATTTTAAAAACAGGAATTTGATATTAGGTTATAAACATTGCTAAAATGTCAGTTTTTTTTGTATATTTTAAAAACAGGAATTAGATATTAGGTTATAAACATTGCTAAAACGTCAGTTTTTTATATTTTAAAAACAGGAATTAGATATTAGGTTATAAACATTGCTAAAATGTCAGTTTTTTTGTATATTTTAAAAACAGGAATAAGATATTAGGTTATAAACATTGCTAAAATGTCAGTTTTTTTGTATATTTTAAAAACAGGAATTAGGTATTAGGTTATAAACATTGCTAAAATGTCAGTTTTTTTTGTATATTTTAAAAACAGGAATTAGATATTAGGTTATAAACATTGCTAAAATGTACGTTTTTTTGTATATTTTAAAACAGGAATTCGATATTAGGTTATAAACATTGCTAAAATGTCAGTTTTTTTTGTATATTTTAAAAACAGGAATTAGATATTAGGTTATAAACATTGCTAAAATGTCAGTTTTTTTGTATATTTTAAAAACAGGAATTAGATATTAGGTTATAAACATTGCTAAAATGTCAGTTTTTTGTATATTTTACAAACAGGAATTAGATATTAGGTTATAAACATTGCTAAAATGTCAGGTTTTTTTGTATATTTTAAAAACAGGAATTAGATATTAGGTTATAAACATTGCTAAAATGTCAGTTTTTTTGTATATTTTAAAAACAAAGAATTAGATATTAGGTTATAAACATTGCTAAAATGTCAGTTTTTTTTGTATATTTTAAAAACAGGAATTAGATATTAGGTTATAAACATTGCTAAAATGTCAGTTTTTTTGTATATTTTAAAAACAGGAATTAGATATTAGGTTATAAACATTGCTAAAATGTCAGTTTTTTTGTATATTTTAAAAACAGGAATTAGATATTAGGTTATAAACATTGCTAAAATGTCAGTTTTTTTGTATATTTTAAAAACAGGAATTAGATATTAGGTTATAAACATTGCTAAAATGTCAGTTTTTTTGTATATTTTAAAACAGGAATTAGATATTAGGTTATAAACATTGCTAAAATGTCAGTTTTTTGTATATTTTAAAACAGGAATTAGATATTAGGTTATAAACATTGCTAAAATGTCAGTTTTTTTGTATATTTTAAAAACAAGAATTAGATATTAGGTTATAAACATTGCTAAAATGTCAGTTTTTTTATATTTTAAAAACAGGAATTAGATATTAGGTTATACACATTGCTAAAATGTCAGTTTTTTTTGTATATTTTAAAAACAGGAATTAGATATTAGGTTATAAACATTGCTAAAATGTACTTTTTTTGTATATTTTTAAACAGGAATTAGATATTAGGTTATAAACATTGCTAAAATGTCAGTTTTTTTTTGTATATTTTAAAAACAGGAATTAGATATTAGGTTATAAACATTGCTAAAATGTCAGTTTTTTTGTATATTTTAAAAACAGGAATTAGATATTAGGTTATAAACATTGCTAAAATGTCAGTTTTTTGTATATTTTACAAACAGGAATTAGATATTAGGTTATAAACATTGCTAAAATGTCAGGTTTTTTTGTATATTTTAAAAACAGGAATTAGATATTAGGTTATAAACATTGCTAAAATGTCAGTTTTTTTGTATATTTTAAAAACAAAGAATTAGATATTAGGTTATAAACATTGCTAAAATGTACGTTTTTTTTGTATATTTTAAAAACAGGAATTAGATATTAGGTTATAAACATTGCTAAAATGTCAGTTTTTTTGTATATTTTAAAAACAGGAATTAGATATTAGGTTATAAACATTGCTAAAATGTCAGTTTTTTTGTATATTTTAAAAACAGGAATTAGATATTAGGTTATAAACATTGCTAAAATGTCAGTTTTTTTGTATATTTTAAAAACAAAGAATTAGATATTAGGTTATAAACATTGCTAAAATATCAGTTTTTTTGTATATTTTAAAACAGGAATTAGATATTAGGTTATAAACATTGCTAAAATGTCAGTTTTTTTGTATATTTTAAAAACAGGAATTAGATATAAAGTTATAAACATTGCTAAAATGTCAGTTTTTTGTATATTTTAAAAACAGGAATTAGGCATTAGGTTATAAACATTGCTAAAATGTCAGTTTTTTTGTATATTTTAAAAACAGGAATTAGATATTAGGTTATAAACATTGCTAAAATGTACGTTTTTTAATATTTTAAAAACAGGAATTAGATATTAGGTTATAAATATTGATACAATTTCAGGTATTTTTGTATATTTTAAAAACAGGAATTAGATATTAGGTTATACACATTTCTACAATGTCAGTTTTTTGTATATTTTAAAAACAGGAATTAGATATTAGGTTATAAACATTGCTAAAATGTACGTTTTTTTGTATATTTTAAAAACAAGAATTAGATATTAGGTTATAAACATTGCTAAAATATCAGTTTTTTTGTATATTTTAAAAACAGGAATTAGATATTAGGTTATAAACATTGCTAAAATGTCAGTTTTTTGTATATTTTAAAACAGGAATAAGTTATTAGGTTATAAACATTGCTAAAATGTCAGTTTTTTTGTATATTTTAAAAACAGGAATTAGATATTAGGTTACAAATATTGATACAATTTCAGGTATTTTTGTATATTTTAAAAACAGGCATTAGATATTAGGTTATACACATTGCTACAATGTAAGTTTTTTGTATATTTTAAAAACAGAGATTAGATATTAGGTTATAAACATTGCTAAAATGTCAGTTTTTTATATTTTAAAAACAGGAATTTGATATTAGGTTATAAACATTGCTAAAATGTCAGTTTTTTTTGTATATTTTAAAAACAGGAATTAGATATTAGGTTATAAACATTGCTAAAACGTCAGTTTTTTATATTTTAAAAACAGGAATTAGATATTAGGTTATAAACATTGCTAAAATGTCAGTTTTTTTGTATATTTTAAAAACAGGAATAAGATATTAGGTTATAAACATTGCTAAAATGTCAGTTTTTTTGTATATTTTAAAAACAGGAATTAGGTATTAGGTTATAAACATTGCTAAAATGTCAGTTTTTTTTGTATATTTTAAAAACAGGAATTAGATATTAGGTTATAAACATTGCTAAAATGTACGTTTTTTTGTATATTTTAAAACAGGAATTCGATATTAGGTTATAAACATTGCTAAAATGTCAGTTTTTTTGTATATTTTAAAAACAGGAATTAGATATTAGGTTATAAACATTGCTAAAATGTCAGTTTTTTTGTATATTTTAAAAACAGGAATTAGATATTAGGTTATAAACATTGCTAAAATGTCAGTTTTTTGTATATTTTACAAACAGGAATTAGATATTAGGTTATAAACATTGCTAAAATGTCAGGTTTTTTTGTATATTTTAAAAACAGGAATTAGATATTAGGTTATAAACATTGCTAAAATGTCAGTTTTTTTGTATATTTTAAAAACAAAGAATTAGATATTAGGTTATAAACATTGCTAAAATGTCAGTTTTTTTTGTATATTTTAAAAACAGGAATTAGATATTAGGTTATAAACATTGCTAAAATGTCAGTTTTTTTGTATATTTTAAAAACAGGAATTAGATATTAGGTTATAAACATTGCTAAAATGTCAGTTTTTTTTGTATATTTTAAAAACAGGAATTAGATATTAGGTTATAAACATTGCTAAAATGTCAGTTTTTTTGTATATTTTAAAAACAGGAATTAGATATTAGGTTATAAACATTGCTAAAATGTCAGTTTTTTTGTATATTTTAAAACAGGAATTAGATATTAGGTTATAAACATTGCTAAAATGTCAGTTTTTTGTATATTTTAAAACAGGAATTAGATATTAGGTTATAAACATTGCTTAAATGTCAGTTTTTTTGTATATTTTAAAAACAAGAATTAGATATTAGGTTATAAACATTGCTAAAATGTCAGTTTTTTTATATTTTAAAAACAGGAATTAGATATTAGGTTATACACATTGCTAAAATGTCAGTTTTTTTTGTATATTTTAAAAACAGGAATTAGATATTAGGTTATAAACATTGCTAAAATGTACTTTTTTTGTATATTTTAAAACAGGAATTAGATATTAGGTTATAAACATTGCTAAAATGTCAGTTTTTTTTGTATATTTTAAAAACAGGAATTAGATATTAGGTTATAAACATTGCTAAAATGTCAGTTTTTTTGTATATTTTAAAAACAGGAATTAGATATTAGGTTATAAACATTGCTAAAATGTCAGTTTTTTGTATATTTTACAAACAGGAATTAGATATTAGGTTATAAACATTGCTAAAATGTCAGGTTTTTTTGTATATTTTAAAAACAGGAATTAGATATTAGGTTATAAACATTGCTAAAATGTCAGTTTTTTTGTATATTTTAAAAACAAAGAATTAGATATTAGGTTATAAACATTGCTAAAATGTCAGTTTTTTTTGTATATTTTAAAAACAGGAATTAGATATTAGGTTATAAACATTGCTAAAATGTCAGTTTTTTTGTATATTTTAAAAACAGGAATTAGATATTAGGTTATAAACATTGCTAAAATGTCAGTTTTTTTGTATATTTTAAAAACAGGAATTAGATATTAGGTTATAAACATTGCTAAAATGTCAGTTTTTTTGTATATTTTAAAAACAAAGAATTAGATATTAGGTTATAAACATTGCTAAAATATCAGTTTTTTTGTATATTTTAAAACAGGAATTAGATATTAGGTTATAAACATTGCTAAAATGTCAGTTTTTTGTATATTTTAAAACAGGAATTAGATATTAGGTTACAAATATTGATACAATTTCAGGTATTTTTGTATATTTTAAAACAGGAATAAGTTATTAGGTTATAAACATTGCTAAAATGTCAGTTTTTTTATATTTTAAAAACAGGAATTAGATATTAGGTTATACACATTGCTAAAATGTCAGTTTTTTTGTATATTTTAAAAACAGGAATTAGATATTAGGTTATAAATATTGATAAAATTTCAGGTATTTTTGTATATTTTAAAAACAGGCATTAGATATTAGGTTATAAACATTGCTACAATCTCAGTTTTTTTGTATATTTTAAAAACAGGAATTAGATATTAGGTTATAAACATTGCAAAAATGTCAGTTTTTTTGTATATTTTAAAAACAGGAATTAGATATTAGGTTATAAACATTGCTAAAATGTCAGTTTTTTGTATATTTTAAAAACAGGAATTAGATATTAGGTTATAAATATTGATAAAATGTCGTTTTTTTATATTTTACGGGGCTTTAGGAAGTATAATATAAGACCAATCCTAATTTGAAGATCTAAATATTTCGGATTTGCATTAAATTATAACGATAGCTAATCGACATAAAACAAACAAGATTTTGAGGATTTAAATTTCTTCTAAAGTCCGCATTAAATTTTAGAATATTCTAGAATCAAAATGATGTAGTGGATTTTGATCAAATTTGGAATTAGAATTTTAGACATAAGATTTACTAGCCTTATATAGATTTCAAATCTACATTAACTAAACCGATGTTAAATTCTGCCTCAGCGTTGTCAATTCCCCTTCTCTTTTCTCGTAATCTGGGTTTCTCAAGAAAAAGAGAAATAACCCATCGGTGTCCTTAGCAATCTGCGTTATTCTCCCTTGTTTCCTTACACAACAAAACCTCGTTGTAATTTACAAAGCGTTGCAAAATGATTTTTTTCGACAACAAACAAAATAAAAATGGCTGACCTGTTTACGAAAAAAAAAACGCGTTTTAATTAACTTCATTTCGTAAATAAATTATTTTTTTCGGAGTTTTAATTCATTTAATAAAGGAACACTTTTCATTTTATGTTTTTATTAACAGATTGCATGTACCCATGCGTATATATGTAGAGTGTGTGTATGTACAAGTATGTACGTCAGTGCGTGTATATATCTACATGTATATGTATGCATTTGACAGGTGCATATGCATTTTAGTGGTGGTAACTTAGCGATATAGGAGGAACAAAAATAACTAATAAAATACTTGTATAGATTAACAATTAATATTTATTCTCCGATTAGAAGTGAAGAAAACAAGTATCATTAGTCCAAAAACGTCTTAGTGCGAAAGAGGTTTGTACCACGTGTTAATCAATTATTATCTCTGCCTGGAATGTCCCCAAACACATAACTCTACATTCGGAATCCTTTTGAGACAAGCAAGATAACAAAGGCAAAGAATTACTCTCCTTTTAATAATTTTTCTATAGGTGAATCTGCTTCATCTAACAGGTAATTTATGTATATCTTCACGTGAGTATGTATGCGTGATAGTGTGTATCTACAAGTGTGTGTGTGTGTAAGTATCTGCATGGATATGTATGTGCGTTAGTGTGCATATGTATTTGTGTGTATGTGCATACGTAACAATCGGTAACATGTGTTGCTCAAAGATTGTGTTCATCTAAAATGTGCAACACAGGTAACGCTACTTTCTAAGTCTCTTCCGGGCAAACAAGACGATAAAGGCAGACAGTTACTTTACTTTTAATATATTTTCTAAATGAAAATCTATCACATTTAACAGTTAAAAAACATGTGTGTGTACACGTGTAATCATGTATATCTGCGAGCATGTGTATCTGCATGTATGTGTGTATATGTGTACGCGTGTTCACGCGTACTTATGGCAACAAAGAGAAGAAACTACTTACGTGTCGGATACTCGCAAGAAAGGATCAGTCTGGATTTGTTCAATGTTTGTATTATCACAGAGGATTCGAGAGAAAGTCACACTTCGAATTGATTCCAGTTCGTCTAATACAAATGAAAAAGAAAAATACTTCAACTAAAATGTTTCACGCTTGATTATAAAGTATAAAAATTAATTTGGTTCTTTTTGCACACTTCTCTTACATAATGAAAAAGATTCTCATAGCATTTTAGCTGACAAGTTAAGTTTTGCTTCTTACTAGCCAATTTTCATTTGTCATTGTTGTATCATGTTATTAGCAATATACTACATGAAAATATATTTAAAAAATAATTAGTCCGTCTCAAACGGCTAGTAATATTAAACATATAAAATCAATCACCCTAAAAAATAAAAAATCAGAAGAATATAATAGTAGTGTAATGTTGTGACCCTTTGGGCTTTGATCATAGCGTAGCATCTGTAATAACTGTGGTAAGCAGGGCCAAAACATTTATTATTATTATTATTATTATTATTATTATTATTATTATTATTGTTGTTGTTGTTGTTGTTGTTGTTAATTGATTCGAGCGACAGCGGGTCGCTGGATCAATTATTATGTTTAGAAAAATAAACAATTAAATTGGGAAAAATGATAGGCATATAATATAATAATATCAGTAAAGGAATGTGCAAATAGAAAATAGATGTAAACATTATTTTTGGTTTGCATAAACAAATAACTAGATTGAGTTTACACAGGCTGTTGGTTTGAGACACGTAATAGGGCACGTTATGAAATGTAGATTTTGGGAGATTCTAGGATCATGAAAATAAATATTCGTAAATAATTCAGGCATGTGTTGTGCTATGTACATATGTTAAAAAGAAGTATTTGTCTACAACTGTTTCGATACATCCACGTCAATCGTTTCCTATTAGAACTGTTGCATAAATGTTAAAATATACGCACTAGATGATCAACTAAATGATACGACATATATACATACACGCATTTACACGTACACGAATATACAGATAAAATATAAAACGCAACTATTCAAAGTGTATGTCATCATATTCACATACACATTATACAACAGGCCTCTTTTTAGAGCCCCATAATATAATAGGAGTTATATACCTTACAAAGACATTTTTTATTTAGGGAGGTCGATTTCTTTGATTATTTCAGCCAGGATTTCATTTGATATCTTACTTCACGTTTCAAACTTTGAGCAGTGGTAGGATGAAGTAGTATTTTCTTTTGCACATGATATTCTGGCCAAATTATTAACCCTGTTACTGTTCTATTTTTTTCGATGCTGTAAATGGTGAATGTAGGGGCTATGACATTTTTATTAACACCTGATTGCTCATCTGATTGGCCTCTGCCATGGAGTGAGAGATAGGAAGGTTTATACGATTGTTTTCCTCTTTCCGTCTGGTGTATAAACAAGCTTTGGGTTACTTTTCATCCTAGTATTTATTTCTTTTACTCGTATTTTTAATATGAGATTCTCATTGTCTGCGGCTTATAACTTTTATATTAAAGATGACATCTATTAACAGAGTGCGTGTCTCAGTATGCAACCGGAAGGGAGTGTATGCTTGATGGCTTGATGAGACAGCACACCATTGTTTTTTTTGTTTTTTTTAAAAGAAAAACATCCTTACTTTAAAGTTTCTGAATAACTTCTAAAGAAAAAAACCAAAGACACTCGGGGATAGTGTCTTATAGGCAATCAAGTTTCTCTCTCTCTTTTTGTTTGTACAAAGAAGTCACGACTTATCAAGGCCCAGAGGCTACTCGATAATAAAGGTAAAAGAGTGTACAGTAGTCAATGGGACAATATAGTAATCATTATTAGTGGAACTTTGATAAATTGTGTTACTTAACGGCCTATAAAGAACTTGTTTCCGTTGGGCTTGAAGACGATCATATTGTAGTCAACTGGAAAACGGAATAGAGTTCTACAGGTGTGCAGTTCTAAGAAATGGAATCTACATTTAGGTTTAGGCACAGATATATTGTAGTTTTTAAAATGTTCAAACGAAACAAGATTTTTTAAAAGTATCTAGATACTAATTCTAGGACATGACCTAATGTAAGATCGTCGGTTTCTGATAAACACCGGGGAAAAAGCTGATACGAATGCTACCAGACGATGAATTCAAAATACTGAAAATGTTGAAAATAAAACGTTAACATAAGATAAGGCATACCGTAAAATTAATTATATGAAAGAACTTTCTTTCTTTTTTCTTTTTTTAATTTATATTCATTTTTTTGGGGAGAGGATGGGCAAATATTTTAAAGAAATATGTTGTCCTTTTTAAGAATAATAGACGGATAAAACTACAATGAAAATCGAATGTTTTGTATGAGAGTTTTTTTATGGAAACAACTATGATCGAAAACACTTTTCTTTTTATATCAAGAAAAAGTATTAAAACAGTGGTTAAAGGGTTGGGGTTTGGGTGGATTTCCATTGTTTTACATTTTATATTTGTGCATTTTTATGCAAATTTTTTCTATTATTGTGTCTGTCACTCATTTTATGGAGACTTTCACACTTTTTGCATTTCTTATTCCTGGCTATGCGACTTCTTTCCTGACAGAAAAAAAAGCACTCCTTCAGGAGACTTAATAATTTCGCACAGCGTGCTATAGTTAATCTTCATTTCTAAAACATTTTTTCTTTAAATTTATTGTCTGTTGACAGGTGATCTTGAGCTATTTTTTTGGCAAGTTATCGTAAGCTGCCGGAAGATGCCGACGCGAACATGGTTTGGGTTCTGCATAAGTACTAAAACTAAAATGACATCAATGCATCCCGGACAACCTCGCGTATATAGATGAGAATGCATTTCGAATGATCGACGACGAAGCGTCTATACAATAGTATTGATGCTGACACTAGTGAGAGCAGTTGTACGATAGAAAAAAAAGTATGCTTGGTTCTTACCTGTTGAGAAACCAAAACGTCCACCATTTTCGTACCAAAACCTGTCACCGAATTTCAATGCCTGAGATTGTCTTCCAATGAGGCAAGCAAAGGTGGGTCCTACTCGACCGCCATCAACGTGCATTTCTGATACAGCGCCGCTCCACAAATCAATATCCTCAACATCTCTATAGTAAGACAACAAAAGATGTAGCGATAAAAACTCTGTGACAATCAGATTCTACGCTTAGTTGATTGGTTGGTTGTTTTTGTTTTACGGCATATCAACCCTTGTCGGGTTATTTAATGCCGAATCCAAAGATTTTGAAGAAAGATTTTTTTAATAGAATATATTTGTTGTTTTCACGTCAGTTTCTATTTAACCCATAGTTGGGACCCTAACAGGTACTACCACTCTGGGTCAGAGTGGACCTGGGAGCAATGGTAATTAAAGGGTGGCTCCACCCCCCCCCCCCAAACCCACAAGCTGGGGCCTCACCACTGGATATAGTTTAAGGTCATATCTAGGACCCCCATTGAGGGACTTTTACCCTCTGCAGGGGGGGGGGGCAGTCGGCGTATTCTAATTCCCCACCGACAGGGCCGTCTACGCTTAGTAGGAATTTGACGTTGTAAATTTTATTGTTTACATTTCCTTTTAATTTTATTGCGTTTGATTTATTAAGTTTTTTGATTTTGATAGCCACATTTTGGGAAAAAATGAAACGAGAACGTCTTGAAGATGCTGCTATTCGCAAAAATATAATGACACAACAAAGTACCGCCGTCTCCATCCGACTCGCAGCAAAATCTCACCCCTTCATTGTAGAGGTCCATAGATTCTGAACGATTTTCAGCTCCAATAGCTTCTATTCTTGGATCACTTTTCTGTGGAATTTCCTCCATGCCCCTTGTTTCCTCGACCGCAATAATATGTAATGTGGACAAATATTTTGCTAGCCAACTCTCTATTAAGCTTACTCTACTATGAAGCATGACCCTTTTTTATATAGGCATCACCACTTATCAAGGCCTTGAGGCCACTCGAGGATAAGGGTTAAAGAGTGTACAGTAGAAATTGGGCAATATAATAATCGTTAGTAATGTAAATTTTGTAAACTTTTATGGAAACTTGTTTACGTTAGACTTGAAGACAACCATATTGTAATCAGCTGGAAAGCAGGAAAGCGGAAGACAATTCCATAGGCGTGCAGTTCTAAGAAAGAAGCTTTGCTCGTGGAATCTACGTTTAGGTTTAGGTGCAGATAAAGAGTGGGGGAAATTAGTGATCGTAATTTCTGCTAGACGGGTGTTTCTTGTGAAAGTTTGGCGAGGGGGGACCATAGACTGGAGCTCAGTCGATCACTTGCCATGAAAATAACGATAAAGCAGAGACAAACTCGCAACATCTCTTCTGTGAGAAAGAGGTTGCAGGGAAGAGAAAAGGACATCCTCTACGAGGCTACGAAGTCTATTTTGAACTCTGTCAAGGAAGAATAATTCCTTTCTAACAACTCCTGCCCAGATGTGGCAACAGTACTCTATCCTTGGACGTACCTGGCACTTATATAGATAGAGAATTGCATCAGCAATGAGATATCTATTGGATCGATAGAAGGATCCGACCATTTTTCCAGCGGCTTTGGCAACGGATTTAATGTATGTGTTCCACTTAAGATCAGGAGTAAAAGTCAAGCCCAGAAGCTTGTCAAAACATGAGGCCTCCTCAAGACGAGAACCATTCATTTCAATTGATGCTAGATGGGGATCAGAGCGTTGATGATGTAAAGATAAAACCTTGGTTTTTGATGCATTAAAAGTAACCAGCCCCATTGTACCACATGCTCAAAATCAGAGGAGAGAAAATCAGAAAGAACTTGGTCGTTTACGGTCTTAGATGTGCTACCATAGATAGCAGTGTCATCAGCATGTCTAAAAATGAAGTAAGAATGTGATTTGAAAGATCATTAATGTAGATCAGGAAGAGAGTTGGGTCCAGGATGGAACCCTGAGGGACTCCAGCATTAATACTGAGAGGTTCTGATTTCTGCCCATCAACTACTACTCTTATGAACCTATCAGAGAGAAATGATTTAATAATTGAGAAGACATTTCCAGCTATACCATAGCTGGAGATCTTGTGAAGTAAACCTTTATGCCATACTCTATGAAAGGCCTTTGATATGTCAAGAGCAATTGCCCTAGAAAGGAAGCCTCCGTCGAGAGATTCGCTAATCCTATGAGATATAAATTATTAATCAGTGACAATTTGGCTTGTTTGGCTTGGATAAAAAAATCCAACTACTAAATATAGAATCATTATACAGCATATTATCTGTGTAACATATTTTGTTTAATGGTTTATTGTATAGAGAAAAAGTTTACTTACGCGTAAATCTGTTCGAGAAGGGTTTGAACCTCATTGTCATGATCGACAAGGGTGGTGAAGTTTTCAGGTACACTCAATCCGCACCATTGGCGCCAGTTGACATAAGTTGGAAGTCCGTGATCCCGTCCCGTTTGGATATTGCCAGCAGCCAAGTCCCATCCGTTTCCGGGAGAAAGTTCAGCAAATTTATTCGTTAATTCATCACTCATCAACCTTAAATAAGAAAATGTAATTCACACATATGGAAGTCAGTACTTAATTGCGCAGACATGCTTATACTCAAACATGACACAGGCGGCCTTATACACATATAGAGAACTTGAATACCTGTGAAGAGAACTTGAATCCCTACTAGATACTGTCCTCAAGTGTCTAAGGTCTCTCTGTACAGGGGTTTGCTAGAACAACCTGGTATGTGGATACTTTTCCTAGAAGTAAATCCTGACCAAATATTCAAAATCACATAGTATTCGCTGCCCAAAATAAGATCTCCTTACTATGGTAAACTTACATTAGCTTTTATGAGGAATGTTGCACTTTCTTCAAGTGATGTTACCTCAAGTAACAGCACGAAACTGGATACTCCACCAGACTAGATAAATTCTTGTCTTGCAATCCAGTAAGACCAACAGACCAAAACAAAAGATAAACTACAATATATGAAAATGGCCAAGATCAAAGTGTAGTATCTGTTCCGACAGATGCTGCACTTAAGATAATTTGTACCAGTCAATGGAGGGGAAACCCTCTATACTGGGACAATTATTATTTTTGGTAACCAGAGTGCCCCCTTTTTGCCTACTTTTAGGGGAGCTGGTTTTTACCTCACATTAAAAACGGCCTTGTGCCTAATTTGCTCAGTGGGGGAGCAAATAAATACCATCTGTTCTTCAGATGCGGCACTTCCATTTCTCGTTCTCTTTCAGTGGAGGAGAAATCCTTCACGACTGAGACAATTTTTATTTTTGTACCTTTTCTCCACGTTAAAAAACGACCCTAGTGTCTAACTCTGTCCCGTGGGGAGGCATTGTAAATAGGTACAATATATGAAAATGGTTAATTGGGGAGAAAAAAAGTGTTCTCAATTTCTTTACCAACTCAGTGTTTGAGAGATAAAGAACTTTAATGAAACATTTGAATATCTATGTATCTTATATAGAGTTCAAGTGTTAGCCCCAGGTAGTGAGCCCCTTGATTTCTGAGAACGTCTGCTGAATTAAAAAACATATTATTTATACATGCTAATGCACACACATAATAATAAATAATTAAAAGAGAGGTATCTTAACATATTACTGCAGCTTATTATTATTGCTATTGTCTATTATTATACTAAGTCTGAGTAAAGTTGACTTATGCGTTAATTAGTTTTAACTCTTAGTAAAGAGGTAGAGAGTCTGCGAGAGAAAGAGAAAGGGGGAAATGGAATATAGCGAGCAGGAAGAGACTAATTAGTAGACTTTTTAGATATAAATATTTTTTAATATAAAGCTATTGTAATTTTTAAACTAATAGCTATTATTTAAATTACCTTGCACTAAAATTAATGAATATAATATTACCGAAATTGTTTTGGTAATTTAATTTTTTAAATTTCAATGTACAGGAAAATAGGACAATAAAATTACAAATGAATAACGCTAAACATTAATTTATTATTACTGTGGGGACTCACACATGCACTAAAGATAAACTCTTCTAAAATATATAAATTATAAATTAACTGAGAGTTACGACTCTTAGGTGTGGTCGGTGTACTTTCGTAGTCCGCTATATTGGCGTTACTTACTATGACGGTTGCTCTTTGTGTTTTTCTTTCAATATAGTTTACCTTTGGTTACTCATCTCTGTGTCCGTGTTTCCCTTAATGACCCCCCAGGGTCACAACAATTATAAACAGTTTAAAAATAGTTATTTGCCTTAGGCATTCAAATAGATGTGCTTGAGTATTTGATTTCGACTATTTATACAGTGTGAGGAGTTATGTTTGAAACCTATAGCAATTTAATCTCAGAAAAAAAATATTGTTGGATACGAGACAAGGTAAAAAGTATAAATAATAGTGATGGGACGATTCCAATATTTTTCCCGATTCCGATACAATTACCAATTCCGTACTAAATTCCAGTTACCGATACAATTAGCGATTTCGATTCTTTATAAATCTCTAAATAATAAACTAAAAATATATATAAACTATAAAAGTGTTATTTCGTCCCGATTACAATGTCTCTGTTTGAGAAAATATAGGGACATTTAAGATGTGTCTTTACAACACATCTTAAATGTCCCTGTATTTTCTACAAACGTAAAAACACACTTGTGAGGGGGTGATCTAGAGATTTTAGTCTCACTGGAAGTTTAAATCAGTAAATATTTATTATTTTATTATTACTACAAGCAGTGGAAGATATTTCTTAAACCAAAATAAAATAAAAAAGATAATTTAAGGAATCGGTTTTGGCATCGGAAATAGGCTCTAAATTTCCCGATTTCGATTAATCGTCAGAACACTAATAAATAATAATATGGAAAGATTTGAACCATTTCGAATCATAAATCATTTATTTACCAATGTAATGTCTCGAATCATGGTGTTATGTTCTTTGAATTTTCGAGGTATACCTCATCTTTAGAAAGAAGAAAAATATGCACAACCACTTAGTAGGGCTGTGTTTATGCTAGAAGCCTGTAGCATTATGGTAGATGCCTGTAGCATTCGGTTTGCAGAGAACCAGAGATCATTGTTTAAGTGTGAGTCGGTATTTATGTTTGATAAGCAAAACTAGTGTTATAATATTTTATCAATAATAATTATATGTATATTATGTGTATCACTTAGATGTAATTCTAATTTGTTAAAATTATTTATTACTAGCGGGACCTGTGGAAATTCCACAGAGGACTCATTCATATGTAATATATTGATGTTGGCATTCTGTAGATGTTCAGTGTAAATGGAGACGATCTGATATTATTGTAGCTTTTTTTGTTAAACTGCAAAAGTATTTATCTAAGCTAGCAGGGACGCCCGGCGTAGCCCGGTAGTAAATTACGCTTAAATGTGATATTTTAATTTTTGTAGATTTCGTATATAATATATATCCATATGACTTGGGTGCATCAGTTTGAATCGAATACGAAACCAGAACTTATGAAATATATATATATATATATATATATATATATATATATATATATATATATATATATATATATATATATAACTTGAGTTTCTTTCTGTTATAATCGAAACCGAAGCTAAAACTTATGAAGAAGCCTTGGTAAAATTATTTATTAAAAAAAAAAAAATAGATTACCGGAATGCCATCAGCTATACTCGAAACCGAAACCAAAACTTATGAAGAATTTTAGAAAAAATTATTTATAACAAAATAAATAACTTGGCTGCCATCAGCTATAATCGGGACCGAAACCAAAACTTATGAAGGATTTTTGCTAAAATTATTTATTACAAGAAATGGAAGTTCATAACAATTAAACGACAATCACTCGGATGTAAGCGTGACACAGAAAATAAATAACACAGGTTATCCTTATCTTTTGCTAATAGTTTTATTAAAAACAATAATAATGAAAGAGAACTCTATGGTTCTATCGGTCATATGAAAAAGAAAAAAAATGAGTTAACTGACGAAAGCAAGTCCCAGTGCCTTCTGCAAGAGCATATATACCATATGTAATGTATCAAAATAGTTACCTCCCCTTGGTTAGCAGCCATAATGGCCTAAATGTGTACACTTTCACTGTTAGGTAAATAACGTACGAACACACGCACACTCATGGCTGTCCAACAGCTGATTTAATATTTTTAATTCTTCCTTTGAAGATTGTAATGCTGCGTATGGAGCAGCCAAACCAGCTGCCAAAATTGCCATGGTTTGGCTACCCCTTACCCAGTGTTGTATCAAACGATTAGACGCGTTCTAAACAGAATCAGCGCCTTTAGCAACGCGTTCATTAGTAATAAGCGTTTTTTGAAAGAGGACCGTACGGTCCTTGTAAGCGTTAAAGACTTAAACAACACTAAGCCGTTTGATCGGATTACAAGTGTGATGAATGAAAAATAAACTGTAGCGTTTATACATTTAGAATTTATATATCTTAAAGATGTGAGCTATATTATAAAAATGTATGTAATTTGAATTGTTTTTTTTTTTTTACTGAAGATAATACATCCAGATTATATGCGTATTTAATTATTTACAATTATTTCTATTATTTGAAAAAATGATAATGCATATAATTTTATTTAAAAAATTTTTTTTTACTGAAGTTCATCACATATGGATTTCAGGTATATTTGATTAAATATCGATTATTAATTGAAAATGTGTGAATTGCCTCTGTTCGTGAAACAGTACATCGAAGTGAGAAAAGGATGACCTGGACCAGTTTGTAGGTGAGAATTACCTGTTTGAAAAGCCACAAGTGAGATTGTTTTATAGATTACTAGCTTGGGTGGCCGGCGTTGCCCGGGTGTTTGGAGGTGTGTGTTGAGCAAAAAAAAACAAAAAAACAAAGTGCAGGCATGCTCGAACTCGTGACGCGAAGGCGAAAGAGATAGTGAAAAAAAAAAACTGACGTCTTACCGCTACGCCATGACGCGACCGGAAGTTCGGAACATTGAAATTAAGTAAAGTAATTGCAACCGATACGATGACTTTCAAAAAATGGCGACGCAAAAAAACAAAACAAAACAAAACAAAAACAATAAAAAACTACACTTCTTGTAGAAAACTGCCCAGTTGAGAGTGACTAATGTTTTTAGAAATTGTTTGATATTTGTCGTCCAAAGGGCCCAGCTTAAAAACGATACCGATCTCGTGAAAATCCATCGCCTGTGTCCAAAGTTTTAGGCATACATACATACATACATACATACATACATACATACATTTAAACAGACAGAGGAGATTTATATTATAGAAGATTATTTGAAGTCGCTCTGTAAGAAGAAGAAGAACAACAACAACAAGAGTAGAACAAGTATACGAAGAATAACGAAAAAAAATAGAAACGAAAGAAGGAAAAAAGAAAATAACAAAAGAAGAAGAAAAAGGAGGAAGATGTGAGCTGCGGATACTGACCTGTCAATCATCTGACTCAAGTCACTTGTTAAGCCTTGGAAAATAAGTGTCGGTCCATCGCTTCCCTCGTAGAAAGTATCAGGATTGAAGAAAATTGAACTCAATGCATATTCTATGTCTCCAATTGTGATGGTGGATCGAACTGCAGAATGGCTGCTAAAGACACCGGCGGCGGCGAAACTGTTACGGGTGTTAGGATTGATGTTGCGTGCGTACCGGGTAGTTCCATTGAAGAGAGGTTTTAAGTTGAAAAGCTCCATATTATTATTACCTAAAATTTTCGGTAAGTATTCCCCATAGGAAATATGTTGTATTTCGGCAATCACAATACGCCTGGCCTCTTGGAATATAATCTCATCTGTCCAGTTAGTATGAGCGGCACTTAGGGCATCGGCAATACGGTTGTGTTCACGGAAGAAAATAGTGTGAAATGCCATCAAAACCGGTCCAAAATTTACACGACGGTCACCTGGTAAAAGAAAATAGATATAAAAATAGCGATTCGTTAAATGTACTATTCTCCCATGCATTAAAATATGATAATTTGTTAAACATTAAGCATTGAATTAATTACATTATTTTTTAAAACTTTAACTAGACTCATCGAATTAATTACAATTATATCTCGGCAAAGACTTGTTGAATTAGCACTCATTATAATTGCTAACACAATTAAGCAAGGTAGCGGCTTCTACAATTTATTCGCTTTAATCAGCAAACCCGTAAGATAAAAAAGAATTTGAATTTAGATCCAGGTTAACTACTTTCCAGCACAAAGTATATTGATGATAAAATTTAAAAAGAAAAAAAAAACATTGATTCTATTTCGTAAACGCAGCAAGCATTTTGAATTCTAGCGACAGAGGCCACTGCTCTTCATCAAGGCCAGTCTTTTAATATTAAGGTTAAAACACCCGTCTAGCTGAAACCACTGTCAGTAATTTTCCCCACTTTTTATCTGTGCCTAAATCAAAACTTAGATTCAATAAACAAAGCTTCTTTCTTAGAAGTGCATGCCTGTGGAACTCTCTTCCGTTTGCCTGTTTCCCACCTGACTACAACTTGGATATCTTCAAGTCCAACATAAACAAGTTCCTGATGAACCGTCTCCTTAAGTAAGACACTTTATCAGGTCTCCATTACTAACGATTACTACAATATTGTCCCATTGATTACTGTACACGCAATAACCCTTATACCCGCGTGGCCCCCGGGCATTGATAAGTGGTGACTTTTATGTAAAAAACAAGACTGGTCCCGATAAAGTACGGTGGCCTCTGTCGCCTGATAATATCTTTTTAGATTGAAACAGTAAATTTATTGTAGCGACAAATGATAATTTTGTTTACTTTTGTAATTGAATAAAGTAATATATATATATATATATATATATATATATATATATATATATATATATATAGTGTAGTATAATCATTTTTCAAGTTCCAAATATCAAGTCTTCTCAGTTGATAATTTATTACTTTTCAAAAGGTAATCATTACAGTATTGTTTCGTATTGCGATTAAGAAATCTGCAAAATTATGTTATTGCTACATATTTAGTCACGTACTCATCAGATATTTACTTAAAAAAACAACTTAAAAAAACAATATTGTGGACAACTTACGTTGTTCACGCAGCCGACACAGCCTGCCGTTTCTTTTTGCTTCGAAGATTATATAACAAGATGCAAGTAGTTCAGGCTAGTAAGTTTCAGAAAAGATACCACCCTATTAATGTCTTTTGTTTTTAAGAGAAATAAAACATTTTAATGTAAAATCCTACTAGACTGAAACATTTAGTTCCTTGTGTTCACGCTGGTAATATTTAACAGTTTACTAATCATAAAGGAATATGAATCAATATTAAAGTTAATCTATTATACAAAGGACAATTGTCTGTGTGTAGGTATTTTTGTATAGCCAGTAAAAAGTTGAGCAGTACAAAACAAACACCCATAAGGTTGATATATTTGTGATTAATATCTAAAATATAGAAAACATTAATTATTTGGGGGGTCAATTGAGCTAGGTTTCCTCGGTCGGGAAACGTCAGTTTTTTAAACCTTTTTCAATGTTATCGATTACATAAAAAAGATGGGAATGACTTATATTAATATTCTGTAAGATGCATTTAAACAGGAGAGAGGAATAGGCTGGACAAAGGTGAAAATACAATAAGAGAGAAAGATTAATTGAGAGAGGTAGGGAGATTGGAGTTTTAATGTAAAGATTCTGCGCCCACTAGCCTTGCTAGTAAATCTATGAAAAAGGTAAAATATACAAAAATTTAACATATATAAAATTGCGTTGTAAAATATTTTAAAAAATACATTGTCTAACGGTTATTATTTTTAATAATTCAAATATATATATATATATATATATATATATATATATATATATATATATATATATATATATATATAAGCGAGATAAACACTGATAGAATTCAGATGAAAAATCCTGATAGATATTACTTGAACTAATACTTTCAAGGTGATCCTAGCCAAAAAGTAAAAGCTCAATATTCAAGAATAGAGCAATATATACGTTTGGTGGTTAAATTTTAAATTCTGAAAAAACAACATATAGACACATATATTCGAGTTAAGAATTTATTTAACAATTCCTTTTGTCAAGCAATAAATTCTTAATTCGAATATGTGTCTATATGTTGTTTTTTCAGAATTTAAAATTTAACCACCAAACTAAGGAAGAGATCGATTTTCAATATTTTTCCATGAATTTTTGTTAATTTTAACTGAAGATTTCTATTTTGGAGATCATTATTATTATAGCATATAATAATAAGTGGAAAAATTAATCTTAAATATGGTAGAACCGCATCTTGGTGAGGATATAAAAAACCGAAGTGCAGGATTAAGGCAGTCCAAAATGACTTACAAGCAGAAGTGAAAACATCTCCTTCTATAGTAAAGCGAATTGGTCGAAGGTTCGAAGTCAAATGCTTGGTGAAAGGGAAATCTGAATCTGGTCGCCCTAGAGTATTCACTTTGAAGGACGACCACAGGCTTAAAGTAACTGCTTTGAAGGATCGAAACAAAACTTATGTTGACCATAGCAAAGAATTCAAAACAGAGGCTGGAAATTCTCTTTCTAGATATACAATATCTAGACGAATGAAAGAAATGGAGTTTTCCTCTAAAAGGTGTATAAAGAAGCCATTTTTATCTAAGAAGAACATCAATGATAGAAAGAGATTTTTCTCGTATTATGGCAAGAAAGATACAGACGGGTTCAGGAATGTTTTTTGGTTAGATGAATCAAGATTTTGTCTTGTTATTGATGCTACCGATGCTCTAGAATGGTGCAATCGAAGAACTGGAGAAAGATTTTCACCAAGTTGCATAAAAACGACAGTTAAACACGGGAATGGAGGGATAATCGTATGGGGAACTTTTACTGCAGCAGGAGTTGGGGAACATATTAGATGTGAGAAGTCAATCAATGCAAAGGAATACATTCGAATATTAGAAACAGGACTGTTACTAAGTATTCAGAAGCTGGGAATATTTCAGAATATTATTTTTCAACACGTTAATGCCCCTGCACACACTGCTAAAGTAAAAAAATGGTTTTCTGATAATTCAATTAATGTGCTATTTTGGCCAGGTCAAAGCCCCGATTTAAACCGAATTGAGAATATTTGGTTCATAATATCTCATGCATTGGATGGCAGAACTTTTTAAAACAATGACAAACTGTGGGAAGCTGTGCAAAGCGAATGGAATATCATCTCCTCTTCACAGTGTTTCACTTTGGTTGAGAGCAAGTCTAAAAGGATTGATGTTTTAAAGAAATCAAAAGGGAATGCGATTCCATTCTAAGCATTTATTAAAGTAAATGTCTTGTTCTGTGTTATTAGTCTCGTTTAAGTTTCCTTGTTCAATTGTTCTTTGTTCAATATTAGCTTTTAGGGCAATAAAATATATAAAATCTGTTTGGCCCATTTTTTTTTGTTCACGAGTATATATATATATATATATACATATATATATATATATATGTGTGTGTGTGTGTGTGTGTGTGGGTGTGTGGGTGTGTGTGTATATATGTGTATATGTGTATATATATATATATATATATATATATATATATATATATATATATATATATATATATATATATATACGAGGTGCGTTCCAGAAGTAACACCTCCTATTTCTTTATTCTGTCTGAATGGATCAGAGGTGATTTCTAATAGCATTATTATGATATCTGAACTTATCATTCATTCATGACCTGAAAGTTTAATTTCTCTGGTGCACATATTGACGATGTGAGACTCTAAGAAAGAAGCCCCTATCATTGACGTGCGTGAGAAGCAGAAATGCGTCATTGAATCCCTGGCAAAAGTGTATTAAGACTGATGGTTAATATGTAGAAAGTGTATTAAGACTGATGGTTAATATGTAGAAAGTGTATTAAGACTGATGGTTAATATGTAGAAAGTGTATTAAGACTGATGGTTAATATGTAGAAAAAACATATTCTGGAGCGTTAAAGGTCGCTGAGCATTAAGGGTCATATATCGTTGAGAAATGTAAGTTCAAAATATTTTATAAAAATTGATTTAATTGATGCTTCTCATCTAGCGATGATTATTTTTAATAATTCAAATTTCAAATATATATATATATATATATATATATATATATATTTGTACGTATACAGACTAATATCGTTTTGAAATAATCACGTTATTATTTTTAACATGGAGAAGGTTGTTGGTTGTATTTGTTTTACGGCATATCAACCCTTTTCAGATTATTTAACGCCGAATCCAGTGACTTTGAGAAAAAAAATTTAATACAATTTTTTTTTTCAAGTCGGTTTCTATTTAACCCATAATTGGGACCCTAGCAGGTACTACCATTCCGGGTAAGAGTGGACCTGGGAGCAATGGTAATTTACGGATGGCTCCACACTCCCCTAAATCCCGCAAGCTTGGGCCTCACCATCGGATATAGTTTAAGGTCATATCCAAGACCACATGGAGAAGGCGTTTTGTAACCATTATATACTTTCGCCTAAAATGTTTATAAGCAAACTAGCTGTATATACCTGGGGTTTTCAAGTCGAAACATATTGTCAGGTGGAGGGTTTAGTCATATATACTGAATATTCTAACCAGTTACGATTTTATTGGAATTGGATCACATGTTAGATTTATGGAAACATAAAACACACCGATCTTCGTTTATAAAATTCAATACTCTTATACCTTAAAGGGGAAATAACTCTCATGGCTTAAATAAATAAACTTCCGTTTTTAAACGCAACTGGTGACAGCTAATAATAATTAAAAATAAATTAAATTAAATACAAATTGAATTAAAAGTAAAATAAATAAATCAACTTTGAATAATATTTCTAAATGGAACAATTAAAACATTGTACAACAACAAACAATTAATCATAATGGAGTTAATTATTAAAATAGATTTTACAGAAATGAAATGTTATTTGTTTAATGTAAATTTTTTTAATTAAATAATATATCAAGAAAACATGCTGTAATGAACGTGTGTAAAGTCCGTTTTCAGTGTGAAAAATTCTGAAATAGTGTACCTTTTGTACATATTAATCACTTACCACTTAAAAAGCAAAGGTTTTCTTCGGAGGCGCAGAGTGTTGCATTGTCAGCAGGAAGTAAGTCCAATGATTCCGTTGTTTGCGTGATAAGACGACCTGAAAAATGTCAATACATAAATAAATAAAATAAATGAATAAGAAATTACGGAGGGAAAAGGTATCAATGACATTTTCGTGTATACGCATGCACTTATACGAGGGGCGTGCAATAAGTAATGCCCCTGACCACCTTCCAGTTATCTGATCTAGCTGAAATTTTGCATGTGCAATGATTTATATCTCTACGGGTTATGTGGCAAATTAAAGCTCCGAACTAATTGTGGTTTCTGTTTTACAGGTGTTTGAACTGAGTCAGGTGTGAAATGGAGCCTGTTGAATGTCGAGCAGTGATCCGTTTTTTGTATTAGAAAGAACGCACGCCGCAGGAGACTTTTGATGAAATGAAAGAAACTTATGGTGATAATGCCCCATCATATGACCTTGTAAAACGCTGGCATCATGAATTCAAACATGGCCGGAAGTCTGTGGAAACAGCTCCCAGACCTGGTCGCCCCCTCTTCTGCCATTGATGAGGCATCTGTCCGTCAAGTTGAGGCTGCCATTTTGGAAGATCGGCGCATTACTATTCGCCAAATTGCCCAAGATGTCAAGATTAGTACAGGGTATGTGGAAACTATCATTCATGACCATTTGCATATGCATAAGGTGTCTGCCAGATGGATTCCCAGGTTGCTTACACCATTACAGAAGTGAGAATTTGGAGATGTGCCAAGAAGATGAGTCAAAGTTTTTCAAAAGACTGATTACACAGGATGAAACCTGAGTCCATCTCTATGATCCAGAGACCAAAGCCCAGTCAATGCAGTGGAAGCACTTGGGCTCACCACCTCCAAAGAAGGCAAGGGTGCAGCCCTCCGCTGGCAAGGCCATGCTCACAGTCTTCTGGGACCAGGATGGAGTAGTGATGACAGATTTCCTAGCAAAGGATACCACAATTACAGGAGCCTATTATGCTTCACTTTTGACGGAATTTAGGGAAGCTATCAAAATCAAGAGGCGGGGCAAGATCAGCAAAGGTACCCGCCTCCTGCAGGACAACGCTCCGGTCCACAACTCGCATGTCGCCAGATCAGAAGCACGGGGGTGTGGTTGTTTAAATCCTACCCCAGCATTCTTTTATTCGGAATCTTCCGGCCGTAAAAAGCTGTCAGATGCCGAAGTCAGATAATATTATGTTTTTATATAAACTGATGTGGTTCTCGATTGATTGACTGTGTCTTACTGTGTCGGATATATACTTCAGAGTCAAAAGAATGAAAAGAATATTTTGTTGTCTTAGCTCTAGTGATAATAAGACTCGTATCGTTTGCTATGCCATAATTATATCGGTAGATAAGTCCTTGTGGTAGCGTGCCTCATATTTTCTTACCTCATCATACGGGCAGATTTAGACGAAATGTTGGGTTTATTGTGGGGAAAATCCAGCTCCTGAAGATGGGGAACTCTTGATTAAAAAAAATTACAAAGCAATAGTCTCAACCTAATATGATTTCTCTTTCATTGAATGCGGACAGGAACGATTAAGTATAGTATCAAAACAGATACTGCACTTTGCTCCTAGCCAAAATGGCGATATGCGTTCTGGTCTCAACAAGCCAAGACTTACCGCCAGACATGGTCCTCAACCTGTTCTGTGTTTCCGCGTTATAACCATAAATCTGCGAAGCATCGATATAGCTGGTGGCCAAATTGAGTTGCTGACGAGAACCTGAAATGTATTTCGAAATATATAATATATATAAAATAAAAAAGAAAGAATAATAATTGTTTTTTTTTTAATGAATTTTTTGTTTTACAACATGTCAGCACTCTTAGGAACATTGTATGCTGAAAAGCAATCTATTTTGAACGATTTGAGATCAAACTGGATCAATCATTATTTTCTACAAGAATCATACAAATTTGAGAGTAGAAGGTTGACGTTGGGGTTTATTCTTAGCAGTTTCGGTACTCTCGGTTCTCTTATGTTTTCTTCTAGTCGTCACATTCCATAAGCGATATTTCTGACAAAGAGGGAATAATTGCTGCCTCTTCGCTTGAGATCTATTCTAGCTAACACTAATCTTTGCCTAATTTTTGAATTTGAATTAATAAGTTCTGCTCATGTCAAGTGGCTTCCTACCTTATCTGGAACAATATCCAGGATAAGAAATGCATTATTTTGTGTACAAATAGCGCGCTGTAAGAGAAAGCATTCTGTACAAATACATAAAAGATATACAAGGCTCGGTTGAATGTGCTTTTAGTAGACTGATCAAGCACACCCTGCAGATCTGTCTTCCGTGAAGAAGCATAACTAATAGAACAATCGCTTTCTTTGTCTGTTGCATGTGTATTGACGCTAGGAGAAATAACCACGTTAGGTTTCTGCTGCTCTTACAGGGAGGTGTCGACGCCCTCTTACATAGAGCATCTGGTATTTCCAAATTGGTCACCGTATCTGATACTGACCAGGTTCAATGTTGCTTACGTTTGGTGATCTGATGCGAACTGGTGTGTCAATGTGATTATGCCTTAACAACTAGCTTCCTATCTATCTTACACTACCAACTATATCTTCACAAAACCATAACCACTGCTCCGCATTCCACAGCATCTTAGCATTAGCCCTGTCTTGTTTTACGGACGCTTTTTCATCACTTCCAACATCACGCACTTTACATTTCTGCGTGTTTTTGTACTTATAACTAGTTTAAATCTTCTCCCCATCCTACCATAATTTTCTGCTACACTTACCTCCCAGTTTTACTTCCCAATTCATACCAATTGTTCTATGAATATTAATTTTAATATATATATATATATATATATATATATATATATATATATATATATATATATATATATATATACACACTTTAAGTTTCCAAGATCATTTATTTTGTAAACTTTCTTGAGATATATATATATATATATATATATATATATATTTATATATATATATATATTTATATATATATATTTTAATTAAACACCACAGACACCTCCAAACACCCGGGCAACGCCGGGTACCCACGCTAGTATATATATAAAAGCAAAAATGTGTGTATGTATGTATGTATGTATGTGTGTATGTCTCGCAAAAACTTTCGACATAGGCGATGGATTTTCACGAGATTGGTACCATTTTGAAACCCGGCATCTTGGACGACAAATATCGAAAAATTGGCTCAAAACATTTATTCATTCACCCTAAACTGGACCCTTTTCTACAAGAAGGAGTGCCGAAAAAATCGTTCCTTCATTTTCTCTCCTCCTGCTACTACGACAATGACGTCATGTTTGACCTAGAAAGCATTGCCGTTAATTTAAATCACTTGGAAGTGTTTTTAAAGGTTTAATTTTATCCGTTCTCAATTGTATGTCTCTTTGGCGTAGGTGTGACGTGTCAGACATTTTTTCCGCCTTAGCCTCGTTGCTTCGGGTTCGAGCCTGTCTTCCTACCTAAACTTTTTTCCTCTTTTACACCTTTTTTTTCCTTTTTGCTTTGTCTTTGTTTTTCCAATTTTTTTTTTTTATAATATTAAAACAGGGTCACCCACTCCTATATACACACACCTCCAAACACCCGAGCAACGCCGAGTACCCCTGCTAGTATCATAATAAATCTGTATTCCTGTTTGTTTGTTCATAATGACGTCATAGCATCTATATATAATATAGATGCTAATATAGATGCTATACCGTGATATATGGCGTCATGGAAGATTACATCATACCACAGTCGTATTTTTGTCTATTCACAATATACGCCGTAAATGAAGTCATAGCACATTACGTCATAGCATATGACGTCATATGTGACATATACTGTTTCGCCCCAACAAAGTCAGGTATGTTGCAGAGAAAGAGAGAGAGAGAGAGAGAGAAAGAGAGAGAGAGAGAAAGAGAGAGAAAGAGAGAGAGAGAGAGAGAGGTGCATTTACTTACCGAAAGCGCAATCTATCGTTGAAGAGGGCAATGTTCGAACGTAAGCCATACAAGTTCTTTCATATTGTCCAAAATATGCATCGTCTTCAGGTATTTCAATTGGAAAGCAAACAGCGCTGTAAACAAATAATACGTAATTTATCACAAAAAGGTCATTTGACATTGTTATCGAATAAACCTCATTTGTTGCATTAAGCCTGACATAGTGATTTGGGTCAAGAGGGGAAAATGGCAACTCTAGTTGAAGTAAGCGTCCCCAATGATGCTGGTCTTAACAGAGCAGAGAAGGAGAAATTATCAAAATACCAAGGATTTATGTACGACCTAAAAAGAAAATGGAATCTTAAGAAGGTATCAATTATACCAGTCATTATAGGAGCAATCAGGCTAATGAAAAAGAATTTCAAAAACTATCTGGCGAATATATATAATATAAATGGACGGTTAGAATCTTTTTTTTTTTTTTTACACGGTGGTCACCACTTATCAAGGCCCAGAAACCACTCAGGGATAAGGTTTATTGCAAGTACAGTACGTTAGTGTGGAGATCTGATGAAGTGTTTACTTAAGGGGGCGGTTCATTAGGAATTTGTTAACGTTGGACTTGAAGACATCCATGTTGTAGTCAGGTGGGAAGCAGGCAGACGGAACAGAGTTCCACAGGCGTGCAGTTCTAAGAAAGAAGCTTTGTTCATGGAATCCACGTTTTGATTTAGGCACAGATAAAGAGTGGGGGAAATTTTCTTTAAAAGATTTCTCTAACTAAACTAATGGGAGAATGTTTGGCCCTCGGTACATGCCCACATCCCAGACAAAAACAAAGTGATCAGAAAATTAAAACAAGAGAATATATAAAAGTGGTGGCGGGTGTCTATTTAAATAGACATTCCGACGAGTTATTTACGGGCGTCGATTCCATGGTCGAGCGGGAGAAGCTAGTCTAACGGCACTGATGAGTTGTGATACAACGAAACAGGACTGTATGTCGATGACTTCAAATATAATATATATATATATATATATATATATTATATTTGTATATATATATATATATATATATATATATAAGTCACTTTGAGTGTGTATGTGTGTGTGAGTTTCTTCCTCATAGGTTCCGAAACGGCTGAACCTATCTTTTACAAATTTCACACAAAGGTAGTTTATATGTCCTGCAGTGTTCTTAGATAGGTTTATACAGAAAATCACCCGATAAGTATTGGAAATCGAAAAAAATCCGATTTTAAAAATAGTCTTTCTATATCCGAGATAAAAAAAATTACGGGGGAATACTTTACGTTACACCGGTCACAGGAAATAATAAAATCTCAGCAACTCATTTACGAAAATATTAAAAAAAAAAAAGAATCCGATCTTAAAAATAGTCTTTCTCTCATAGATAAAAATAGAGAATTTTTCCAGGCGAATATTTTACGTCACACCGGGCAAGGGAAATAATAAAATCTGAGCAAATCATTTCTTCTTTAAAAAAAAACAAAACAGATTTATTATAATCTGGAGATATAGCTCAGTAGTAAATCATTCGACTACAGATCGAATGATTCCGTATTGAAGTCCGAGTACATCTCATTATTCTATTTTAATTTTAACCCTAGGCGAGTTGAACCGGCTACCCTCAAAGGAGGAAGTGACTAGGGAATATCAAATTTACAAGCTGTCCCAAGTCGCATGTACATTTTGCTTAGAGGAAATGATGACATTGTGTGTTTGCATTTCCAGCAGGAAAGTGTCGACATCTTCTAAGATACAGCTCCTGGTGTTTCCAAATGATCACCCATCTGGTACTGACTAGGCACAACGTTGCTTAACTTAGGTACTCTAATGAGAACCGATTTGTCAACGTGATTATGTACCGTATCAAATGAGATAGGTAATATAAAAAAGCAAACACGGTTATTTAGAAAACAAATATATGGTACTCGATTACTCTTTGAAAATGTAATGTTCTACGTGACAGAAATCCGACGAATCCTCCGTTGACATGTTGTAAGTAATTACACAGTGACGTCCCCTGAGCCATAACGACAACCGCAGTTGTACATACGCTGTTTTTTTTGTTTTTTTTTTTTAGTGTTTATTTTTGTGACTTTAATAATGGCAACCATAAAAAGCAAGACACAACCCCATTATTTGCTCTGAGATTTGTTATACATTTTACAGCAATTACTCTGTATTAAATGAATCATACTGTCACACCGTCATGGCGATATTATCGCTTCGAGAACAGACGTCAGTTAAACACTCGTCTAGTTACATGAATTCTACGAAAGCTTCTTTCCTAGAACTGTTCGTCTGTGGAACGCTGTTCCGCTGGCCTGCTTTCCAGCTGACTACAATATGGTCGTCTTCAAATCCAATGTAAACAGGTTCTTACTGAGCTGTCCCCTTCAATAATCAAATCATACCAAATTCGACTATTATTACTACATGCTGCCCTGATGACTATTGATTAACCTTTATCCTCGAGTGGTCTTAAGGCTTTGATAAATAGTGACACCCCAGTAAAATAAATGATGTCGAAGCAAAAGCAATCTCGTTTCTCTGTAACGCACTTCCTGTCATCAAGCAGCTTCTAGTGCTCGTCAGCCTAACCTGTAACTTACTCTCCAACAGGAAATTCATTTTTTATACTTTTGCTAACCTGATGTGAAAATAATCGCTTATAATTACTATACGATATGCATCCAATGTCGTTACAAAAATATGTGAAGCTAAAGTTGAAAGTTTGGGTTTTACTTACGTGTCGTTAGCTGTGCAACAATCAAGGATGTCCAGAATATCATCTATTGAGAGAAAAGAAGTTAGAATATATTTGGGTATTTGGTCTTAGATCTCTTTAACGGCACAACAATATTTCTGTTTTTATTTTTATTATATATACTAAATTTGCTTGAAAAGTTGCTTGAAATATTGATTAATCCGCGTAGACTCTTTACAATGTTTATTTAATTTATTCAAAAGCTCTCCGGTGTATGTGTGTGTGTGTATGTGTGCATGTGTGTGTGTGCATGTGTGTGTGTGTGCATGTGTGTGTGTGTGCACGCGCGTATGTGACAGCTCTCCTCTCATATTAAGAACTTTTGAAGAAATCTTTGTTTTAAGTTCATGTTAACGGTATACCTAAACTTAATAATTATTTTATTTATTTATTTTATTATTATATTTTAAACAAGGCATAGTGCCACTTTGATGTAGGGGCCTTCTATTTGGGACATAATTTCAGGGACACTATTTAGGGAGTTTAGCAGCCGGATGAATTATTTATATCTCTCTATATGTGTATACACATAACTCGAGGTTGTTATTTTCCAGTGGTTAAGTAACCAATGAAGTATAACGAAGTTAATACAAGAGTGTTCAACACCGAAGTAGAGCAGGTATATTTTTATTTGTTTTTACACAAGCAACACATTACTAGTCATGAAAAACAATATATATATATATATATATATATATATATATATATATTATTGGTAGTATTATTTAAACAAAACCAAAATGTGTCAACTAAAGAGTGCTCAATGTTTATACAGAGCAATATAAATATGTTAGATGTGATAACTAATAGCTACACATATGCAAACATGTTTCAGTGACCAGGTGGATATTCTTGGCCTGATGAGGTGATTTTCCCTGGCAGGGTGGTCACTGAAACACGTTTGCATATGTGTAGCTATTAGTTATCACATCCAACATTTATATATATATCTATATCTATATCTATATATATATATATATATATATTTGTGAGTAGACGATTCCAATATTTTTCCCGATTCCGATACAATTACAGATTCCGTGCTAATTTCCCGATTCCGATAGAATTGCCGATTCCGATTCCGATTCTTTTTAAATCTCTAATTATTTAACTATAGAATAGCTATTTTCCCAAATTTTCGTAAAAACACATGTCAAATATGCAAATATACACTATCGATTTTAGCTTTACTGACAATTTAAAATCAATAAATATTCATTATTTTATCATTATTACCAGCGATGGAAGATTTTGCTTTAAACAAAATCAAATAAAAATAGACAATAAAAAGAATCGTTTTTGGCATCGGAAAATAGGTATCAATTTTTCCGATTCCGATTCCAATTAACCGTCGCAACACTAATATATATATATATATATATATATATATATATATATATATATATATATATACATATATGTATATATATATATATATATATATATATATATATATATATATATAAAGAGAAAGATTGGTAAATAGATATACGACGGTTGTTTGTGTGTGTAAGTGTTTTGCCATAAATATAATTCCACTGCAAGGGGATATCTTACCACCGGTTGTTGGGAATGGTATGAAATTTGAAACATCATGGCTCAAGAACACTCCAAATATAGGGGTCAAGTGCGTCTGTTCAGTGTCACGATCATCGGGCGTGCTTGGGCTGTGCAATGTGGTGCTGATGAGTCGAGCTCCTGGAAGTGGGGATCCGGACACACCGTTTTCGCGCGGAAGATCAATACCTGGAACGAAATGACAACCACGAGAACAATATTTGAACAAGTAAATTCGATTGACTATTAGTAAAATATAAGTGGAGAAAAAACTGTATGATGTTAGAAGTTTAATCGTTAGAATGAGTTATGTCGCAGAAGGATATATATATATTTTTATTACATTTTCATTCCAAACAAGGCACATCGTCACTTTCAGGGACATAAGCTACAGGGGTGCTATGTAGGGAGTTGGGCAGCAAGATGTTGGTTCACGTTACACTTGAACTTCTGCATGTCAGTACAGTTGGGGAAGCAGGGTCCCGGAAGGGAGTTCCAAAGTCTAGCGGTTCTGGAGAAGAAACTACTGGAGTAGAAGTCTCTCTTACATCTAGGGATCTCTATTGTGTAGGGGTGGGATTTACCTGCTGGTCGGGTCTATCGGGGGTATTTACGTCGAGGGGCACAAGTGCTTGCAGTTCGTCAGAGCATTCACCGTTAAAGTACTTGTAGAACAGGCAGAGGGATGCAACATTTCGTCAATGGGACAGAGGCTGAAGCTTAGATGCCAGGACCTATTAGGTTGGAGACTCTTTTTTGGACCTTGTCCAGGAGCGAAAGACTAGTAGCAGATGCACCAGCCTAAATATGACAACAATACTCAATACATGGGCGAATGGTGGCCTTATAGAGGTACAGGATACTTTCGGGCGTTAGTAGCTTTCTAGCACGGTAGAGAGAGCCTACCTTCTTTACAGCAGTCCTGGCAATACTCTCAATGTAATTGTTCCAACTCATGCTTCCTGTGAACGTTACGCTTATATTAAGGACTGATCTTCAACCTTAAAAAGACCTTTATGTTTCTGAAGTTTTGAGAAGAGAGTTGATAATTTGCCTTTTACTTTGAGTTATTCGAACAACTGCCTTCATCTTGAGTGTAATTATCACAACGTTTCAGCCAATGTAACATCCGGCCTTCTTTAGGTGTGTCTTACCGAATCCGAGAACTGAAGAAGGTCGGAGATAATATCGGCAGAACCGTTGTGATAATAATCAAAATAATATCCGAATAATCAAATAATATAAACGATGTATATATATATATATATATATATATATATATATATATATATATATATATATATATATATGTATGTATATATATATATATATAATACTAAATCTCATGTCTAGAATCCTTATTCAAATTCTGATCAAAATCCATTAAATGATTTTGTTTATAGGAAAATGCCTAAGATTTGGGGCTTGAGCTTAAGGGATTTTATAAAAAAAATAAAATCCAGAGTATCCTTCTTAATTCGTCAAGTTGCACACAAATCGGAAATATGTGAATAAATATTATGTGCCATCCTCAACAACAATTTTAAAAATTAAAGTATAGTTGCGAGTAGTTCTAGGAGTGCCACTCTTTTATGCTTTGACGTTCGCTGGAGTTGTTACTCCATGACATTTTATATCTTACTTCCTTGGTCACACTTACCTAGAAATGTTGACAATTTTTCCTACTCCCCTCTCTTTTACCAACACTAAACGAAAATTCTTTGAGCAAAATTTCTTATAAAAAAAAATCGTCACAACTTCAAATATCAATAAAATAGACATAACCATATCTAGCGGCATTAACTCTAGGTGAGTTGAACCGGCTAACCCCAACTGAGGAAGTATCGAGGGAATATCAAATTTACAAGCGGTTCCAAGTCGAATGTACATTCCGGTTAGAGGAAATGATGACGTTGTCTTTTTGCAAAATCTGCAGGTAGGTGTCGATATCTTCCTAGGTACAGACATTTTTCAGGGTCAAAGTGTTCTTCCTTAAAAAGCACTAGTTCGACTCTCCTCACTTTACGACTTTGTGTCGCATCTTCCTGCGGTTGGAATACAGTAAACACTATCGTTCTGTTCCAACTAGATGTTAAAATCATCACCTTACTTTAAAGTCAACTTAAATAAGTCGGAGACTTGTTAATTAGTCAACGAAAATGTTTTCACCTAGGGTTAAGTCGTTTCGTAATTTGATACGTGGTATGTGCGCATTTGCTTACGCATGTACGCGTAATTACTTGTAGTAGGGTGTGTGTATATCGGCTTGGAAGTACATAAGCGTATCTTTACTTGCCAGTTATGTTGTACCTGCGTGTTTATTACTATATGTGTGTATGTTCCCTTTTCCTACCTTGTGTATGTGCTTATGCGTAAGTGTAAACACGTGGTTATATGTTTGCGTGTTATGTATGTGTGCATATCACTTACCGTCACTGTAGACAGCTGGGAGGTATCTGCCGAGCGGTGTGTTGGAACTTCCGAGTAATGAGGAGCGCATGTTATTGCAGGTTCCATCAGCAGTCCGATAGGGATAACTCTGATCACATTGGCCCCTGCCGTTAAAGGGGCATTCTTGTTGGATTGGGTCTGGTCTGAGAAGAGTACTAATCACATTGACCGGGTCCAAATTGGCTGCAATGGCGCTAAAATACCCACAAAAAAAGACAATGTACATGTTGGTAAATATATCGAAAAATTGTACTATTTCAAACCATATATTAGGATCTCGTACTTAAAACCTTTATAACAACAAAAACGTATTAACCTCGTATAGAAAAATTTTTACATGATCAAAACGAAACAACACCGGTTATTTTATTTATCCATTCCAGTACATAAATAGAATTTCGGGTGTAAGCTGGCACCATTTCCTTTTTAAATAATGTTCCTAGTTTTTGTAACCAACAGAGGGACACAAAATCTTTATTGAAAAATAAATAAGTACTTCGTTTTTTATCACTTCTACAACATTAGGTAATATGACCAAAGCTAGTAAACAGGAAAAACAGTTATAGAAACGTTAAAAGAGTCGCCACATTCTGCGCACCAAATAACGAAACGTTTATCTGCAAAGTAGAATTTTATCAATTGGATTTTTCCGATAAATATGAAATTTATTTATTATGGATGTTCTCAATAAAAATGTATACACACACATATATGTACGCGTGTGTGTATACATCTTCATAGGGAAAATTATATATATATATATATATATATATATATATATATATATATATATATATATGTGTGTGTGTGTGTGTGTGTGTGTGTGTGTGTGTGTGTGTGTGTATGTGTGCGTGTGTTAAGATTTTTGTTCCTTAGAAGCGCTGGTTGAGTTTGAATAAAATGAAATACGTATTATATACGTTTGAAGCCAAAACAACGCATTATTACAAAATAAACAGACATTTATTTTGTTTAAAATTTATATTGAAATTCATAAATATATTTCGAAGGAAACCTTCATCTTCAGTATGTCTTTCTTTTCTTTTTTGCTATGTTTTTGTTGAAGCGGAGAATCAGCAAGTAGAAGTCCGTTTGTTGTTTTTACGGTAGATTTTTAAATCTCGGAACGGTGCGTTGGTCACGCGGAATTCACGTTAAGATTTTCTTCCTTAGAAGCGATTGTTGAGTTTGAATAAAATGAAATAGGTATTATACATATATATATATATATATATATATATATATATATATATATATATATATATATAGAGAGAGAGAGAGAGAGAGAGAGAGAGAGGGAATAAAAATTGCAATTAAATTTACCAAAATGCTTCAAGATGGTAAAACTAAAGTATATTATAAATATTAAAGAATTAATATTTATAAAGTAATCTCAACCAAATGTAAAAGCTCGATAAAACCAAATAGGAGATAGAGCTTACAATAAGAACAAGTAGTTAATAAAACATGTTTAAAACACTTTGAAAAGGAGTTGAAAACATATTTAATTTGAAAAGGAAACAATAAATAAGTGGATAGTTCTTAATCCGCGGAGTTTCGAAGAAATACTTTCCTTCTCATCAGAGGGTAGGATTTAGCAAAATGCGGGATCGGATTTTGCTTGCAAAAGTATTTGATGAAACTACAAGTAAGTCAAAGATCTTACTTGATAACAAAAAATGAAGCAGAAAGAATATGGCGAAGAAAAAAATGATTTCACGTGAATGGATAGTCTGGTGAAAGGTAAAGTATCCAATGACGGTAAGATCCAAAGATTGTGCCAGATAAAAACGGCGACTTATGTTAAGATGAGAAAACAACGTGGATATAATTTACAGCAACAAAAGTAAGCCTTTCAATTATATGCCTATACTATACCACCGGAAGGCTTAATTTTTATCTAGTAGAAGACCCATAACTGTAAGGGTCTCTTTTTCTCTTACGATCTGATTATATGAATTAACGTAATCATTTTGTGACGTCATCCACTCTCGCCGGTTAGTCAACATCTTCGTTTTACTAGATGATGTACCTTTTTTATGTTATTCCATAAAATATCTCAAAACTGTTTACACTGTACACGAACACGTATACGTGTAGATGTCAGTGATATATCAGTACTGCACTCACCTTGTCATTCGTCTAATAGACAATCCGTGTCTCGAAGGATATCTTACTCCTCTCTTATATTTCAGGGATAAGGTTGTCATTGTATGACGTCGTCGACTGTTTTCGGTTATTCCCAATCTCTGATCGAAGGACTGGTGTCATTTTTGTCTATCTTTTGGCTCGCATTATTTGGATTATTCGAACTATTGTTCTCAATGGAGTAATTTTCATAACGTTTCGGTCGATGTAACCTTCGACCTTCTTCATGTGTATCTTGTAAAGCTCAGCTATCTTTCTCTCGGACTCAGGAATCTGCACATTTATTTAATCAACAGAAGTAGCATGTTCTCGTTACTTCAGCCATATTAATCAAGTAATTCGCAGTTGGATTTTGAGTTGAACCTTCAACCTCCAGAAGAGTGTAACTTACAAATGAATTTTCCTAAGTACTTTATCCACTATGTCATGGGTTAAAACGAGATATCCGAATAATGTAAAGAATGAGAAATATTAAGATTGGATTTGAAATCAACCGTGCTGTATTCAGCAGGGAAGCAATCCCACGGTATTGTGTCAACAGATGGGAAGTTTTATGAAAGAAACTTTGTTCATGGAAGTTTCATTCGGGCTTTAGGTACACAGACAAAAGAAAGATAATCAAAATAATGCATGACACTTACGCATCTTGGAGAATTCTTGTCGCTTCCGCAAGTACCAAACCATTTTCGGCGACGGCCAAATTCTCAACACTCAGTAGTTGGGGGTTCTGTCCGTTTGCAGGTATAATTGAGGCATTCAGTACAAGTTGGGTTCCGTTAGGGAAAATCAAAGTTCCGTTGCTGAAAATCAATGTGTTATTTCCGATGAGGTCTGTCCTATTCCAATAGCTGTCGGTACCATTAAAACCTGGAAATAGGTCCCTCCAGTCGTCTCTCCTCCCAAAGTGTCGGTTTCTGCGACCTTTTCTACCGTTGCGACCTTTGGTTACACCTCTCCATTGACTGCATCTTCCTTCTGATATAAAAATGAGAAATGTTTAACAAGATTATTATAATATACTAGCAGGCTGCTCGACGTGGCCCGATCATAAATACATTTAAATATAATATTTTAATTCATGCAGATTTCGTATTCATTATTATAGAGTCAATTCTCTCTTGATTATTATATTGTACCCAATATATAGTAGTGATTTAAAATGTATAAACAAACGATTTTTGTGCTATCGGCTAGAATCGAAATAAAAACATTTAGCATTCAAGCCTTAGTAACTATCGTTTGAGCTATCGTCAGACTGACAAGAAAATGTTAAAATTTAACAGACTTCGACGTATAATTGTGTTTATGCACATGTTTTTTACACAGGCATCACCACTTATCAAGGCCAAGCGGCCACTCAAGGATAAGAATTACAGAGTGTACAGTAGAAATTGGACAAGATAGTAATCATTAGTAATGAAAATTTGGTAAATTTGATAACTTATATAGAACGGCTCATCAAGAACTTATTTACGTTAGACTTGAACACAACCATATTGTAGTCAGCCGGAAAGCAGGAAAACGGAAGACAATTCCACAGGCGTGCAGTTCTAAGAAAGAAGCTTTGTTCATGGAATCTACGTTTAGGTTTAGGCACAGATAAAGAGTGGGGGGAATTATTGATAGTGTTTCAGTTAGACGAGTGTTTCTTGTGAAAGTTTGGCGAGGGGGGACCATAGATTGAAGCTCAGTTGAACACCTTCCATGAAAATAACGATACATCAGAGACAAACTCGCAACATCTCTTCTGTGTGATAGAGGTTGCAAGGAAGAGAAAAGGACATCTCCTACGAGGCTACGAAGTCTATTTTGAACTCTATCAAGGCAGGACAAGTCCTTTCTAGCAGCTCCTGCCCAGATGTGGCAACAATATTCCATCCTTGGACGTACCTGGCTCTTATATAGATAGAGAATAGCATCAGCAGTGAGATATTTACCGGATCGATAGAAAGATCCCACCATTTTTCCAGAGGCCCTGGCAACAGATTTGATGTACGTGTTCCACTTAAGATCAGGAGTAAAGGTCAAGCCCAGAAGCTTGTCAAAACTTGAGGCCTCCTGAAGATGAGAGCCATTCATTTCAATTGATGCTAAATGTGGATCAGAATGTTTATGATGTAAAGAGAGAAGCTTGGTTTTAGATGCATTAAAAGTAACCAGCCACTCCTTTCCCCATTGTACTACGTGCTCAAGATCAGAGGAGAGAGAATCAGAGAGAACTTGGTCGTTTACTGTCTTAGATGTGCTACCATAAATGGTAGTGTCGTCAGCATAAATGTCTACAAATGATGTAAGGATGTGATTTGGAAGATCATTAATGTAGATCAGGAAAAAAGTTGGGCCCAGGATGGATCCCTGAGGGACACCGGCATTAATACTGTGAGCTTCTGACTTTTACCCCTTAACTACTACTCTTATGAACCTATCAGAAAGAAATGATTTAATAATTGAAAAGACATTTCCAACTATACCATAGCTAGAGATCTTATGAAGTAAACCTTTATGCCATACCCTATCAAAGGCCTTAGATATGTCAAGAGCAATTGCCCTAGAAAGGTTGCCTCTGTCGAGAGATTTTCTAATCCTATGAGATATAACTGTAAGCACATCTGCTGTAGATCTAGCAGAACGGAAACCATATTGAGTGTCACTAAGAAGGTTATTTTTGTTGAGATGGTTGATTACTTCTGTGTTTAACACAAATTCCAACAACTTACTCATGACGCACAGGAAACTCATTAGCCTGTACTGAGAGGGGGATGAGCGATCACCTGAATTCTTAAATACAGGGCATACTGATGAAATTTTCCAGGGAGATGAGGAACTATTCTCCTTAAGACAACGTTTAAACAGTTTTGTAAGTATGGGCGCTAGTTCAGATTGAAGTTTTTTGAGTACTATAATTGGAATACCGTCAGGGCCAGTTGCTTTACTGGAATCAAGGTTTTTGATTAGCTTGGCAACATCACGTACAGGTATACGTATATCACATAGCGTGTTTTCTGATACAGGAGGAAATATTGGGGGTTTGCGGCTTTCGTCGCAAAGGGTAGAATTAGCTGCAAAGTTCTTGACAAAGAGTTTGGCTTTGTCTGATACTGACGAGATTACCTCAGGTCCATTGATAATAGTTGGGATGAAGCACACGCTTCTGTTCAGGATTCTGTTTGCTAATTGCCAAAACTGGTGGGAACCAAGCCGCTGCTCAGCTACAACTCTCTTGCGTTCTTTATTACTTTCTTACAATGGTTGCTGGCAGTCCTGAAAGCGGCTTTAGTTTCCATACATCTATTACGTTGGAAGCAGTGGAAAAAGTGATTTCTGTGCGCAATGGCAGCAGCACATTCTGGAGAGAACCATGGCTGGCTATTAGGTTTTTGCTGAAACTTTTTCGAGGGTATGAAACGGTCAATACCTACAATTAACCATTCCGTCAGGTCTAATACTATAGAGGACAATCCTTTTTAAACATGGAATACAGAGGTAGATCAGATATAAATGTACGGAAGCTATCCCAGTCAGCCTTAGTGTATCGATATACTGTACGATGGAGAGGAACGTCTGGGGACATATTACATTTCATTTTTATCTTAATTATACGTAGACGAACAGTCTAAGTCGACTCACGCCCGCAACGCATAATTTTGTTCTAATTTGGATCCTTTAGCAGCTATTTTTTACCAACTAAAACCAAATCGAATTTGTCCCACAGGTCTAAATTCTCTATATGTCAAGTTTCAAGTATGTAGACCAAAAGATGTCGGCGGAGTTTGTTAGAGACCTTTTTCAGACAGACAGGGAGGCGAAAACTTCTTGAATCAGCGCTTATCGCAAATTCAATCACAATTAAACAATGTGGAGGTTTCTACAATATATCGCCATTAATAAGTAAACTCCTATTAAAAGAACACGATTTAATTTTAGACACAGGTTAACTCTTTCACGCCATAGAAAACGCCACCTATAATAGTTACTACATATAATCGGTCAATAAATTACATAACAAAAATACACTCATTTCATTTCAGTTACACATCCATATTTGAATTATAACGGACATATTTGTTCTAAAAAGAATATGGACTGCATCATATCAGAAGAAGTTTTATAGTAAAGACGAAACGTTGGTGAACACATAACTTGGTTTGTTACTTTTAACGCCTATAACAGAACATGTGTACACCTCGTGTCTCTGAAACATCCCCATGCAGTTGTGAAATTGTGGAATGGAAACTCCTTTAAAAATGGCGCCGAAAATTATCTGAAACCAGATTACAAATACGAAATTGATACGATATAAAAATAGTAAAATTATTTGTTCAGAATTTTAAGACCACTTAAAATGTACACACGTTCCCTTCAAATTCCAAAGAATAATTCTTTTTCAACTATTAATAACAGAAAAAATAACTGACTGAGTTATGAAGAAACCGAAATGCATTATGGTCGATTTAACTTCGGTGTTAAAACTTCATTTTGTGAATATAACGAGAAATAAACTTGAAAGATAGAGAAATGAACTGGCTTCAATTTTTGTCCAAGTCACCTCATATCAAAAGCGATACGTTACACTCATGATTGACATGTTGAGCAGTGACGTATTGTCGCCTGCGGATGTTTTAACTCAGCACCAAAATAAACAATATCTAAATCATTTCTGAAATGTTTTTTAATTTTTTCTTTGTGAAATACGGCATGCTGTTGCTCATGCACAGTTCTAGGAGATTAACCCTCCAAGATTTTGCTTTATCTCTTTGAAAAGGGGGTATTTTATAGCCAATCGCCTAAGATGCCCCGAGGAATATCGACTGGGTTGATTAGACATTTTTGCCAGCCAGAATGCTCCTCATAGAGGGTGGTAGCACCCCAATCCCACTTTCCGACTCTAGTGTCACATATACTCGCTCGCAGTGGAAGAAGGATAGATTCATCAAAGTTTGGGGGAGCGATTGACTAATCACAACGGATTAATTCTTCATCCAGCATATTATTCGTCCACAGAAGTTATTGATTTAATTAAGATAAAGAGATACTTAAAGAGACATAAAAATACATGAATTTATGAATCTTAAAGAATACTTATGAATGAGGAGTAAAGATTTACCTTCGCTTGACATTGCTGCTCCGGTTACGATCCTTTTGGCGGTGTAGTAAGCACTCAGACATTGTTGAGATGAAAGTGTACCTTCGGTTGAAGTAAAAATTGATGGAACGGCAAAGACCGCAAGGGCTATCAGAAGATGAATTGGACGACTGAAACAGGTAAGTATATAAAAAATAGAGTTATCCTCATACACGTCTTTATTTGTCTTTACGACTAATCAGAATAGCTCGATATAGCGAGTTTATATATATATATATATATATATATATATATATATATATATATATATATATATATATATATATATATATACTGTTTTAACAAAAACTAAGACTTCAAAGAATGGGTTGATAGCAACAAAAAGTGTATTTCATAGTTAGTTTGTTTCAAGACCATTTGGACAAATTCAAACATTATGTCGTTTGAAAATTTTCACAAGAACAGCCTTTCTTCAGACTTATTGAATAAAAAACACTTTAACAATAAAACATTATGGAAAACATTTCCCTTACAAAAAAAAAAGAAAACAAGCTAAACTATTTTAACTTATTGCATCATTGCAAAGTATTATTATTCCATGTAAATAGACACTCGCCCAACGCTATATATATATAAAGTTGCGAAAATATATATAATTAAATTCCACAAGATTTTCAACGTTTCGTCCCTGTGAGTACTCGTCAGGCAAATATCACGAGGAGTTGCCATATATTTTCATATATATTTTCATAACTTACTGCCTAGCTCCATTAATGTATAGAGAATTGTTGAAGTAAATACTGAAAACTGATATATAAAAAAAAATTATCTACTTTTAAAATTTTATGTGGATTCATGGGTATATATATATATATATATATATACATATATATATATAATTATTTTTCACAGCCAGACAGCATCGCAGCTCACAAGATATATATATATATATATATATATATATATATATATATATATATATATATATATATTGTGAGCTGTGATGTTGTCTGGCTGTAAAAAATAATTATATATATATATATATATATATATATATATATATATATATATATATATATCTTTGCATGATCGGTTGGAAAAAAACTAAAAATGCTCGACTAGTAAAAAAAAATTTTGATAAATAAAATAATATGTATTAAAGAATATAAGGACATTATTGATGCTAGAGGTTTCGAATCTGAGAAATGGGAACCATTCGTAATCTTTGCCAGTGGACTGAGTGGTTCGACGAAAGACAGTCATATACTGTCCATCATGTCGGATTCGAAACTGACGATTTTGTTCTGGTGGTCTTTAGTATATATATATATATATATATATATATATATATATATATATATATATATATATATATATGTGTGTGTGTGTGTGTGTGTGTGTGTTGGTAAATATTGTTTTTATTCCTGCCGTTTTAGATTTTTTTAATATGCGCTTGTAACTATATAGTGCTCGATGCCTTCACAAAAAGAGGTTATAATACTATAATATTAAATGACATTTTTATATGATACCACAATTGTTTCACGTACACAAATATATTGATATAAAACTATGTACGAATTTATGGCCAGATTTCACCCTTTCTTATACATGTTCTATCCGCATAATTTATGTATATCACAAGAATTAAATGATAATAATAAAGCGTAGATTTGACCCCGGATGCCTGCATTATACAATATGAGCTTGAATCCTTGACTATTGAATATAAAAACAGATAATACTTTTAACTAATATATATATATATATATATATATATATATATATATATATATATATATAGTAAGTTATGAAAATATATATGGCAATTAAGTTACGCAGAATATTCCGCGTTTCATTCTCGTGAGAATTCGCCAGGATTGTGCGAAAAGTTGTGGTTGTCGCTCATTTATGTATACACACATGCTATTGAGTTAGCCAATCAGCTTTCTAGTTGCAGCCGCGCCTCTCCTGATCAGCCGATGGGCAGCCCTTATAAGACAAAGGCACAGTTGACCTCCGGTTCACCCATTCTCACGAAAATGAAACGCGGAATATTCTGTGTAGCTTAATTGGCATATATATTTTCATAACTTACTACCTAGCTCTACCTTTATATTTAGCACTGTTGAAGTAATACTGAAAAAATTACGCATAAAATTATATCTCCGTATATTTAGTTATGTGATTAAAGAAGTAATCATATATATATATATATGTATATATATATATATGTGTGTGTGTGTGTGTGTGTGTGTGTGTGTGTGTGTTTATGTATGTGTGTGTGTGTGTGCAGAAGGGATGTTGTAGTTTTCTTGAAGCATTATAGTGTGAAAGGCGCAGTGTTTGAAGGCTATAGAAATGCAGTCTTCTAAAATACTACTGGGTAAGAAAAGATGGGAGTAAAATATTTAAATTATTTTCAATTATCAAATATTTATTTACCAACATGATGTCTTGCGCTAGGGTGGTAATCTGATTTAAAGTTCCCAACTTTTAGAGGTGTACGCCATTCTCAAGAGAAAGGAAACAATCACACGGTGTAAGCGTTCATGCCGGAAACCGAAAGGCGGGAGTGGAATCACGCAGTCAGACAGACTCACATTCTATATAAATTATTTCTGATATAGAGATCGCCATTGTTAAATAATGCTATATATTATTATTATTATTATTATTATTATTATTATTATTATTATTTGTTTGCCTAATAATTGTACACTTGTTGTCTTAATTACATGTGCGCGTGCATTCGCATATATTTTTCTATCCGTAGTATTTACTAATAGGAGGATAATTATTTTGGCCGGAACTTGAAGCTAAATAGAGTTACTTTCCTTAGCTAGTAATCTATATATGTTTTTTAAAATTTATTTTGTAACTACATAAATAAATAATAATATATGTTAATAAATATTTAGTATATAAATAAATAGATATATGAAAATAACATTAACAGTTACAAACTAAAAAATGAATAAAACGAACCAAAAGATACATAGAATAATTTCAAGGGAAGTAACTCCGCTTGGCTATAATGTCAGGCCACAATAATAGTCCTCCTGATGAGAAGCGATAATACATGAGCAAAAATGGGAAAAACATCTCCAGGAAGCTCGAGAATACTAATATTAAAACTAAAAAATCTATTGCTGAAATAACATAAAATGTTACGACATTACACACACACTCGCACACACACACACACACACACACACACACACACACACACACACACACACACACACACACACGCGCGCGCGCGCGCGCAAAAACGCGCACACACATATATTAAATTAAACAAGAAATAAAAAATATAGACAATAAATGTTAATAACAAACAAAAAAATTAAATTAAATTATCCCCAGCTACCTAAGATTATAACTAATCACATCTTACTGCAGTCCGAACCTCTATCTGCAGTCATGTTCTCTTCTGCCATCTTGAATATACTTTTGTTTTCTTTTCTTGCACCAGACATACCAATAACTTGGTTGCAAATTTATTATATAATGAGGTGAGGAATGATAGACGAATAAACAGGTAGACATTTCTCTACCCGTCTATTTGTTTGTTTGTTTTTCTTTTCTTTACTCCCATGATTCCGGTCCTTTCCACATTGCTTTTGGCTTTTAAAACTTCCATATATTCCTTTACCGCCAATGCTTCAAGCAAACTACCATTTACTTATATATATATATATATAAGTAAATACCGACGAAATATTATGACTGGAGCACTAGTTTTTTTTAATTCAGCCATCCAAATAAATTATCATGCGTGTTATCAAGAGAATATCTAATCCTTAGTTCCGAGTATTGCGACATTTTCTAATTTAATCCATGAGACGAAATCATTAGTCCGTCCATGATATATCCCGTTTGGATTTATTAAAATATAAAATTTTCAAAATGCATACGTTATACATATATACACCTACACGCCCCCACACATGTGGAGATAGGTAGATAGATCGATAGATAGATAGATCGATAGATAGATAGATAAAAATAAATTAAATAAATAGATCGAAAAAATAAATAGGTAGAAAAACAAATAGACGGATAGATAAATCGATAGATGGGGAAAATGAAAGTGTAAAATAAATTCAATGCTTACCACATTCTGAGGACTTTTGGTTTCGTTGCTTTCAGACGGAACCCCAGAAATGACTGATTTGCTCTGATTCAATCCGTACATTTATAGTTGATTTGAAAAGTGCATCGTGTACATGTTAGGACAAACGCTGGGGGTGAAGTGACTTTCAGCCAGCCTTAATTACACCTAATTACCTCTTGACTTTAACACTTCAAATATAGTTGACATCAATATACTATTTATTAGCCATTTGACTTACTTCAGATACACGCTCATATATGTGTATGCGTGTATGTATAATATATATATGTGTGTTATATATATATATATATATATATATATATTATATATATATATATATATATATATATATATATATATACTAGCAGTTTAGCCCGGCTTTGCTCGGGCCCTATGTCCCTATGTACTGTTCATAACTTTATGTGCATATATATATATTAAAAAGTTAGGCTCATGTCCAGGTAACCTACATCTAAAATTTCAAGTGTTTAGACCCAAAATTGACGGAGGAGTTTATTAGAGTCTGCAAAAGTCAACTCTTTCAACTTTGACCCCTTGGCAGCCAAATCTTTGCCCAAAACCTGATTAAAAAGCTTGCCGCATATCTGAATACATTTATGTAAAATTTCAAATGTTTAGACCTAAAATTGTCTGAATAGTTTGCTAGAGACCGCAATGGTCAAATCTTTTGAATATTGGCTCTTTGTCAGTCAAGTTTTCGGCCAAAAATCGATTAATAAGTTTATCCTATGTTTGAATACATTTATACAAAATTTAAAATATTTAGACCAAAAATTGGCTGAGTAATTTGGTAGAGGCCGCAGAAGTCAAATTTTAAAAAGATTTTTACTCCAATTTCGAAATTTATGATTTTGAGCCCAAATCAAATTAAAAAGTTTGATCGATGTCCAAGTAACCTATATCTTAAATTTCAGTGTTTAGACCCAAATTTGGCGGAGGAGTTTCGTAGAGGTTTCCAAGGTCAAATCGTTAAATTTTGACAGGCAAATTTCTGGTCGAAAACCGATTAAAAAGATTTTACAAAAGCTCACATACCTTATGTCAAATTTTGAGTCTGTAGACTGAAAATTTATAGAGTAGTTTGGAAGGGAAATGTGCACACAGACACACACGCAGACATTTTCACTTATATATATATATATATATATATATATATATATATATATATATATATATATATATATATATACGAGGGACGCGCAATAAGTAATGCCCCTGACCCACTTCCAGGTGTCTGATCTAGCTGAAATTTTGCATGTGCAATGATTTATATCTCTATGGGTTATGTGGCAAATTAAAGCCCTGAACTAATTGTGCTTTTTGTTTTACAGGTGTTTGAACTGAGTCAGGTGTGAAATGGAGCTTGCTGAATGTCGAGCAGTAATCAGGTTTTTGTATTTGAAAGAACGCTCACCACAGGAGACTTTTGATGAGATGAAAGAAACTTATGGTGATAATGCCCCACTATATGACCTTGTAAAACGCTGGCATCGTGAATTCAAACATGGCCGGAAGTCTGTGGAAACAGCTCCCAGACCTGGTCGCCCTCCCCCTTCTTCCATTGATGAAGTATCTGCCCGTCAAGTTGAGGCTGCCATTTTGGAAGATCGGCGGATTACTATTCGCCAAATAGCCCAAGATGTCAAGATTAGTACAGGGTCTGTTAAAACTATCATTCATTACCATTTGCATATGCATAAGGTGTCTGCCAGATTGATTCCGAGGTTGCTCACACCATTCCTGAAGCGAGAACGCGTCGATTGCTCGAGGAGTAATTTGATGTGCCAAGAGGATGAGTGAAAGCTTTTCAAAAGACTGATTACACAGGATGAAACCTGGGTCCATCACTATGATCCAGAGACCAAAGCCCAGTCAATGCAGTGGAAGCACTTGGATACACCACATCCAAAGGAAGCAAGGGTGCATCTCTCCGCTGGCAAGGTCATGCTCACAGTCTTCTGGGACCAGGACAGAGTAGTGAATACAGATTTCCTTGCAAAGGGTACCACAATTACAGGAGCCTATTATGCTTCACTTTTGAGGAAATTAAGGGAAGTTATCAAAATCAAGAGGTGAGGCAAGATCAGCAAAGGTACCCTCCTCCTGCAGGACAACGTTCCTGTCCACAACTCGCATGTCGCCAGATCAGAAGCACGGGCGTGTGGTTATGAAACCCTTCCCCATCCTCCCTTGTCTCCCGACCTTGCACCCTCTGACTTTCACCTCTTCCCAGCCATGAAGTTGTTTTTGAAAGGAAACCGTTTCCCAGATGATGCAGCCTTGATTTCTGAAGTCACGTCGTCGTTGGAAGACCAACCTAGGGTGTTCTACAAAACAGTCTCCAGAGCTGCATCAAACGATGGGAGAAATTCATAGCTCTGGGTGGTTCCTATGTAGAGAAAGATTAATAACTGTGCCAAGTTTCGTTGCTCTACTCCTATGGAAAGTTGGTCAGGGGCATTACTTATTGCATGACCCTCGTATATATATATATATATATATATATATATATATATATATATATATATATATATATATATGGGTTTGTATTACTATACACCTAGATTCGAAAAAGTTAATGTAACATGTTTATTCAACTCTAAAAATATACAGTGTTTACCGATATATTGGAAAATGCGCCATTTTAAATTTTCCAATAAAACGGCAAACAGTGTATGTTTTTAGAGCTGAATAAACATGTTACATCAAATTAAAACACTAAAAATTATCCAGTTATGTAGAAAAGTAATTATCTTGCCTTTGGTAAAAGTTATTTGTAATATATTTGCTTTTTGTAAACTTTTTCTAATCTATGTGTACAAACCCATATATATATATATATATATATATATATATAGTGGAAATGGTAATTAATAACAACTGAACAAAGTGCTCAATACTGTTGTAGAGCAGATATGCGTTTTATATTTTATTACCGTATCTTTCTTTTAAGTTACATTATTGTTTCAGCTACTTGACCGTTTTTTTGGCTGTCTGTAGCATCCTCAGGGGTTCTGTAAAAGTCTGAGGATGCTACAAACGGCCAAAAAACGGCCAAGTAGCTGAAACAATAATGTAACTTAACAGAAAGATACGGTAATAAAAAATAAAACGCATATATATATATGTGTATGTGTATGTGTATGTGTGTGTGTGTGTGTGTGTGTGTTTATGTGTAACGGAGGATCAGAACAACATTAGTATTGTCGGTTTTAAGTCCAAACATAGAAGTCCTATAATGAGTCGTATATGTCGGACTTTATTTGAAGCTGAATTAAAAACCAACAGCACAAATGTTGACTTGATCTTCTGTAATACATATGAAAATAAATATTACGTTTTTTATATTATTATTTATTATTAATTATTATTAATACATATTACGTTTTTCCTAATAACTGAGTATACTGCCGTGTTTCATTCTCAATAACTTTACACACACACACACACACACACACACACACACACACACATATATATATATATATATATATATATATATATGGGGGGAGGAAATATGATTATTCAATTATATTTCAACTATTATTCATACCAATCCTTTAATTCAATAAGCTTGATGTAAATGAGAAAACGTCTATATTCCAAATTTCAAAATGCTGACCATCTTACCGTTTATTTCTTTAAGTATGTTTAAATGCACAATCCTTGACAGCACCTGTTTCGTAGCGCAGAATCATTCGTGTAATTATTATGTCAATTTTTAAAAAAAATTTTTCGCCCTTTACTCATCAGAAAAAAAGGAACTCATCAACTTTACAAAGAAATATAGGAACAAAATTACAAGAAAAGTTACAATTTTGTTTTCTCTTTGTTACACCAACTTGTGAGTCACACACACGAACACACACACACACACACACACACACACACACACACACACATACGCACACACACACATATATATATATATATATATATATATATATATATATATATGAGCAAACAGTTAATAAAATATGTTAAAAAACACTTTGAAATGAGTTAAAAACATATTTAATCTGAAAAGGATTAAGGACTATCCATTTATCTAGTGTTTCCTTTTCAGATTAAATGTTTTTAACTCATTTCAAAGTGTTTTTAACATATTCTATTAACTGTTTGGACATATTATAAGCTCTATTTCCTATTTGGTTTTATCGAGCTTTTATATCTGGCTGAGATAATTTTATAGATATTAATTCTTTAATATTTATAATTTACTTTAATTTTACCATCTTGGATCATTTTGGTAAATTCAATTGTAATTTTCATTTCAGATATATATATATATATATATATATATATATATATATATATATATATATACTAGCCGACTCGTCATCACGTAACACAGGAAAAATGGGTAACCAACAAAAATCAACCCTGAACCCTATTTACAATTTTTAAGAAAAATAAATTCAAATCTCAACGTGAAATAATGCATATTGTTTGAATATTTATGATTATTATATTCTAGAATGTTTGAACAATGTTATCGGTAATTATAGTTTAATAGATAATCCATTGTACAAATAATCTGTAATTGGTGGATTTACGAAAAGATTTTGATATTGGCAAAAAGTGAAAAAATATCTCTTCCATAACACAGCTCATTATTTCTCTTTGGAAAGATGGGAATCGTTACAGAACAACTTCTAAAACCTGAATATTCTATTTACTTCAATTGCTTCGTTTATTTTGAAGTTTAAAACTCGTAACAGCGTTGAAGACCAAAAAACGAACAGGTATTCCAATGAAAATTGCTCCAAGTTTAGAAATGATATTAAATCGACAGATTCGGCACAGTTTATCCGAGAAGAGCTGCAAAAACATCTGCGTACATCAGGCATTAAAGTATCCAAGCTTACAAAAACTAATGATCAGTCTGAAAGCACTAATAGTAATGTATTTACTGGTTACTGCATAGGTTGGACTTATTTATATTCTAATGTTTTTTAAGTTTCAATCCATGCAGTAACCAGCAAATGCATAGATATGTTAAAATTTTAAACGTGACTATCTGATTATTTTGCTAACATTTTTTCCTCTGATGAAAAGAAATAGCATTCTTTGAAACTCCGCGGATTAAGGAGCACCCAGCTTTGGAGTATTCTGCCGAAAAATAAAAACTGTTTATAAATTTCTACTTCACAGTTCTTAATATTATTTATCCTAAGCTCTAATATCGTCAGTGAATTATTGAGCTTTTTCATTTGGTTAGAAGTAAAATATCAATAACTATATTTATATTTGGTTTTAGAATTTGCTTTTTCTTGATTAGTAAATTCTTCCTCAAAGTTTTTCTGTCTGTCTGTCTGTCTGTCTGTCTCTGTCTCTCTCTCTCTCTCTCTATATATATATATATATATATATGTGTGTGTGTGTGTGTGTGTGTGTGTGTGTGTGTGTGTTTGTTTTGATTTTAGCGATACATTTTTGAATGAATTCAATTATTTACGAAAGTGCATTTTTACCTAAATGCGAGTTGGGAATAATTTTCCCTTTTAACCAATTTGGTACTCCCGCATGGGGAGCGGTATATATATTATTTTTAAAATATAACTATCCACTGACACGTGTTTCATCGTCTACGACTCATCCGAGTAGCTGAATCTATCTACATATATAACAAAAAAGTGTGTACAAGGAAAAAATAATAATTATTTTTTCCTTGTACACACTTCTTTGTGAATTATTCCATGGATTTCTGCCTTTGGATTATTATGGACCATCTTCTTCCAATTACGGGATTTCTTTGGATTTTACTTGTACAAATGGAAATTCTTTTAACTTTCTTGAAGTTTTACATTTGAATTTTACCGTCACTGGGTTTTTTATCTTCCACCAGACTATCCATTAATGTGTAATCACCTTTTTCTTTACCATATTCCCTCTGCTTAACTTATTTTGTTTTCAAGTAAGATCTTTGACTTATTTGTTGTTTCATCAAATACTTCTGCATGCAAAATCCGATCCTGCATTTTGCTAATTCCTACCCTCTGATGAGAAGGAGAGTATTTCTTCGAAACTCCGCGGATTAAGGACTATTCATTTATGTAGTGTTTCCTTTTCAGATTAAATATGTTTTTAACTCATTTCAAAGTCTTTTTTAACATATTTCATTAACTGTTTGCTCATATTTATATATTTATATACATATATATATTTAATATATATATGTTAAATATATAAATATATAAATATATATATATATATATATATTTGTGTGTGTGTGTGTGTGTGTGTGTTGTTTTAGAAAAAGAAAAACCGAATGAATTTATAAAATGATCAACGTTTCGTCCCTATTGCAGGGGGATATCTTTAGGATATTAAGAGGAAAAATACAGAAGAAAACGATCATAGACCATACGTAAAAGAAACAGAACCAGTGTTAGAATCCTACCCATATCGGGAAGGAAAACTATGTGTGTATGGGAAGGTTGGGTTGTTCAATATATATATATATATATATATATACACTTTTAAAAATGCTTTATTTAAATACCTATGCACATTTTTCTCTGTTTCTAATCTTATTCATTTTGTTTAAATTATTTAAGGAAAAACGGTTTGGGATAATAGTATAAATTAACCGTTTTTCCTTAAATAATTAAAACAAAATAAATAAGATTAGAGACAGAGAAAAATGTGTACATAGCTATTTAATAACGTATTTTTAAAAGTGTATATATATATATATATATATATATATATATATATATAGAGAGAGAGAGAGAGAGAGAGAGAGAGAGAGAGAGAGAGCGAGAGAGAGAGAGATTGAACAACCCAACCTCATAACTCATAACTAGATCCAATAACTTGAACATTTATTTTTTCTTCCTAAGATAAAGGGAGGTGGTGCTTGATCAACACTGCTGGGGAGCCACGATTTAATATACTACTTTGTTTTTAAATCCCCGAAACAGTGTTCCATGGTAAACAACTGATGATTGCTTAAATTAACCTTAATCTCACAGTGAATTCAAGAAAGCAAGTTGATGCATTGATTGCAGGTATTTAAATGACTTACTCACTAAATAGTTTTCCAACGAATGATAAAAATATAAAAAATAGATACGTTTTTATATTGTTTTAAAGGTTACAAAAACTTCCAAGACTATATATATATATATATATATATATATATATATATATATATATATATATATATATATATATATATATAAAGTTTTTGAAGTTTCTTTAAAATTATAAAAAAATTGCCCTTCGTTGGAATATCATTTTGCCAGTAAGTCAATTATTTACATCAATAAACAACACTAATGTTTTTAAATGGATCATTAGTTATTTTCCATTTGTGGACCTCGGAGGTATATTAAGTCATGGCTCCCCAGCAGTGTTGATCAAACACCGCCTCTCTTTAAACACACGAACAAAATTATTTTTAATACTGCCGCTAATTTTTCCTTGAATCATACATATATATGCCTGTATCAATTCATCTCGACCGTGTTGAACAATGGGTTGTCTAACCATGTAACGTAATCGTTACATGTCAATACTCAGGACCGACACGTTACATAAAGACAGTCGCAAGGAAAAAAAAGGCAAGGAAATAATTCGTCTCACTTTTTTTTTCAGTTGACACAACAGACCTTTATTTACAGGTATTTTTATAATAACACCTTGTCCTTTGTTGGAAAGTCATCTCATAATCCAATATGCTTACCAATACACTGCAGTAGTACTCTATCTTTGTTTGGTCGTGTTTAGTACACATCTTTCCCTGTAGCTCTTGGACCACGTGTATAACACGGCCATTTTTGTCCTTTTCGGGCCACGTTTTTCTTTTTTATAATCTTTTTCTTTCTTGCTCGTGGAACGTCACCTCGCACACGGCTTGGTCATTTGCTTACGTTGGCTGTCGCATAGCTGCTGCTGCCTACAAGTGTCAGCGCTCTGTTATAATCGCTTTCCTTGTAGACAGAAGTAACATTGCCAGTCAATTAATGAAGCGTGTATACGTAGAAACATGAAACTATTACTAATACTAAAAAAGTATAAAATAAAATTATATTTATTTCCATAATTTTTTTTTATATCTCTTCATAATTATCTACTTCATTTATAACTAGCAGGATCCGTTTCTCTGCGTTGTCCGAAGAGATATAAAAAGGGTGATAACTAATTGGATTGCTTATCATTTTATGTTTGTGCGTAATTACGTAATATATATTACAATAAAATCAAACGAACATCCATAATGCTTATGCGCTAAAAAATCAGTCCAGTCGTAAACGCGTCCTTAGGGAATGGATTCACACAAACACACGCACACACTCACATATAATAGTAAGAGTTATAGATTATTTATAATATTTACTTATAATATGCATTACCTATTACAATAAATATAAACGATTTATGATTGTGTTCTCTTGTATTTCATGATCGTACTATGTTATCACCGTGAACACACATTTACACTATGAGATCATCTATTATTCTGGTGTCGCAGAATTATATCTCCAATATAATATTTTGGTTGCAGAAATTTCTCTCTGGACTAAAATATCGTAGGTTTTCAAACAACAGATGCCCCATAAAAATTTATTATGTCTAGACTGTTAGCCACTATCATGTAACTTTCGAACGACATTATATACATATTTAGTCGTTATATTAAAATTCTAATTACATCCTAAGAGCAACATCATTACAATCGCAACCATCTTTACAGGAAGTATTTCCTATTTTCTCCTCTAAATAACAAGTACTCCCACCGCTCCCAGTTATCACCGGAGGCTATTCTCCACTTGGGACATATATGGGATTTCACCCTTCGTAACTGGGTCATAAATTCATTGACATAACATAAGCTTTCCCTTTTCCGTTACAAAAAATAATAAAGTCTCTCCAGAAAATTTCCGCTCCTTCTGATTGGATGATCTCTTGCCATTCCTATATTCCAGATTACCGGCATTAGGATGCTAAACGAACGCTAATGTACCATTTAAACATGGCGTCACAATGATACCTATTTGTGCCCTGTGAGTAAATTGCTCGATCGATCGATCGATTTGTACCTTCGTTTCTGAAATTAATTATACTTACATAGTTACGTTTTTTTTTAGGTAATTCATTTATATATACTTCATTTTGACCTGCTCGATGTACTGTATTCTCTCGCTGTTTTTCTTCCCAACTCTCTCTCTCTCTCTTTATCTCCCTCTCTCTTCTTCTTCTTCTCTCCGTAAACAATTTTCTTAGCTTTCCTAAAAAAAACCCAAAAAACTGTGGAGGGAAAAATAATGATCTCTCTCGCTTCGAACAAAACAAAACACAAAAAGGCATTTATTTCTCTCCCCTTTCTCTCTCTCTCTCTCTCTCTCTCTCTCTCTCTCTCTCTCGCTTACTCGCTCGCTCACCTAACAATTTATGATTTTCATAAACAAATTTTCTAACTTTCCTAAAACAAAACAAAAAAAACTTATGTGGAATAAAAAGAAACATTAATGATAAAATCTTGAATAACAATAATAAAAACTGTACTTACAAATAACAATTTACAGTTAAAAATAAAACATTCAACTTTTCTTGAAAAATATAATTTGTTAATAAATAATTTGCAAAAAAACAAATGTAAAAAAAAATAAACAAAACATTTATATTCAGTCACTATACGGTAGGTTTTTGTTGTTTTATTTAGCGTATTTCTTTTTCCGGTGTGTTTGCTTGTTTTAAAATTAGTCTGCGTCTGTTACTGCGCTCGGCTTAATCCGATGATTGCCGGTCGCACCCGATCCATGATTGACGGGATATCCCGAGAATCCGAGTAAAATTCTGCAAGATAACCTGTTTAGATATTTCCCGCATTTAAAGAGTACTGATGCTACATTTCGGAAGATGCTCGAGGTGCTATCCAGCCTTGATTAATTTCAAAATCGGTTCGAAATCTAGGAAATTATGCTATTGTCCCTTCCAACAGAAGAGACGTAGTGAGCCTGTCTCTGTTCTATCGTTATTTTCATGGTAAGTGCTCCACTGAATTCCAATCTATGGTTCCCCCTTCCCAAACTGTCATAATATACTCGCCTAGCTACAACCACTACAGACGACTCCTCCCACTCTCTATCTGGCCCTAAATGCAAACGTAGATTCCATGAAGAAAGCTTCTTTCCCAGAATTGCTCGCCTGTGGAACACTGTTCCGCTGGCCTGCTTCCCGATTGAATACAATAAAGTAGTTTTTAAATCTAATGTAAACAAATTCTACCCAATTTACGTTATTAACGATTACTACACTACCACCTTACATTCATTAACTTTTATTCATGATTATTTGCTTTCAGGCCTCGATAAATAGTGACGTAAAAGTAAAAAACAAAGACTAAATGGATAAGTGTGAATAATATACAACATCATGTCTTGGTGATTATAATTTAAAAATAAACTGAAATGAGTAAAATTATGCAATTAGGTAGTTTCAGTTCCAGAAAGACATACTGTAACGTTTTATAGCATTTCTAACAGTTCCAAATGTAACGTAGTCGTTACATTTTAACACGGACCTGATTTCGTATATGAAAGTCTCGTAAAAAAAAAAAAAAACAAGAAAAAGAATCGACTGGTTCACACCAAGCCCCCTGACGCGTATTTCCTAAACAAGCAGCAATATAGTATACACTTGCTTTTCCTATCTTTGCGTCAATTAGCAATTTTCTTTTAATGTCTTCTGCTATAACCAGCTGTTACGTGTACAATTCTTTTAACGGTTAACTGGCATTAGCATGTCTTGCATCTTATCATGCAGCCACATGGTTAAAAAATGTCCGTCTCGATAATACTCTCATATATATATATATATATATATATATATATATATATATATATATATATATATATATTAGTGAAAGTGTCTGTCTGTGTATCTGTGTGTCTGTGTATCTGTGTGTCTGTGTGTGTACATTTACCTACACAATAACTCTGTCAATTTTTAGTCTACAGACTCGAAATTTGATATACAGGGTACTGAGATTTGGGAAAATCTGAGTAATCCGTTTTCCTCCAGAAATTTTGCTGATAAGGGGTCAAAGATCAACGATTTGACCTTTGAGAACTCTACCAAACTCTTCCGCCAATTTTGTGCATAAACAATTGAAATTTTAGATATAGGTTCCTTGGACATGGCTCTTACTTAATAACGTGATTTGAGCCAAAAACAATACATTTTAAGGGGTCATAATAGGTGTCAAAGTTAAAATAATTGACCACTTTTTTTTGCTTAATATATATCTCCAAATACCCGGGCAACGCAGGCCACCCATGCTAGTATATATATATATATATATATATATATATATATATATATATATATATATGTATCTACGATGCTCCTCAAAGTTACTCGACAGAACTTGAACTATTTTGACCCCTAATCTGAAATATTTAAGGTTACCAGCGCTCTTTTAATATTGGTCATATGCCATAATCGTCCTTGACGAGAGGCCATTACATGACTGCTCTGACCGAAGAAATTATGTCAGTGTTTTATGGTCTTGTGTCTATACATGAAAATCTTTCACTGGATATTTTGAATTTGGAATATGAAATCTATTTCAGTGCTATTTTCTGAATGTATTTATTGGTGAAATTAAGTATATTAAAAAGAACAAATCCACTCGTATATGAGATAAGTATATTAATAATCATATTTACATTCGCCATAAAAAGGACGCGTGACAAGTGCCAAGTGTACGACTTTAGAAAAAAGACGATATCTATCTATCTATCTATCTATCTATCTATATATATATGTATATATATGTATATATATGTGTATGTGTTTGTGTGTGTATATATATAGGTACACACACACACACATATATATATATTTATATATATATATACTAGCAAAAGTACCCGTCGTTGACTGGGTTCAAAAACAGCCTACAGAAAATGGACTCTGATTTATTAAAGTATGATAGGTTATGAAAAGGAAGGGTTGTAAATTTGGGTTGAATTTGGGATATCAAAACCAAGGCAAAATATGATGAAAGTAAAAATAAAATAGATAAACCCCATAATTTATTATATCATACCTGTTCACACTGAAACACTTATCACAATATTCTGTGGATCTATATTAAAAGACGTTGTTAAACTTTGTGACATATTTCCATTCTATGGAGGTCAGGTGCGAACGAACATCCCATAATTTTATCATACCATATTTCTTCAAACGGAAACATAATTATCAAAGTATACTTACGCAAATATATATGAAAAGTCTTTATTAAAGTTTGTGCCTATTTCCATTCTATGGAGGCTAGGCGCGAACGCCGACCCCACCATTTTATTATACCATCCCTATTTAAGTTGAAACATACATATCAAAGTAATATTATGTACATCTATATCAAAAACACTTGTAAACGTTTTTTTTAATATCTAAATTTTTCATTTCCATACTTTGTGGACCAGGCGCGAACGCAGACCCAACAATTTTAATGAATCCTCAATATGCCAGATCAAACATACCCATTCCTGTGTGTCTCAATACATCTTCTATCATTATATGTGATCAGTTTTCTATAATAGTCAACCATATAGGAGCCTATTCGTGACCAAACACACACAGACGTCCAGCTTTATATCATATATATATATATATATATATATATATATATATATATATATATATATATGTGTGTGTGTGTGTGTGTGTGTGTGTGTGTGTGTGTGTGTGTGTGTGTGTGTTTGTGTGTGTGTGTAACCCGAAATACAGCATTATAAACTAGTAAAAAAATACAGTACAGTATATAATACACATGTATATAATCAAATAACATTATCAATAACACCGTAAGACGGGCAAATACCTTAACCAGGAGGATCAAGTTTATCGCTGATTGCCTGAGGCAATCTCACTGGGGAATTTCGACGGGGCTACTCAGGCATATTTTTGCAGGTCCGAGGTGCCTCTTTTTTTGGAGCACTGACGCATTTTCCCACTTTCTGACCTTGTATCACATCGTCTCGCCGTGGGAGAGAGGTAAATATCGGTCAGTGTACTTTCCTAGTACACGTAAGTCGAAGTTCCAATCTCAAGAAACCATACCATTTCGATGGCATTTTCACTATTTGACTGATGCCAAATGTTCTGCGTAGACCATGTCTTGGCTCCCAGCTTTTGGGAGGAGCAAGTTTATCGCTTGTTGTCTGAAGCGCCATCACCAGGGAATGCCGACGAGGCTATTCAGACTTATTTTTGCAGGAACAAAGTGCTCCTCCTCTTCGGAACTATCTCATATTCCTACGTTCCGACTTTGTGTCATATCCTCTCGTGGTGAGAGAGTGGTCATTTTTTTTAAATTTGACCTCTACGGTCTCTACAAAATTACTCAGACAATTTCTGGTCTAAACATTTGAAATTTGCCATAAACGGTATTCAGAGATAGGGCAAGCTTTTTAATCGGTTTGGGTCAAAAAATTTTAGTTACTAATATATAAATGTATGTATGTATGTTTGCATGTCTGTCTAAAACTTTCGACAGAGGCGACGTATTTTTAAAAGATCAGTATCGTTTTAAGTTCGACCTTCCAAATATCGAAAAATTGGCTAAAAAGATTAATATTTTCACCTTCAGGGGGACACTTTTCTACATGGGGTATCGCTATTTTCACCGATATTTTTAAAAGTCATCCTCTCTTATCGATTGTCTAGTCTTAATTTAAACCTACGCCACTTCCGGTTTGGCGGTGGTCGTAACAGCAAGGACATCGAGTTTTTTCCCCCGTTCTTTTCCTGCTTCACGGTACGGGTTCGAGCCTGCCTTCATACTACCACAAAACTAAAAATTAGCGATAAAGTTGGCAAATTGAAACCTAAAGAGGCATACATTCTGCTTAAAGACCACCAGTAGGACTTTAATAATAATCCCAGCACCCGCCTGATAAACCCAACTAAACCAGAAATAGGTAGAATTAGCAAAACTATACTTTCTAGAGTACATAAACAAATCAAACAAAACCTAGAACTAAACCAGTGGGCAAATACTACCGAAGCAATCACCTGGTTTAAAAATATAGAAAACAAAGATAAATGTACGTTTATACAGTTTGACATCATAGACTTTTATCCATCGATATCCGAAGAACTTTTTAACATTGCCCTAGAATTTGCCGAGGCATACACTGATATATCCTCGGAAGAAATCAACATCATTAAAAATGTAGAAAATCAGTTCTAATTAATAACAATAACCAATTGATAAAAACTAAAATGACAAATTCGTTTGGTTTGGCGATGGGTGCCAGGGATTCTGCAGAGGCACCAACTCTTGTTGGATTATTCATTCTATATACCCTCACAAGCATATTCGATACTACGGATATCGGCCTATATAGAGATGACGGACTAGCTATAATAAAAAAACTCCAACAAAGTCAAGGGAGAAAACTTTAAGAAAACCATGCACAAGGAAATGAAAAAAATAGGCCTAAAAGCAGACGTATCAGCTAACATAAAAATAACAAACTTCCTGGACGTCACGTTAAACTTAGATAAAAACACATATGAACCCTACTTAAAAGATAACGCTACTCCAATTTACGTAAACCCTAAGTCCAATCACCCACCATCAATTATAAAACACATTCCTAACTCGATCGTAAGTAGACTCAGTAATAACTCAAGCGATGAAAATGCATTTAACAGGTCAACCAATATTTACGAAACAGCCCTAAAAAATAGTGGATACAAAAATATCGATATCAAATATAAGCAACAAAACACCAACAACTATAATAAAATTAAAAATAGAAGAAAAAGAACTATAATTTGGTATACGGCCCCATACAATCAAATGTTAAAAACAAAACTTGGCAAGAAATTTCTAGATCTTATTGAAAAACACTTTCCCACAACCAACCCCTTACACAAAATCATCAATAAAAATACCTTACAGTTATCCTACAGTTGTTGCGAAAATACTTATAACGAACAAGATAAATGCAACTATAGACACCGCACACTTTGCCCAGTTCAAAATAAATGTCTAACAAAAAGCGTAGTTTATCAAGCAACAATATTTGCGAAAGACAACCCGAATAACAAGAAATATTACGTAGGCATGACTTCCTTAGATTTCAAAACCCGATACTATGACCACAAAAGTACATTCAACAATAAAAAAAACACCGTATAAAACAACACTAGCGAATAAATACTGGGAACTCAAAGAAAGCGGACATTCGCCGGTAGTCGAATGGAAAATAATAAGACAAGCTACCACGTGTAGACATTTAGACGACCCATGTAAATTATGCCTTCATGAAAAATTTGCTATCCTGTACTTTAAAGAACCCCCAAATCTATTAAACTGTAGAAGAGAAATAGCAAATAACTGTGTTCACAAAATTAAACTTACTCTAGGATAGCGATACAAAATAGCTTTAAAACTAACAAAAACAATAGAAAATAAACAAATAAATAAATTAAATAAACATGAATATACATAAACGATCACACATATATGTATATATATATGAATATATATGTGCATATATGTATGTACACATATGTATATTTATATATATATATATATAAGGAGGAAAACGTCTGCCTTAAAAAAAGTAAACACGTAATGACTTCCTATTTTGCTGTTTCAGATTATTTTACTAAAGTAAGTAAAGCTTCATTATTTTTCAAAACTGTTTTTGTTTCTTTGTTTTTCGATATTTCGTCCATATTATTTAGTAAGAGTGTTTATCAGAAAAGCCAACAAACGACTACCCGAAAAAATAAATATACAAGAAATAAATGGTACTATAGTCAATAAAAGTTCAGTTCATGTTTTTTTGTTTGTAAATAGTTTTTAATGCTCTTTACTTGAAATAATTTCAGCGAACCGAAGTTAAAACGAAATTTGAGGTGCTAACTATTTAAATGAACTTTTATATAAACTAAACATGTCATAATCGAATATTCCTCAAGCACAAAATAACAGAAAACATTAAAATATGTTTATAAATATTCCTTACGTTGACGGAACTCTCTTAAATTTTTAACACAGAATGCTAAGGTGTCCCTCCTTCAAATTGAAAACGGGGGTCTCCATTTCAAAGTCGTTGCCATTTTGATTTTTTTAAACCGGTTTTTTAATTAAAAAATTTTTTTTTTTTAATAAACTACTTAAAAATACAAACCAATGAACTTTTCTACCATAAAAGTAACTTCTATTGACTATGGTAACATTTATTTCTTGTATATTTATATAATCATATATATAACATTTTCTCTTTGTCAGGAAACATCATTTTGTTGGTCACTCTTGGCTATGAATAGAAACAAAGTTGATATAAAAAATATATTTTCGCGAAAATTATCTTTACTTTCATCATATTTTGCTTAGGGTAAAATTTTGAGTATCAAAACCTATCTCTTTACAACCCCCCTCCTTCTCATAACCTATCATACTTTCACCAATCACAGTCCATTTTCTGTAGGCTGTTTTTGAACCCAGTCAACGACGGGTACTTCTGCTAGTATATATACATATATATACATATATATATATATATATATATATATATATATATATATATATATATATATATATCCCAATCGTAAAATACCATTCGATATGATATTTTGATTAATGCAGATTTCGTATTTATCATTATATTGTAATCGACCAAATACATAATCAAAACCAAAACGTTTAGCTTACGATTTACTTTTTCCTTTGATGTTAATGCTTGAGTTATAAAGACATGTCTGTCAATCAACGAAATTAAAACAAAACAAAAATAGCATCGTTAACGGGTTGTAAGCGATTGACACAATAAGTAACATGATTGAAGCCTAGCTAAGCGTAGGAAAATATATAAGTAAGTAAAATTGCCCACAGTAATAGTAAATGTTAAAAATAAATATGATAAAAATGCCCCCCCCCCAAAGAAACAAACGAAAACAATACAAAAAAAAAATATGATCGTGTTAGTATTGTAAAGACGCTCCAAAATCGAAAAATTAATAATGGTACCCGTGCGTTCGTTTATGTATGAAGAAGTGGATTCTGGAATAATAGAAATAGCCGGTCTCAGCCAATCAAATGGGTCGTATTTTGAGAAGGGGCAATTTATTGTTTTTTTTTATCTGATAATTGAAATATTATGTAATGTGTATGCAGCTCATAACCAGTTACGATGGTTGCAGTGTAAGTATCGTATGAAAATGTAGAATAGGCCTCGGTATCAACTGGTAGCAGTGGGAGGACTAAATATTTATGGAGAAAAATAAGAACTCCTTCCTCTATATATGTCGCGATTGTGTTGCCCCTAGGATATATGTAGCATTTTATTATAACGACTTAATGTGTCTATAATTGTGTTCGAAAGTTATATAGAATAGTGGTTAATAGCCTAGACCTAATGAATTAGTATGTGGCATTTGTTATTGCAAACCTAATTTGGCATAGCGAGAAATTTCTGCAGTCAAACCATTATATAAGAGATTATTAAAAAGAAATCATTTCTAGTAAAAATCCATTTTATAGTATGCATGTTATTTGAACAAAACACACTTGAAATGTGTCAGCATTATGTAACTAAGCAAAATCAAAACAGGAAGGTCACTGAATTTTATTAATGTCGCGTGATTTCGGTGAATACGGACAAATGTCAAGCGTATTTTTTTCACGTTATATGCGTAATACTAAATGATTTTCAACTCAAAATGGTTCCTAGTTTAATAATATTTAGCAAAACTAACAACGCAAACAATTTTAAATTCCTATACAGAATTTTTACCATATTTTATTATGGCCGTGATATTTAATGATTACCACTTTTATTTACATTATCTATTAGCCTCTCGTGGATCTACAGAGATACTTTAAACCCTACTGGTTTCTAATTCCTATTGCTTGCATGCCCGTGCCTTATGCGCCCACATCGACCACGAGCCAACGCATTTAACGTACACCAACATAGATACACATTTGATTTGGTATGTAGATATCTTGTAATACTTTAGGATTGCCCGAAACTAACTTCTTGATTGTACGCCACTAAAACTCAGGTATAACTCCTAGTACTGAGGCATATTATGAGAAAGTGAGACAGTTTAAAAATGATTGGTACCTTAACCCAATTTTGATGCGCGGGATTATTAACCATACGTCTCTCCAAGCGCCTCTACATGCGTTTGTCGAGGGTTAATATTAATTTCAACATATATTTGCTGTGGTGTTTTTTTTTTTTATATAAAATTATTGCTGGATACTTTTGCACACACCTGCTGCATATAATGATCTATGCACACGTGTATATGTGCGTGATTATTTACTCGTGAGCTAGTTATACTTTAATTTATAGTATCTTATTTCAAATCAGAGAAGAGAAAGAAAGAGTGGATAAAGATACAAGCACCCTTGATTCTGAACAGTTTTAGCATAAGAGTCACGCAATTTGAAGAGGTTTATTGCTGTCATTTTCATTCGAAGAAATACGTTAAAAAGTTTTTAACTATTTCATTTATTTAATCGGTAGGCATGGGGCTAAAACTCTAAATGACAATTTAAACAAGAAATTTGACAAAAGCAACACCAGTCATTGTTTTGCTGTTTAAGACCAGCAAGAAACGTAAATATTATCAGCATCTTCTTTTCATGTAACGCACCTGTTTTTATCTTGTTTCAGAAAGTCAGTTCTTATTAACACGCCTAACAGTAAACTATATCTTACTGATTTCATATCAGTTTAAACCGGCCCCCCCTCCATAATATTATAAAGACAAATAATAGTGGGGGATGCCTTTTCTCTTCCTTGCAAACAGTTTCTCACAGAAAAGCCGTTGCGAGGTTGTCTGTGCTTTATCATTATTTTCATGGCAAGTGATCGTCTGAGCTCCAATCTATGGTCCCCCTCGCCAAACTTTCACGAGAAGCACTCGTCTAGCTGAAAACACTATCAATAATTTCACCCATTCTTTATCTGTGCCTAAACCTAAACGTAAAATTCATGAACAAAGTTTCTTTCTTAGAACTGCACACCTGTGGAACTCTGTTCCATTTGCCTGCCTTCCGGCTGAGTATAATATGGTCGTCTTCAAGTCCAACGTAAACAAGTTCTTGATGAGCCATTCTACTTAAGTAATCCAATTTACCAAATTTCCACTAACAAATACTAGGACATTGTCCCATTGACCACTGTATGCTTATTAACCCTTATCCTCGAGTGGCCTCGGGACCTTGATAAGTGGTAACTCCTTTGTATATCTATATATATATACAGACTACAGGGACTATTTGAGTACATATTGTTTAAAGTCAAATCAGTCGCCAACCTGATAGATCCTGAACTGTCATCTAGGCTTCAGCCTCTGTCCCATCGACGAGATGTTGCATCCGTCTGCCTGTTCTACAAATACTTTAATGGTGAATGCTCTGGCGAACTGCAAACACTTGTACCTCCCCGACGTAACTACCGCCGACAAACCCGACAAGCTACTAAGTCTCATCCCTTTACAGTAGAGATCCCTAGGTGCAAGGAAGCATTTTACTCCAATAGTTTCTTCCCAAGAACTGCGGGGCTTTGGAACTCCCTTCCGGGATTCTGCTTTCCCAACTGCACTGATATGCAGAAGTTCAAGTGTAATGTTAACAAACATCTTTCTCCTCATCTCCCTTCATAATGACCCCGATAATTAAGTCCCTGATAGTAGCCCTCTGCTTCAAAGTGGCACTGTGCCTTGTTTGGGGTGAAAATGTAAAAAAAAAAGAAGTTATATTATCTTTTATTTGTTTCAGATAAGCGATTCAAAGGAAATTGTTAACCCCAAAAATGAAAAGACATGCAGTCATATTGCAAAACATAGTAACGTTTTGCCTTGCAAGGTCATTTGTTCATAGTGTTTATATGTAGCTAGAGGGTGTCATTTCAACGATCTACCTATATGCAATGAAAAGCCATATGTTCTTTAGCAAGACTCTGCCCCTTCTTACAAAGGCATTCTGAACCAGAACTTATTTCCTGAGTTGGTCATAAAAACATCGAAAACCGTAATACGTAGAGAGACTGAAAAATCGGGTATGGTTGACCATATCTGGAGATATAATTGAAAGCATTTGGCATTATAGGACAAAGTACAAATTTAAGATAGAGAATGACTGTAGGGAGTAAAACGATTCAATGAAGCAGCATATATGCCGGGTGATAATCAATTGCTACATAGACTTGAAACAGAATTTAACACGATAAATAATAGATAATTATACAGTAAGAAGTAAACAATGATATATATATATATATATATACATATATATATATATATATATATATATATATATATATATGCATAACTACTTCATTTACTCACATAAAATTAATATACGAAAGTATAAATTTATCCGTAAACTTTAAGTATTTACTTCAAAAGTGCTCAATACGTAGGTAGAGCTTGTTAGTAATTTATAAAATATATATGGCGATTAAGCTTAATCGCCATATATATTTTATAAATTACTATATATGTATATATATATATATATATAGTAATAATAATTGGTAATAAATAGTGATATTTACAACTACAAATAAAATAGATTTAACGCTCATAAAATTTCGCACTAGAAAAATCAACAAGAGTGATAAGAGTCTGACAAAATGAGAACAATAGTCCCATTAATCCAAATAATACGAATAACCATTCCTCATCTACAGAATCCCAGAAACGTAACAAAAAAAAATTGTGTTTCGCAGTCCATAGGGCGCGGACGGACACCGAAAAACATCGAGAAAAAGTGCCTTTATATATATATATATATATATATATATATATATATATATATATATATATATATATATATATAAAGCTGAACGTCTGTGTGTGTGTCTGGTCACGAATAGGCTCCTATATGGTTGACTATTATGGAAAACTGATCACATATAATGATAGAAGATGTATCGAGACACAGGAATGGGTATGTTTGATCTGGCATATTGAGGTTTCATTAAAATCGTGGGGTCTGCGTTCGCGCCTGGTCCACAAAGTATGGAAATAAAAAATTTAGATATTAAAAAAAAAAACGTTTACAAGTGTTTTTGATATAGATGTGCATAATAATACTTTAATAAGTATGTTTCAACTTAAATAGGGATGGTATAATAAAATGGTGGGGTCGGCGTTCGCGCCTGGCCTCCATAGAATGGAAATAGGCACAAACTTTAATAAAGACTTTTCATATATATTTTCGTAAGTATACTTTGATAATTATGTTTCGGTTTGAAGAAATATGGTATAATAAAATTATGGGGCTTTCGTTCGCCCCTGACCTCTATAGAATGGAAATATGTCACAAAGTTTAACAAGGTTTTTTAATATAGATCCACAGAATATTGTGATAAGTGTTTCAGTGTGAACAGGTATGGTATATTAAATTATGGGGTTTATCTATTTTATTTTACTTTTATCATATTTTGCTTTGGTTTTGATACCCGCAAATTCGAAGTTATCTCCTTACAACCCTTCCTTTTGATAACCTATCATACTTTCATAAATCAGAGTCTATTTTCTGTAGGCTGTTTTTGAACCCAGTCAACGACGGGTACTTTTGCTAGTATATATATATATATATATATATATATATATATATATATATATAATTATCCGCTGACACGTGTTTCGTCGTTTACGACTCATGAGAGTGGCTGAATCTAGCGAGATTCGAAATCGAATTAATTCAAAAACATATCGCAAAAAGAAAAACAAATAACATTTAAATAAATCTCGATATATCCAAACAGTCCATGAGATTGGACTAGCGAATAAAAAGGTCAGGCTCATTACCGTGGGGTCCCGATTTCGAATCTCGCTAAATTCAGCCACTCTGACCTTGGTGTCTAACTCTGTCCCGTGGGGAGGCATAGTAAATAGGCACTCTAATAAATCGTAGACGACAGTCAGTAAATAATTATATTTTAAAAACAATATATATACCGCTCCCCATATGGGGGGTGCCAAATTGGTTAAAGGGAAAATTATTCCCAACTCGCATTTATGTAGAAATGCACTTTCGTAAATAATTGAATCCATTTAAAAATATATCGCAAAAAACAAAAAAACAAATAACATCTATACCTATATATATATATATATATATATATATATATATATATATATATATATATAATGTGGGTGTATTAATTAATTAGTTTCTTTTCGTGAAAGTATGTTGTCCCTATGAAAACTTTATACGTTTATTTTCTAGATTTATACATTTGAATTTATTTTATCAGTTTCTCTCTCACGTATTTATAACTCTTTTCCTTAATGTGGAGCATTTTTTATTGTATTAAGAAATATTTTAACATGCATTAATTAATTATTTTATAATAGTTAACTATATATATATATATATATATATATATATATATATATATATATAAAGCGAGTTTTATTGTGAATACTGACAAATTACATTTTACAATAAAAATCAGAGACAACGACGTCACTAACATCGTTTGATTCTTTCATGTTTTTCGTTTAATTCTTCTGTTTTGTTTTTATAGCAAAAAATTTAATTCGGATTCAAACCGAATTTCAATAACACCTGAAAAACACAGATTAAATGTTTGTTTTTGAATCGCAAGACAACAGCAAACATGTGGTAAGTTTAAATATCATTCTAAAGATTATATGCTAGTCATAAATTTGTAACAAAAGTTGCGTCTTTAATGTCGAAAATCTTATTATGGTGTTAGTTAGATTTTACCCAACATCATTACCTTAGACATGTAGTGATAGAGAAAACGCTCGTTTTTGCTTGAAAAAGTATTAAGTTAACAAAACAGACCAATTTGAATTTCAGTAGTTTATTTTAATACTTTTACGTTTTCATATTTTGTAAAACTAATGAAAAAAACAGAAAAGATTTTAGACCACATTTTGTAAACATTTTTTTAAATAATTTTCCCTAAAAAATAAAAGATATATTTATAAAAAAATAATGAAATCCCTTCTAACGTTTATTGCACAAATGTTCTTTCTTTTCAATAACTCTTAGCAGGTTTTTGTCAACATCTGATGTTAGATTTGCAATTTTCGCGGCTGATGAATTATTTGCAATTATTTAACTGCCTCGCAGATATCACAAATACTGTTAACTTGCCTTCTATTAAGATGAATGTCTCTCATGAAGACACCCCACAAATTCTCCATGGGGTTGAAATCACAGCTATTTGAAGGCCAGTCTATAAGATAATCTTTAACGCATCCATTTTAGACCAAGATTTTGTAAAATTTGATCTATGACTAGGTGCATGCTTCTTTTTTTTTAGGGGGGGGTGAATAAAGATCATGGATCTACGCTTGGCTAAATACTGCTTATCAAGCCATTCAAGAAATACCGATCAACAAAATCACTGTAGCGTTTAGAATTCATTTTAACGTTTGTTATTTTAAATTGACCCACAAACTGATTGCCAATAATCCCAACCCATATCATAAACCCACCGCCGCTTTGTTGGCATTTAAATATTATTTTGAGTTATGTAGCTTGCAAACTCATTCTCTAGCTCATGCATAGGGTCACTCAAGAATGATCCTTGATTCATCTGTAAAAAGTATTTAATTGAAATCAGTTTTCATGTACTTTTTGCATGTTGCAATCTTCTTTCCTCGTGTTTTTCTTTTTCATTAAAATGCCTTTCTTTATTTGATTTACACCTTGTTTCCCTTGACACCATGTTATCAATTCCCCTCGGATACGTGATAGATCTGACTTGTTTTGAAAATAATGTATTTAAATTTTTGAAAATCATGTATTTAAAGTTTGGAAAATAATGTATTTAAATTTTTGAAAATCATGTATTTAAAGCTTTGAAAATCATGTATTTAAAGTTTGGAAAATCATGTATTTAAAGTTTGGAAAATCATGTATTTAAAGCTTTGAAAATCATGTATTTAAAGTTTGGAAAATAATGTATTTAAATTTTTGAAAATCATGTATTTAAAGTTTTGAAAATCATGTATTTAAAGTTTGGAAAATCATGTATTTAAAGCTTTGAAAATCATGTATTTAAAGTTTGGAAAATCATGTATTTAAAGTTTGGAAAATCATGTATTTAAAGTTTGGAAAATCATGTATTTAAAGTTTGGAAAATCATGTATTTAAAGTTTGGAAAATCATGTATTTAAAGCTTTGAAAATCATGTATTTAAATTTTTGAAAATCATGTATTTAAATTGTTGAAAATCATGTATTTAAAGTTTGGAAAATCATGTATTTAAATTTTTGAAAATCATGTATTTAAAGTTTGGAAAATCATGTATTTAAAGTTTGGAAAATCATGTATTTAAAGTTTGGAAAATCATGTATTTAAAGTTTGGAAAATAATGTATTTAAATTTTTGAAAATCATGTATTTAAAGCTTTGAAAATCATGTATTTAAAGTTTGGAAAATCATGTATTTAAAGTTTGGAAAATCATGTATTTAAAGCTTTGAAAATCATGTATTTAAAGTTTGGAAAATCATGTATTTAAATTTTTGAAAATAATGTATTTAAAGTTTGGAAAATCATGTATTTAAAGTTTGGAAAATCATGTATTTAAAGTTTGGAAAATCATGTATTTAAAGTTTGGAAAATCATGTATTTAAAGTTTGGAAAATCATGTATTTAAATTTTTGAAAATCATGTATTTAAATTTTTGAAAATCATGTATTTAAAGTTTGGAAAATCATGTATTTAAAGTTTGGAAAATCATGTATTTAAATTTTTGAAAATCATGTATTTAAAGTTTGGAAAATCATGTATTTAAAGTTTGGAAAATCATGTATTTAAATTTTTGAAAATCATGTATTTAAATTTTTGAAAATCATGTATTTAAAGTTTGGAAAATCATGTATTTAAAGTTTGGAAAATCATGTATTTAAAGCTTTGAAAATCATGTATTTAAAGTGCTGAAAATAATGTATTTAAATTTTTGAAAATCATGTATTTAAAGTTTGGAAAATCATGTATTTAAATTTTTGAAAATCATGTATTTAAAGCTTTGAAAATCATGTATTTAAAGTTTGGAAAATCATGTATTTAAAGTTTGGAAAATCATGTATTTAAAGTTTTGAAAATCATGTATTTAAAGTTTGGAAAATCATGTATTTAAAGTTTGGAAAATCATGTATTTAAATTTTTGAAAATCATGTATTTAAATTTTTGAAAATCATGTATTTAAAGTTTGGAAAATAATGTATTTAAATTTTTGAAAATCATGTATTTAAAGTTTGGAAAATCATGTATTTAAATTTTTGAAAATCATGTATTTAAAGTTTGGAAAATCATGTATTTAAAGTTTGGAAAATCATGTATTTAAAGCTTTGAAAATCATGTATTTAAAGTTTGGAAAATCATGTATTTAAAGTTTTGAAAATCATGTATTTAAAGTTTGGAAAATCATGTATTTAAAGTTTGGAAAATCATGTATTTAAAGTTTGGAAAATCATGTATTTAAAGCTTTGAAAATCATGTATTTAAAGTTTGGAAAATCATGTATTTAAAGTTTGGAAAATCATGTATTTAAAGCTTTGAAAATCATGTATTTAAAGTTTGGAAAATCATGTATTTAAAGTTTAGAAAATCATGTATTTAAAGCTTTGAAAATCATGTATTTAAAGTTTGGAAAATCATGTATTTTAATTTTTGAAAATCATGTATTTAAAGTTTGGAAAATCATGTATTTAAATTTTTGAAAATCATGTATTTAAAGTTTGGAAAATCATGTATTTAAATTTTTGAAAATCATGTATTTAAAGTTTGGAAAATCATGTATTTAAAGTTTGGAAAATCATGTATTTAAAGTTTTGAAAATCATGTATTTAAAGTTTGGAAAATCATGTATTTAAAGTTTGGAAAATCATGTATTTAAAGCTTTGAAAATCATGTATTTAAAGTTTGGAAAATCATGTATTTAAAGTTTGGAAAATCATGTATTTAAAGTTTGGAAAATTTTGTAAATGACGACTAGACAACTTTACTTGAATTCGATGCTTCCGTTCAGTCTCAAAAAACAAAAGATGCTCCCTGTAGGGGCAGCTGCGCATGTAACTGCGAGGCAAGGGTTGCCCAATCCCCAGCTACACATCTCCTAAATCGGCACTGCTTGAGTCCAATGGCAAGGACGTCCATGACGACGTGAAACAATGCCGAGATAAGCGGAGAGCACATACAGAACTTAGAAATTCAAAAATGTCACCCATTTGGTACTGACCAGGTTCAACGTTGCTTGAAGACTTTTCATGATTTAAATCAGTTATATGAACAAAATAAACTTTAATATTAGACTGGTGCAAAATTAATGTCGTTTATTCATGTTCAACTTCAAGTCAACAAAACAACATTATTTTTGCATCAACCTAAAATAAAACTTCAACTGTTCAAAACTACATCTTAAAAAAGAATTCAATGTGTATTCATCAATGTTATATCAATGTCAATATAATATAATGTCAATATAATATAATGTCAATATAATATAATGTCAATATAATATGATGTCAATATAATAGAATGTCAATATAAAGTAAAAATGTTTTAAACTTTAATTTTATTATAAGCTGTTTATTAAACATGTATTTAATAAAGACTTTCGCCATGATGATGATTCAAGCATTACTATTGAACAAAAGATTTCTGTTTTCTTTCTTTCTCGATAAAAATATATATTAATAATAAAGAATTAATTGTACCCAAAGATGATATAACAAACATTTTTGTTAGAATTAGTTGAACCATTTGCAGAGGACGTACGAAGAAGAGTTAGCTCCCAGGCATCCAAATTGGAGTTGAAGGAGGATTCAAACATATTCAAGCTCCCTTTCGTATAAAATCTATCAGTACTAGGATTTATACTTTATACTTGGGTATATAATCAGATGACACCGAGCATCACCAGGAAATTACCATACTTTTGATCGACATTAATTATTATTCGAATTATGTTGAAAGGGGAATTTCGAAGATAGCCTGGTTTTGGAATTGTTGCCAAATTCTGACGTTTTTTATTTTTTATTTTTTATTTTTTGTTTTTTATTTTTTGTTTTTTATTTTTTGTTTTTATTTTTTGTTTTTTATTTTTTGTTTTTTATTTTTTTGTTTTTATTTTTTGTTTTTTATTTTTTGTTTTTTTATTTTTTGTTTTTATTTTTTATTTTTTGTTTTTTATTTTTTGTTTTTTATTTTTTGTTTTTTATTTTTTGTTTTTATTTTTTATTTTTTGTTTTTTATTTTTTGTTTTTTATTTTTTATTTTTTGTTTTTTATTCTTCATTTTTTGTTTTTTATTCTTTATTTTTATTCTTTGTTTTTATTTTTATTTTTTGTTTTTTGTCTTTGTTTTTATTTTTTTTGTTTCTTATTTTTTGTTTTTGTTTTTATTTTTTGTTTTTATTTTTTTCTTATAAATTTTTATTTTTTATTTATTTATTTTTTGTTGTTTTTTATATTTGTTGTTTTTAAGTTTTTATTTTTTATCTTTTGTTTTTTATTTTTTGTTTTTTATTTTTTTATTTTTTATTTTTGTTTTTATTTTTTAATTTTTAATTTTTTTTTTTTTTTTCCTATTCAGGTTTTACAATAAAATAATATTCTGTGTTTTGACGATCGGCTGGCTTTTAAAAAATTCGGAATCAATACCCACAACATGCCGTAATTTTTTGTCGGATTTTGAACAATTCCAACACTGGAAAGTGGAAAAAATCCATGAACTTCCGAAAGGTAAACAAATCATCGATTTTATCGAATTTTCACTTGTGTGTAAAAACATCACGTGAATAGTTCGAATGTTAAAACAAGTAAATGTTAAGAACGTTTTTTTTTTCTAATGGATATAATTCTTTATGGAAATCGCTCCAGACAAGGTCTTAAGCCACTTGATGTAATGAGCTACAAAAATTACTTCAAGGTAAGAACAAGCCTACAAGTTTGAGATGGATAGATTATTACCAATGCTCTCCCCTTTAATCATTAATATTTTCACAATCTTTAAAAACCATACCTTTCGGTGCCGGTCGACGTCGTTACGTTTACGTGTGTTGCTATCCTTACGGGAACAAGGTTCATTTTCTTTTCTAAAACAAGGCCATCCGTCATATTTCTTAATGTATAATTTGTTGCAACAAATTCCGACACTTGACAAAAATAAAACGGAATAAAATCAGAAATTGTATATAGATAGACCCAACAGTTTATAACAGCAACAATTACGTTTATTATTTATAACACTAGCAAGGATACTGACGTTGCCCAGGATTAGAAGTCAACAAATGTTTCACACTTCCAATATTTTATTGTCCTTTTTTAATCATATCGATTGATTGCCTGCTCTAGGTGGGGACCCTTCACAGTTCACTGGGAGGAAACTTCACAAGCTTCCCCGCAGTTACTTAGTCCACCATAAAATATAGTCTGCATTGCATTGTAGATAACATACTATTTAGTTTATAAAATTACTTTTATATACAATGGCTTGAATTAAAGTTTAAAATTCAAAAGCCAAGTATTATAGTTCAATACGTCTCTGCCTTGAGAACATACTATTGATTTTTTACGCCGGGCCCTTCTGCTTGTGTAGCGATAAAACTTATCAAATGCACGTGTGCTGTTAGACTGTAAAAGGCTGTTAATTTTGGTTAAAATTGATCGGCTCCTTCGTTAATCGGATTTTTTTCGATTATCGATTTCCCATACTTATCAGAGGCATTCCGATAAAAAAAACCTTTCTAAGAACACTCCCAGATATATTAAGTATAGTTGTTTGAAATTTCAAGAAAATTGGCGCAACCGTTTCGGAGTCAATAAGAAACGAACTCACACACACACACACACACACACACACACAAGTGCCTTTTACATATAAGCAAAAATCATATTTCAATGTAATATCCGACGGTGCGAATAATGATCCATGACGACCGTGAAATAAGTCGCACGCTTTGGTAATCATTTCTTTATCGATGGCGGTAAACGCCTCCATGATGCTAGCCTTCAGAAAGTTAATCGTTTAGTGGGCATTCTTGTTGGTTTTGACCTCGATCACACCACAGAAAAAATAATTAAAAGTGTTGCAACCGGATGAGGAGGCGGCAACAAGTGTTGCCTAGGGGCACATATTAGGGACATAAAACGGGCATATAAACATGTAATACAGGGATCATAATACACGAATAACGATGATAATGAGGTAGACACTTATATCGGCCTGGGATGATTCTTGTTAACACATATAGAGAGGAGGAGATACTTCATTTATGATGGAGGAAGCACATTACTTGTAAGGGGGTTATACAAGAGTTCGTTACAAGATGATGGAAAAATATTTACCTTTTCTGTTTTAAGGAATGACGACACGCGACAACAGTTACAAACATTGTTGGTCTCTTTATTCTTCAATCGGCCGATAGGTGATGTCAGGAATTCAAATTTTGATTTACATGTTCTATTTTCCGCCCTTCGCTTCTAAGGGGCTCTCCTCTCCAACTGACTATCACCGTGTGTGATCTGCTCTGAATCTGATCTTCATCAACTGTCTCTAACTTCGAACCCTCAGATCCCTATATTGAGAAATCTCCTTTGTTTATGACGTTTCGTACACATGTCCGTCCAACACGCTTTTGGCAAACAAAGAATCCTCAATTCTAATTCTAATCTATTTTTAAACACTATATTTTAACTCGCAGTGTGCATTCATTTTACTGACATATTTAGTATCCAGATTTCTAAGAAAAAAAATGGACAATCGACACTTTTTCCGACATAAAAGAAATATTTAATTATTTCTAATAGAATTAACAATAGACTTAATTTCTAGCATTTCATTTTCCATTATCTTAAACACTTGCCTACAGGGTTCGATTCTAACGTTATCCTAATATCATTTTAACTTATCTAGTATATCTTCTTACTTACATGAGAAGGGGAAAGCTCTTTCATGTAACACATGTTGGAAGACTAGTGTTAATGAATATTGAGCAACTGTGCTTGGGTCGTCTTGACCTTTTGTGCAGGAATAGAGTCTTGCTGGAAGAAATACAATGGTCCTATAGCAATCTGTTTCATCCAAAAACTCAGCACGCACATCCGCAGTTGGTGATTTGTATCGGATTTTGCTACATCACATTACTATTATTCGATTAATTCAATCAACGTTTCTTAGAATTACGGAATTGATTTTGATCGATGATCGTTTCATATCTGTTGGATTAAAATGCAATGATAAAATATATTTCCCTTTTTTTTTTGTCTGACAGCAAAGAAAGCTGGTTTTATAAGATCATCACAAGAGCAGATCGAAATCGGAAAAAGTGGTTCGCTTTTCGTTGAGGCATCAAAACGTTGCTTGAAAAGGTAAGTTGCTGCAATTCAAGAGGTGCGTTCAAAGAGTTCTCATTACAGAGTTGTATTTAACAAAAACACGAAGAAAAAATAAGAAAAAAAATCGGTATTATTAAATTATTAGGACATCTCTTCATCTTGAGTATTATTATAACAATGTTTCATACGATGTAGCCTCTTTAGGTGTATTATGTCGAACTCGGGAATCTGTACGAATTTCAAACACGGCACTTTATTTACCACACGGGAGTAGCACGCTCTCGGTTTGTAAGCCATGGCCGAGTTAAAGTTTTAAGTCATTCGCAATTGTATCCTTAGTGTCGTCTGTACTGAAGATTGAACCTTTAACCTCCAGAAGAGTGTCAGTTAGAACTGGATTTTACTTAGTATTTTTATTCGTTACGTTACGGGTCTTGCGGAATTTCCGAAGTCTAAATTTACATCGGTCGAAACTAAGAAGGTCTGAGTTTACATCGGCCGAAACATTGTGAGATTAACACTCAAGATGACAGAGGTAGTCTGAATAATCAATTATCAATTTTCATCTGGAAAAATAAGAAATATAAGAAAAAAAATGCAAAAAATAAATAAAAACAATATTTTTAGACGCATGCCTCAATCTACGCGTTTATATTGAAAACGATCTAAAAACATTTTGGAGTATTATTCTTGACAGAATTTGAATATCATTCCTTCTATTTTGTTCAGATGTCTTTTGTGAATAAAGTTACGTTTCTTTACCAAAACCGTTTTTCCACTATCCGTCTGAGCTTCAGTCTATGGTCCTTCCTGCCAACCTTTCGCATAAAAAACACTCGTCTGGCTAAAACCACTATCAAAATTTCCCCCATTCTTTATTTGTATCTAAACCTAAATGTGGACTCCATGAACAAAGTTTCTTTCTCAGAACTGAACGCCTGTGGAACTCTCTTCCATTTGACTGCTTTCCACACATAAACCGTTTCGAGTTGCCTCCTTTTTATAATCTTTTCTTTTTCCTTACCATGACGTCATTTTACACACGGCTCGGTATATATATATATATATATATATATATATATATATATATATATATATATATATATATATATATATACAAAAGAGTGACCACTTATCGAGGCCCGGAGCCACTCGACGGTAAGGGTTAATGAGTGTATGGTAGTCAATGGGAAAATATTGTAGTAATCGTTAGTAGTGGAAATTTGGTAAATTGGGTTACTTAAGGGGTTGGCTCATCATGAACTTGTTCACGTTAGACTTGTAGAAGACCATATTATAGCCAGTTGGAAGGCAGGAAAACGGAACAGAGTTCCACAGGCGTGCAGTTCTAAGTAAGAAGCTATGTTCATGGAATGTACGGTTAGGTTTGGCACAGACAAGAGTGGAGGAAATTATTGATAGTGGTTTTAGTTAGACGAGTGTTTTTCGTGAAAGACGTCATACGCGCTCTGTTATATAAATGCTTGGACGGCCTTTTCAGTAGCTGTGCAATTTAGTATTATTTGGATTCTTTAAGCTACTGTATTAATCTTGGTTATTATTTTCATAACGTTACGACCGATGCAACTTCCGACCTTCTTTGGGCGCATATCTTTGAATTTGAAACCATTATGCTGAACTCTATCTGAACCTATTTGATGAAATAACCAAAATTTACGTATAAAAGGCATTCAAACTAAATCAGGAAAAGATATTCCAGAAAGAAGATGCAATGGGCGTCGTATTTGACATATACATGCTACCAGTCACACGCATAATTTCTCAAAGGCGAATAGTGAAAAGGACAAGAGAATACATACCAACTTCATGGAAAACGACCCAAGAGAACAACTGAGTATAGGCTTAAAATGGGAGTGTCATAAAATAAGTTTACCTACCCATTTCAAGACTTACCTAGAGACTATAAATATAGGTATATCGAAAGACCGAGGTAGCGATTCCTTCCGTGGGAAAAAAAGGAAATACTGCGATTCATGGCAGTCATTTAGGATTATTTCGGTGTTTTTTTTATCTATCGAGCTTAAGCATTGTTCTGTGTAGTCCTAGGAGGTATACCCTCTTAAATCCCGCCTCCCATCTTGCGGATGAAGTAAGTTTATTGTTTACTTTCCGAGGCGCCCTGACCGAGGAATGCCGACTGGGCTGGCCAGACAATTTATAAAATAAAAAAAAACAGAATGCTTCTGCTTTAAGGGCGCTGACTTGACTCTTCCTCATTTTCCTGACCTTGTGTTGCACCTTCCTGTGGTTGAAAAGAAGTAACTATTAGAGATTCGTGATAGTTATGGTTCCAGAATCATGACGTCTACTTCTGTAACATACTTTTGCCAATACGCTTTTTTGAAAATTATACTGCTGCTTTTGTCTTTATTGTTACGTGCCTGTGAGGCTAAAGCAGGTTGACAAACCTATGAAAACTCAGTATTTGGTTTCTTAAAACTCTTATTTTCATTTTCGTAATTACAGGGTGAACAGAAAGTTCTTGGACCATTTTTAGTTTTAAAATTAAATATTGTTAAAATCACTTTTTCTCTTTTCGAATGAAGTAAGTATTTAGTCTAACTATTGATCTAATTATTTTCAACAAGAATATTTAAATAATTTTGTTTAAACTTTCAGAAAAATGAGCAAACGAGAGGCCATCATTAAGCTCCATTGCGCGGGAAGGACAAACTCAGAGATTATTAAGCTCTTGAAAGTGGCTAAATCCACCGTGTACCATGTTGTGAACTGATTTAAGGAACTTGGTACATCTGAAGACCGTCCTAGGAGTGGAAGACCTCGCACTGCTCGAACAAAGAAGGTGATTAAAGCTGTCCGAGAGAGGGTAAGGAGGAACCCGAAGAGATCTGCAAGACAAATGGCTAAAGACATGAATGTGAGCGTGACCTCGATGAGAACCATCGTAAAAAAAGATCTCCCGTTGTCCCCCTACAAGATGAGAAAGAGACAGTGCCTCACACCTGCCCAAAAGCACAAGAGACTTGAAAGAGCAAAGCTTCTTCTTGAAGAACTGAAGGCTGGCACGGCAGAGCGAGAGATCGTTTTTTCTGATGAAAAAACTCTTCACAATTGAAGCGACTGTTAACAATCAGAACGACAGAGTTTACGCAAAATCTTCAGCAGACATTGATGACTCCGTGAGAATAGTTTTCCGCCGACAAAAGCCGTCTTCCCTCATGGTGTGGGCTGCAGTCTCCAAATCTTGGAAGTCGCCTCTGATTTTCGTGGAGCAGGGGGTTAAGATCAACACATTAACGATATTTTGGGTCAAGCATTTGAAGAGATGAAGAAACACTTCATAGATCAGCCTTTCACCTTCCAACAAGATGTAGCACCATCCCACACCTCCAGAAAAACTCAGGACTGGTGCCAACGTAATTTTCCAAGATTCTGGAGTAAGGAGATGTAGCCTCCTGCATCGCCTGATTTGAATCCCATGGATTTTTCGGTGTTGTCTTTGTTGGAGGCAAAGGTCTGTTCTGTTGCTCATCCCAGTGTTGATGCTTTGAAGACATTTCTTCTGAGTGAATGGGCTAAAATACCTCAAAAAACGCTGCGTGCCTCGGTTGGTAACTTCAGACAGAGAATTGGACGTCTAATCAAAAAGAAGGGACATCACATTGAAAATAAATAATTTGAATTTATTCTTGGTTTCCTAACTTATAATTTTCATTCATGTTTAATTTATATTTTTGTAATTTTCTATTAATAAACCACTTTTTAATTGGTCCAAGGACTTTCTGTTTTTTTTTTTTTTTTTTTTTTTTTTTTTTTTACAAAGGCATCACCACATTATCAAGGCCCAGAGGCCACTCAAGGATAAGGGTTAAAGAGTGTACAGTAGAAATTGGTCAATATAGTAATCATTAGTAATGAAAATTTGGTAAATTTAATAACTTATATGGAACGGCTCATCAAGAACTTATTTACTTTAGACTTGAACACATCCATATTGTAGTCAGCCGGAAAGCAGGAAAACGGAAGACAATTCCACAGGCGTGCAGTTCTAAGAAAGAAGTTTTGTTCATGGAATCTACGTTTAGGTTTAGGCACAGATAAAGAGTGGGGGAAATTATTGATAGTTTTTACAGCTAGACGAGTGTTTCTTGTGAAAGTTTGGCGAGGGGGGACCATAGATTGAAGCTCAGTTGAACACCTTCCATGAAAATAACGATACATCAGAGACAAACTCGCAACATCTCTTCTGTGAGATAGAGGTTGTAAGGAGGAGAAAAGGACATCTCCTACGAGGCTACGAAGTCTATTTTGAACTCTATCAAGGCAGGACAAGTCCTTTCTAGCAGCTCCTGCCCAGATGTGGCAACAGTATTCCATCCTTGGACGTACCTGGCTCTTATATAGGTAGAGAATAGCATCAGGAGTGAGATATCTTCTGGATCGATAGAAAGATCCCACCATTTTTCCAGCGGCCTTGGCAACAGATTTGATATACGTGTTCCATTTAAGATCAGGAGTAATGGTCAAGCCCAGAAGCTTGTCAAAACTTGAGGCCTCCTGAAGACGAGAGCCATTCATTTCAATTGATGACAAATGTGGATTAGAATGTTGATGATGTAAAGAGAGAAGCTTGGTTTTAGATGCATTAAAAGTAACCAGCCACTCCTTTCCCCATTGTACTACGTGCTCAAGATCAGAGGAGAGAGAATTGGAGAGAACTTGGTCGTTTACTGTCTTAGATGTGGTACCATAAATGGTAGTGTCGTCAGCATAAATGTCTACAAATGATGTAAGGATATGATTTGGAAGATCATTAATGTAGATCAGGAAAAGAGTTGGGCCCAGGATGGATCCCTGAGGGACACCGGCATTAATACTGTGAGCTTCTGATTTTTGCCCCTCAACTACTACTCTTATGAACCTATCAGAAAGAAATGATTTAATAATTGAGAAGACTTTTCCAGCTATACCATAGCTAGCGATCTTATGAAGTAAACCTTTATGCCATACCCTATCAAAGGCTTTAGATATGTCAAGAGCAATTGCCCTAGAAAGATTGCCACCGTCGAGAGATTTGCTAATCCTATGCGATATAACTGTAAGGACATCTGCTGTAGATCTAGCAGAACGGAAACCATATTGAGTGTCACTAAGAAGGTTATTTTTGTTGAGATGTTTGATTACTTCTGTATTTAACACAGATTCTAGCAACTTACTCATGACGCACAGGAGACTTATTGGCCTGTACTGAGAGGGGGATGAGCGATCACCTGAATTCTTAAATACAGGGCATACTGATGAGATTTTCCAGGGAGATGGGAAACTATTCTCCTTAAGACAACGTTTAAACAGTTTTGTAAGTATGGGCGCTAATTCAGGTTGAAGTTTTTTGAGTACTATAATTGGAATACCATCAGGGCCAGTTGCTTTACTCGAATCAAGGTTTTTGATTAGCTTCGCAACATCACGTACAGATATACGTATATCACATAGCGTGTTTTCTGATACAGGAGGAAATATTGGGGGTTGGCGGTCTTGGTCGCAAAGGGTAGAATTAGCTGCAAAGTTCTTGACAAAGAGTTTGGCTTTGTCTGATGCTGACGAGATTACCACAGGTCCATTGATAATAGTTGGGATGGAGCACACGCTTCTGTTCAGGATTCTGTTTGCTATTTGCCAAAACTGGTGGGAACCAAGCCGCTGCTCAGCTACTTTGGACTTAACAGATTGAGCATACAACACTCTTGCGTTCCTTATTACTTTCTTACAATGGTTGCTGTTCACCCTGTATTTTCATAACGTTTCGACCGATGTAGCATCGACCCTCTTTATGTGCATATTTTTGAACTGGAAAGCATAGTGTCGAACTCGGTAACCTATACGGGATTTCGAACCGAACATTTTATTTAATCTATGAAGTTAAAAATAATAAAAGAAGCCCGTGTATGGTCACACTCTGGAATATGAGAGGATGCCAACAGATGCTACCCCTTTGCTCAAGTTTGAAGTACGTAATTCTTAGCTATTATCGCTTTTAGCTTATAGTAAGGATTGAACCTTCAACATCCAGAACTGAAAACTGATTCTAATGAAAGCTATTATGCGTTGCACCAGATGGTCATGTGGAAAATTTGAAGACAAATGTTTGCGGCCTTTCATCTAATCTTCTTTAGATGTTTCATGCTTAAAAAAAATATTTAGAATTATTTTTCATTTATTATAATATGTCACTTTTCCTTTCTTTCTAGAAATAAGTACGAGATGGAACGATAAAGTTGTCGCCCTAGAAAAGACGACATGATTCCATTTCACTTTGATGAATTTTTTTTTTTTGTTGCAGATCGTAAGACGATGTTGCGTTTATAATATAAAATGATTTTAAAATCTGATTTAAAACATAAAAAAGTCAAACAAAAGAGCAAATATTATTAAATCTATTCTTGTTTTTCCACTTTTCTTATTTACTTCTATTTTCTCTTTGTATCTATATTTCCCTATTCTCTCTCGGCTTTCATGCACAAAGTAGAACGATAACATTAAATAAAAAAAAGTTGTGAACAAATCCCCAGAGTGATAGGAGCTTCTATCATGTCTGAAAGTGACACAATGTTCAACAAGCGAGATCGAAGATACGCTGCTGTACAACTCGTGCTCTCTACTGATCCATGGTATAACAGCAGGATCATTACTAGCACTCCCAAAATGCATCGCTGAATTGCCACAAAAAAAAAAAACAGGGTGATTAAAACAAAGTTTCCGGCCACCGTTATATTCTTTGATGTGGTTTCAAATGAGAGCCACATCATGCCACGTTACATCTTCAAAGTCGGCTTGAAAGTCAACACCAAAATGTACTTGGAATACGGCATAGCGGTTCCGTCTAGATCACCGAAGTTAAGCAACGTTGAACCTGGTCAGTACTAAATGGGTGACTTCCAGGTGCTATATGTGCTCTCCGCTTATCTCAGCATTGTTTCCAGTCGTCCTGGTCTTCTTGCCACCGGACTCAAACAGTGCCGATTCAGCAGAGGTGTGGTTGGATATTGCGCAACCCTTGCCTCACAATTACACGCGCTACTGCCCCTAAGGGGTATCCTTTGTCGTTAAGACTGAACGGAAGCATGTGGATGGGCACTAAACACCTGGCAGACCCCCTTCCCCCGACTTGTATCCGCTGGACTACCTTGTTTGGTTAAACGTCGAGAACATCACTAACATGACCTCCCATAACACTAATACTATCGCTGCCATTCACCAAATATTCGCCGAACTCCTGTCGGCGCCAGTTCCGGACCCGTATTGAGTCGGTTATTAAGGCTGAAGGCGGCCACATTAAATATATGTCAGCTTTTCTACATAATCAAGTTACTTGAATTAATTTTTTTTTCAATAAAAGTTTTAAAATAATGCTGTAGTGTTGTTTTCTTTGGGGCGACACTTTTATCGTTCTCCCATCTCTCTCTCTCTGTCTGTCTGTCTCTCTCTTTCTCGTTCTCTCTTTCTCTCTCTCTCTCTCTCTCTCTCTCTCTCTCTCTATATATATATATATATATATATATATATATATATATATATATATATATATACATCCGTGTGTGTGTGTGCGTTAAATAGAAATTAAGTAGAAATAAGTTATAATCTTATACTAAAATTATAGGTGAGGATTAATGGCGTAACGGATAAGATACTTGGTAAATTTTGTTGTAAGTGACACTCATCAGCGCAAGTGTTACTCAGAATCTAATTACGAAATACTTAGGATTTCTAGCCGGTCATGGCTTACGAAATGGTAGCATGCTGCACCCTTAAATAAAGGGGTCGTTCGAAATTCTGTGCAGATTCCCGAATTCGACAAAGAGGTGTACGAGTTCGAAAAAAAATACTTCTGAAGAAAGTCGGGGTTTATATCGACTAAGAACGTTGTAAAAATAACACTCAAAGTGTGAAGCGTAGTCGGAATAATCCACACGTCTTATTGACATGATTTATTTTAAGGTTTTTCTTTGTGACGCATACACCATTGTGTTATTCAGTCGTTTAACGTAGAAACGATTTGAGGTTGCATAATCAGTTGTTAAATAGTTTTGGGTTGCTTGGATAAATAGGGGTGCTTAATTACATATTACTCTCTAAAATGCCATCAGTAGAACACTTAATAAAATTCACAATTTTTTCTACAATCTATATTATATTTTTCTTAGTCGATCTGTCTGCCCGGTCTACTTTTTTCCGGAAACTACTTGGCCGATCTAGCTGAAATTTTGCATGGATCTTCGTTAAAATAAGGTACAGCGAACTAACTATCATGGCATCTGTTCGACGAACAGTTAAGGATTAATAGTATTGCTCAACTCAATACCACATTTACTCTGGAAGATTTCTCAGAAACTACTGGGCCGAGATGACTGAAATTTTGTATGGCCTTATGTTATGATGAGATGCAGCGAAATAAGTATTATGTTATCGGTTGGATTCACCGTTAAAGATTAATAGGGATTTCTATTTAATGCAAAATGAACATTAATTAAACCACATTTAGCTATCAATTTGGCATAAAGCATTCATTCTGAGTCAACTGGCCATAACTTTTGCAGTTTTTAATTAGTTAAAATGTCTACTTCAAATATATTTGGTAAATAAAAAACTTTAGTTGAAATCTGACTCTTTCACTAAGTTTCAGTGATAAAAGTCCAATAATTTCGCCGGAAAATCATGGAAAATCACATGTGCGCTTAACTTTAAAGATATTGCTACTACGTGATACGCAACATTTTATTTGACATCGATTCTCTTATCAATTTCATATCTTCCCTTATTTGTTCCTCATCTCTGTTTGCTCTTCTTTGCAGCATCATATCTCTATACGACACTGAAAACTCCGAAACGGCAAATGAGGCGCCCCTCCACGAAGAATGTCCGTTTTTAACGCCAATTACATGCAATGTAAGCGCAGTTTATCGAACCTTTGATGGATCGTGCAACAACCTGGAAAATCCATACTTGGGAAAATCGAATACCCCATATCGTCGCCTACAGGAAGCAGAATATGCCGATGGTAATGTTTTTTCTTTAATCTATTTAAAAAAAATATTTTTATTCCGTTTGGTTTGTTTCAGATATAATTTTGGTTTGATATTTTGTTTTTATGTCAGATCCAAAGTTCTTAGTTAATTGGTTTTCGCTTCATTTTTTCACCAAGTTTCAATCATGAATATTCAATTTTAATCCTCGTTCTCTTTATCACCATCGTCCTAACTCTCTGCTATTTCTGCATCTACGAGGTGCCTTCAATAAGTTTCCAAACTTTTTTGTATGGACACTTTTATTGATTGTCCCCTTTCGAAATAATCTCCTCCGGCTGCAATGCAATGCTGTATCGTTCTAACATCTTCAGCAAGGCCCCATAGATGTCCTATTGCTTGAGCATGTCAATAACCCTCGTCATAGCCGCTTTCCTCAACTGTCTCATAACGACAACCTATAAGGGTTTTCTTCAGCTTAAGGAATAACAAAAAGTCACAGGGAGCAAGGTCCGGCCTATAAGGAGGGTGAGGAACTGTGTTCTTGCCCATCTTGATTAAATAATCAGTGATCTTCTCTAAGCACCCTCGGGACAAACTTCGCACAAACTTTCCACATCTTATTGGCGTAATCTTGACTAGCTTCATCTTTCCTATACCTTTCAACTCTCTGGCCATGTATTTGTTTCACTTCTCCGTCTCCTTCATAGACACTCTGTAGTCTGCTGGACCGCGAAGTCTTTAATCTCGCAGGACTTCTCCTTCTTGCTTACTATTATTATTATTATCATTATTATTATTATTATTATTATTATTATTATTATTATTATTTCTTCTTCTTCATCTTCCTCTTCTCTGAGTTTTAACCGTAATAACGAGTATGCCAATAACTAGTAATTTTTCTAGAGTTCGAATATTCTTAGACTCTAAATAATCGTCAGGAAAATCACCTTACCTTATCGTGTTGATATCTTGTTGACAATGACCGTTGGTATTCACTGATAGTAAAGTGGCAACAAGTCTACTCAAGGTTCTAGTAACTACCGCACTTTTCTAGTGGAAATCTGTTTGGCGCTCTTTCTTCTTAATCTTTTCGTCTTTCTTGACATTTAACGATCATCCCAGCCTAGTGCGACATGTGTATATTTTTATGGGATTTTATGAGATGGTTTGAGTTGCATATGATGTTGTTATTATTGTTTTATATATATATTCTTTCAATTCATCTGTTGCTGATAATGAAAACTGGCATAAAACACACGACGGTCCTTATCCACGAACTTCTTTATTTATCCAATCAACTCCGGTGTTCTGACCTCTTTACTCCTCCCACACCTCTCACCATCCGTCATAAACTCTCTTCCTTCCTTGCATCTCTTATGCCACTCAAAAACTGATGCTCAATTCATGAAAGATAACCCAAAAGCAGTCTGAAACATTCTATACTTTTCTGTTGTATTTTTCCAAGTTTAAAACAGAATATTATTGCATGTCGTTTGTTTAATGTATTCTTACGTTCAGATTGCATTTTTGGAATTTACTAACTGTAACAATGAGGGGTTAGTAGAGTTTATTCCAGTTCCTGTTGTAGCTGTCCATTTAAACCTGAAATGATAAAAATTGGCCAGTCATCCCATAAGATGTATGGCAATAACATACTGAATTTTCAAGAGTCTACGACAATTTTAAATGCGTGACAAAAAAGCATGGAAACTTATTGAAGGCACCTCGTATGAAGAGCAGCAAGGAAAATATTATTAATACTATTTAACCAATAGCTGGAGAGGAAAATATAGGAAGAAAGAAAGAGATAGCTATGACCCATCCGTTTGCCCGTGGGGTTTACTTGATTGTACGTGGGGACGGTATCATTTCAATCAGTCTGAACAAACAGTGTTCAAACACGATAGGATATAGCTCAACGGACTTCTTGGTTGTTGTCGAGTTCAGATCATCGTTTCTTGAGGTCGTCCAGGCTGTGATGTCTGCTTGATGTGTATTTCTGGCCCTGATGTTTCCTTAATGGTGACAAATGACACGAAACACAGATTTTTTTACAAGGAAATCACCGCTTATCAAGGCCCGGAAGCCGCTCGAGGATAAAGATTATTGCGTGTACAGTAATCAATGGGATAATATTGTAGTAATATTTGAGATTTGATAAAGTGTCTTACTTAAGGGGGCGGTTCATCAGGAATTTGTTTATGTTGGACTTGAAGACATCCAGGTTGTAGTCAGGTGGGAAACAGGCAAACGGAAGAGAGTTCAGCAGGCGTGCACTTCTAAGAAAGAAACTTTGTTCATGGAATCTACGTTTTGGTTTTGGCACAGATAAAGAGTGGGGAAGATTTTGACAGTGGTTTCAGCTAGACGGGTGTTTATCATGAAAGATTGGCGAGTGGGGACCAGAGATTGGAGCTCATACGAGCACTTACCATGGAAGTAACGATAAAACAAACACGGGTTTGCATCGTCTCTTCTGTGGGAGAGATGTTGCAGGGAAGCCACGAAGTCTATTTTGTACTCTGTCAAGGCAGGATAGGCTGTTTTTAGCAGCTCCTGCCCAGATGTGGCAGCAGTACTCCATCCTTATTTGTAGACTTGTAGAAAAACAAAATTAACTATTTTATTTCATAATACAATACATTAAACAGTTATTAAATTACACATTATTTTTTATCCTAGCCTAGGTGACTCTTAGCTAATTTATTTTCCCGGGAGGAAGGTAGTGTCCTCCTCCTGGAGACACCAAAATATGAGTGTTTATTACATGCTGATCAGTAGAGAAAAACCCGAGTTCTGTAAAATGGGATTACGGGTCATCCATTGCCGAATCCTTACGCAGCAAACCCCATCACTCAGCCAAATATTTGTATTTCTACGCTAAGAGTGGCACTAAACAAATAGTACCACATGCCTGCAAGATATACACTGAATAAATAATACATAAAATGAAAAAGAATAAATATTCCAAGAAATCGTCCGACTACCACAACGGAAAAAATAAATTCTTTTCCTCCTCTACGTTTCTAGCTTCAGTCGGAATTGAAGAGAACTTCGTTACAAATACTCCCCGCCCTTGTAAAACACAGCGTTTATTACGAATTGATCGCCTTCGAACCCAAGGTCAAAAATGTCTTGTTCTAAACAGCCTCATAAGTAATCTACCGCTATTTATAACATTGATCGATGTTAGTACTTCCATATTTATCCTCATCTTTCGCCTAGTAACCATTCCATCTCATTAATCTTTATTCATGAATGACTCTTGACCTTGATTAGTAGTGACGTGATAGTAAAAACACGATATGTGTACTAATTGTACACATTTTTATATATTTTTCTAATTGTATATTTTTGGGTCTCGTGCCCGAATATCGGGTTCTGTGATGTGTTTGCTATCTTGTGTATTAATGTTTGGATTATATGACTTTGAAGGTGTAACCTGTAGTTGAAAAATTGCGGATAGCGTTGACAATGAAGGGTAGAGTGGAAAAATGTTGTTCACGCCACTCTCTTCTCCTTCATCTTGCCTATTCATGTGCCTCCAATCTTCATTTCAAAGTCTGCGATGCCTTGACATGTTGTCCTTCTCTACGTGTTCTGGACCCTGAGATTTTTTTTTCCGACAGTGACGGATCCATCCTGTATATATTCTCTCTCTCTCTCATTTTCTTTTTTTTTCTCTCTCTCTCTCTCTGTTTAGATGACTTCTTCAGTTTCTTTCTTTTTTTAATTTTAACTTTTTCTTCATTTTCTTCCTAATAGTCTTGTCTTCTTTAAAAACGACTTAAAAAAATATCTATAAAACAATCTCACTTTCAGGCAGTTCACATAATAGATAATTCCATCTACAAACTGATTGAAGTCATCCTGTTCTCACTTCGATCTACTGAGGTTTTTCTCCAAGCTCGTATTGCTTTACATAATCGGCCTTTTTATGGATAAATGATCTTTTCTCTTATTTCAGATGTTGCTCAACCTCGATGTGAAAGTGTCCTTGGCGACCCCCTACCAGGACCACGATATATCAGTATAAATTTTCACCGAGAAACTCGCAGTGAAGATCTAAGTCGATATCTAACCCATTTAAGCATGAGTTTTGGACAATTTCTTACCCATGATCAATCAATCTTAACGTTGCATAGCGGTAATTGGGTCATTTTTTCATTTATTTTTGTTATTATTTATGTAGATATATTGTATATATGTAACATTTAAACCTTTAAATAAACATTAAACGAACAGTTCGCACATGCAGTTCCAACAAACGTGCACTTTTCCACCTGGGGGGGGGTTCAGTGAGGGATCAAGAAAAAATTGAAGAATACATGATATTTTTACATACGTGCGCGGTTGTTGGTCTTTCACTATTTTTATTGTCACTTTTCCATGTTTGGGTTGTGATTTCTTTGTGGTTGCGATCGTTCATTTAACTCGAGACAAATCTACTAACACATTGAACACAATGGAGAATTGTTGGCTTTCATAGGTCTTATTTAGAAAAGGGTTGTTTATGGGAAGAGAGATAAATATAATTCTGATTATTTCTTAACTTGTTTTCTTTTAAATGTCTTAAAATGGTTGACGCACGGACAGAATCTCGAGGCAATATTAACTTAGATTTCTATATTGTCGGGCAGGTCTTATCTGTCTGCTTTCCGACTCGAACTAACTAGAAACTCTGTTCTGTGCCCCGAACACGTGACGTAATTTTCATGTAATATCATTCGACACCTGCTTTTCTAGCTGGTTTTATTTAGAGGGGTAACCTTTGACCTGGCGCTTTAATCACGCCACCTGCAGGTGGTCTATTTCTGTTTGCCGTCAGGTTATCCTGACTTGTACCTATATAGCCCTCGCCGGAATCCATGCTAGTTTACATGGCTTTCATTAAAAGTCGCACTTCTTTTTTTATAAACTCATTCAACGGAAGTGACGTCAGACAAATTTTAAAGTACGGATGATCAACACTGAATATAACGTGGCTTTTTTAAGCAAATGTAAAAATAGAAGTTTTATTCAAAATGTGTTTATTTGAACTTTTGTAACAACCTTATAACCCTTATAATAAAAATATGATTTTTTTTAATCAAGCATCAAATGTTGGTAATTTTTTTTCACATAAAATTAAAAAAATATTTATGAACTAGTATTTTTAAATATATTATGATTTTTTTCTCTCAATATTATGTTTATGAACCTTGTTTTTTTATCAAACAAAAAACAGTTCATAAATATTTTTAGAACAAAATCTCGTTGGAAAAAAGCTCATTATTATTTTTTATAATAGTTATATTTTCATGTAAAAAATACCAACTTCTGATGTTTGATTAAAAAATAATAACAGTGCAAAAACTTATTATTTTAAAGGTTATAATTTTGTTATATATAATATACATATATATATATATATATATATATATTTGTATGTGTGTGTGAGTAATGTACTTGCGAATAAATTTCTACAGATAAAAACAAAATAATGTATCAGTAACTTTTTATTGAAACACTTTATAAGTATAAGAATTAATATCTTGTGTTATAATTTTCTTTTATAATTCTCTGCATTTAACTTCGAGAACAGCTTTTGTACGATATTACACTAACTATGGACAATTTAGAAAATCATTTATTTTTAGTCTATTGGCCTTTTTATTAATTACGTTTCATATTTAGCAGTCCATGATATTACTATCTGTGCAGCTATGGGGCCAAGCACTAAGATCATGTGATCGAGGTTGACTCTTCTTGTGATTAAATGATAAACCAACGATATCCTTCTCAGTTGTTTCTATAAAACCATTTGCGATTAACAGAAATGCCCCTTTCAGACGGTATCATTACTGTAGCCACACCTCAGGGGCGATTTATTCGACCGTTGTCGTTTCACTAGATTGACTTTACTTTAATTACACCTGTGTAACCTGTTGCTGAAAATAAACTTTCACACATCGTAATTTAACTTCATTTAGACAATTGATCAAGTTTCTTCCTTCTACACAACAGGTGCTTGTATTAGGTTCATAATTTTGTACAAATAACCTTTAAATCCATTTAATAATTATTTTATTGTTCTTGCATTCGGCCATTTGTGAGAATGGTTTTTGAACACACACGGTCTATGTATTAAACAAGATATCATGTTTATGATTTTTGTCCAACTGGCCTTTTGCTGTATTTGACAATTATTTGGATTTTTACATTTATCGTCAGGTGTACGCTTTTGTGAAAATGATTTCCTATTACATAGATATGAAACTAATGAGAATGATATATTATTTTGTTGGCTTTTGAATTTGTTCGGGAGTCTCGTAGCTTTGATTGAACGAATTTCCTTGGCGTTTTCTGAAACAAAATAACGTTTACTCATCAACAGCGATTTGTATCTGATGTGGCTGTAGATAACGATCTACGTCGGTACTTCTAACACACGGTTGTATTTTACAACAGAACTTATATATCTTCTATGATTACCACCAATGGTGTGTTGTACTTGTTGAATAAAGAGGTAAACTGCTCAATGACACAAGGGGGGGCTGATTTTATTTTATTATATAGATAAAGTATGTACTCAAATTTCTTTATTTTTTAAATTATCACATTAGAGAAAGATTTCAGTCCCTATATTTGTTTGGATTATTTACAGCATAGTGGTAGAGACTTCACGATAAGATCTCACGAGTTTATCCTGCATATTTTTGACGAGCTATCGAAATACAATGTCCTCAATTGTGTGCATATTATCCCAACCTATAAAAATAGAACTAAACTGGATGTTGTTTCTCTTTATCACTGGGATAATGATTGAAAATTTGTATTTGGTCTCTACCTAAGTGTCCCCTCACGAGGATAGTATTAGACGCAATATGCTTCGGTCTTTTTGATGTCCACATCTGAATGTCATTGCATTCTTTTAACATGCTATGGCTGTCATAATTGTATTTATCCGTTTATTATCTCTATTTAAAACAATTTCTTTTTACCAACATAACCGCCATATATATCCCGTAATATATCCTTGCTAATATATAATATGAGACATTGCCACATAAATATTTAACGGTCCCCCATAATATTATAGATATCCGTAGTCACGCGTATGTGATACTATCGGTGTCCCCTAAAAAAGTGTTAGGGGATTAAAAAATGTTAATCAATGTGTGGCAGTAAGGAATTCAAAACATCGAACAACGGTGGTCAATATATTTAGAGTTAGTTCACGGATAGTTTTAGGAATGACAGTGAGTTTTGTGACAGTTTACAACAATTTACGGACAGTCTTGAGTTTGTGACAGTTGAGGAGTTTCCAGTTTGGGATAGTTAGGGGCTCGGAGATCAACCGAGAGAGATTGGAGATTGGAGTAGAAACATCCCTTTTCTACGCTACGTGACGTATCACACACACAGAAAGCTTAACTGACTTACATCAAGTACTAGTGTTATTTTATCATAGCATAATCAAAAAGGTGATCATTGAGTCACACCTAAAATAAGATACGTATACTCCATGCGTGCTTTTAGTAATTAATATTATTCCAAACCTAAACATGACAGACAGATGATCAATGCTTCGTATAAAACTCCTTGGACATTCCAAATAATATGTATGTTTTTTAGTGATAAAAATTTATTCTATATTGAAGTGTGACCAACCTACACACTCAATGACCGGTTGATTGTGTATGTCTTCGAATGAGAGGGAAAAACCTAACAAAATGGCATTATGTGTATGTCTATTAAATGTGATAATCATATTTTACTTTTCAGGAGTTGATTGCTGTTCAATGGGCGGAAGGATCCCTTGTCCAAACCCTACATGCGATGACTGCATTGAGAAATTGTTCTTGTAAGACTTTATGCATATATTTCATATTTCTGTTAATATTACAACGTTGTTATGAGTATAAAGTTGGGTGATGTTTTGAAAAGCTAGCGCACGAAAGTAAGTACCCTCTGATCTACAAAAAAAACCTGAGCAACCCCGCTGGTATTCGCTTGTTGAGGCGTCGCAGGAGATTAGCAGAAAGCTAACCACTTCTGAAAAGGAGAAGATAAAACCTGGAATGATGGCCCTAGAGAAGATCATACTTAAGCCATTGACGAACTGATTGTCAATGACGTATCTCCGACTGGTATAAACGTCATCAACAAAAATCCGAATGGGTATCTGCCACTACAATGTTTGCACCGTTTATACTGTCATTGTTTATGCGACATAAGCTAAATGTGTCATTATTTGCTTTTAACTAAATTTTGAAAAATTGTCCATTTCTAAAATTATTTCTGTGTTCATTATTTCTTTTTTTTTTTTTTTTCGTTTGTTTAGCGAAATGTGTGCACCGATTGTTGTTCCCCGAAATGATCCATATTTTGCAGAGTTTGGTAGAACGTGTTTGCCATTTAGGCGCGCTTTATCAACGCCAAGTCTTGATTGTCGATTGGGTGAGTTTTTTTTTATAATTTCCACAAAAAATGTCATCCATTATTATATGTGGAATCTGTTTCCTAAATTTTAGAATCTATATATAAGGCCTGTGCAAAAGGTTTTGCCGATTTAAAATTTTACCTTGAAAAAAAAAACTGTGTTTTTGAAAATCGTTATTCATAACCGCGGCGAGCTTTTATTCTGTATAGTTTGATTTTATCAGTGAACGAGCTTATAAATGCCTCATTCGTTAGGTTTTGATGTGGATCTAACTAATATTCAATCTCCTTTCGTCATGTTATTGCAAGGACATCTATATGGTTCTTAATCATCAAAATAATCGATAATCTTATAAAATTAGGTAAGGAAAATACGACAGTGTTGGTGCTAAACTGCATCAGCCTTGTTGCAAATTTGGATACATCGACGACATGGGGTGCGATGACAAGCAATCAAAATAAAAGCATCACTAGGCATTCGTCGGTCAGCATCAATTACGAGTTGGATCCATGTCACACCGTTCATCCAAAGATGCGTTACTCATAACTGACCTTCACCGATGATAAAGTACTGTCAATTGAGATTGAAATACAAATATTTTGAAAACAGACAGACGTCTTACCTGTAACACACATACACACACACACACAAACACATGCACACATATATGCATACATATTTAAAGTATTTATATTCCTCTTTGTATTTAAGTGCGGTTTTAAGTGACACTCTTCTAGAGGTTGAAGGTTCATTTACCAGTGTGTGCGAAACTAGGTATACAATCGCAAATTACTTCTACCTTGTCATGGCTTACGAAACGACAGGATACTACTCCCGTGCATTAAATAAAAGTTTCCATTCGAAACTCCGTGCAGATTCCTGAGTCTGGCAAAAAAGAGTCTCGAGTTCGACATGTTACACCTGAAGAAAGTCGGAGGTTACGTCGGCCGAAACCTTGTTAGAATAATGCTCAAGATGAGGACAGTAGTCCGAATAATCGAAATAATACAAATTATCAATGTTCATTCAAAAAAATTCAGAAATATGATATTGAGATGTGGCATCTATTTCTGCCTCTCATTGCATTTAATTTTTTTAAGTAGTTAGTCAATTAAAAATATTGAATTTGAGTGTTTTTTTTTTAAATTTTTTGTTTTTGTTTTTCATCTGTAGGTCCGAAGGAACAGTTGAACGCCCAGACCAGCTATATTGATGCTTCTCATGTCTACGGATCAAGTCTTTCCGAGGCCAACTCTTTAAGGGAGATGACTGGCGGTTTGTATAGTCCTTACACATTCACACACACACACACACACACACACACACACACATACACACATACACACACACACACGCACGCACGCACGCACGCACGCGCGCGATTTCGATTTCTTAAACCTTGAACCTTTAGTTATAATTTATAATTATTATATTGATTGTTTTATTCAATCAGATATTTTTCACTGTACCCCTATGATGGATTCTTGACATATGATGTTAAGCGATTTTAAATTAAGTGCTGAGTAACCCATAAGTGAGGTTTCCTTCCTATAACTGTCCGTCTGGAGAACACACTACTGCGAGGATACACTTTAGCTAACAATAACATGGTCTGTATCAAATCCAATGTAAACAAGTTCTTGTTGAGTTGCCCCCTTAATTAATCAAATCATATCATATCCATTTCCACCCTTAACATGCCATGTTTCACCGTCCACTTGGCATCCATTAACCCTTATCCACAAGTGGCCGCCAGCTCTAAGAAGCGTTAAAAAAAGGTCAGTCATGCACATTTCTAAAAATTAGACTGCCCATTGTTATTTGTTTTTAAAATCTGTTTTATTATTTCAGGACGTTTAAAAATCACACCGACAAACAACCTTGAACTCTTGCTACACGATAACCAAACGTTTTGTAAGACTCCACCAAACTATTGCTTTGTCGCAGGTGCGTGTTTCTTTCGTCTTATTTAGAATAAAAGATTGCAGAAAAGTCAACACTTGAATTGCAGAATAGTTAACACTATACGCAATAGGTAAAACAAAATAGCTAACTCGTAAATAAAAAAAACACATAAGACGCAATTCATGCCAAAGGCATTAGAATAGAATTCTCTGCCTAATTTTTAAGGATTATAATAATTTAATATTTTGGTTTAATACATTTTCTTCTATGAAAATCTGGCTACTAGACAATCGACATTTTTTGGCGGCCAAGACCTACGAGTATATTTTGGCCGCCATAAGTGTCGAAATGTAGAATAAAAATTGTTATAAATGCTAAAACTTAGGTAGGACATTTCTATCTAAATTGTTTACTATGAAATTTTAAATACATATATGCCTTTTTTGACACTAAATCCTTTCTCTTTGATAAATATATAAAAGTAGTTGTTAGTAGACAGACGTATAAAATTTATATTATAAACTACATCTTGCAGTAGGGATCTATTCTGGGCCTAGCCCTCTTTTTGATCTTTATTAATAATTAATTTATTTATTACCGACTATTATTCTCATCTTTCTTAGTAGTTGTTTCATGAAGTCAGGTGGTAATCGCTACGAGATAGGAACTCCGAATCTCCTAAACTCTTCATTAATAATCTTCCAAATCATATTATAAGATTATTTGTTGATATCTAAGCAGATAACACAGCTATCCATCGCAACACTTCTAAGAACATTGGTGGGGCTGTCCTCTTCTGAACTGAAGCATACGGTTTACTTCAGTATGAATATTCTCTCCTTGAATATCCTAGCACTAACTTTAACTCTAAACCTGACATAGAAGACTAACATTAAAAAAAAGGTAGTTTGCTTGAAGTATTGCTGGCAAATAAGTATGCGGGCATTTATAAAGTCTGATATCAATAAATATAAATAGAAATGGTGAAAGTATGAGCAAAACATTCTAAGTATTTGTTTTACGAATCCTTACAGATCTTGTTTTTTTTAATATTCTTTACATATCAAATCAGTAAATATGCAACTTACTGCCAAATATGAATTAATAATATTCTGGTTGGTGTAATATTTGTTAATAATTTGGGGAGGAAGTCTCATCTTCTCAAAATGGAATACTAAATGGAATTGTCAAGAGGAGGAAGTATTCAAGTTGGCTGCCTTCTATGAAAAAGAAAATGAAGCTTTCTGGATATTTTTCATTTGTATTTGATTTAGTTCCATATTTACTGATTTCATATGTTAACGATCTCTTGAAAAATAAATAGATTTTACGAAGGTTCGTAACACAGAGACTGTCTTAGATTGTTTATTTTTCTTCAATTTTTCTTTTGGCCACTCCGATGTTTCTGTATTGCTACCAGCCTTCATAAACACTCCCATACTTATTTCCAGTAATACTTTGAGCAAACTACTATAAATTATATGTTTTTAACGAGTTATCGTGTGTTAACTATTCTGGACTCTTATTAAATATTGAATGAGCATTCGGTCCACTAGGCTGAACTAACCCTAATCTTGAATGTTTTTTAGAAGTAAAAAAAAAAATTGACCTCGATAAGCTGACGAACAAATAGCTGATTGTCGAATGAATTATGATTACACAGGAAAATTATTATTATTCATTCGCTAGGAGTTCTCACCAAAGAATTTAATTGAGAAAAACTTGGAGTGGTCTCTGGAGTCTTAGTGACAACAGTTCACATCTAGATGTCTGGAACCTTCTACCTCTTTTGATATCATTTTCAAATAAATTTGCGTTATCGCAACCAACCGTTTACCATCGGTTTTTACTTAGTCTCGTCCATTGGTCCTCATTGGAATTTGAATGGCAATAAGCCTCCCCATGTCCAATTGTTGTTATTATTATTATTATTATTATTATTATTATTATTATTATTATTAATAATAACATTACTATTCGTATTAGTATTAGTAGTACTGCTAGTAGTAATAGTTGTAGTAAATACTACTACTACTACTACTACTACTACTACTACTAGTATTTTGCAAAACAAAACTTATTTATTCCTCAGTTTACAGAGTGCCCATTTTTTTACTTCTCCCATGAGGTTAACATCAGCTTAACACCGTATAAACAGATTTACTATCTCATATATTAAATTTTACTTCTGTTTTTTAATCTGCTTAGGTGACGTACGACTCAATCAGAACTACATGCTTCTGTCGTTGCATACACTCTTCCTACGAGAACACAACCGAATCGCTGATCTCCTAGCCGAAGCTGACCCCTCACTAGACGATGAAACCCTCTTCCAAATGGCCCGCCGCATCCTCATAGCTGAGTTGCAGCACGTCACCTATAACGAGTACCTGCCCGTCACTATCGGCCGATCCAACACTAAGCAATTCCGCCTGGAACCCCTGACAGAAGGTTACACGCTCTACGAACAAAACAGGGACGCAAGTGTTTCAAACGGGCACGCTGGTGGGGCTTTCCGGTTCAGCCATTCTACGATCCGCCGAAGTTTCTCTAATGGGATGGGAAACAGGATCCTTTTGAGTCCGTCTTTCGGTCTGACTGACCCTTTTTACCGACCTGGGGATGCAACCAGCGGTTTCACTGTTGGAATGGTGAACGACTGTGCGCAGGAATCAGACAGGTTACGTTTTTTATAAAAAAAATAATAATATTTAAAATGTTTGTTTAGTTCAGAGGTGTTGATATATACCAACGAGAAGCTCTATCTGTTCGTCTGTTAAAAGTGTGTCTCTAGAACAGATTTTTTTTCATTCTGGCCTGAAGACACTGTTTCATTGCAGCAGAAGAATATATACACATATGTAGTCAATAATGTTTCTTTAAATAAATACAATATGTATATATAATATTATTAAAGTATGCTAATCTAATATATAAAACTCACTATGTCTCTGTGTGTGTCTGTCTCCGTTTTTCAAATTGTATCTCCTCCTAGACGGATGATCATTGGACGACGTGCAATAGCTCAAAAGATTGCATTTTTGGTGCAGAATTTTATTAGACGTATATAATCGGCTAAAACAACGGCAAAGGGGTTAAAAAAGGGGTTCAAACTTGAAAGAAATGACACCTTGACGAGCATAGCGTCATAGCGTCGTTGTGCGGATGTGTACATTTAGTAAAAGAGAAATCTATTTATTTAAATATTTCACAACGCCTTATGACGCATTTGTCCCACTGGTGCAATGGCTATCATGACCGATTACTTGCACAAGTGTTGCGGTTTCGATCTCTATGATTTCTTTTCTTTTCTTTTTTTTAGCATTCCGATATTCTTGATTTTTAAATGTTATTTAATAAATACACAAGGACGCTTTTATAAAAAAAAAATACAGAAGAATGTTTTTGATTTACGTAACAAAAATATCATATTCAAAATATATATGATATATAAACTTATTTGTTACATTCCAAAAATCACGTAAATAGATCAAGTAATTGCATTTGTATTGGATCTACTCATAAACTAATTAACCGATCATTAAGAATATTAATTATGTGTATATGTTTATATATTTCTATGTCTTGGATTCACCCGTAAACTAACTGACAGATCATTATGAATTTTTAATATGTGTATATGCTTATATATTTTCTATGTATTGGATTCACTCCTAAACTAATTAACCGATCATTATGAATTTTAATTATGTGTATATGTTTATATATTTCTATGTATTGGATTCACTCCTAAACTAATTAATCGATCATTATGAATGAATAGTATAGTATATACTTATATATTTTCATGCATTGGATTCACTCCTATACTAATTAACTGATCATTATAAATTTAATGTATTGTATATGTTTGTATATTTGTATAGTCATATTCCAAAAAGCACATACAATGATCAGGTTTTAATGTATTTATGTGTACAAGAAATTCTATCAAAGTAATAAGATACTTGTGTAGTATAGTACTCATGAAAAAAAAAGAAAATCTTACTTGTGACATACATGAAAGTTATTAAAACCGAAAATCACGTGTAATATTCGAGTAGTATGACTTACATATGAGAAATAAGGTGCTTCTTCACTATAGCACACAGATAACAAAACAATCAAATTCTTACCCCCTGGCGTACAGAAAATGTAACACAACAGAAAATTACATGAACGTAGCGAGTTTTTTTCATTTTTACATTAGTAAAGAGGTACTTGTACAGTATAGTACCCATATGAAAAACAAAGGAAATCTTACCCGTGGCGTACATAAAAGTAATCCAAATCGAAAATTATATAATATATTCGAGTAGTATGACATTTATATAAGAAATAAGGTGCTTCTTTAATATAGCACTCTATTAGAAAAACAAACAAAACAATCCTGACATACGAAAAAGTTCGCATAACAGAAAATTATGTAAAATCATCGAGTAGTTTCATCTATATATTAAAATAAGGTACTTATACATTATCCTACCCAAGAAATAAGGTACTTGTGTAGTATAGTACTCGTATGAAAAACAAATCACATCCTACCTGTGACGTGCATAAAAGTCATTAAAACCGAAAATCAAGTCATATAATCGAATAGCATGACTTTTAAATGAGAAATAAGGTGCTTCTTCACTATAGCAATAGATGAAATAACAAACAAATTCTTACTCTAGACGCACAGAAAATTTAGCACAACAGAAAATTACTTAAAAGTATCGAGTTCTTTCATTTTTAAATTAGGAAAAATGGTACTTCTACAGTATCCTACCCAGGAAATAAGGTACTTATACAGTGAAGTACCCATATGAAAAATAAAGAAATTCTCATCTGTGATACATACATAAGTTATCGAAATCGAAAATCATGTTATATACTCGAGTAGTATAACATTTATATAAAAAAATTCGTTACTTCTTCACTATAGCACTCTGATGTAAGAACAAACACACTCTTACCTGTGACATACCGAAAATTTAGCACAACATAAACTTATTTAAATAATTTTAAATATGTGTTGTACATAACCCGCCCCAGGTAAGGATTTTTTCTGCACATACGTGCTGTAAATTTCCTGTCCAATGAAGGCACAGTTATTCCATACACATGTAGTGTAATACTCATCCTGGGATAGGTAAAATATTCCTTTGCTCAAGATGCAAATGAGACATAGACATCAAAAATTCCTCTATTCGAAAATAACAGGCATGTTCAAAATTTTTCGCGTTGTCTTATACGATCCCCAGCAATGCCGGGTGGCCTTGCTAGTCATATATATATATATATATATATATATACATATATATATATACATATATATATATATTGTGTATGTATATGTGTGTGTGTTATAATTAATTAAAAAAAAACGTCATTGCGTATGAAACACGGTAATCAAAACAAATGACAGTATTAATGATTTGTAATTTAATATTTATGTAATGTGCCGAACCATAGTCGTATGGTTGATGTCATGTTCTGTAAATTTTGAAAGTAAACAATTCTTTAATACTGTCATTTGATTTGTTTACATGGTTTTGTATTTACTGGTGTTTTATTTTACCAAACCTCAATGTCGCCGTTTTCAAATTTAACGCATAGCGCACAATTCATCAATATATATATATATATATATATATATATATATATATATATATATATATATATATATATGCAATGAAATAGGAATTACAATTAAGTTCACCAAGATAATCCGAAATAGCAAACTTAAAGTATATTATAAATATTAAAGACTTACTATTTATAAAGTAATCTTAATCAGATTTAAAACCTCAATAAAACCAAATAGGAAATAGAGCTTATAATAAGAACAAATAATTAGTAAAACATGTTAGAACCACTTTAAGAAGAGTTAAAAACATATTTGATTTTCAAAAAGGAAGCACAAATTAAGTGGATTGTACTTAATCCGCGGAGTTTCGAAAGAAATACTTTCCTTTTCATCAGAGGGTAGGAAGAAGCAAAATACGGAATCGGATTTTGCTTACAAAGTATTTAATGAAACTACAAGTAAGCCATAGAGCTTACTTGGTAGAAGTTAAAAAAAAAAGTGAAGCAGATGGAACGGGCTAAAAGAAAATAAATGATTTCACATGAATGGATGGTCGAGTGAAGAGTAGAATATCCAATAACGGTAAAATCCAAGAAAAGTGGGTTAAAGTTCCGTATCCACAAGTAAAAATCCAAAGGAATCGCGTTACTGGAAGATATTTCGATGTCATCCGAAAGGCAGAATTACGTAAAATAATTCACAAATGGGTACAATATATATATATATATATATATATATATATATATATATATATATATATATTGAAATAAAGGTCTTCCAATTTTGTATTCGAATGTAGAACAAGACAAAGTTCTTTAAGATAGCTTGATAGTGCAATACTAAAGATATTAGTACGGTTATAATATACCGTTTCACAAGAAAGAAACACGCATTTTTATGCTCGTTTCAAAAAAGGTCTTAGCTTTATTAACAATACATGCGTATAATGTTTTCGGCTCATTACTGATATGTTTATATAGTTGTTCTTTGAATAGTTTTTTTGTAGTTATTTGCATTAAGAGGGGCCTCTACTGGTATAACTATAGTGGAATCATATGCAGAGAACTATATATAAAAATATCATCAATTGGCCGAAACAATTGTACGCATGTATTTATTTAAAAGCCGTGAACTTATTCAAAATGTACATAAAAGTGTGAATCTCTTCTTGGTGAAACGGTATGAAGCCATTAAAACGCAGACATTAAAATATAAACAAACATTTATTTGATTGAATTCAAACTTGTTGACAATCATAACGTCTTCTTCAGGATTATGATAAGTTTGTTTGATTTTAGACAAACAAATGTTTATTTCATTAAAAAAAATCTGCACAGTATTGGCTTTCTAAACGTAAACTTACTAGTTTCAATTTAAATTTAAACAACGCTTCTATCATGGTAAAAATCGTTATTAACATATATGTATATGTATGTATATATGCGTCTGTGCGCGTGCGTATAATGTTAAGGATATGAAATAATGTTTAAGTATGTCTACATGTCTAATACGAAGAGAAAAATATCATGAAATAAGAACAAATATATTTCTATCTATTCAGATAACCGTAATCATTTTTATATATATAACTTCTTGACAATAACACGAATAAACATTTTCTACACCAACTGATTAAGGTTGTCTTAATTGAACGAAATATTTTGGTTCTGTTTGGATTATATGTTTGTGCTATTCTTTCTACTAGCTTGTTACTATTCTTATCCACTAATTCCATTTTCTAGATTTTTTATTTTGTTTGAATTTGATTTGATGTTTTAAATCCACCATATATTTATCTATCTCTCTATCTGTCTGTCTGTTTGTTTGTTTCTGTGTATATATACATATATATATATATATATATATATATATATATATATATATATATATAAATAATGGAAATAGTATTCCGACAAAATATAAAAATAAGAAAGGAACAAACCGTGTTATGTGTGTTATGTTTCGTCTTTATTTTGTCTAGAGGAAGTCTCGAAATAAAGACAAAGCGTTGATGAACATATAACACGGTTTGTTCCTATATATATATATATATATATATATATATATATATATATATATATATATATATATATATATATAGTGCCACGCAAAAGTATTGGATACATTACCTTTTTCTTCATAACTCTAATTATGGTTTAAGATTTTACCGAAAATTTGGTCAGTATATTCCTATTACTATTCAAATTTATATTTTAGGTAAAATCTTGAACCCTAATTAGAGTTATGGAGAAAAATGTAATGTATCCAATACTTTTTGTAGCACTTATATATATATATATATATATATATATATATATATATATATATATATATATATATATATATACAGAGAGAGAGAGAGAGAGAGACAGACAGACAGACAGATAGACAGAGAATGAGATAGATAAATAAGTGAGAGAATGTAAAGCATAACATAATACACACACATACACACATACACACATATATATATAGACAGAGAGAAAGAGAGAGAGAGAGAGAGAGAGAGAGAGAGGTAGAGAAAGGGAGAGATGATTCAATATGTCTTCTTTACTTATTCTTGTGTAGGTTACTTACTGATCAAGTTATCGATAAGCTGTTCGAAGAGAGACCTGGAGATGGACAAGATTTGGCATCCCTGGATATTATGAGGGGACGTGATATAGGATTGAAACCTTACACTGAATGGCGCAGATGGTCTGGTTTGTCCGTGCCAAATGATTTTGATGACCTTCTTGACCATAGAAATGAGGATCGTTCCCGTCTTAGCAGGATTTATCAGTAAGTTTTAAACATTCGATATTGAAAAATGTAGAGGAACTAGAGTCATTAATCACTATGGGATATTGCGCCGCAGCAACTAGATATCCTCAATAAATCGTTTTATAGCATTAAGATGCCGCTTGTGGAGCAAGAAGCACCAAACTTGTCTGATCTCCGAACAACCAAAATCCCTTTTTCCTCAAGAGTAGTATTTACTGAGTCAAGCAAACGTAGACATTTTGTGTCAAGATGAGAAGCCGTTTTTCTACTTGTTATGCAGCCATTTTGAAATTGACTTTGCAACTTTTTACTCTACACAGAATTTATTTTCTCTGTTAAATTACCAAGCTTGCAAACTCTTTCTGTGCTTCTGAAGGACTGACATATATCAGAGTTAAGTGTCAACACTTTTATACATTTGATTTAATTCAGATTTTCATTTTTCATTATTTTAAAGAGTGTCAGGATGGTCTTCATCCACAGTTCATCAAATGTTATCATGATTTCACTTCGCATTTTTAAATCTGTTGCGATATTCAACTTGTCATGTTTTTGTACGCTTTGAGCATGTTAACTGTTTGGTACTGATACTTATTTAAGCATAATGCATGTGATAGTGTGCAATTTATTTGTTCAGAAGATATTTTTTTGCATTGATTTCTCGTTTGCAACGACCATTTAGCTTCACTAGAATTTCGATGGCTAACAGAGTTCAAGTGCTCTTTTCCCTCATCCAGTGGAGGTCTGGTTAGTGCTTTCTTATCTCGGCCTTTCCATCCTTTTTAACTCTCACGATTGTTTAGTGTGGCGAAAGTCTATGTCGGCACTACCATTTTAAAAATTATTATTAATTATTATCAATTAATTATTTATTATTAGCTCACATGGAGCTTTCACACAAGTCAACAAGCGATCTGATTGGAAACCTGTGATGTTCTCTGGAAGCTGAGTGACAAGAAGTCTCCCCAGACATCCAGCTCTCTCCACCTCCTTCGATAGCATTTGCAAATGAATTTGCATCATCGCAACAGCCGCGTACCATTGATTTCTCGCTGGTAGTGGACATTGGTTTATACTGGAATTTGAGTGGCACTCAGCCTCCCCAAGGTCCCAGTTCTCTTGTCCAGCCGAGGTCTGGTTAGCGCTATTATTATTATTATTATTATTATTATTATTATTATTATTATTATTATTATTATTTATTTATTTATTTATTTATTTATTAATCAAATGCCAGGAGTGTTCAAGATATTGACCTTTGGACCGGTGGATTGTCTGAAACACATCTTGATGGTGCCAGTGTAGGACCAACATTTGCACGTATCATGACGGAACAATTTCATGCTAGCAAATATGGTGACCGATTTTGGTATGAACATGATGGCCCAACACGTTTCTCTCCAAGTAAGTTATTTTTGTATTTTTTTCATTCTTTCAGAATGAATCTCGATATAAAAATAGATAAAAAGAAAATAAATATACAACCTCGTCATAACATTAAAGTTTTTGGCATTCCGGCATATTTCTAGAGACATTTCATTCTTGCATTACTTCCTGTTTTCTAGACGGTGGTAGCTGATTTGGCGTCCCCGACGAAACATCTTTCTTAGACAAATTATTATTATTATTATTATTATTATTATTATTATTATTATTATTGTTGTTGTTGTTGTTATTATTATTATTATTATTATTATTATTATTATTATTATTATTATTATTGGCTAACAAGGAGCTTTCACACAAGTCATAATAAAGGATTTATCTTTGAGAACAACCTGCGGTGTTCCCTGGAACCTGAGTGACAACAAGTATCCTGATATTTCCATGATTCTCCACCTCTTTCGATAACCTTTGCAAATTAACTTGCATTATCGCAACAGCCGCTTACCACTGATTTATCGCTAGCAGCGGCCATTGGTTTCCACTGGAGTTTGAGTGACAATCAGACTCCCCAAAGTACCAGTTCTCTTGGCATTTGTTCAGCGGGGGTTTGATCAGCGCTCTCTCCTCAGTCTTTCTATTCTCCTTGAGTCTTCTCGGCTATTTGGCATGCTTCTTTAGGAGGGGGGGGTCGGTGATTGGGTAATGGGAATGGGGATGGAGAACTTATAGATATGCAGCTTCAATCCGTTGTATTATAAAATAGCGCGTGCGAAAGGACGCCACCGGTAGGGAAAATAAAGACTTAAAAAAGATCACGTTAAAACCCGGGATAACGTTCGAGATCATGTAAGAGGTGTGGATAACCTTCGAAATCACGCGAGAGATGTGGAAGACGTTCGAGAAGATGACTATGTGAACAACGGTAAGGAGAGAATGAGGAAACAAAACTCGTTGTACAACAAAAAAATGCGAGTGTAAGTTCTTTTCTGTTCTTTGATTACTTTGTGACTGAGGTCACAACGTGTTGGTTCCCGGACCTCGTTACAGTATTTCAACGATGACACGGAGTGGAGTATACTTAACACATGTTACGTGAATATGAGGCTAACCCAATCGCTCTCTTAACAATCTAATACAACTGACACATATGTAGGCTGCCTCAGCAAGTGAAGGTACTGGCTCCAGCTTGCACAATCTCTTCTAAGTCCACACCTGTACGTTTCTTTTCATAACGGCGTCTGCTGCGCCAACCACCAACTTCTTCCAAGACCCATGACCTTTTTTTTTCGTTTATCGTACTCTGATGCAATATGTCCAACTTGATCCAATAACTCTCGTATCTAATTTTTTTTTTCAGCGCAGACAAGACACAGTGCCATTGAAATGTTATGGGACAATTTTATAGAGCATTCTACGTGCGTAGATTTTCCGGGAAATTTCTATTCACATAAATTTCAATTTCTTTATTTTGGTGCAGTTAAGGAAATAGAAAACAGGGAGGGAATTCCAAAGGCTAACCGTTCGAGGAAAAAAGCCATTAGAGTAGAATGCATTCTGGCATATGAGGACCTTTCTGGTGAAAAGGTCGGATTTTGCTGATATCTGGGTTGCCCATGCGTATTCAGGTCGAGACGGCACAAGTGCAGCAAGTGGCTTGGAGCACATGTTTAGGAGAAGCAGAATGAGCAATGGGTTTAATTTCTATACGAACTAAAAGAAAAAAATTGCTGAGAAAAAATGCTAAAACATCTGTCTATTACCCACACCCTCTCTCATTGTGTTCTGTTGAACCCCGTGCTTTTATTTTATAGATCTATAATTGCTTCTCTCACTTTTTCTCACACGAGCTCAATGGATGACCAAACGTGTCACTTTTTTTTCCAGAGAAAGTGATGTTTATATCGTTATAAAATTAAAGCTATTTTGTATGAAGTTTGTATAGATAAGACACAAGTGTTGAATATCATTTATTGTTTAAAGAAATTCCCTTATAAATGTAATAGAGTGAGAAAACAGGAGGAGAGAATCCCGTCAGGATTTTGGATACTTTTGGCACTCAGTCTCGAGGTAGTTTGGTCATGTGCATAGCATCAACTTCATAACACGCATGGACACTCCAGGTATGTGGTTGTCATGGAAGACGAAAGCAAACATCGTTTGAGTGCATTCGAAGTAACTAGACTGCTTGTAATTAGTATCAACTCTATGCATCGGACCGCGTGGAGAGCAGGTGGGGAATATTGCTTGGTATGTCAATCCTTTAGACCTGGCACCTTGAATTCCAAAACACGACGACGACGACGACGACGACGACGACGACGACGACGACGACGACGTTGTTGTTCTTCTTCTTAGTTAGTAGCTCAAGATTTTTCATGTATCTAAACTCGTTGCTATTAAATCCCATTTCAGCTCAGTTGGCGAACATCAGAAAGACGACTCTAGCAAGAATTTTCTGCGATAATACATACATCAACAGAATACAAAGAGAGCCATTCCTTATCACTAGAAATTCTGAGTAAGTCTAAAATATTCTTCTCTTCTAAAAGGTGTATTAATAATTTTTGAAAATAAGAATGTATCATTCAAACACTACCGTTCTTGAATAGTTGGTTAAGTGTTAATTTTACTCATTTAGAGCTGCTTTAAAGCTTCATCGCTCACTCATTCTGCTACCGAATTTAAAACAATTTTTACAGTTCATAGGTCACCGCCTCAGCTATATTTTGAAAAAGAAATTCAATTTTCGTTCAGTAAAACAAAAGTTATAATAGAATTAATGGTGTTCAAAAGTTCTAAGAATGTGTAAGGAACATAGCGATGGTTTCTTTTGATTTGCTGTTGGTTACTATAGCAACTTCTCAAACATGCAGCCAGAGGAGCTTCTTGTGTTTCAAGCCCCGAGTAGTTTTCCGATGGACATTCAGCCAGAAGAGCTTCTTGTTTATCAAGCCCCGTTTGGTCTTCCTATTAACATTCAGTCAGAGGAGTTTTTTTTTTGTATTTCAAGCCCCGACTGGTCTTCCGACATTCAGCGAGAGGAAATTCTTGTGTTTCAAACCCCAATTGATCTTCGAATGAACATTCAGTCAGAGGAGCTTCTTGTGTTTCAAGCCCCGACTGGTCTTCCGATGAACTTTGTTCATAAAATTTGCGTTTAGATTTAGGCACAGATAGAAAGTGGGGGGGGGTTGAAGATATTGGTTGTAACTAGTCGAGTGTTCCTGAGAAAGTTTGGCAAGAGGTGACCATAGATTGGAGTTCAGACTAGCATTGACCATTAAAATAACGATAGAGCAGGGACAGGCTCGCAACGTCTCTTCAATTACTTAAATTTAATTTGACTTTGCTGAAGACGACTGTGCGTGAGCTGCTAAGGTTGGGAATTAGCTTTCAGATCCAACAGTGGTACGTCTTTGATAATAGATTATGATTGGTTAACTATGCTGTTTAACCTTGTCAAAAACCACAGTGCATAAGACGCGAAGGTTCGGGACGTAGTACAGAAACTCAACTCGATCTGGATGAAGACCATTATAAAATCAACAAGAATACATACGTTGAATCTAATTACTTTTTATATTTTGTATTTTTGTAATGGCGAATTGTCGAAGGAAAATTATTTCAGAGAAACGAAGTTATTATTAAGTTATATGAAAACTATTTTATTTAATAGTTAAACTGTAGGGTTTCACGGCCGACAGTAGATATATAATTCACGTGATAAAATGGTGTTAATCATAAAATCAAATAGATTGAAATAAAAATAGATTATTTAATCGTATAAAATAAATTATTCTATTTTAGAAATATTTAATTAAAAAAAATCAAATTATTCAATTTAAACAAATATTTAGTTCATAAAATAAACTTTATTAAAAAAGTAATTTAATTAAAAATTCATACATATTTAACAAATATTATTTAATTAAAAATTATTCCATTTAATAAAAGATTATAAATGTAATAAAAATAAACTCCTTTTATTTGATTAAAAATACATTATTGAATAATAATATAAAATATTACATTTGATAAAAAATTATTCTGTTGAAAATATATTCAATTTCATAAAATTTGAATTATTCTACTTAATATAAAATATGTATAGAATAATTACATAACTTTTATTCGTTAATTTATATTTATTTATTTTCATATTATTTAGAGAAAACATTGTGGATTGCAATTCGCTGGCCGCCTTAGATGTTTGCCTGTTCCTCAAACGCTGGGATGATTGGAGCGTTTGGTCAACGTGTCGTGATGGAGTCAGAAGTCGTAGCAGAAAATGTGTCGGCCCAGTTCAGGGTCACTGCGCATGCGCACCAGACGAGGTTGAGATTGAGACGGGAACTTGCAACTGAAAAGTGATTTCAAACAAACGTTGGATTTTACACTTAAAATAATAATAATAAAAAAAGATATTGCTGACTTACCAGGAGAAAACTATTTATTTTAATTTCAAATTTCACTCACGCAGACATTCACAGAATATATATATATATATATATATATATATATATATATATATATATATATATATATATATATATATATATATATATAGTGGTAATTAATAAAAACTGAAGAAAGTGCTCAATACTGTTGTGGAGCAAATATGCGTTTTTTTTAATTACCGTATCGTTCTGTAAAAGTCTGAGGACGCTACAGACGGCAAAAAAAACGGCCGTGTAGCCGAAACAATAATGTAACTTAACAGAAAGATACGGTAATAAAAAATAAAACGTTTATTTAAATAAATAGAGATCAATTTTTAGCGCTGCTTTCTTATTTAAGCATTTTTCATTATAATATTCATATTAATATTACACGCGTTTCGAGTTTTTTGTGCTTCAGATATTATTTTAGGTTTACATTTTTAGAAACTTCCAAAATTATTAGCCTATAAAATGGATTACTGTTATTGATTTCAAATAAAATTGATAAATATCTGCATGAAAATGAAAAAAAGAAAAAAATGAAAACAACATTATATCTTTGAAAATTTGATATTTAAAGTAAAATATTATTCTCAGGTCAGATTAAACAGTATTTCATGCTATGTAGAATTTCGTTTATCTTTGCATTCGCATGGCAGTTAGAGCTCAATTATATTACGAAGGGTTAGCTTTACCGTTACATGCTAGTGTCTATACTTCTACTGAAGAGATAAACCCAGAGGTAGGAGGAACACGTGATCTCGTGTAATGAATGAATGCGTGAATGTAGGATTGACATGAAATTCTAAAAGATAAACTAAAATCACCGAAAAATGGGCTGAAATGACTGAAATAAATAAAAAGTAAATTTTTTTTTTTTACACAGTGATCACCACTTATCAAGGCCCGGAAGCCACTCAGGGATAAGGGTTATTGCAAGTACATTACGTTAGTGTGGAGATTTGATGAAGTGTTTACCTAAGGGGGCGGTTCATTAGGAATTTGTTAACGTTGGACTTGAAGACATCCAAGTTGTAGTCCGGTGGGAAGCAGACAGACGGAACAGTTCTACAGGCGTGCAGTTCTAAGAAAGAAGCTTTGATGACTTAGAATGACTTTAATGAACTTAAGAATGACTTGAATGCTTAAAAAAAAACTCGAAACACATGCAATGTTAATATGGATATAAAAATAAATGAGTAAAAACTACTAATAATAACCAATAAATATTAATAATCTATTTACATAGTATAAACCTTTCATCTATGAAAGAAATATCCCAACAGACATAGTCTGAATTTTACAGTTGAAAGGAAAATCCAGGTTAAAAAGTATACATTTAAACGGTTAATAAATGACACAGCCACACAAAAAGAGGCACGCACGATGTTTTTTTTTGTCGTCTTGAAATTGTCAGAATTACAAATAATTTATCTCTGCAGAAACACAAGGGACATGCTTTCCTTGTTCAGGAAATTTATTGAGCTTATTCTATAAAGGTTTACCATAGTTGAAATTTGATTTGATATTCAAAGATATATATACATATATATATATATATATATATATATATATATATATATATATATATATATATATATATATATATATGATATTTAATATTTTTCAAATTATTTATTACTTGTAAATAAATATTATTTTCTAAATAAATATGAATTTTTCAATTTTAAAAAATTATTTATGTTATATTTTTATATATAAAATAAAAAATATATATCTATAACAAGTAGACGTTCCAAAGTCACATATATTTATGTTTTTACTTTCATAATAGTTTACTGTGTCTTACAGGTGTTCCATTCAATGGTCGAAAAACATCGAACAACTTATCAGAGACAGCTTATATGTTCGTCGGAAACAAACAAGCAGTTGGAGATTTTTTTAATATACATATTTTATATATATATATATATATATATATATATATATATATATATATATATAATATGGTTATATATACACACACACACACATATATATATATATATATATATATATATATATATTAGTGATGGGACGTCTATTATATTTATATAAAAAGGAATATATATATATATATATATATATATATATATATATATGTATTGATTTGTATAAAAAGGAATATATATGTTGATTTAAAAATATAATTATCTACTGACACGTGGATATATTTTAAAAACAATATATATGCCGCTCCCCATTTGGGGGTACCAAATTGGTCAAAGGGAAAATTATTCCTAACTCGCATTTAGGTAAAAATGCACTTTCAAAATGGATTCAAGAGAAGAGTTAAACTTCACGGCTGTTGTAATGTTAGTATTCACAACTAGACTCCAGTTACTTACATGATGATCTGTTTTTTTATGGAAATCGCTGTAGACAAGGCATCAAGCCAGTTGATGTAAGGAGCTAAAATTACTAATTCAATGTCAAAAACAAATGAATGACAGGTGTTAGATGGAATATATTCCAACCTAGAAAACAGCAATTCTTTCTCCCTTTGTTACAAACATCGTTTATGGAATGTGAGGATTAATGTAGAAAATAAGAAATAAAGAAGCGAGGGTTACAAGTTTGTCGAAAATAAACCCAAGGTTAACTTTCTACTTTTCATTTTTAATAAGCGTGAAAAATACGTTGCAATCTTATCGAATAACTAGCAGGCCGCCTGGAATTGCCCAGTTGTAAAACACGTTTAAATATGATATTTTGATTAATGAATATTTCGTATTTATTATTATATTATATTGGACCCAATACATAGTAATGATTTAAAAAATTTTTTAAAAAAGAAAAGTCTCGTTCGAAACCAAATCGAAACCAAAACGTTTAGCTTACGATTTACTATGAAGACATATTTCCTGCAAGGCTAAAAATTAAAACATGCACTAATAGCTATTACGTAACGTATGCAAATTCGTAATGCCGTCGTTTGACCTTCACGTGGCAAATTCCATTTTTAAAAAAATTTTCACACCTTTGTACCGACATTCCTCGGCTAAAACCTAAATTTAGACTTTCGCATGTGTTCAATTACTCTATATATAAATATCATGTCTGTAGACCAAAAACTGACACAGGAGTTTAGTAGGCAACATTTTTTATACAAATATATATAAGCATACATAAATATATACAGAAAGAGGTTTGTGTTCACTATAACCTTTTTACGCTAATATTATGCAAGTATAAATCATGTAGAATATCTGCATGAATATAATTACACGTAATAGTTAACTAAAGATGATCATCTCATAAGTAAACTGAAAAAAAAACTAATAGGGAATTAATTAAAATGAATTAATATGCAAATTAGGTAGATCTTTTGCAGATGAATGCAATTCTACGACCATATATTAAAAAAAAAAAAAAAAAAAAAAAAAAAAAGAAGAAGCTGAATTTGCTTTTTAAATAAATAGAAAAAAAGAGTTTTTAATATAAATATCAATACATACAAAATATAAATTTATAGGAGTGTAAGATGCTTTGTAAGAAATAAAGAAAAAAAGAAAATAGAAAAAGAAAAGAAAGAAAATTAATAAAGAAAACGATATGAAATCAAAACAGTATTGGGATAATAACCATTAAACAGTCTCAAATATAACAAATGCCTTCCTCCGCGTATAAATGAAGCTAGCAGATCGCCCGGCGTTGCCCGGTCGTAAAATTCGCTTACATCTTACACTGCTCACTTTGTTATAATACGAGACTGTTTTGTTGCCTTCTTATTTGTATAATATATACTAGCAGAGAGACACGACGTTGTCAGGGATTGAATAATGATCAACAAATGTTTTACCTTCCCATACATCATCGAAATCGGTGAAATCGACTATTTTTTAATCAAATAGCTGATTACCTGCTCTAGTTAGGTACCCCCAGCCACGCAGTGTACTGGGAGGTACCTTAGCATGCCTCCATGAAGTAATTTAGTCCACACTACATTATAGCCTATATTGCACTGTAGAGAATCTACTGTTGATTTTATAAATTACCTGTAAATAGTGGCTTCACTTAAAGTGTAAAATGCAAGTATAAAGTATCATAGTTTAATTCTACTCTAAACATAAAAAATTAATTTCGAACGCGCCTCTGTCTTATCAAAGAGTTAACTGTGGACTTTATGAAATTATTTTTACATAATCACGTTAAGTTAAACATACAAAAGTCAAGTATCATGGTTCAATTGTGCTCTAAAAAATTCATTTCGAACGCGTCCCTGTATTATAAAATAATCTACTGTTGTTTTTTTACGCCGACATTGTGTGGTGATAAAACTTCTCAAATGCATTTGTGATGTTAGGTTGTATAAAGGTGTTTACTTTAATCAAAATCAGACTTCCTCCTTTAATCGGATTTTTTCGATTATCGATTTTCGATACTTATTAGACGCATTTCGATACAAACCTTACGTAAGAACACTCCCAGACGTATCAAGTGCTTTTGTGTGAAATTAAAAAAAAATCGACCGATCCGTTTTTGAGTCCATGGGGAATGAATTCACACGCACAAACTCTCTCTCTCTCTCTCTCTCTCACGCGCGCGCACACACACACACACGCACGCGCGCGCACGCACACACACACACACACACACACACACACACACACACACACACACACACACACACACACACAGTTCCTTTTACATAATAGCAAAGATGTCCGGTACTATGTGTATATATATGATCCCCGTTTTCTAATTTCAAAATTTTAGTTAAGGTTTTCTCTTTTCATCCTCATGTAGTTAAATTCTGTTTTAAAATTGAAGACTTTTACGAAATCAGCTTATGCAAATGCTAAGTCTATTTCTATTTAACAATTTTAGTAAAGGCATTTTTTTTTCTTCATCCTTATATAAATGAATTCTCTTTGGTCATTATAAACATTTTAGAAGTCAGATTATATTGGTGCTAAGTCTGCGATAGGTTAAAGTTAAAATATTTTTTCCATCCGGGAATTTAAACTGCATTCTTTATTTTTATTTTTGCCTTTTTTTTTTATTTAAAGCTTCTTTAGACTCTCTCTCTCTCTCTCTCTCTCTCTCTCTCTATATATATATATATATATATATATATATATATATATATATATATATATATATATATATATATATATATACTTTCGTAAACTGTTTTCCTTTCTTTTTTATTTAGTAAATGGGAGTTAACTCCCTTAGACAATCCTTCTCTAAAACCGAAGCGAAGTGGCAAGTGCCCTTTATTTTATTGGCAACAGTTTTCACTCTGATTAAGTGTGATTATCTAAAAAAAAATAAAAGAAAAAGAAAGTATAATTTCATAGTCAGAAGATGGCCTAAAAAACATTTTTACAAACATTTATTGCGAATCTTATTGTTAGAAAAGGTCTTTTTTTTTTTTTTAAAGTAATCTTTTAATATTCTTCTCTTTAAAATTAAAAAAAAAAAAACGAAAACATTTAGAGTTATCTACCTTGGACTGTACAGATTTTTCAATTCATCTTAAATTATCTCCCTTCTACCATTAACGCTTTATTGATAAGTTTAACAGGAATTTTGTTTATTTATTTTAATGAGTACTTTTCTTTTCATCACAGTAAATAATAAAAAAAAAAACTGTGACATAAATCCGCGTTTTTGCATATAAAATCACCGACAAAAATATCAATGTTTTATTTTATTTATTTATGATTTTCCTTTTTTCAGTTTTTTAATAATAATAATAATAATAATAATAATAATAATAATAATAATAATAATAATAATAATAATAATAATAACAACAAAGATTACCTCCGCATTATCTTGTAATTTCATTACGTCGTCCCCCTACGTTTCAAATATGGCCAAATTTTCACATGGCGACATAACATGCGGAAAAGTATGTTTGCAATATCGTGAAAACTAGTTGCCGGCTTCAATTTTAAATACGATATTCGTTTTCAGCACATCCGAATAACCCAGAAATAAGATATTTAAAGGTAGGTTATGTGTTGGTCTACCAGACCACATTTACCAAAAATTAATTCCAAAACAATTTACATCAAATTTTTCTGTTATTTTATGTTTCTAATGTAATCTCCATCCCCTCCTCCCCGCGCTCCCCCAAAATTGAATTTTTCATGTTTTGGGGTTCGTTTTGTTTATGAAATTATTAAGTAAAAGTACAGAATAGTCGCATTTAAAAAATTTAATTCCCCACTCTCGCAATGTAATTCTCTCCCACCTCGCAAAAAAAAAAAAAATTAATTCGTCTTGTTTAACCACCTCCCCGCCCCTCAATCACAAAACTTGAATAAATGCTAGGGGTGATATGTTTCGGTGAATGCTAGGTGGCCAACAGTGAGTGCTCATTTTACGTTAAATTTATATAGGAAAGTGATCCCCAAGCTAATGTTAAATTTTGTTATTTTTTTCTAAATTTCTTCTTCCATATTATTTATAAAGGCCGTTAAACGTATTAGGCAAAAAAAAAAGAACAAAGAAAGAAAGAAAAAAAGGAAGCAAAAATAGTAGATCTTCATGGGGGGTGGTAAACAATGCTGAGTCACGTTGTAAAAATTTACCAGATTACCTCCTTATATCTCTTAAATTTTTAATTGAATTTCAAGATGAGATTAACAGGCGTTTTTGTCTATATAAAACCTTTGGTTTTAACGAATATTTTTTTATATATATATATATATATATATATATATATATATATATATATATATATATATATATATATATATATATATATATCCTAGTAAATATTAAAAACTATTAAATGCCCCTCGGCGTTTGTTTTATCATAAAAAAATTACGAATGCAAGGGAAATAACTGCATTTGACGAACAGATTATTATTATTTTTTTTCTTTTCAGAAGAAAATTTGATTCGCTGAAATCAACGCAGCATAAAACATAAAAGTGCAAAGATAGTTTGACAAGAATTGGAATTCTGTATTAAAGACAACTTTTTATTTATTATTACTTTTTAAGTTTTTAACCAATTAAAGAAAACATTAAAGAAAACAAAAAGAAAAATATTAATATTTTATTTGAACTTTTTTTGAGAATTGTTATCATGAAAATCACATATTTTTTGCAATTAAATAAACAATGCTTAACTTTATAATAATATCGTTAATTCGAGAAATTATTTTTTATTGGTTTCATTATTACGGACTTCAGGGGCTTTTTCGCAATGTTCTTGAAATATTTAAAGAATTGTTTTCATTATTAATTCCTACAATACGTGGTTTTTATTGAAAAATGCAAAACATCAATTCATGCGGGTTTTTTTTTCGTTTTGTATTTAAAACTTTAACTTTAGCAAAGATGTCTTTTTATTTACAAAATTAATACATTGTCATTAAAATTAAAATAATGAGGTCATTATATTCTGTGATTGTTAATTAATAAATACTAAAAATTTCATTAAAATTGGTGAATTTTCTGAATTTTAGTGATATTTTAAGTGAAGAGAGGATTTTACAACACGTTCAAGAATACATCAAGTCATCAGGTAAAATATTCTAATTAAATAAGTATTTACTTTTTATTACAACCTAAATTAATGAATATTTTTTTATCTTTAAAAATACCGAATGAAGGTTCAACAATATTTCAATTATTCTATGAATTAAAAAAATAAAATCGACTTTCTAACATTTGGGGCTTCCATAGAAAGTATGCTCGACGTTTTGTTTGTTGTTTTCATTGTGCGAAGCTGGATCTGTGAATAAATTCTCGTATTTGGATGTTAATTATTTTCTTCTTTTTTTGTACAAACAACGTGTTTTTATTTAATTCAATATCTTAAAACTTTTCTTTACAATTATCTTTGGAATAGTCTCAGACAACTAATATTTATCTTTCAAGGGATTTTTACAATAGATTTATTTAACTTTCAAATTTAGCTGAACTTCCTAGTTTTCGACGCCGCCATGAAAACATTTTCCATGACAATTTTTTTTCACGTGTAATTTTTTTTTTTCAATGTGTTTAAAATTGTCTCTGTAAGACCAGTCTTCAAAAACTCTGGTGAAATGGCTGATCGGCACAATTTTCGCCCTATAAGTCTCCTCCCGCTTTTCACTGAAATCATGAAATAGTTAATCAATCTAATGCGAGACCAACACAACAAAAAACATGAACGTCTAACGACATTTTCACAGGAATTGGAATTCTGTATTAAAGACAATTGTGACGACTGTTTTTTTTTTTTTTAATTATTTAATAAAGTTTTTAACGTTTTAAGCAAAACATTAAAAAAGAAAAGAAAACTGTAAGGACTGCGTTTTTTTTTTATCACCAAGTTTATTAAAATGACAACAAAAAATGATCTTTGACATTGACATTATAAAAAAATTCAGAAAATATAACGATAGTTGCAGGGCAATGTATTTTTTAATAAAGCTGTGACGACTGTTTTTTATGTAACATTTTGTAGAATTTTCATTCTTTATTTTAATGCTATGTTAAGTTTTTTTTTGTCTTTTTCTAGATTAACTTTAGGCTTTAATCTTTCAAACACAATCAAAAAGTAATCGAAAACCTTAAAAAATTACGATAAGCCAGCTTTCAAATCTATGTGCCTTATCAGATTCCATCATTAAATTGCACGTACCTAAGAATGGAATATGCTGGGACGTTTGCACTGCTCTAGTGCCCATCGACATTTAAACTTTAGTACAAACCATTATATAAATATGATTAAATAAAATCAACAGTAGATTCTCTACAGTGCAATGTATTGTAGACTAAGTCATTGCTTAAAGATATATCAAGCTTCCTCCCGGTGTAACTCAGAGGGTTTCTGACTAGAGCTGGCAATCAATCGATTTGATGTAAAAATGGTCGATTTCACCGATTTCAATGACAATTAATGTATTGGAAGTGTGGGATATATGTAGGTCCTCATTCAATCCCGGGCAACCTCGGGTCTTCCTGCTAGTACACATATAGATGTTTCGCCGTGTCAATTCTCATTAATGTTTAAATCTATATTCGAAACTCAACTGGTAGTCAGGAATTTTACTGGAATGCCAATGTGTTTAAAATTGTTTCTGTAGTATCAGTCTTGAAGAACTCTGGCAAAATGGCTGGCCGGCATAATTTTCGCCCCACAAGTCTTCTCCTACTTCCACTAACTAAAATCATTAAACCATTAATCAATCTAATAAGAGACCAACTTCTTTATGAGCTGAAACAATCTTGTTTATTGCGAACTTGCGAATGGTCATCTCTGAACTCACATACCATACACTGAATAAGAAAGATGAAGCTATGGTGGTACTGCTTGGTATATTCAAGGTTCTGACAATGTTTGTCATGTAGGTCGTTGCATGAATATTAATCTGTCTGGTATAATTGGACGGATATTTAAGATAATCACACCCTTCTTAATCAAAATTTAAAAAAATAAAGTTTCAGGTTATTTTTGATATCTATACATTTAAACAATGTCACATTAATGCAAGTGTGTCCCGAGAGTTCATATTTGGGCCTTTATCTTTATAAATGACTTCTTTGATGAAATCGCATCCGAGATGGGCATATTTGCTGATGATACTACGTTCTATTCATGGTAAATCAAGCACGCATATATTCAAGGCAACGACTGAATTTTCGTAAAATGGTTACGAGTTTGTAATTGAATAAGGCATTAAATAGCAGCAAGAAAAATGATTAAAAAACTTTCCATTCACTGATTTTTATGACTGATATCATCCTTATTCATTTAAACGGTACAACATCTCCGTTTAACATTCACAGGTAATATGAATTGTAATAAATATGACTGCACAGAAGATACTGCTTAGTTTTTTACGAGGGACGTTCCAAAGTTAATGCCTCCTATTTTTATTCCACTTGACTGAATCAGAGGGAATTGCAAATGACTGAACTTATGCATTCATGACCGGAAAGTTTCAGCTCAATGTAGCAGATATTGACGGTGTGGGACTAGAAAGAAAGTAACCGCTATCATGGATGTGCGTCAGAAACAGAAATATGCCAGTGAATTTCTCTGTGCAGAAAAAAAAATTCAACCGATCAACATTCACCGGCGCCTGTTAAACGTTTATGAAGCAGATGCAGTTGATGTCGGCACAGTAAGGAGATTTCCAATTTCAGAGTGCCGATAGAAATGTGACACTCATGCAAAGCCACCAGCCCATCACTGGCAAAAAAGCATGCTAGTATATATATATATATATACATATATATATATATTGTGTATTGATATTCATATTAAAACCCTCATTTTCTTATTATTTACAAAAAAATACAGCTTTGATATATATGAGTCGTGGAATTGCATTCATCAGCAAAAGATCTAGCTAATTTGCATATTCTTTTAAACATTCATTTTAATTAATTCTTTATTAGTTTTTTTTTCAGTTTTCTTAAGTGATGATCATCTTTAGTTTACTATTACGTGTAATTATCTTCATGCATTGGGAATTTTACGCATCGTCTATAATATTTGTTTAAAAAAGAAAATTTATAGCGTGTACCTATTTTTTCATACATATTCCCAATTGTTGAGTGGTGAATTCATTATATTTGCCTTATGCTAAACCGCATCTATTTATTACTTTACTGGGGAGCTCAATCCACGCAATAACTTCTATTTAATGTCATATTCATATTGAAAATGATACAATACTGAATGCAATAGAATCGAGCCCTGCAGAAATTCGTGGTGAGACTTCAGAATAGAGTAGAATATAAACTCCACGAAGATAAAATATTCGGGCAATGTAATTTAGAAACAAAAGTACACAATAAAACACACATTTTGAATAAAATCTATTTTGATTTCTCTGAATGTGTTTTCAAGGGAAGTAACTCTGTTATAATTATATATTTTATAATCCAGGGGAGATAATTTAATTTTTCCCGTTGAAATTTTAGTTCAGGTTGAATTATTGATTCGTTTGGACTTTAATAACTCGTGTATTTAAGTGCATTCACACAAGTGGTAAGTAAGATGCAGATATTTTAATGCATGTTCAATATAATGTAATTTTGGGTAAGTGCATTTGAGGTTATACACTTTTGGAGGTTTGAAGGTGCGAAGTACTTATGACTTCAACCCAGTCGTGACTGACGGAACGAGAGATTGCTACTCCCGTGGATAAAATAAAGTGTTCCAACCATGCAGAATCCAGAGTTTAATAAAATTACTCCCAAGTTCGACAAGATGAACCTAAAGAAGGTCGGAGGGTACATCGACTAAAACGTTGTGAAAATAATACTCAAGATGAGAACAGTAGTCCGAAAAATAAAAATAACACGAATAATCAGTTCTCATCTCAAGAATTCAAAAACATAAGATGTCAATAGTAGTTCAGATAATCCAAAAAATTTGAATTGATTTGTAATAATGAGCAGATATATATATATATATATATATATATATATATATATATATATATATATATATATATATATATATATATATATATTATATACCCTCCTCCCCAAACAAATAAATAAACAAATACAAATAAATTATTAAAACAAAACTCGGAGTTCCTAGAAGTTTATTTTCATTTGCCTTTGTAAAATTGGATAAAAAAAATTAATTGGCGACTATGCAGTATAATTAAGTAGAAATAAGAGTGCATATTTAGATTCACACTTATGGCGGGAATTAAAAGTAAAGAAAATACAGAAAAGTCTGTATGGTGTACGTACTTATTACAGAACGATGATGTTGTATTCCAAAAATCACGTAAATCGATCAAGTAGTTTTTTTTTTATTTAAAACTAAGAAAATCAAAATTTACGATTTTTAGTGATTTTACGACTCAACTGCATTGAACATAAGGTTAAGTTTCCGATTTAAGGTGTTATTGCTAGTAAGCAATCAGTGGTCTTCGTTCAGACTAGAGAGACAATGGATAGCCCCTGCAAAGTAATTGACTAGAGAGACAATGGATAGCCCCTGCAAAGTAATTGTGAATAAAGGGATGCACAATAACCGACCATGTATTTCCTGAGCTGACACGGCTTTATTTCAAGAGCAATAGAAACAATAGGGCTAGGGTTACGGAAAACACATACAACATCTGGAATTCTTTAATGTTCACCTATTTTAGTATTGACAAGGATTAATGCCGCTTTCCTTCGGTGATCTAACGGGAACTGCTATGTCAGCGCTCTGTATACGTATAATAATAATAATAATAATAATAATAATAATAATAATAATAATAATAATAATAATAATAATAATAATAATAATAAGTCAAAAACTATTATTCCCCCGACTGATTTTGTCTATTTTCCCCATTTAAGCACCTGGCCTTATGTAAAATATCGCTGTATTAATTTGAATTCTGTACCATTCAAACCCCCCCTATTTAGACACAAGTATGAATTTTTGGAGAAAAATAAAAATTAGCCCCAAAAGGGGTGCTTTTTTTACCCCTAAAACACCCCGGGGCTCACGCTCCATAATTTTCCCCGGGGTAAAATATTACGTTTCCAGATGTCGATTCATATGATCTTGCTTTTGGGTAATTTTCAACGAAATCTAAACCTAAATCGGAAAATATTCTATTGTGAGAACAACAACCAAGATGAGAGCGATAGTCCAAACAATCAAAATTAATACCAATCCTCATCTAAAAAAAAATTTAAAACAATTTATCTAATCAGAATGCACTAAATTTATAAAAATTTTGTTCAAACGAAAAAGAAATAAATTTGAAAACTTAAAAAAAACTGAGTAATGCTGATAATTTTTGTTATTAAATGAAACAATAATTTTCCAGAGTGAAATGATTTTGGCATTTCTTCCAAACAAATTATCTCTACTTAAACCATGTTTGTAATAATAATAATAATAATAATAATAATAATAATAATAATAATAATAAACATTACTTAAAAAGAGTAAGGTATAGTGGATTTGGCACTTATGTATGACACGGACCGAGATACACAGCCTTTGGTTATTTTTCAAGGCCAAATGTCTAAGAAAACAATTTATGATATCGTAAAACTTGAACTTAATTTGTAAATACTATTTGACAAATAGTGCGGGTCGTTAATTAAAAAAGCACCAAATAACATTTATTTTATCAAAATAAAATTGTAAATACATTTATTGTGTCAAAATATAAGGCACTTATGCATTATATGGGCGGGACCATTTTGTTTTGTTGAGTTTGATTGAACGATCGATAGGGGGCGCAACTTTTTCAACCTAATTCAACGGTAAAGCACTTATGCATTCCACGCGTGCAGCCATTTTGTTTTGTTGGGTCCCATTGAACGATCGATGGGGAGGGGGCAACTTTTCAACCTAATTTAACAGTGACAATAATTAAAACAATATTTATAATTTTTTTTAGATGATATTTTTTTAGTTTTACTTTCATTCAAACAAGGGCAGAGTTAGACACAAGGTCGGTTTTTAATGTGAGGAAAGGAACAAAAATATAATTGCCCCAGTCTAAAAAGATTTCTCGTTCACTGACTCAGAACAGAAAAGAGAATGTGTAGTATCAGAACAGGGTATTTATTTGCTCCCCCACCGAGCAAATTAGGCACAAGGCCGATTTTTAATGTGGGGAGTGAAGGGGAAATGGGGACCAACTCCCCGGGGAGTAGGGGAGCTTGATAGTGACAATTAGTGTGAAGGGTTGCCCCTACATTGACCAAGGTCTTATATGTGGAGTTGCCCCCACATATGGTCTTTGCTTGCAGTATCTGCCGGAACAGATACTACACTTTGATGTATTTATTTGCTCCCCCACCGAGCAAATTAAGCACAAGGCCGATTTTTTAAGTGAGGAGTGAAGGGGAAATGGGGACCAACTCCCCGGGGAGTAGGGGAGCTGGATAGTGACAATTGGTATGAAGGGTTGCTCCTACATTGACCAAGGTCTTATCTGTAGGGTCGCCCCCACATATGGTCTTTGCTTGCAGTATCTGCCGGAACAGATGCTACACTTTGAGATATTAAATCTTTTATTCATGTTAAAAATACAGTCAAAATCAACGATGAACAAAAAACTTAGGCACATGGCCAACTTCAAAAGGGGGGATTTTGGGGGTCGTTGGTCATCCTTGTCACTCCAGAACTAAACAAAATCAAAAGTTTCTCCCAGCTAGTATCTTCTTTCACCATAATACCGCATTCACCCTTTCATATTGGGGGACGTCCTACTTAACTCCCAGTTTTAAAACATTTTTTATTGACGTGTAAAAACAAAAAAGATAACAATAAAGTGGCACAATAATTCATTTGTGCCGAGGGTGGGGGAAGAAAAAAACAAAAGGTGATTAGTAGGACCCTCCCAACCCCGTCTAGTTGATAGACTGCCCGTTCCACTAGATTTGTAAAAGGAACCTCGCTTCTGCGGGTCAGTCTCTAGGTGGGGATGCCCTCTAGATGGGGGTGAATGGAGAAAAGGAATTTTTGTGGGTAAGGGATGGGGGTTAGTTTGTATTTCTTTCTCTCCAAGATGGGTAAAATTTAGAGGAAGGGGTGAAAACAAAAATTGCAGGTAAGAGGGATGGGGATCTTGGAGGCTTCCTAATCGGGGAGGGATGAAACACACACTCAGCTAGCTGAGAGGCTACTTGTTTAATTTTACTTTACAGAAATGCGCGTTCCACACCTAGGCGGGGAACACGTATTCAAAGTTGGCTCCTCTTCGTACACACAGATTTGCCACATGTATCCATCTTTTGTCAAATGCCGCGCGATGCAGCCTTCTTCAATCACATCTGATCTTCACCCGAGCGTGATGTTCTTTTTTAATGTTATTATAAAGAAACCTATTATTTAACATGGGAGGGGGTGTTTTGTAACTATTCCAATAAAAAATTGGAGTTATCGTCCATTACAATGGTGCCATCCGCATAATGCACAAGTGCCAAAAAGACAACTTTCGTTCAAAGTCAACATAGAAAATATTATCCTTCTGGACTAAGGCTATTTTTATTTTTGTTCCTATCCCGAGTGCCCTTTTTTGGGGAGCTAAAATTTTCCCACATTAATAAGCACCCTTGTGTCTAACTCTTCCCTCGTGGTGAGGCAAATAAATAGGAACAATATTAAAGAAAATAAAAATAACCAAAACTTAGCAATCCAAGGGAAATAACCTAAAAAAATTTCTGCGACAGAGAAACAAATAAACCAGAATTTCACCATTATCAAATATTACGTTTTCAAATGTATATCTACGTGGTCTTGCTTTTGGGTAATTTTCAGCAAAATCTAATGGTCGAAAAAAATTCTATGTCCCGAAAAGTGTTAGTTTTTGCGATTTTGGACTAAAACAAAAACATTTTGACCGCTTTTACCCTCCTGGGGGACGCAACCAGATTTTTTCTATCGTCAAATATTACGTTTCCAGATGTATATATATGTGATCTTGCTTTTGAGTAATTTTCAGAAAAATCTAATGGTCGGAAAGTATTTTGTGTCCGAAAAGAGCTATTTTGAGCCATTTTGATCCTTTTTGACTCCCTGAGGGACGCAACCAAAATTTTTATAAAAAATTTGATAATGCTACATTTCCTCCCTTGGGTAGTTGTAACTTCATGCAAAATTTCAGAAAATATAATGAGTAGTTATTGAGAATTTTAGGAATGAATGGACAAACGGACGAAGGTCCAAATCCGACTAAGTCGGCGAATCAATCAATCAAACAATCAATCAATCAATCAATCAATCAATAATAAATATAGAAACGCAGTGAAAGTGTCACTAGTAAGATACTCTCGACCGTTTATAGGTTCGACCAAAGAAGAATTGGTGCATCTCGACCACCAGAAGACAAGGAGACTCATGACTATACACAATGCATTACACCCAAAGGATGATCCTGACCGACTCTATGTGAAAAGGGGAGACGAAGGAAGAGGAATGGTTTGTATAGAGAACTGCGTAAATAACGCAAAACAAAATTTCGAAAAATACATAATGGGAAAACCGAAAGAATAATTACAGCAGCAAGATACTCTGAAAAAAACAAAAACAAAAAAAAAACGATCAAGACAGGAAAAGAAACAAGGGATAAGACGAGAAAAGAAAATGGGGAAGGAAGCAGCTACACGGATAATTCATAAGGATGACAAAAGATGAGACTAATGAAAACACTTGAACATGCCTACAAACAGGAAGAGAAACTGAATAGAGAAACTGAATCTCTACTAACAGCCACACAAGATAATTCAATTAGAACTAACCACATCAACGCAAGGATTGACAAAACACAGGAAAACAGCAGATGTAGATTCTGTGAACAAAGAGACGAAACAATAAACCACATAATAAGCGAACTAGCCGATAAAGGCTATAAAAACAGACATGATCAAATAAGGAAGGCAGGACATTGGGAATTATGCAAACAACCACATCTTGAACACCTGAAAAATGGCACAAGTACAAACCGACAACAGTACTTGCAAATGAAAATCCCAAAAACATGGAAATACAAACGGGTCAAACAATCCAAACAAGAAGACCGGATGTCATAATATTAGTTTAGTGCAAAAACAATATCGTTTTCTCACATATGTTAATTCATATATGATTTCTGAATTAATTCATTTATATAGGTAGAGATGTTGTATATCATTTTCACGCGCGTTTTTCGCTCTGTCTACCGTTCTCAATTTCTTCATTCATTTTTTTTTGCAGGCTTTTCGACAGGATGAACAAAATTTAAATTTGCACGATTTTCTTGTTCCTGTTCAAACTACACCGAAAAGCTGCTGAAAAACTCGCGATATCAATGATGCGTTTGGCCCAGGAACCACTAACGAATGTGTGGCACAACGGTGGTTCTAGAAATTTCCCAATGGTGAAATAATGCTATAATAATTAAATACAGACACTAGTGTTTTATCCTTTAAGGAATCTTCAGTGCAGGGTGTCACGATTAACACCAGTCGACAGATTCGAACTCAGCAAGACGAGCCATCTCTGGCTATATATATATATATATATATATATATATATATATATATATATGTGTGTGTGTGTGTGTGTGTGTAGATATATATATATATATATATATATATATATATATACATATATATATATATATATTTCAGCTTTTTTATTTGCTAAAATAGTTTTGCTATTTTCTATTTCCATATTGCCTTCTCCGTCATATTTATATAAAAGAAAACTGTTAAAAAACAAACAAATAAACAAACAAACATATTTTTACTTCTCTGTGATCTGATGGATTTTCTGGGACCATAAACTTACCCTAGACAGTTATAATACTGTTTCCCATTCTTATGGATTATCAATGGACTTATTTGGATTTATTCTGTTCTTCCTGAATTTTATTTTCTTTTTCAATGGATTTTTACCATATCTTTTTTCTTTGTTTTTGCTTTCGTTACCTCCAAAATTTATTGTATATTTTGCAAACCACTTTCCTCTGAGGAAAAGAATTGCAGTTTTCAAAACTCTACGGAATAAGGTCTTTCATTTCCATTTGTACTCCTTATAAACAATTAAAAATCATGTATCCCTTCTTTACAAGTTTTTAATGTTTTTTTTTTAAATTTAAATTAATGCTCAATAATAAGATCTTTCTAGCAGTAAGTTATAAAAATATATATGGCAATTAAGCTACACAGAATACTCCACGTTTCATTCTCGTGATAATTCGTCAAGCTTATTCTCACGAGAATGAAACGCGGAATAGTCTGTGTAGCTTAATTGCCATATATATTTTTATAACTTATTATATAGTTCTACCCATGTATTGAGCACTGTTGAAGTAAATACTGAAAATTTACGCATAACATCATATTTTCATATATTAATTTATGTGATTAAATGAAGTATATATATATATATATATATATATATATATATATATATATGTGTGTGTGTGTGTGTGTGTGTATGTATATATATATGTATATATATTATGTATGTTTGCATGTATGTATGTATATATATTTATATCCATCGACAGAAAGCTTTGATTTATAAGTGTACTTGAGTCTGTTTGTCTAAAGAGAGAAGATGAAGGTGGATGGCTTTAATAAAGAGAGAGATTCAAAGGTGTTAAGAACTAAGAAATCATGACTTTTCCCGTTTCTATTAGTGTAATGGTTTCTCGAAAACAAAACAGTCGGTTCTTTTCCGGACGGGAAATCCCAAATTAAACAGCGTTGTTGACTTTACGGCCAATCATTTCAAGAGATTTGATCCGCTGGCGACGTAGTTTTGAAGCCGATGAGATTGATTTGGGGTGAAGTCGGTGTGAAACACAAACGATTCTCTTGTTCTGGCGAGGAAGCACTTTTCGTCACTTATAACGCTGGGACTTTTCGGAAATCACAACAATGGGGAAGAAAAAGAAGGAGGGAAAGAAAAACAACAACAGCAAGAAAAAGAAGAAAAGGAACAATGAAAATGTGAATAAAGAGAAGATGAAGAAGAAGAAGAAAAAATAGGTAAGAAAATGAAATAGTATTATTATTATTATTATTAGTAGTAGTAGTAGTAGAAGTATTATTATTATTATTATTATTAGTAGTAGTAGTAGTAGTAGTAGTAGAAGAAGAAGAAGAAGAAGAAGATGAAAAACAAGAAAAAAGATAAAAAAGAAGAGTAAAGTAACTACTACTACTAATAATAATAATAATCTCGAACGTTGTACAAACATAAGCCGGCAACAGTACTTGAAAACGAGAATCACAAAATCCTATGGGACATAGACATACGAACTGATAAACCGATCCAAGCAAGAAGACCAGAATTAACAAGAAAGAAAAGTTCTGTCAAATCGTAGACTTTGCTGTTCCAGCTGATCACACGGTGAATATCGAAGAGAAGGAGAAACAGAGCAAATAAACAGAGTTAGTCAGAGAGCTGAAAGGGATATGGAAGATGAAGAAAATCAAAATAATACCTATAATAGTAGGAGCACTAGGAACAATCCCATAAACTTGGAAAAAAGAATGGGAGAAATTGGAATCAGTGGAATGTCTGGAAAAATAAAACGAACAGCAATAACGAAACCAGTTGAAATATTAAGGAAAACCCTTGAATATGGAGACTAATACACATGAACCACAAGCGTAGACCAGAAAAAAAAAACTGCTACGGAGATAAAACATGAAGCGCTACAGGGAACCAAGAAAATTGAAGCAGCATCCCTATAAGTTCTCTATCCCTCCTCCCATTACCACATCACTGTCCGTCTCCCACCTAAAAAAAAAAAAAATAGTGAGACCAAATAGCGAAGTATTCAAGGAGGAAGGAAAGACCGAGGAGTGAGCACTAACCAGACCTCCACTGTATAAGTGTGAAGAGAACTGGGACCTTAGGGAGGCGTATTGCCGCTCAAATTCTAGTAAAGATTGATAGCCACTGCCAACTGAGAAATCAATGGCAAGCAGCTGTTGCGATAATGCAAATGTATTTGCAAATGATATCGAAATAGATGGAGAGTACTGGAAAATCTGGGGAGACTTGTTGTCACTCAGCTTCCAGGGAACACCACAGGCTATGTTCAATGAGATCTTTGATGACCTGTTTGAAAGCTCCTTGTGAGACAATAATAATAATTGCTACGACTACACGCCCACCCTGCAAAAATACAATTATAATGTCGGCATTGACTGGCGCCACACCAAAATAGTTGAAAGCTCGAGAAGCATAGAAAAACAGGGGAAAGAAAGCACAAACGAGACCTCCACTGTATGAGAACGAAAATAACTAGGATCTTGGGGAGGCTTATTGCCACCTGTATTCCAGTGAAGACGAATGGTAGCTGTCAGCAAGAAGTCAATTGCAAGTGGCTGTTGCGGTAACACAAATTCATTTGCAAAGGTTATCGAAAAAGGTGGAGAATAATGGAAATCTGGTGGGACTTGTTGTCACTCAGACTCCAGGTTAACAACAGTATTTGTTGTTAATGAGTAATCTCTGATGATGACCTGTGTGAGAACTCCTAGTGAGTACAAATAATAATAAGAATAAGAAGAAGAAGAAAGAAAGAAAAGGAAAAAGAAGAAGAAGAAGGAGAAGAAGAAATAGAAGGGTTAAAATAGGTAGAAGAAAGAAGAAGAAGAAAAAGAAGAATTAAAGAAGTGACATTAATTTTTAAATTGAAACGAAAATCAACATTGGGAATAATTAGGGTTAAGTAAAACTCTTTCTTCTTCTTCTTTCTTCTTCTTCTTCTTCTTCTTCTTCTTCTTCTTCTTCCCACCCTCTATCTATCACTTAATATGCAATTTACATTCGACCCCGCGCACCCGTTGATCTAACCTTAAGCGAAAAATCGCCAGCCTGCACTGGAAATGACATCACAATAAGATGACAGACAAGGAGACACGAGTTATGTTTTTTTAATAAAACCTTTGTAATGGCTTTCCCTTTCGAACCCCTTATCACGCAAGGGTCGAATTCAATTACAGTAAAAACATTTAATGGAAATGCATTCACAAAAAATATTTTTAGAATGCAATTAAAGATAGAAAGGATTTATTAGTTTTTAATCAAGTTGTTGCAGACAAAGTATACTGTTGCAATCAGCGTGATATACAGGAATATATTAACAAACTTTGGTAGTATTCTAGTTGAATGCTAACTATTAGGTTGGTGCAAAAATAATGCCGTTTCTAAACGTTTTACTTAAAAGATCATAACTCCTTTCATAATAAATTTTATTAATCGAAATAACAACCGTTAGAATCGACACATTTTTTCCAACGGGAAACAAGTTTATCCCATTAGCATAGAAACCCATAGTTCTGGAAGTGATGAAGTCATTGAAGGTCGATTCGGTATCATCTCGGCTTTTGAAGCATTTTTCGCGCAGGAAGTTGTCGAGATGCTTGAAAAAGCGACAATCGGTGAGCAAAAGGTCCGGTGAATATGGCGAATGAGGTAGAGTCTCGTAGACCAATTTGTTCAACTTCTGCATGGTCAGTTGAGCAACACGCAGGCAAGCGTTGTCATGGATGAGAATTGGTCACTTCATATTGACAAATCTCGGGCACATACGTTGGAGCTTCTGGTGCATTTCGTCAATTTGTCGTCAGTACTTCTCTGCCACAACTGTTTCACTCGGATTCAAGAAGCTGTGATGGATGAAACCGGCCGCAGACTACCAAACAGTCACCATAACCTTTTTTGGATGCAAATTCTGCTTCAGGAAGTGCTCTGGAGCTTCTCCGGCATCCAACCACTGTGCCGAACATCGTCGGTTGTCATGGAGGATTCACTTCTCATCAAACGTCACAATTCGCTCAAGGAATGAGTCGTTTTTGTTACGCAGAAAGAGCGTAGAAGACACCTCAAAACGACGATTTTTTTTATTATCGTTCGATTCATGCGGTACCAATTTATTCAACTTTCTTTTACTTCCTTATTCGCTTTAAATAGCGAACGACTGTTGAGTGCTCGACCTCGAGTTCAACAGCAACTTCTTGTGTGGTTTTGCGAGGATCAGCTTCAATTAAGGCTTTCAAATGTTCGTTACCAACCGTAGTCGGCTGGCCACGACCGTCTTCATCTTCGAGGCTCTCGTCACCATTGCGAAATTTTTTGAACCACCGTTGTGCCACACATTCGTTAGTGGTCCCTGGGCCAAATGCATAATTGATATCATGAGCTGTCTTGGCAGCTTTTCGGTCTAGTTTGAACTGGGACAAGAAAATCGTGCGGATTTGAATTTTGTCCATGCTGTCGAAAAGCCTGCAAAAAATGAATGAAGAGATTGAAAATGGTAACAAATTACACAATTCGATAGAACGAAATAGGCGCTTCAAAATGATATGTAACATCTCTATATATATCAATGAATTAATTCAGAAATTATATATAAATGTAACATATAGAAAACGACATGGTTTTGCACCAACCTAATAGCTCACCGTGGCTCGTCTGATCAGTATTCGTTTTATATTAGGTCGGTGCAAAATTGTTTAACCCCATTTTAAACGATTATAATTTATTTTATTATTATTTATTTATAACTTTTTTCATTCAGGTTATTAAAGCATTATTCATATATTTTCTGCAGTATTCTCAAAGACGTTGACTCGTAAAAGACCTCCATTAGTCAACAAAAAGAGTATCATCTTTCATCAATATAATGTTCGTCTTTGCGCAGCACTACTGACGAAAGATATATACGAATTTGGTAAGGAAATCTTGTTCTATCCTGCATATTCACCTAAACTAGCTCCCTCTGATTATCACTTTTTCGATGATTACAAAACCATTTGGATGGCCTTAGGTTGACATCATGAGAGAAGATTGAAGATGATTTAAATTTATGAAAACATAAATAATTTTACAAGCGAAGCATTTATAAGCTCGTTGGCGGATGGAATCAAGTTATAGAGAACAAAGGCCGTTATTGTTATGAATATAGATTTTCAAAAAAAACACAGTTTTTCATTTTCATGATGAAATTTTAAATCGGCAAAATCTTTTGCGTCGACCTGATATTATTAAACATATCTCCTCTCTATTTCTCTCTCTTTCATCAACCAGTGTCACGTAAAATATTCCCCTGTAAAAATTTTTTTTTATTATAAGAGAAGAAAGACGATGTTTAAGATCGTCAAGCCTAAATATCAGCTGACGTGATAGTGCAAACAAACACAAACGGAATCTGATGGACGACATTATTATTATTATTATTATTATTATCATTATTATTATTATTATTTATATTTATATATTTTTTTATATTTTTTTACGAATTAGTACACCAGGAAAATTATTCAGTGTAATATATAATATTTAATAGCGGATTGATTCTATAATAATACATACGCAATCTGCATAAATAAAAATATTATGTTTAAGCGTATTGTACAACCAGGTAGTGCCGGGTCGCCAGCTAGTATATATATATATATATATATATATATATATATATATATATATATATATATATATATGTTTATTTTTGAAATATTGTTAATTTCAATGTATACCGTTTTCATTTAACGGGTTGAGATTGTTATGTTAAAAACCTAATCACCGTTAATTTCGAGTTAAGCTCCATCTATCTATTCAATAGGTGCAGAGCATATATAGTGCAAAACTTTGTTAAAATTCAAAGAAACAACATCTGACGAGTTGGTGAGGACAGGAAATTTTTTATGGACACATAAAATCATGAAATTGCCATCACATTAACGAAACGGCTGTAATGAAGAAATCCAAAATGAAATAAACAAAAGTTACAAAAAAGAAAAAATGTAAGTTTTTGAATTTCAACAAAGTTTTGCAATATATATATATATATATATATATATATATATATATATATATATATATATATATATATAGAGAGAGAGAGAGAGAGAGAGAGAGAGAGGGGGATTAGAACAAGAGTCTAAAGAGCAGAGTATATTTTAATGTATTAGTAAATTCATTAATACAATTACTATAAAATAAAAGAAAACAGTGCTCGTTGTAATGTAGGTATATAATAAGCTCGATAGGCATATATGTCCTAGAGCTATTTCAATATTGAGTAAGATGATTGATAATTTATAATTAAAATTAAAAATTACAAATCTTTTTCATAAGAATTGATTCTGTTTTGTTCTTCCTTATGAAACAGATTTTTAATTTTTAATTTTAATTATAAATTATCAATCATTACTCAATATATATATATATATATATAAGTATATATATATATATATATATATATATATATATATATATATATATATATATATATATATATTCAAGCTGTCCCCGACCACGTGTTAGTGTGGTCCAGTTTGATCAAATGGGGGGGGGGAAGAAAATGTATTCTTCTTATATTTATGTTTTCCACAATTGTGGCTACACAATATTTTGTGGTATTCCATTTTCTGTGCAGATATAAAGAGTGTTTGTTAGCTGACTGTAGAAGGCGCAAAATATACTTGTTCACGTGAGAAGTTTAGTTGTAACATACAGAAATGTAAAAATTGTCCCTGGGCTTTGTTGATTGTTATTGCAATCGCCAAGCGGATTGTGAAGTGTAAAAGGTTTAATTAATTACGTTCGCCGATGCCTGTTCCTCCTGAGGATGACATAGGGGGAAACATGAGTGCTTAATTTTACTATGGACATGCATGTGAGCACGCACTGGAAGGGTTAAATTTATAAATTTTGCAGACATTTTATATGAAAGTATTATAAATCGATGGAAAAATGAAAAGAAAACTTTAAAGAATAAACCAACAAAGTGGGATCCCCATGATAATTCAGGAGGAAGATAGAAAAGACAATAGAATGTAAACATGTTATAGGATAAGTTAAAAAAAAGAAAATGCCTTGGAAAACTGTTGTGTTTTTTTATTCACATAAATATACTTATTTTCGCACATTTTTTAGAAAAGATTGCATTCAAATTTAATATATGTAAATAAGAATATTCGTTAACATTTTGGCGCTTCTTCGTTATTGTAGCGAAATTTGGAATTTGATATATTGATTATTTTTAAGTTAAACCAATGGCATCTATTGAATTGCTATGTCGCACTCATGAAAATATCCAAAAATTACGACAAACGACAAGGTAGAAAATTAAATATTAAAGAAAATAGTTATCGAAGAAATAGAAATTTTAGTTATTTCCCATGTGTTTACGTCACATGTCGCGTACAAACAATCATGGCCGAAATCATTTTTTCGTTGAATCATTTATGTAATATTTCAGAAATACTTAACTAATTGTGACACGTCACAGAATACAAAATGGTGGGATCCGTCTATCGATTCAGTAGATATATACTTGCTGATGCAATTCTTTACCTATATAAGAGCCAGGTACATCCAAGAATAGAGTATTGCTGTCACATCTGGGCATAAGCTGCTTGAAAGACCTTATCCTCCCTTGAGTTCAGAATAGACTTCGTAGCCTAGAAAGGATGCCATTTTCTCTTCTCTGCAACGTCTTTCTCATAGAAGAGACGTTGCGTGCATGTCTCTCTTTTATCGTTATTTTAAGTGCAAGTGTTCGTCTGAGCTCCAATCTATGGTTTCCCCTCGCCAAACTTTCACGAGAAACATTCGTCTAGCTGAAAACATTATCAATACTTTCCCCCACTCTTTATCTGTGCCTAAACCTAAACATAGATTTCATGAACAAAGCTTCTTTCTTAGAACTGCACACCTGTTGAACTCTCTTCCGTTTGCCTGCTTTCCAGCTGACTACAATACGGTCATCTTCAAGTCCAATGTAAATAAGTTCTTGATGAGCCGTTCCCCTTAAGTAATCCAATTTACCAAATTTACACTACTAACGATTACTGTGATATTGTCCTTTTGACCACTGTACACTCTTTAACCCTTATCCTCGAGTGGCCTCTGGGCCTAGGATAAGTGGTGATTCCTTTGTAAAGACAAAGCAGTTATCATTGTTTTTTTTAATTAAAAATTAACTTTTCCACTGTCGGATTTCGCTACAATAAACAAAGAAGCACCGTTTTTATCACTCCTCATGTATATGTTTTTTAGTTTCGTCTTTTTAAAAAAAATTTTAAACTAATATTCTAGAGTATCCAAAAGAATCAATATTGTTTTGTTGCCAGGTTCTCTTCGTCTTTTTTAATATTTTCAGTAGATTATTATTGATTAGGCACTCATTTACCAGATTCTGCAGTCGGTCAGTTTCTAACACAACCTTAGCAGAAGTTTGTGACGATTTCACGATGAAACTTGTCATAATCTAGTGTCTTAATGTTATTTTTTTTTTAGTAAAAGTACGTTATTTGTGTGTAAATTCCAAAACTTATTTCACTCTAAAATAGGAATTAACTACAATTAGATAAATTTCCCTCAAACAATGACAAACAATGAAACACACTCTTCATTAAATCGGTTTCGTATATCCGTCTAGTAAATCCAATATGGAGGATACATTTACCAGAAAATTTTATTAGAAACTAGGCACGCCCTAAAAGTCATTAAATATTGTTTTGTTTTGTTTTTTTTTTTTGCATTTTTTCGGTAGATAAAAACATTTGAAAAAAGACGAGAAAAATATAATGAGTGTGTGCATTGTACAAGTATAATCAGTGTCACGTGACCGGTGAATCTCCGGCGGTTATAATTCCCCATCTAAAAGAGTTCTCAATATCGTTATGCAGAAAACCACTTAATTTATTAAATAAAAATTAAGTAAAACATTACCATTAGAAAGAGACATATAAAAATGCGCATAGGTAAGATGAAACTGCTATACCAAAATATCAAAGCAATCAGTCTAGTAGTTTTTTGTTTAGATTCACTGGAATTTGGGTTGCATTAAAGGTAAGTAACAAACATACATTTTCATTTATATATATATATATATATATATATATATATATATATATATTATATTATAATATATATATATTATATTATAATATATATATATATATATATTATAATATAATATATATATTATATTATTTTATAATATATATATATATTATAATATATATATATATATATATATATATATATATATATATATATATATTACTTTTGACATCTGACATTTTTTTACATTTTTAGAAGTCACAAATGCAGCCTCCAATAAATGATGTCCCCTCGTTGGTTATTTATTATACAATTACATTTATTGTAGTACCGAGGCTTTGTATTGATTACACTAGCAATATTGTTTTGCTTGTTTTGCTATGAAAATGGAGAAGGCCGGCTAGGAGTGTGTAGCAATCCTTTTTTCCGTTCGATTTGAGCAAAATAAGATTTTATTATGTCAATAATAACGAATTGCATAACTTGTTATCATTCGTGTAACCGGTTTTTATCAGTGAGCAACCTCTGATGATGACCTGTGTGAGAACTCGTAGTGTGTATAATAATAATAATAATAATAATAATAATAATAATAATAATAATAATAATAATAATAATAATGAGGAGGAGGAAGAGGAGGAGGAGGAGGAGGAGGAGGAGGAGGCAAAAGATGGAAAGACCGAGGAGAGAGCGCTGATCAGACCTCCGCTGGACAAGCGCCAAGAGAACCGGGACCTTGGGAAGGCTTATTACCACTCAAATTCCAGCGGAGACCAATGACCGCCGACAGTGAGGAATTAATGGTGAGAGGCTGTTACGATAACCCAAATTTATTTGCAAATATTATCGAAGGAGGTGGAGAGTGCTGGAAATCTGGAGAGACTTGTTGTCACTCAGTCTCAAGGGAATATCACATGTTTTCAATGGATAATCTTTGATGACCTGTGTGAAAGCTCGTTGTGAGCCAATAATAATAATAATAATAATAATAATAATAATAATAATAATAATAATAATGATGATGATGATGATGATGATGATGATGATGCTGATGATGATGACGATAATAATAATACAAAGAGGAATCAGTTGTAACGGCTGTTGCTATAACGTAAATTTATCTGCAAAACGTTATCGAAATAGGTGAAGAGTACTGGAAATCTAGGGAGACAACAAGTCTCCCTAGATTTCTCCACCCCAGAGAACACAATAAGTTGTTCTTAAGCACCCTTACAGTGGGTATCAATATTCCGTCAAGATCAAAGGAAGCTACAATTATGAGTTTTTTAATCTGAATTTCTACACTGCCAGTTTCAGTTCTCTTTAATTTGTGAAATTTAAAAAAATATTTTTAGTTGTGATTATTTTCTTCAATGCACTTTTTGTTTTTAATGAATTTTTCCTATAATTCTGATTTCTCTTTTTCTTTCATTTTTCTTTCATTCTATTTTCAACCGTGAACTTTCATTCACCTTTGTTTTTATATTTGCTTTTTTTGTTTGTTTCTATAATTTTTAAAATTCTATACGAAATTCATTTTTACCTTAAATTCTCGCCTTTTTTTTTTTACTTTTTTCTCCTACCTCTCTTTTCTTTTTTCTCCTAACTTTACTTTCCTTTTAATTTTTTTTCTTTTCGACATTTTTTTTCGTTTTTTTTTCTCTTTCTTTCTTTCTTTCTCCATTCTCGCTTTCATTCCCTTCTTCCTCCCTTTATTCCTTTCTTTCGCCGTCCTTTCTCACCGCTTTCTTCCTTTTTTTCTTCTTTCCTTTCATTTTTATTTGTTTATTTTTTATTTTCCTTACCTTTCTTTCTTTTTGTTATCTCTTTCTTTGATTTTTCTTATTCCTTTTTCTTTGTTAATTGATTTTTATCATCGTTTTTGCATTTTTTTCTCTTTCTCTTTTTTCTTTCTCTGTTTTTCTCTTTCTCTTTTTTCTTCGATGTAACTATCTTCTGCTTTTTTCCTTTTGTTCTTCCTTCTTTTCTTCCTTTCTATCTGTTTTCCCTCTTTTTTGCAATCTTACCTTTCTTTCTTTTGTTTTTCCTTCTTCATTTCCTCCATTTATTACCTCTATATCCTTTCTCTCCTTTCTCTCATTCTTTTTCGACGCTTTTTCTTTATTCCTTTTAGGTTTTTATCTTTTTCTTTTTGATTTTCCTATTGTTCGTTCGCTTCCATTTCTTAACTCTATTTCTTACTTTTGTATTTTCTATTCCCTTTTTTATTGTCTTTCTTTCTTTATTCTTTTCTTCTTTATTTTCCTTATTTTCGAATATATTTTTTTTCTGTTTCATTTGGTAAACTTGCTTTGAATTAACTTTACTTTCTTTTTTGTTTATTCCTTTTATCTTTTATATACTGTTCTCCCCTTCTCGCCTCTTCCTTCTCCTCCTCCCCCTCTTTACCCACACCGTCATGTTATTATCATCTCTCTCTCGTTGCAAATTCTCACACTCCTTCTCACGTAAGACGCTATGCAGGGATGTTCTTTTTTTCGTCTTCCGTTTTCCTTTTTTTCTTTCTTTTCAGTTTTCTATTTAATCCTTTCTTTTTACTCCTTCCTTCCTTTCGTCCTTCCTTTCTTTCTCTCTTCTTTGTATTTTTTTTCTTTCTTTTTCCTTTACTTTTCATTCCATCGTTATTCCTTCTCTTTTCCAAATTGTCTCGCATAAAAGAACGTAATCCGCAAAAGGTTACGCGAGAGTCTTCTTTTTTCTTTTTTTCTTTCCTCGCTTTTTTCTTCCGTATTTCACTCTTAATTTCCTTTCCTTTCATCCTTTCTTTTTTATTTCCTCTTTTCATTGTTCGTATTTCTTTTCTCCTCTCATTTCTTCTTTTTTGCTTCTTTCCTTTCTTTCAATTTTCTTTCTTTGTTTTCTGTATTACCCTCTCATCTCTCATTCCCGTTTTCTATACCTTCTCAATTTTTATTCTTTTTTTCCTTTCTCTATCTTTTCTTCTCTTTTTCCTTCTTATTTCCTTCTTTTTTATTTCTTTCTAACTTACTTCTTTTTTCTTTTTTCATTTTTTCCTTCGTTCTTTTTTCTATTTTCCTTTCTTTCTTTTTTCTTTTCTTTCTTCCTTTCTTTTTCCTTTCTTTCTTTTTCCTTTCGTTCTTTCTTTCTTTCTTCCTTTTTTCTCTTTCTTTCTACCTTTCTTTCCGTCTTTCTTTTCCCCATTTCTTTCTTCCTTTCTTTCTGTTTTCATTTCTTCCTTTCTTTCTTTTTTCCTTTCTTTCTTTCTCCCTTTCTTTCCTTCTTTCTTTTTTCCATTTCTTTCTTCCTTTCTTTCTTTTTTCCTTTCTTCCTTTCTTTCTTCCTACCTTTCTTCCTTTCTTTCTCCCTTTCCTTCATTCTTTCCTTCAGTTCTTTTGTTCTATGTTTAGTTCTTTTTTTATTCGTTTTATTCCCCTTTATTCCTCCCTCAAACCACACTCTTTTTTTATTACGCCCTCTCCATTGTAAATTCTCTCACATAAAATTGATTCTGGTTTAAATGACGCAACCTGCGTGGTTCCCTGATAAACGTAGACCACTACCACTACCACACTGATACAAACCATTGTCATTCAAGAACCATTTTCTTTCAAATCAAAGTACTTGCATTCAAGTAATGGAAGTCGATTCAATTAGTTCCTATTATTTTAGGCAAACATTTTTTTTTGTTGTTTAGGCTAATTGTTTAATTAAGTATTAAATCAAGCCACAAGAGAAGTGGTTTTCTAATGTAAGTCACAACTTGAAGTGCAGTTTCTCTTTCATTAAAAAAGACAACTTTTCTTTTTAAAAAGACTCACTTGAAATGCTTAAGGTTACTAGGCTCGTCCATTATACACTTAACCTTTTACTTCCTACGAGTAAATTTCATTTTAGTTAAACGCTGATACAGTGTGACTAAAAAAGAACGGGAACCGTGCGCATTTTATGTTATCCATCTGTTTTTTATTAATTAACCAATCAAACTAGAACGCTTTCAGAATATAGCGAATACGAGGTGTGTTATAAATATGGATTATCTCCCTTGATAATCCAAACTACAAAAGCTGTGCTTTTCCGCTTGCCGAGTAGACAAATAGTCCAATTCTTGTCGGTCAACATCCGGTTCGCGTACTGGACTGGTATCTGAAGTATGCTGTCTGCTCAGATGCCGCGCTCAAATTAATTGTCCTTAGTCAATGGAGGGGGAAACCATTCCATACAAAGGCAATTTTATTTTTGCAGACTGCCAGAGTTCCCCTTTTGAGGTGAGCTGGTTTTCTCCTACATTAAATACGAACTTGTGTCTAAATTTGTGTATTGTGAGGAAACAAATAAATAAGGACAAATAGTCAAATTCTTAATTGAATAAAAACGATTACTAGACCGAAACTTATTGTCATGTTTTCATTACAGTGCGTTTGATAAGTTTCTTTTTTATTTTATTTTACTTCAATCGAAATTCTCAGAAATCAACAGGACCACAACCCGAGGCTAACACTTGGACTTTAGACGAGATACATAGATATTCGAATATTCCATTAAAGTTATTTATCCCTCAAACATTGAGTTAGTAAAGAAATTAAGAACATAATTTTCCTCTCCCCAGTTACCCATTTTAATACGTTGTAGTATATCTTTCATTTTGGTCTCTCGGTTATACTGGATTCCAGGACAAGAATTTATCTAGTCTGGTGGAGTATCCAGCTTCGTGCTGCTACTTGAGGTAATATAACTTGGAGAAGGTGCACCATTCCTTGTAAAAGCTAATGTAAGTTAGCCATAGTGAGGAGATCTTATTTGGGCAGCGAATACGAAATGTGATTTTGAATATGTGGTCATGGTTTACTTTCTAGGGAAAAGTATCCTCATACCAAGTTGTTCTGACAAACCCTGTACAGAGAGACCTTAGACACTCGAGTATAGTGTCTAGTAGGTATTCAAGTTCTCCCCAATAGGCATTCAACAGAATCCTCATCTATATGTCATTTAAAATCTAACTATGGCTCGGTTTTTGATGAAGGATACAGACAGTATCATGAAGCGATCGAAGGGGCATTTTACAAATCGGTTTGACAATCCATCTTCTATATTATAAATCTCACCCGTCTGTTTAAATGTATGTATGTATGTATGTAGGTCTGCCTAAAATTTTCGACGGATGCAACAGATTTTTACGAGATCGGTATCGTTTTGAAGTTCGCCCATTTGGACGACAAATATCGAAAAATTTGTCAAAAATATTAATTTCTTTATTGGGCACTTTTCTACAAATAGAGGTAGCTTTTTTCGCAAATATTTTCGATTGACTAGCCTTAAGTTAAACCTTCGTCACTTCCGGTTTGGCGATGGATGCAACAGCAAAGACGTCACGTTTCTTTTTCTCGCTTTCCTTCCTGTTTAGCGGTACGGGTTCGAGCCTGCCTGCCTACTACAACCTTTTTCTTTCTCTTTTGCTCCAAACACCCGGGAAACGCCGAGCAACCAAGCTAGTTTATAGATGAAGCATTGATTTCAAGTTTATCCCAACACAGCATTATTGAGAATTATGGTGGACCCCATCCTTGATGAGATAAAATGCATCACCAAGAAATTTAATACTGGAAAAGCAAACGGTTTTATTGGAATACCAGTAGAGTTGTTGTTTTTTGCGGTGAAAACATTTACAGAGCAGTGCATAGTCTAAGTCTTACAATGTGGTATGGTAGTAATGTCGCTTAAGATTGAGTAGATGCACTAATTCCATTTGAGTTAAAAAATGATACAACGTGACTAAAAAGAACGGCAATGGAGATTTTGTGTCATAAATGCTTTAAGATTATGCGGAAGTGATACACATCAACACAACTAAACCCCAATAGAATGCCCATAAAAAAGTATTAGGCTGGTGCAAAAATAATGCCGTGTTTTTACGGTCACACACACACACACACACACACACACACACACAAACACACACTAACACACACACACACACACTAACACACACACACTAACACACACACACACAAACACACACACACACACACACACACACACACACACACACACACACACATTGAGCAAATTGTAAATATATTTTCACCCGACGCGTATTTAAAAGCGATTAAGCGAAGCCCACTATTAATTTTTTTTTTTTTTTTTACACAGTGATCACCACTTATCAAGGCCTGGAAGCCACTCAGGGTTATTGCAAGTACATTACGTTAGTGTGGACATTTGATGAAGTGTTTACTTAAGGGGGCGTTTCATTAGGAATTCATTATCGACAGTTTAGAAGGTCTTTTTTGTAATTGTAAAATAAAAGAAGCTTAATCTTAATAGTATTAAAACAATCTTGAACGGTTGGGAATGTTATTAATGGTTCTATAGTGTCATATATTTCTTGAAGTGATCTATGCATGCAGGATTAACCCTTTTGCCGTTCTTTTTAGTCACGTTGTATCATTTTTTAACTCAAACTGATGGTTAGAGCACTGTTGCGACGGGAGGGTGTGGGTTTAATATGTACTCTACAGCAAATAGCCGAATAATGAGAGCTGCCGACTGTCAATGCGACGGTCGTAGGTTCAATCCACGGCTTGGGAAAGGTTTTTGTCTAACCAGACTGATGAGTTGTGATACAACGAAACAGTACTGTATGTGGATGACAATATATATATATATATATATATATATATATATATATATATATATATATATATATAAACTACATTATATTTGCACCAACCGAATATACACCCTCAAGCACCCAAGAAAGTGCATAACACTTTCTTAAAAAATTAAAAATGTTCCATTCAAAAGGGTTAATCTTGTATGCATAGACCACTTCAAGAAATATATGACACTATAGAACCACTAATAACATTCCCAACCGTTCAAGATTGTTTTAATACTATTAAGATTAAGCTTCTTTTATTTTACAATTGCAAAAAAAAAACTTCTAAACGGCCGATATCGACGATTAATGTCTCTCTACCCGAGAGTTCACCGTTCAAACTCCTCGGTTTAACATTCCCAGCGCACATAAATTGGATCAGACACATTGAAGTCGCTGCCAGGGCTGCTGCAAAAAGATGGGTTCCCTTTTACCGTGTTAGGAATTTACTCAGATTTGAGAGTAAACATTATCTCAACAAAGCCACCGTTCACTCATGCATAGGAGTATTGATGGAAGATCTAGGCAGGTGCATATACCATTGATTACTGTACACACAATAACCCTTATCCCTGAGCTATGATTGCTACCACTGATTTTGATCACTCTAAACAGTTCATATACAGTGAGAATCCCTAACTTCGAAAACTTCTGTTTTTACTTTTCATTATTATTCTATTGGATAATTTTTCGTAATTTTATTAATTCATACTTATTTACACATTCACTTAATTGTTTTATTTTAAAAAACTCAAACAGTACCTGAATGTTATTTTCCCAAACGAACACTAATCGGCAGTGAATTTCGGCCACAGCCGTCAGTATCCGCAATTGTTCAGGGACGGCAGTAGCCACCACCAACAACCGTAGTTTACTTTTTTGCGAGGAGAGCAGGCTTCGCTTTGCTAAGGTATGCCCTCCAGTCGTCTACAGATTTACAAGAGATATCCATCGATCTGTCACGCCGAAGTTTCAAATAACATTTTATCGTTAAACGCACAGGTTGAATGGACGCAACTTCAGTATTTACGTTTTCGATTGATCTGCCTGAATATTTTTCTTTCCAAAACGCGTTTTATTTTTGTTTGAAATTCCTTTCAGTACTTTCAACGCCAACACTGAGACAATTTGGAAGGAAAATCATGGCGTCGCCTTCATCAAAGTCGAACTGGTGCGATGATAGATGTTGCACTTGTTGGTCGTACGCTTTTACGGAACCAATTACATTGTTCCCTTTCCGCTATTTGTTGTCGTGCTGCCCGCCGACATGTTGGAACCCTGAAAAAGAACTGTTGAAGGACTGCCTACACTTGTCACTACATCTCTCGACTTCAGTTCTTTTCTTCCATCATCACCACCCAATCTTTTCTCTTTCGTTCTCTCTTTCTTTCCAACTCTCTTTCTTTCTCTCTCTCTCTCTCTCTCTCTCTCTCTCTCGGTCTTTTACTTTCCTCTCAGTCTCGTTCACCAATATTTCTATAATTCTCCCTATCTTTCTCTTTCTCTCGTATTCTTGAATTCATATAAATTATCTCTCCTACAACCTTCTCTCCCCCATCTCTTATTATTATTTGTACTACTTCTTTTTCTTTCTCTCTTCTTTCCTCTTCATTTCCTCTCTATTTTGTCATCTCTATTTTTATGTACACTTTTTATTCTCCAATTTTTCCTCGTCTTCTTTCGTTTTCACATGTATTAAATGCCGATTTCTTTTTTGAATCATTATTTTTCATACCACGTGGTGTGATCTCCTGATTAATTTTATACTTGAAACTCTTGCATTACAGACTTAAGATTTGTATCGCTTGAAAAAATATCTAGTTACTAGTAACTGGTTGACCGAAACATGCCCATGAATGTGTAGCAACATATAAATGCTTATTTAGAACAAATAAAATGTATATCTTCACCTACTTCGGATTCGAGCATAAAACTTCATTGGTTGCTTCATTTATATATATATATATATATATATATATATATATATATATATATATATATATATATATATATATATATATATAAAATTCCCACACTGTATCTCAAAACACTGACTGCCCATGCATTTACTGCTTTCATTAGATTTCCTCCATACAGTTTCGTCTTTGCAATTAGTTTCACTCTTCTAAGATACTCCTTCCTGACTTTTTCTTTCATTTCTCTGTTCATGATGCCTACACCCTCCAGCACTCCCAAATACTTATACCCTGTGTCTTCTATTTCTTTCATGATTTCTCCATTTGGCAGCACTATTCCATTCGAATGAACCTTTACTCCTCTTTTCATCACCAGCATCGCACATTTACTAATCCCAAACTCCATCCCAATGTCTTCTGAGTATGTCCCCACAAGTTCTACCAGTTTCTTCATTTCCTTTTCATTTCTACCGAATATTTTAAAATCATCCATAAACAGTAGATGGTTGAGGCGTGTGTCACCAGATCCAAAGTTATACCTCAGTTTTTCTCTCTTCAAGAGGATGCTCAGTGGCATCATTATCATTACAAAAAGAAGTGGCGATAACGAATCTCCTTGAAATATCCCACGTTTAATGCCAACCTGCCCCATCTCCTATCTGTTTGCTGTCAGCACCGTTTTCCATTGAGCTATATTTGTCTCCAAAAGCCCTACCACATTCTCAGCAACCTTCATCATCAATAGTATTTCACGTATCTATGAATGAGGAACCATGCCATAAGCCTTTCTGTAATCGATCTATGCTACGCTCAGATTTCTCTTCTTCTTCGCATCCTGCATTATTGCTTTATCAATTAATAGTTGCTCTTTAGGACCTCTCGAGCCTTTCGGGTACCCCTTTTCTTCGTCAGGAAAAACACCATTACTCTCTAGATGTTCATAAATTTTCTCCGCAAATATTCCAGGCAACAGTTTCCACATTAATGGCAGACATGTAATTGGTCTATAATTATTGGCATCTGTTCCTTTTGCAGGATCATTCCTAATCAGTGTTGTTCTTCCCTTCACAAGCCAATCAGGGACATCTCCCGACTCTACAACCCTTTGCAGAGAAGCAGATATAGGTGGATAAAGGCATGGGAACTGTTTAAACCAGAAGCTCATCACTCCATCTGGACCAGATGCCTTCCAGTTTGTCATCCTTCGGATGCCAGCTTTAACGTCATCGATGGTTATCTCAACGTTCTTCATCTGCTGCATTTCTGATACCTTTTTTCTTACCTCTCCCAACCAGCTAGCCTTCTAATTATATCGCCCTTCGACGGACCAAATCCCATTCCAGAACTTCCTTGCATCTTTTGCATTTGGAGTGTTGTTATTTCCTGCCTGTTTACTACCATTTAATTCTTTATACAGCTGAGACTGATTGTTCAGGAAAAGGTTGTTCTGCCGAAATGCAACACTTTTTCCAACAAAGTTTCTAATTTTCATACCACCAGTGTGGACCTTCTCTTTCAACATTGCTAGAACGTTCATCGTTCTCTTTTCCAGCAATCTATACCTGCTTTCAAGCTCGTCCTTAGCTTTCTGTCCTAGTTTAACTCCTGTTCTTATTTCTTCGATTCTACCAATGTCTTTTCGCCACCGTTTAATACTTTCTTCAAGCCGCCTCTGCCAGTGTGGCCTTCTATCCTTCATTTTTCCCTTTTTCTTCTGTAATAAGCCAAGACGATTCGCAATAACGTATGACGCTGCACATAGAAGCCTGTTAAGTTCCGTAATCGATATGTTCTTTCTTATGATGTTCTGAATTACTTCTTGAATTATTTTTACCTCGTTTTTCACCTTCCGCCTATCACTACTCTTCATACTTGGACTCTCTATGATATCGTCTGTAAGAATAACCTCTCTTAACTTCTGAAGTACTTCTATTTCTACAGAAGTCAAGATCGAACTTCATCACCACTTCTCCATACATCTGCTCCTTTCACTGGCTCCATTGTCTCAGAGTCAATGATCTCATCTGCCTTAGATCCTTCAAGCTCTTTCTCATTACTTCCCCTAACCATAGGATTCCATCCCTCCTCAGTTGCCTGCCGCTCATCATCGTTTACATTTCTCTTCTGCACTTCCACTCTCTCAGTTCTTTCATCAGAGTTAGTTTCCTCATTTTACTTTCGTTATTCATTTCATTCCTAACCATCCATTCAATCTCTTCTCTTGCAATCACTGAAAGTAGGTTGTTATTTTAAATTTGTTTTAACTGGGATACCAAACTCGTGAAAATTCTAAGTCCCCCTCCTCTTGATTTCCATTCTTCCTTTACTTTTCGGATATATCCACCAGGTTTGGTACTTCCGCTTCTTACAAAACATCCCCACAGTACTCTTCTTTCCTCATCTGTCCATGTTTTTATTTTTACATTTCCTGTTCCAACTCCCTTCGTGTCTTGGTACCCTCTCTGGCAATTCTCACGCCCCCTATATCCAGCCACATCCTCAGAATCTCGAACAGTCGTATGATGACGACAGGACCCACCCTGTTGACCAGTAGGACACCTATCTGACGTGAGACCATCGCAAGATGTTCTAACCTCATTCACATTCTCATTTGACATTCTCCCATAAATGGGATTAGTGAATTTAAGGTTACACCACCACCGATAGTTTTATCGAGATATTATCTCTAGGAGGGTTCCCCACCAAGGTCAAAGATCCCCTCCCGACCTTTTTCCTCCATCACCACCACTATTCTCATTACCACCACCAACAACAATAGAAATAAAATCTACAATGATAATAGCAACACAAATATCGGTCGCAATAATATTAACAGCAAAAACAACAATAGCAATAACAGCAAAAAACAACACCTACCATTACAGCTACAGTAATAATAAAAAATAATAAAAACATACCACCACTACTACTACTACTAGCAGTAATAATATTAGTGGTAATAGTAAGAACCAATGAAGTAAATTTGTTTTATTGTTTTTTTTAATAATAATAACAACAATAATAATGATAATGATAATAATTATAATAATAATAATAATGATAATAACAAAAATAAAAATAATAATAAGTAGAAAAACAATAAAAATGACAATAATAATAACATTAATAATAATGATGATGATAATAATAATAATAATAATAATAATAATAATAATAATAATAATAATAATAATAATAATTTCAGTTAGAAAAGCTTACTTTGTTCGTTTTTTTTACCTCCTCTGCCGATGTTGCTTTTGGTCAGAAAAATGTACACAAAACACAGAAACATAAAACATCCAAATATGTGAAAGACAATTCCTCGTTTAACCGTGAATTCAATTTTTAAATACTAATTTCAGTTAGAAAAGCTTTTCCCCCTCTGCTATTGTTTTTATTTTAAACTCCGCCGCTGATTTTGCTGAGGACCGGAAAGATGTACACAAAGACAGAAACATAAAACATCAGACCATGTGTAGGACAATTCCTTATTTAACCATAAATTTCAAGTTCAAATCAAAATTTCGGTTAGAAACGCTTTCTTGTTTCGTTTGTTATTTTTAAAATTACGTCGCTGTTGTCGCTTTTGGCCAGAAAAAAATGTACACAAAAAGCAGAAACATAAAACATCAGAACATGTGTAAGACAAAACCTTGTTTAACTATAAACTTCTAGTTCCAATCTAAATTTCGGTTAGAAACGCTTTCTTGTTTCGTTTGTTATTTTTTAAATTCCGTCGCTGTTGTCGCTCTTGGCCGGAAAAAATGTACACAAAAACAGAAACATAAAACATCAAAATATGTGTAAGACAATTCCTTGTTTAACCATGAATTTCAAGCTCAAATCAAAATTTCGGTTAGAAACGCTTTCTTGTTTCGTTTGTTATTTTTAAAATTCCGTCGCTGTTGTCGCTTTTGGCCGGAAAAAATGTACACAAAAGCAGAAACATAAAACATCAAAATATGTGTAAGACAATTCCTTGTTTAACCATGAATTTCAAGTTTAAATCAAAATTTCGGTTAGAAACAATTTCTTGTTTCGTTTGTTATTTTTTAAATTCCGTCGCCGTTGTCGCTTTTGGCCAGAAAAAATGTACACAAAAACAGAAACATAAAACATCAGAACATGTGTAATACAATTCCTTGTTTAACCATACATTTCAAGTTCAAATCAAAATTTCGGTTAGAAACGCTTTCTTGTTTCGTTTGTTATTTTTTAAATTCCGTCGCTGTTGTCGCTTTTGGCCGGAAAAAATGTACACAAAAGCAGAAACATAAAACATCAGAACATGTGTAAGACAATTCCTTGTTTAACCATAAATTTCAAGTTCAAATCAAAATTTCGGTTAGAAACGCTTTCTTGTTTTGTTTGTTATTTTTTAAATTCCGTCGCTGTTGTCGCTTTTGGCCGGAGAAAATGTACACAAAAGCAGAAACATAAAACATCAGAACATGTGTAAGACAATTCCTTGTTTAACCATAAATTTCAAGTTCAAATCAAAATTTCGGTTAGAAACGCTTTCTTGTTTTGTTTGTTATTTTTTAAATTCCGTCGCTGTTGTCGCTTTTGGCCGGAAAAAATGTCCACAAAAGCAGAAACATAAAACATCAGAACATGTGTAAGACAATTCCTTGTTTAACCATAAATTTCAAGTTCAAATCAAAATTTCGGTTAGAAACGCTTTCTTGTTTTGTTTGTTATTTTTTAAATTCCGTCGCTGTTGTCGCTTTTGGCCGGAGAAAATGTACACAAAAGCAGAAACATAAAACATCAGAACATGTGTAATACAATTCCTTGTTTAACCAAAAATTTCAAGTTCAAATCAAAATTTCGGTTAGAAACGCTTTCTTGTTTTGTTTGTTATTTTTTAAATTCCGTCGCCGTTGTCGCTTTTGGCCAGAAAAAATGTACACAAAAACAGAAACATAAAACATCAAAATATGTGTAAGACAATTCCTTGTTTAACCATAAATTTCAAGTTTAAATCAAAATTTCGGTTAGAAACGCTTTCTTGTTTCGTTTGTTATTTTTTAAATTCCGTCGCTGTTGTCGCTCTTGGCCAGAGAAAATGTACACAAAAGCAGAAACATAAAACATCAGAACATGTGTAAGACAATTCCTTGTTTAACCATAAATTTCAAGTTCAAATCAAAATTTCGGTTAGAAACGCTTTCTTGTTTTGTTTGTTATTTTTTAAATTCCGTCGCTGTTGTCGCTTTTGGCCGGAGAAAATGTACACAAAAGCAGAAACATAAAACATCAGAACATGTGTAATACAATTCCTTGTTTAACCATAAATTTCAAGTTCAAATCAAAATTTCGGTTAGAAACGCTTTCTTGTTTTGTTTGTTATTTTTTAAATTCCGTCGCCGTTGTCGCTTTTGGCCAGAAAAAATGTACACAAAAACAGAAACATAAAACATCAAAATATGTGTAAGACAATTCCTTGTTTAACCATAAATTTCAAGTTTAAATTAAAATTTCGGTTAGAAACGCTTTCTTGTTTCGTTTGTTATTTTTTAAATTCCGTCGCTGTTGTCGCTCTTGGCCAGAGAAAATGTACACAAAAGCAGAAACATAAAACATCAGAACATGTGTAAGACAATTCCTTGTTTAACCATAAATTTCAAGTTCAAATCAAAATTTCGGTTAGAAACGCTTTCTTGTTTCGTTTGTTATTTTTTAAATTCCGTCGCTGTTGTCGCTTTTGGCCGGAAAAAATGTACACAAAAGCAGAAACATAAAACATCAGAACATGTGTAAGACAATTCCTTGTTTAACCATAAATTTCACGTTCAAATCAAAATTTCGGTTAGAAACGCTGTCTTGTTTCGTTTGTTATTTTTTAAATTCCGTCGCTGTTGTCGCTTTAGGCCAGAAAAAAATGTACACAAAAGCAGAAACATAAAACATCAGAACATGTGTAAGACAATTCCTTGTTTAACCATAACCTTCTAGTTCAAATCAAAATTTCGGTTAGAAACACTTTCTTGTTTCGTTTGTTATTTTTTAAATTCCGTCGCTGTTGTCGCTTTTGGCCGAAAAAAATGTACACAAAAACAGAAACATCAAAATATGTGTAAGACAATTCCTTGTTTAACCATAAATTTCAAGTTTAAATCAAAATTTCGGTTAGAAACGCTTTCTTGTTTCGTTTGTTATTTTTTAAATTCCGTCGCTGTTGTCGCTTTTGGCCGGAAAAAATGTACACAAAGACAGAAACATAAAACATCTGAACATGTGTAAGACAATAATAATAATAATAATAATAATAATAATAATAATAATAATAATAATAATAATAATAATAATAATAATGTAGTAAAATTGAAAGAAATGATTAAATGAATTTAAAATACGGATATAATGGTGGTGTTTATGCCATACATTACAGTTAAAAGTGTAGAGCAACATTGTTATTGATAAAATTAAAAGTAAAATAAAAATAAGACAACAGTACTATCAAATCAGAAACAGTACCATTGCTGCCAATCGAAGCAATGTTTATAAATTTATTAACAGATGTAATGAGAAGTGGCAGAAATCAGAATCTTACATTATTAATGCTACAGTCCCTCAGAGGCCCATCCTGAGCCCAATTCCCTTCCTGATCTCCATAAATGATCTCCCAAATCACATCCAAAGATCATTCATAGACATTTATGCTAACGACACTACCACTTATGGCAACACTTCAAAGGCCGTAAACGACCAACTTCCTTCTGATTCTCACTTCTCTTCTCGTGATCATGTGGCGCAGTAGTGAAAGAAGTGGCTAGTTCATTTTAATGCATCTAAAACCAAGCTTCTATCTTTCCATTATTAACGCTCTGATCCCGCCTGGCATCAGTTAAAATGAATGGCTCTCATCTTGGGAAGGCTTTATACTTTGACAAGCTTCTGGGTCTGACCTTTGCTCCTAATCCTAGATGTAAATCCAATCCGTTGCCAAGACAGTTGGAAATAGTGGGATCGTTCTACCGCTCCAGTAGATATTTCACTGCTGATGTAATTCTCTGTTTTCATGAGAGTCAAGTACGTTCAAAGATGAAATAATGTTGCCACATTTGGACAGGAGCTGCTAGAAGCAGATTATCCTGCCTTGACAGAGTTAAAAATAAATTTCGTAGCCTAGTAGGAGATGTTTTTTTCTCTTCCTTGCAACCTCTTTCCCATATAAGAGACGCTGCGAGCCTGTCTCTGCTTTATCATTATTTTCATGGCAAGTGCTCGTCTGAGTTCCAATCTTAAGTTTCCCTTCAACAAACTTTCACGGAAAACACTCGACTAGTAGAAACTACTATCAATAATTTCTTCCACTCTTTATCTGTGCCTAAACCTAAACGTAGACTCCATGAACAAATCTTCTTTCTTAGAACACCACGCCGGTGGAACTGTCTTCGTGTGCCTGCTTTCCAGCTGACTACAATTTAATCGTCTACAAGTCTAACGTAAACAAGTTCTTGGTAAGCTGTCCTCTAAAGTAATCCAATTTTCCAAATTCACACCACTTCGACATTTTCCCTTCCACTACTGTACTCTCATGAACCCTTAACCTCGACTGGCCTCCGGGTCTTGATAAATAGTGAAATCTTTTGTAAAAAAAACTCCTTCTGAAAAGATGAAAAGGTAAAGCCTGGGAGTGCGGACCTCTTAGAACAGTAAATGATTATACGTCAGTTAATAAAAAAGCCATCTCAGCAACGACCTGGGATTTGGTAGTTTTGAAACTGGGAGATACATTAAGATTAGCTTCCCTTATGTTTGTGTTCCTATCTTTGTCTCTTATACTGCATAATCAAGTTATCACACCACTTCCAGTTAAATCACCGACGTACATTTAAAGGACTGACATAAAAAGGACAATGTTAAAAACGTGTTACCATATATACAAATAAGATATTTTATTTAACTTGAAATATGTAAGAACAATAAGAGAATGTTTTGTGTACACGCGTGTCTTTGTGGGTGTACAGGCGAAAGCATACCTTTTACCTTGTAATGCTTGTCGTATGTTCGTGGTGCATGTATGTTCATTGTGCATGCGTGTGTGTAGTGTTCACAAGAGTTCGTTAGTGTATACATTGTGTCGTCTTACCTTAAAACGTACGATTTATTAAAACGTAAGTATTGCCTGTCGAGGCAAACGGAAAAGTGCGTCTGTCTACATGGAAGGTTCAGACGAAAAAGGGAAGAGATAGGTAGATACCGAAGTGGATGGAGAGAATGCGGAACAAGAAATAGAAACGCCACTTGTCATATAAATCTAAAGCTGAGACAAAGGCAAACAACCGGTGCGTACTGAGTAATGTTTATGTATGTGTGTGCGCAAGCTACCTATTCGCATATCAGTCTGAGAAGCGACTGCCCATAAGCCTTTTCAACAAGCGCCAGTGGGAGCTCAGTGAATACTTCGCAGATGACGGAGATCAAAGTGGCTTTGTTATTATGGGAGGTAATGTTCGCGATGTTCTCGACATATTACCAAACTTAGTAGTCTAGCCGGCTCAGGTTGGGGGAAGAGGGGGCCCAGTGAGAGAAGAGTACAAAGTTGTAGCAATCAAGCCTTTTAAAATCAAGCCTGGGTCTCTTTCGAGCTGCGGGAAAGCGCTAAGTTCTGCTGCTGCATCCAGGGTCTGGAAGCAGCCACCTGATTGCACTAGGTGATCACCACCCTCTTCAGCACATTTAGGTGCACTTTAGGGTTGACTTTCAACCCGACTTTAAAGATGTGAGGTTGCGTGATGTCGCCTTAATTTGAAATCACACCAAAGACCATAACCGTGGCTGCAAACTGTTTTCATTACACTAGGCACGTCCTTGTTATTCCTGACAATCCAACGATGCATTTTGAGAGTGCTGGAAATGGTCATGTTATCATAACTTGGATCGGTAGAGAGCATGAGTTGTACAGCGACGCATCTCTTATCTCGCGTGTAAACATTGTGTCACTTTCTAACATGATAGAAGGCTTCTATCGCCTTCGAGATTTATACACAACTGGGCAATAAATGAATGGTGTGTAAAAGAAAACAACAAAATAAAAACGATTTTCATCAAACGGAAATGGAATCATGTCGTCTTTTCTAAGGCAACCATTTTATCGTTCTATCTTGTACGAATATAGGCTTTCCTTGCGTGTCTGTCTTTTTTTCTTTATATTTGTCTAACCCGCTCTTTTTCTAGCTCTGTTTCTCACTTTCTTTGCCCTTTACTCATGTTAGTCTCTCTCTTTTTCTCTTTTGTTGTCCTTCTTTCTCTCCATCTCTCTGTTATTGTCTCTCTTTGTGTATCTATCTATCTTTGTCACTCTCTGTCTATCTCTCTATATATCTCTGTCTTTATTATATAGACTCTCATCACGTTTCTGTTTGTCCCTCTTTCTTTCTCTGTCTGTCTGCCATTGTTTTTCTTTTTGTCTGTATGTCTCTCTCCCTATATTACATCTCCCTTTCTCTCTCTCTCTTTCTCTCTCTCTCTCTCTCTCTCTCTCTCTCTCTCTTGCATTAATATCAGCTTTCATTGTGTCTATAACACTGTACAGCGTTTGGGACGTTTTATCACGACGCAAGCAAAAAACCCCGCTTATAAAACAGTAGTTTCTTTGATAAGTCTGGGGCGCGGTTGAAATTAATGTTTTTGTTTAGAACACAATCGAACCATGATACTAGACATTTGCATCTTAAACTTGAATTAAAGCCATTATTTAAAAATAAATCTTTACAATGAACGTCGGGTATTCTTGCTAGTATATATATATATATATATATATATATATATATATATATATATATATATATATATATATATATATATATATATATAAAATTGGTTAAGAAATTCCAACGAAAGAAAGATGTATATTTAAATAAGGGGGTAGTCACCAACAATGTGTATTTTTTAACATTATTTTATTATTCCGTGTCTTGGTTTTTCATTGTGAATTATGTTTAGATCATTGTAATAATGTTTTTAAATCATTGAAATCATTTTTAACGCGTTTCAGACGTTCTGTGAAGCGCCCTCTTCAGAAATTATTTTCAAATGTGTTGGAGATGTAAAAATGGCCTTTTCGTAGTTCATTTGAAGTGTTTCCAAGGGGTGGAAACGTGTAAGTGTCTACTATTCATTGGAATGTTCAATTTTTATTACTCTTTTATTGGGCTGTTGCGAGGCCGCCGACCTCGGCTGTGGTCACTCCCGTGTTGTGTTTCTCTCTCTCTCACCCTCTCTTTCTGCTTGTGTATCCAATCGTAAAACAAACCGTGAAAGAAACAATTACTTTGAAAACATTTCTTCTTTCCGTATTCATTTTCTTGCTTTGGTCATTTGTGCACTTTTCGTTCATTTGTAACCTTTTCGTTTACTTTTCTCTTTCTTCCTTTCTTTTTACTCGTAACCTTTTGCTTTGTCTCTTTCTTTCTCATAAATACTCCTTCTATTTTTGTACCCCTTCCTCGCAAGGGCAAATTTAGACACAGTCATGCTTACTCTGAAGAAAATCAAGCTTTTCGAAAAAGGCACACTGGAATAGAAGTAAAATATCATATTTTTATGGAAATCGCTCGAGACAAAGTATGAAGCCACTAACTGTAATGAGCGAACAAGAACGAAAGCTGGTTATTGCAAACATAGGCGATATCTATTGACCTTTGTATTGAAAAGACTAAGGCTATAAGTAGGAGGAAAACAGTCAGCAGGAAGAGAGTTCCACAAGCTTACTATGGGGTATTAAAACAACGAATAGATCAGGCAATTCTGAGGAACATATGCCAATATAATATTTGTAGAAAAGACTGAGACTAGCAAACATGCGTCTGTGAGGGAGAGATTGCATTGAAGAAGAAAGTGTGGGACCAATCAGATTACAGATACGTTTCCGTAATTTATCAAGAACCTTCAAAATAGTTACGGATTCACCAGCCCAAATATGACAACAAATACTCCATACATGGTTTGATAGTAGACTTGTAGATATAGAGAATAGCCTCAAGCGTGAGAAAAAGTTTACAGCGATAGAGAGAACTAAGTTTACAATAGACAGAAAGTGCAATAGATTTAATATATGGACTCCAAGAAAGATTTGATGAGAAAGACCAAAGACTTTTAGAGTCGATTTCCCATGGAGAGCAGAACCATCCATAAGAATCTCAGGAAGTAAAGGACACGAATACGATTGAAAAACTATAGTTAAGTCTTAACAAGATTAAACGAAAGAAGCCATTCAAAAACATAATAAAATCCAAATAAAATTTTAGATCAACTACACGTATTCGAAAATGGGCGAGAAGCAATACCAGATTAGAGGGTGGTGTCATTGGCATAAATGTTAACTTTCTGAATAACATTCTCTGGAAAGTGATTTATATAGAGAAGGAACAGTGTTGAACCTAGAGTAAAGCTCTTGGAAATACCAGCATTGATGGGAAAAGAAAATAAAGATACTCCATCAACCTTCTTTTGTTCAGGTGCTTCTTATCGAACTCAGAAATCTGTACAAAGTTTAGAACGAAACCCTTTCTTAAATTAACAGAGGTTTCTTGCATCGTTCTCTTAGTTATGGGGGTTGATACTTCAACCTAAATAAGACTATGATTTAGAATTGATTACAACACATCATTTTAAACCGCATTGATTACTGTACACGCAATTACACAGTGGCTTCCAGGCCTTGATAAGTGGTGACCCTCATGTAAAAAAAAAAAAAATAAAAAAATAAAAAAACTATCCTGGTTCAACACATTCTGCTGGTAAATTTCTAATTGAAAACTTGAAATATTATTATTATTATTATTATTATTATTATTATTATTATTATTATTATTATTATTATTATTATTATTATCAGTGTTTTTCTACAAGACTGCATTTTCATAGCATTCAAACACATGTTCCAATACACTACGCAGAATGTTTCAACCAAACTACGATACCTTCTTCAGAAAAAATACACTTCAACATTCTTAGTATATAAAATATGTTTTTATGGGATGTTCTATTTCTTTCCTTCTTGTGCCAACCAGTGATTTTAAATAAGGCCACCGATTGAGACGTTTATTTATACGAATCTAAATAAAAACACTGGTGAAGCATATGTTTCCCGTCATGTTCTTTTACGAGGGGTGTGTACAAATTAAGTATATTTTAGGATTAAATTATACAAGTCGCATTTAAGAAGAATCAGAACAGTTTCACTCTGACCCATGGTGGGTTTAGGCGAATAAAACACACACACACACACACACACACACACACACACACACACACACACACACACACACACACACACAAACACACCCACACACACACACACGCGCGCGCGCGCGCACACACACACACACACACTCTCTCTCTCTTTCTCTCTCTCACTCTCTCTCTCTCTCTCTCACACACACACACACACATACGCACACACCATCTTGGTTATACGACATTTGTGCTAAACGCGCTTTCGTTGCTTTGATGTCGTCTACACAAAAATCCTGTTTGTTTTGATAAACATTCGACGCGTGTAATTGTTTCGGAATTCTGTACTTGTGGATTTGCGGAGGGACGATGGAGTTGAGTTAATTTTCTTTTTTATAAACATCGAAAAGAAAAGGAAAAAAAAAACCGCTTGCGTTATTTACACGCGACTTGAATTCGATTGTAGATTGTTATGTTCAAAATCACTGATATTATAAATAGACTTGCTTGTATACATGTTTACTGATATAGGTATCCATACATGTGTTCACACATAAATATCAAGGAGGAAAGGACCAAGAGAAAGTCTGAGAGGGAGAAAAAGGCAGAGAGATATGCGTAGAGAGTCAGGCTTGTTTAAATATTACTAACTTATCATATATATATATATATATATATATATATATATATATATATATATATATATATACATATATATATATATAGATAAAGCTGAACGTCTATGTGTGTGGCTGGTCACGAATAGGCTCCTATATGGTTGACTATTATAAAAAACTGATCACATATGTGGGACTCTGTTCTGTTTGCCTGCTTTCCAACCGACTACAATTTGGTTGTTTTCAAGTACAAAATAAACACGTTCTTGATGAGCCGTCCTTTTAAGTAATCAATTTACTAAATTTCCACTACCATCGATTACGATACTATCGTCCCAGTGACTCCCGCGCACTCATTAACACTTGTCCTCCAGTTGCCTCTGGACGTTTCTGCTTTAAAAAAATAAAATAAAATTTCCTTCCTCGGTGACTTCGATACGCGAGTTGGATATGACCATGAAGCCTAGAATGTTTAAAGGAGGTATGGACTTGGTACAGCTAATGATAATGATATTCTTCTTTTCCAGTTGTGCGCAGAGTTTAGAATTCCATAGCTTATTTACAAAGTAACATAGATAAACTCTAGGTCCAAACATGGGCACACCCTGGACTAAATCATCACACAGAGATGTGATCATTAAGATATGCGTACAGTTAGAGTTATGCGAGGTGCTGAATATGGTACTGACCATAAACTTGTTCGTGCGAAGATGAAGATGCCAATCAGGAAAAAACAATCATGCTCAGTGGTATTAAAGTTCCAAAACGCATAGACGTCTCGAAGCTCAAAAGTGCGTGAGAATCTAAAGAACTAATTCAATAATATCATATTTGACGGAACATGCCACCAGTTCAAATCCAAAGTGCACAACACTGGAGTTGAATGATGGGATCTTAAGGAAAACAAACGCAGAGACTGGTTTGATGAAAATGAGGTTGTTATCTCTAATCTTATTAAAGAGAAAAAGAGAGCTCATAATAAATTCCTTAGTTCTCTTGGTTCACCTACAGGAAAAGTAGCAAGAAAGCAATGCAAGCTTCGTCAGATGAAGAATAAGTAGTGGGCTGGGATGTCTGGTGAAATACGAAAGGATTTTGATGGTACAGATGCAAAAGCGTTCTACAGCAAAATCAAGCATTGATTAGGTGCAATAACGCTACCACTTTACAAAGGGAACGGATAGAAGTCTGAATATGGTGACTGCTTGAAGCTGTGTGTAAGGTGCTGGCAAAGATTTGTTAAACCGACTATTATAATATATTTTCCCATGCATCATTCCTGAAAGCTAGTCTGGGTTCAAAAATGGCTGTGAGATAGTTGACATGATTTGCTCGGCTTGCCAATTAAGGGAAAAAATGCAAAGAGCAACAGGTATAGCTGTATCATGGGTTTGTTGACCTAACTAAATCTTTCAACATCATCACTCGTAATGCAAGCTAGATTATTCTAAGCAAACTTGTATGTCCTGTCCGTCTGTGGAAATGTTAAAGAAGTGTGAGATTAATAAAGAAAGTTATTCCATTAATATTGTATGTGAACTCTTCTGTTGTCACATGAAAAAAATTCCCTAGTGCAAAAATGTACCTAGCCAGCATAATTATTTTCTCAAAGGAGTTAAAGCAAATTACATTTGTTATTTTTAAGAACATGTCACGACTATAAAAAGGAATATATATCAAAATCAAATATAGATTTTCCAGAGTAAATTTAGATCGAGATTTAAAAAGTCGACCTATTTAATCCTCCCCATATATATATATATATATATATATATATATATATATATATATATATATATATATATATATATATATATATATATACAGTATACCACAAAGTATATTCCTCACATTCCTTCAAATATTTAACTATATCTCTTCATGGGTCAACACTGAAAATGAAAAGTAGTCCGTCTGCAGCATATATAACAGTTTTAATTTATTTTTTCACTCGAAATAACCCAAAATATAGCCATTCAAAGCTAAATCCCTGGCAAAAAAGTGAGTACACACCTTACAAAAAGTTATCAATATTAACATACAACATGTCAACTCTCAATATTTTGTGAGGCCACCATCATTATCCAAAACTGCCTTTACTCTCCTGGGCATGGTGTTTAACAGAGCTTCACATGTAGCCACTAGAATGCTCTTCCACTCTTCAATCACGACGTTGCGGAGCTGGCGGATATTTGAGACTTTGCGCACCTCCACCTTCTGCATGAGGATACCCGAAAGATGTTCTATTGTCTGGAGATATGCTTGGCCAGTCCATCACCTTTACTCTCAGCCCCTTCAGTAAAGCAGTGTTTTTTTTTCGGATGTGTCTTTTGGGTCATTGTCATGCTGGGACACTGCTCTGTGATCCGGTTTTTGGAGGGAGGGGATCATGCTCTGCCGCAGTATATGATAGTACATGTTGGAGTTCATGTTTCCCTCAATTAAATGCAACTCAGGCAGCCTCAGACTATGACATTTCCACCACCATGCTTGACTGTAGGTATGACACACTTATCTTTGTACTCCTGACCTGGTCGTCGTCACACATGCTTAAGGCCATCAGAACCAAACAAATTAAATTTCGTCTCATCAGACCATAGGACATGGTTCCAGTAATCTATGGGCTTTGTTGACATATTTTCAGCAAACTGTTTGCGGTCTTTCTTGTGTATTGCCTGCAGAAAAGGCTTCCTTCTCGGGTGACAGCCATGCACACCAATTTGATGTAATGTGCGGCGTATGGTCTGAACACTAACAGGCTGAGCATCATCTTCTTTAATCTCTGCAGCAATGATAACAACACTCCTACGCCGATCTTTCAAAGAAAGCATTTGGATGTTACGCTCAGAACCTGCGCTCAGCTTCTTTGGACGACATACTCGAGACCAGTTCTGAGTGGACCCTGCTCTTTTAAAATGTGGATGATCTTAGACACTGTGCTGTAGCTCAGTTTCAAAGTGTTAGCAATCTTATTGTAGCCTTGCCCATTTTTATGTAGTTCAACAATATGTATTTTAAGATCCTCAAAGTTCTTTGCCATGTGGTGCCATATTGGAACTTTCAGTGACTAGTAAGAAAGGGAGTGTGAGAGCTGCATTATAAATTGGAATACACCTGCTCCCTATGAACACATGGCATAGTTACTCTAATGAGTCACATGACATTTTGGAGGGAAAAAAGCAGTACTCAATTTAGACATTTAGTGGTGTAGTTTCTTTAGGATTCTACTCACTTTTTAGTAGTGTAGTTTCTTAGGGGTGTACTCACGTTTTTGCCAGAGAGTTAGCTTTTAATTGCTATATTTTAAATTGTTTTTAGGGGAAAATAAATTAACTCTGTTATATATGCTGCAGACAGACTACTTTTCATTGTGTCAAAAAATCATTTTTTCAGTGTTGTCCCATGAAGAGATATTATGTTTTATTATTTTTTAAATTACATTTTCACCCCCAAAAAGGCACATTGCCACTTTGGTGTAGGGGGTTGCTATCAGGGGCAGCAACTACTAGGGCACTATGTTGGGATTTGGGCAGCAAGATGTTGGTTCACGTTACACTTGAACTTCTGCATGTCAAGGCTACAATAAGATTGCTAACACTTCAGATATACTTAACTATTTGAAGAAATGTGATATATATATATATATATATATATATATATATATATATATAACTAGTTAAAACTTTTTTCCTATATATTTTCATCATGTAAAATATTCATTAGTTTTGGGATAGTGCTATGTTAAAAAAAATTCCACTGTACTTGTAAGTAGACATAATTCTCAAGTATATCATAAATAAGGGCATCACTTATACAGTTTCTATCTGTCGATCTCAGACTCTTTCATTGTGTGCTGTTTAACCTCTGTTCCTATTTTTATCACTCTCACTTCTATCAACGATCAATGATAATAAAACTAACTATGGAATTAAATATGGGAATTGTTCGATACGAACAAATGGAATGATAACCACATGTAGTAATATTAGTTCACCCGTTGCTGGAAAGGGAATTGTGATAATGCCTAGGAGTGGGAAGAAATATGATCAGAAAGACTTATTTTCGATTTTATCATGATGCTTTCAAAAAAAAAAACTTAATTGTTTTTGTCAAACTGACTTTTTCTTGCTTCAAACAATCTTAACAGAGACAAATAGATGATCCATTGAATCACACACACACACACACACACACACACACACACACACACACACACACACACATATATATATATACACGCACACACATATATGTATATATACATATATATATAGAAGCATGCTAATACAGTTTTGCAAAATTTTATGTCATCTTCAATCAATCAATCGATCAATCAATCAATAATTATTTTATCACCCAATGAGGAACCCCTCACTTGACTTTAGCTATCTATCTCTGTTCCAAGCTATCGTTCCAAATGTGGGACCCATGTGTTATATCAGATCGTCCCTCCACCTCGTTCTTGGTTTTCCCTTTGGTCTCATATTCACGAGGTGTCAATTCCGTTATCCTATTTGACCATCTGCTGTCATGTTGTCAGGCTACGTGCACTGCCCATCGGTGTTTTTGATGTCTTGATGACTTTTGTTTGTTGTTGGAACGATACAAGTGCATTGCATGTTTGTCTTTCTGTCTTGTAGAGTGATGCCCAACATTATCCTCTCGATACTCCTTTGTGTCACTGACAAGATTTCACTTTGGTGAGTTGTCGGGGCCCATGTTACACTGCTGTAGATCATCACAGGTAGTATATATTCATTGAAGATCTCCCCTTGATTGCCATACTTGCTTTTCAGCTTATCATATTACCCACTTTTCTAAAAGCTGTCCTCCCCAATTCTATCCTTCTTTTTATCTAAGGGAGGAGATCTCCATCTTTTATAATTTTCTTTCCCAAGTATATGTAGCTTTCAAATTCCTCAATTGTAATTTCATCAATAGTGATTAGCGACTTAGCAGCGTGCTGGTTCAACATCATCTTGGTCTTCCCAAGATGCATGTTGAAGCCAAGCGGTTTGCTCCTAGAGTGGATGTTGTTTAAAATGTCATTTAGTTTCTTAGGAGAGTGTTTTATCAGTAATATATCATCAGCAAAGATGAGATGTGACAGGTGTTCGCCATCGACGTTGACTCTCCTACCCTCCCACTTAATTCGACTAATTATCGTATTCGTGAGATAAGCTGTGGAAAGTTTTGGCGAGATGTTGTCATCTTGTCTTGCTCCCATCTATAGCTTGATCTTGTTGCTGTAATGATGGAGGTAGCCCCACTGTACAGGTCTTTCAGCAAGGTGATGTATGTAGAGTTAATTTCTTGGTTCTCAAGGGCAGTCAACAGTAGATCAAAATCTATAAAGTCGAAAGCCTTTTCGTAATCCACAAAGGCAAAGCACAGTGGAATCTTGTATTCATTGGCTTTCTCTTGCAGTTGACTGGCAGCCCAGATATGGTTGAGGTGGAGTTAGCTGCTTTGAAACCTGCTTGTTTTCATGGTTGATGACTGCCTAGTCTCCCTAGCATACGTTTTAGCAAGACCTGAGAGAATACTGATATCATCTTAAGAAGATGAAAATATAGATATACAATTATACCAATCCTCCTGTCTATAATTTTTATTCTAATTTTGATCTGAAATTTAGAGCTTAATCTTAAGTGGTCTTAAGGAGAAATTCAATTTCAGGGAGTCTTAGCTAATTGGTGACAATTTGATATAATTTGTATTTTAAAATGGGACGTTATACCCATAAAACACTTTAAAATACTAAAATAAATAAATGAATTTTTTGCCCACGAAAACCCCTTTAGTATACTAAAAAAAGTTTCCAATTAAGGGTTTATTCATGAGTTAATGTCTAAAACCTACCGTTACAATCTCAGCAAAACAAAAAAATATATACATTTTTCACAAAGCGCTTCCACATGCTTTTAACATCATTTTCATAAAACTAAATTGAACTAAATATATTATAAATTTAGAACCCTTACGCTTAGCAACCGTGTTTTCAAGTTCATAATGATCGGTTAATCAATTTAGGAATGAATTTCGTATATATAGGTGTATAAATATTTACCTAACTTTATCAGTATACTAGCAAGCCTCCCTGTGTTACCCCGTCGTAAACTACGTATAAATATTAAATTTTAATTCATACAGTGTGCATACTATTGTTTTTTTCTTCTAGTAAGTAAAAAAAAAAAAATACTCAAGCTGAGATCGCAACCAAAACATAAAAATAGTAAGTCAAGTACGATGACTACTAGGCCAGCTTGACACGTTATTTAGAGAAGTGTTTGCAAACCTTACTTATCTTTAACATAAGGAATCTGTTACGTGAACGATTCACGCATGCGCATCCGTGAATTAGTTGACAAACAGATAAGAATCCAGTGACCCCCCCAGTACCAAATTTTCATCCTTAGCAACCCCTTTTTTGGATGCAAGCCAATTAAAAAGTTTTCCATATGTCTAACTACCTTATATATCACATTAAAGGTTTGTAGATAAAAAATTCGTAGAGTATATAGGTTGAGACGCATCCTTACACACATTCTCATTTCTTTAAATATATAGAATACATACCATGGTTGTTCAGAAAGTAAAACCTTCTATTTTTTAACTCAAAAAGTTGAAGATCTATGAAGACGGAAGTAGTACATTAAAACGAGCGACCTTTTGTGCTAAATAATTTATTTTTCTGCACAGTCACCTCCATTCTCAATGCACTTTTGTCAGCGATAAGCGATGGACGTGAATGTGGGTCCAGATCACGCTTTGTTATCCGAGGGTCATTCGAAAAGCGAAGCTTCTTATTGTTTTTTATTTAAAAAAATGTTGAAAGGCTATGAAGACAGGAGTTATACTATTAAAACGAATAGAGTTTCGATATCAGTGGATAGTTATTTGAATAACGCTTTCATTCCTTATGAGAGATTTATAGCGATAAAATAAGTTCAAAACTCTTCAAGACATCTAACCCACAATTCGGAAACATATTTGAAATCATTGTCACTATCGACACAACGATTTTCATAAGTGTTTTACAGTGCGATTTTTTTAAATATCAAGTTTCATTGAAAAAAAAATAAAAAAATAAAAAAGCGTGGCGGATAAACTGACAGAGCGAACACCCGATCCAATAAAAGCGTTTCAGAGAGATAGAGAACAGACATGCGTGTTATATATGTTTTAAGATTACGTAAAGGTCAGCGTACATGTTTAATGTGGCATTAACAATATATGTGAACTAGACTGGCATAGTATGACTAGGGCTTTGTATTTTGTTTTCGTCTCGTCTCAACAACACTTTATGTACGCTTCAAATCACAACAGCAAGATACTACACACACACACACATACACACACAAATATATATATATATATATATATATATATATATATATATATATATATATAACTAGTTAACCGCTTTTTCTCTATTCTCTAAATAGGGCCCAACCACGGTTTCATAAAGTGGCTTTATAACTTCTAATAAATATTAGCAATTTTTTTTATGCCTACAGACACTAGTGTTTCATACTTATGTAATCATCAGTGTATGAAGTGATAATTACTACTGGTCGGGAGATTTTAACCCAGTCACCTAAGCCACCTTGACACAACAGCAAGATACTACACACACACACACACACACACACACACACACACACACACACACACACACACACACACACACACACACATATATATATAACGTGTATTTGCTAGTTAACCACTTTTTCTCTATTCTCTAAATAGAGCCCAACCACGGTTTCATAAAGTGGCTTTATAACTTCTAATAAATATTAGCAATTTTTTTATGCCTACAGACACTAGTGTTTCATACTTATGCAATCATCAGTGTATGAAGTGATAATTACTACTGGTCGGGAGATTTTAACCCAGTCACCTAAGCCACCTTAACACAACAGCAAGATACCACACACACACACACACACACACACACACACACACACACATATATATATATATATATATATATATATATATATATATATATATATATATATATAACGTGTATTTGCTAGTTAACCACTTTTTCTCTATTCTCTAAATAGAGCCCAACCACGGTTTCATAAAGTGGCTTTATAACTTCTAATAAATATTAGCAATTTTTTTATGCCTACAGACACTAGTGTTTCATACTTATGTAATCATCAGTGTATGAAGTGATAATTACTACTGGTCGGGAGTCACGTAAGCCACCTTGACTAGAGTCTTTACGCTGTGCCACCGGGAACGGAAGAAAATTAAGTACCTGTGAATGGTCGGCAGGTGTTCCCACTAAACAGTAAAGGAGAGGCTTCGACAACCGTGAAGTCGGAATATATATATTAGTTACGTGCAAAATGCATGCTGATGCTGGAAATGTATAAATATTTTGACCCCCCCTTTACTTAAAAATTCACGAAAAATCAGGAAATTAACCAATTCTAATGAAATTTTCAGTATTTATCAAATAATGATCACTGAATATAATGAACCAATTATTTTTTTATTTAAATCCTAATGGAAATGTATTATTTTGTTTAAACAAAAATACCTTTACTAAAAAATACCTTTAGTTATGGTTTTCAGTAGTAAATAAAAAACGCATGAATTTATTTTTGCCTTTTTTATGTAAATAAATCATCGCAATTTGTAACAATAAAAAAATAATTTTTACAGGGACATTACGAAAAAAGCCCCTAAAGTCCGTATTAACGAAATCGATATAACTCGAAGAAAAATTAATATCTCGAACTGCTAATATTATCGTTGAATTAAGCATTGGTTATTTAATATTTTCACACAAAAAAAATTATAATTGTAAACATTATTTCTACTTTTTTTACGTCCACATTTTTAACGTAATTTTTACATGTAAGATTCTAATATTTTCGATTGCACGCAAGAACGTATAATCATCAACATAATCTTGGAAAATAAAGTAAAAAAATAAATTGAAAAACAGGAACATAGAAAAATAATTTAATTAAAAAATGGTAAAAATTATACGAACGTTCCATGTCGGTAAGTACGGATGCACAGACCTGAAAAGAAAACCAGTCTGTTTTGCCCCCCTTCTTTATCTACCCTACTGTTTGTGTTTTTCAACTTTAAATTTCATGTAGGCATTCTGATAAATTTTAACGTAAGTTTGTATTTTTTAATGTGTAATTTTTTCAATGATTATAAATTGTTTTCTTAACCAATTGTAATTCTGTATTAATATTAATAAATAATGGTGCTAGTTTTTTTTCCAATGAATAAATTGTCAGTAGTATAATTAATGAATTTAATTAACTTTTATGCATTTTTCTGCGACACCCCCCAAAAAAAGAAAAAAAAAGAAAAAGAAAAAAGTCGCTCGGTATGCCGGTATAATGTTAAATAAAGAAATAAGTTATGTCTAATTTGTCCTTTCATACATATTTGAATTTTGTTGCCAGTGTTGTTTTTTGTGACACGATAAACAATGTTCGTTCCTACCACTGATACATATTTGGATAATTATTACTTTTTTATATAAAAGTTAAGTACATTTATTGTATTAATTTATCATCTTAAGACTTTAACTTAATACTAACCTGGAAATAATTCCAGAAAACTTATAATTTTCTTGACAGAAAAATGTAAACACGATCTTTGTCATAATGAATTTTTACGTGAAATGTAGGTTTTTTTCAGATTTGAGATAAAATTATTCCATGTACTTTTTTTTTCACTCACTTTTTTTCTTGGAGAAATTAACTTAAAACTATAATCTTTCAAACACAATAAAAAAATAATCCAAAATTTAAAAAAATATTATGATTAATCGGCGTTCAAAACCATGCCCTCTACCGAATCAGTCATTAAATTGCCCGTACCTATATATGTTATTTTTTTTTAATTTTTATTTTTTTATTACAATCCCCCCCCAAACAAGGCACATTGCCGCTTTCATGTAGGGGGCTACTACCAGGGACATAAGCTACAGGGGTACTATGTGGGGAATTGAGCAGCAAGATGTCGGTTCCCGTTACACTTGAACATTTGCCTGTCAGTACAGTTGGGGAAGCAGGAACCCGGAAGGGAATTCCAAAGTCTAGCGGGTTGGAGGAAGAAACTAATGGAGTAGAAGGCTCTCTTACATCTAGGGATCTCTACTGTGAAGGGGTGGGATTTAGCTGCTTTTCGGGGGTATTTACTTCGAGGGGGTACAAGTGCTTGCAGTTCCTCGGAGCATTCACCGTTAAAGTACTTGTAGTACAGGCAAAGGGATGCTACATTTCGTCGATGGGACAGAGACTGAAGCTTAGATGATAATATTAATTAATATTAATATATTATTAATTAATAATACTTATATTTTGTGATACATTTTTGAATGAATTGAATTATTTATTCGAAAGTTCATTTTTACCTAAATACGAGTTGGGATTAATTTTTCCCTTTTACCAAATTGCGGCATATATATTGTTTTTAAAATATAATTATCCACTGACACTTGTTTCGTCGTCTACGACTCATCAGAGTGGTTGATGCTAGTGAGATTCGAAATCGACACCCCATGGTAAGAAGCATAAACTTCTACCACTAGGCTATCTTACACTACTGCTTGGATATATCGCGATTTACGTAGATGTTATTTAGTTGTTTTGTTTTTGCGATACGTTTTGGAATGAATTGAATTATTTATATGAAAGTGCATTTTTACCTAAATGCGAGTTGGAAATAATTTTCCCTTTTACCAAATTGGTACCCACCAAATGGGGAGCGGAATATATAGTTTTTAAAATATAATTATTAATTGACACGTGTTTCGTTGTTTACGACTCATCTGAATCTTGCGCTAGTGGCTGAATCCAGCGAGATTCGAAACCCTATGGAAAGAAGCCTTAACTTCTATCACTAGGTTATCTCGCACAACTGCTTGGATATATCGCGATTTATTTATTTGTTTTTGTTTTTGCGATACTTGTTGAATGAATGTAATTATTTTAACTTATAAATTTTATATGTATATAATATATATATACATAAATATATATGTATATACATAGATACATATACATATATGTATATATGTATGTATGTACGTATTTATGTATATAATGTGTATACATAAATATATATGTATATACATAGATACATATACATGTTATATGCATATATGTGTGTATGTACGTATGTATGTACGTATTTATGTATATATAATATATATATATATATACATAAATATATATGTATATACATAGATACATATAGAGAAATAAAAAGGAACAAACCGTATTATGTGTTCATCAACGTTTCGTCCTTATTTCGAGACTTCCTCTGGATGAATGAGATATAGATACATATACATATTATATGTATATATGTATGTATGTATGTATGTATGTATGTATGTACGTATTTATATATATAATATATGTACATAAATATATATGTATATACATAGATACATATACATATTATATGTATATATGTATGTATGTACGTATGTATGTATTGATGTATATATGTATGCATATGATAGTTGCTAAGCTACGACATGGACAAAAATTGGCTGCACCGATGATAGATAAATTAAAATAACGGTTTCGATTATCGATAATTATTGGGGGTATTCTGAGACAAAATTTAACTAAGATCACTCCCAGACTTATAACACTAAAGTTCTGTAAATTTTAAAGAAAATCTGTTCAGCTGTCTCGGAGTCTATAAGGAACGAACTCACGCACACTAACAAAGTTGCATTTATATAATTGTAGATAATAAATAATTGTAGATAATAAATAAACAAAAATAAAGAGAAATCTTTATGGTGTATGTGCTGGTCAGAGAGCGACAATGTCATATTCCAAAATATCATGTAAATTGATCAAGTATATTACTTTCTCAAAGAAAATCAATAATTACAATTTATAGAGAAACAAACAGTTTTAATACAAACAAAATATCACAAGTCGAATTCAATTGACCCTTCCTGAATTTTAACGTATTAAAAAACAACAACAAAAAATAACAAAAACAAAACATAACGATGCACGTCTCGCTCGTCATAAAATTTGATTTTCTATTTAAAAAGAAACTTGATCCATTAGTGTGATTTTTGGAATGTGACATCTTCCTTTAGTGGCATATACGTACATCAAAAATATGTATCTGCACTTACTGTTTATGAAGTCAAATTCTAACCCCCTCCCCCAAATTCATTAATTAATTTTTGTTATTTAACTAGAATACGGGCTGTGCTGAAATGATAACGTTATTATTTAGAAACCCATTTTAACCATTACTAACATATATATCTGCGCTAGTAATTTTGTATTTGAATTATTTCTTTCAATAAAATCGTTTCATAAAAAATATATTTACCGTTTTATTTTCCTTTGTTTAATCGTCTTGTTTATTCCCTAAATTCACAATTCCATTTTTTCAGTATTTGATTGTCTCTTGCTTCAAGCATACACAATTGTCGCTTTTTGCTTTTTAATTTCTCTATGCTAATAAAACATTCATAGCTTAGAGTTGATGAATTTTATATCTTACTTCTTACCTATCTGTCTATTGCTCGAACAGCTGGAACACTAAATGTGTTGGTTTCCATTCTAGCTCATGGCACCCAAGTTAATTTCTTTTCTACTTTTGAAATCATTGTGTGTATATGTGTGTGTGATATTCAATATATCTATATATTCTATATATTGGGTACAATATCATATTCAATAGAAAATTGGCTCTGTATTAATAAATACAAAATTTGTATGATTTAAAATTTATTTAAGCGTATTTTACGATGGACAAGGTCGGACGCCACCTGCAAATCTATAAAAGCGAAAGTGTGTGTGCGTGTGTCTGTCTGTCTGTGTACATTTTTCTACACAATATCTCTGTCAATTTTCAGTCTACAGACTCGAAATTTGATATACAGGGTACTTTGTAATCCGTTTGCGGCCAAATATTTGGCTGTGAAAGGGTCAAAGTTCAACGATTTGACCGTTGAAAACTCTACCAAACTCCTCCGCCAATTTTGGGACTAAACATTTAAAATTTTAGATATAGATTCCTTGTACATGGATCTACCTTAATAATTTGATGTGAGCCCAAAACAATAAACGTTAAGGGGTAATAATAGGGGTCAAAGTTTAAAAAATTGACCGCTTTTTTTTTGCTCAACATACACCTCCAAATACCCGGGCAACGCCGCGTTGAAATGCTAGTATTGAATAAAGCTCCGTTTCAGTATAAATCGTATCCTTTTATTTTCTTTTATTATGCTATTTTTAAAATAAATAATAAACGCATTTTAGTGGATTTCAAAAAATCCATGGAACAACAAAATTCTTATTTGCAGAATGTTATTTCGCAGACACAACACAAAATAGTTCCGTTTTTTAATAAATTCTTTTTCTTTTATTAATTAATAAATATAGAATGAGTTCGGTAATGTTTTTTTTTTGTTTTGTAAAAAAAGCTCTTATTTATTATCGTCAGTCTGACAGTTCTACAGATCTTGCTTACTGGAACCTCAGGCGTGATGTAATTTTTCAGTGATTAGGCCTACTATTTACGAAGGTTAGCTTGTACCCACTCTGCTTTCAAAGTTGAGGCTTTTCTACTATAAGAAGATTAGACGTTAGTTATGTAAAAACAAGGCGCTTTTATTTTGTCGTCTAGTTCTTGTGTTCCATAAGAGATGTTTCTTAAAAGGAAGAAGCTGTTTTCCATCCATCTCAGATTTATCGTTGGCTGATTTATGACCTTTAAGTAGTATTTTTTAGCTTCTTACATAAAGTGGCTTCCAGTCTTGTCTAGACCAATTTTCATAAGAAATGGAGAATTCAGTAAAATAAAAAAAAAAAAAAATTTCCATTAGAGGTCAAGTTAAAAGTTAAGCTGACGTGTACTTGAAGTTGCGCAATGGAAGGTAGTCCGTAATAGAAAAGATAGAGTTGCTGTTTTGGGGGAGTTTAGCGCAATTGAGTGAACACTCAATAAAGATGATCAAAAACCCATTTCGGAGAGCTTGCTCCCTACGTTTAAAAACATGAGACCTACCTTAGGCATAAATTAAATTGTGTTATGATATACATGGTGACATCAGTGCGTGTTGTCAAAAAATCATCGAAAAACAAGAGTTTTACCGATTTTATTCGAATAAACGAACGTCTTCAGAAAAACTGAAGATTTTAAATTCATTAAAATAAGGGGAAAAATATAGCAAAAATAATACACAATAACGGGATGTTTAATGTTAATCAACACGTTGTAGTCTCAGTCGCAAACACAAAAAAAAATAGAAAAGAACTTCAACTCGCCTTCCCCCTGTTGTAACAACGACATTTATTTCTTCTTTCTCCCGTTACGCGTGACTTATTCACGTATTTAACGTGCTCTCGAACGTCATCCGCATATCTTATGTATTTTCGAAAGTCATCCACATCTCTAGCGTGATCCCCTTCTCTTAGGCGCCCTTTCTCCTTTTTATATATTTTTTTTTTACTAGTAACGCCAGATGTTTTGGGCACGTGTGCAACTATTTAAAGCAATGAAGAGAATTTAACGTCACTCACGTTTCTAATGTGCTCTATAACATCATCCACGTGTGTAACATGATCCCGAACGTCATCCACGTCTCCAAAGTGATCGTCTTCTCTAACGTGTTTTCTCTCTCTCAGGTTATAGCTTTTTTGTTGCTTCTTTTTTTACCGGCGAGGTCATCTCGCATACATTTGCGTACGCGTATCCGCGCGCTGTTACAGATACTTTGGGCATGTCCGCAACTATTTAAAAAAAAAAAAATGAAAAGAATAATGCAGTGCGTGCAATAAAAACGGTAAAATAGGAAAACAGCGGGGATGAAATAACATTTTCAAAATACAACTTGTGTGTGGGGGAAAAAACGCGTATTGCTTTAACCGGGATCGGAATATTTTTGTTCAATGGGAAACGTATATTGCATTTAGCGCATTTTCGTTGTTTGATTAAAGAACGTTCATTCACCTACCAAATAGTTTTAAGCCTGCCCCCAAAACATCTCGTTTTTGCGTCTTTTTTGCCTATGATTTTGCCGATATTGCAATAAATTTAAAATTTTCTTTTTTTTTTTCTATTACCGTTCGTTGATCCGAGCGAAACCGGTAAAGCTCTCGTTTTTCTGATTTTTTTCATGTGTTGACATTGGGTTTTTTTTTTTCATACATCCTGTCTCTGCAACAAGTATATTTTCAAATATTGTACAGATATTTTAGTTTCTTCAATTTTATCATCCTGAGAAAGTCTTGAAATAAGGACGAAACATTGAAATTCCTTAGTTAGTCAATAAACTCTGGCGTTAGTTATTCTACCCACACCTCTCATCATCCCTCACATATTACTTGCCTTCCTTGAATCTCTTATGCCACTGAAACACAATGATGCTCGATTCATGCAAAATGGTCGAAAAGCAGCCTGAAGCATTCCATACGTTTCTGTGGCATTTTTTCCAGGTTAAAATTTTTTTATTGGATATAAATTGTCTTCACCTTCAGATTACATTTTTGAAATTCATCAGCTGTGACAATCAGGCTTCAGTAAGGTGTATTCCAGTTCGTGCTGTAGCTGTTCATTTTGACTTTAAATCATAAAAATTGGTCAGTCATCTCATAAGATGTATAGCAATAATATATTGAATTTTCAAGAAGATATGACAATTGTAAATGCCAATTCAAAAACATTTTGGGAACTTATTAAAGGTACTGCGTATATTTTAAAACTTATTACGTAGTTCTACTTACGTATCGAGAACTGTCGAATACATACTGGAGATATTTACATGGAATTTCATAAAATAATAATAATGATAATAATAATAATAATAATAATATATATATATATATATATATATATATATATTGTATTTTGTGTACAGAAAGTTGTTAGATGAGACAAGTCATTTGTACCGTCGGTTTCAAGCCCGCCAATCAGGACCGTTTAAGATATCCATATCAAGCTCTCTTCAGCCAATACTCATCTCTTCAGCCAATACTCATCATAAAGATGAGTATTGACCGAAGAGAGCTTGATATGGATATCTTAAACGGTCCTAATAATCGGGCTTGAAACCGACGGTACCAATGACTTGTCTCATCTAACAACTTTCTGTACACAAAATACAAAATATAAATACGCTCTTATTTTCGGATTTCCTTTTAATTGAGCACTCTGCTGGATTTCTTTTTCCAAAAAACTAATCATATATATATATGTGTGTGTGTGTGTGTGTGTGTGTGTGTGTGTGTGTGTGTGTGTGTGTGTGTGTGTGTACGTGTGTGTGTGTGTATTCAGAGAGACGGAAAAAAGATAGAGAGTATGATTTATGTAGAAAAACTAGGAACGAAAATGGGAACACATAGGGAAAGTGATAATCTCTTATCTGTGTTTCCAGTGAACAGCATTTGATTTCAAAACTGCGACTGGGAAAGAGTCGGGCGGGTGAAAGATGGCCCTCCGTCGCGTGTGTAGATCTTCAAGCAGCACTTCCTTCGAGCAAGATAGTTCTGGCTGTGCAAACCAGGAATGGTTCCAGCAGATCTGAATACAAGCCAAAGAATATCTAAACCATCAGAATAATAATAATAAAAAAATAGAAACTTTCGACGGACTTTATCTCAGACTGGAAATACAAGAACCCTTACATGAAATGAAAGAGAAAACAGAGATGAAGATAGATGAGGTGCACCGAATTTTTTAGTATTTTTTTATAAAGCCTTTATATATATATATATATATATATATATATATATATATATATATATATATATATATATAGCCTTTTTTATATATAGCCTTTTTATATATAGCCTTTTCTTACGTAGCCTTTTTTATATATAGCCTTTTTATATATAGGCTTTTTTATATATAGGCTTTTTTTATATATACCATTTTTATATATTTAGCCTTTTTATATATAGCCTTTTTATATATAGCCTTTTTATATATATCCTTTTTTATATATATCCTTTTTATATATAGCCTTTTATACATAGCTTTTTTCATATATAGCCTTTTTATATATAGCCTTTTTATATATATAGCCTTTTTATATATAGCCTTTTTATATATAGCCTTTTTTATATACGTAGCTTTGTTTATACATAGCCTTTTTATACATAGCCTTTTTATACACAGTCTTTTTATATATAGCCTTTTTTATGCATAGTCTTTGTTATTTATAGCCTTTTTTATATGCCCTTTCTTCCAACCCTTTTTTTTCCAAGCCTTTATTTTCAACCCTTTTTTTCCAACATTTTTTCCAGCCCTTTTTCTTTTCTCGGAATCAAAATCTACATCTTATTTATCTTTCAGTTGCAACATCGAAAAAACGGAGAACATCAAGGATTTAAAATACATGGATTGGGCATGAGGTCGTTAAACTCGTATTTCTTCGATAAGAACAAGCCATAATTCTACATAATGTTATTTTAAAAGAATTATCATGAAGAAATACGACAGAACGAGTAACCTAACGGATACCTATGCAATCGACAAAGTCAGGTTATAACTCAACTTGGGTTAAAACCAGAAATTCGCCTGCACTTAATCATTTATAATAATAAGACCTATATGTTTATGTTTTGATGCATGCATATGTATGTATACTAGAGAAAATATGACCCGTTGTCTCGAATTAGATTGTTTGAATCGAGAAAATGCGTATCAGGAAATCCCAGAAAGAGAACATGTATTCCTTGCAAAGAAAAAAGTAGGTTTGCAAAGCCATTTAGGCTTACTAAAAATTTAAAAATTCTAAATTAGTCTTTCTCTGTTCTTTTCCAATCTGCTAACAATACGAGTAATATAATAATGCTGGCCTTTAAATTAAAGCAAACGTGGATATTAAAATCGTAGATAAACAGAGTGAGTGAGAGAGAGAGAGAGAGAGAGAGAGAGAGGCGGGAGGAGTGATAGTTAAAGAAAGTCTGGGGTATTTTTTTAAACAAATACTATCAGGTCTCGTGGAAATTCCATGGAAGGAGAAATACATTGAAACAAATACGTTTTGATGAAGTTGATATTTTCTGGATATCTCAAAGAATTTCTTTTTAGGCTAAAAAAAAATCAAGAACATGCGACACATGTGCATTTATATACATTTCTATAGAAAATAGTCTCCATTGCATTTTTTAATATAGAACTAACTCACATAAGATAAATTAATAAATACTAATAAATGCTCAGAAAGTAACATCGTGCTACATACGGAGTGCCTTCAATAAGTTTCCAGGCATTTTTTGTTTTTGATACAACCATTTAAAATTGTCGTAGACTCTTGAAAATTCATTATCTTATTGCTATACATCCTATGACTGACCAAGTTTTATAACATCAGTTTCAAACGAACAGCTACAGCAGGAATTAAAATACGCCCTACTAAAGCCTGATTGTAAGAGCTGGTGAATTTCAAAAATGCATTCTGGACGTGAGGACAATTTAGAATAACGGTAATCAATAAAATTCTGTTATAAACTGAGAAAAATGCCAGAGAAATGTATGAAATGCGTCAGGACGCTTTATAACAATCGTGCATGAATCGAGCATTAGTTTTTGAGAGGCATAAGGGATTCAAGGAAGGGAGGGAGTCTAAGAGGGATGAAGAGAGGCGTGGGAGTAGTAATAAAGTCAGAACACCAGAATTGATTGGTCAAATAAAGAATTTCATGGATAAGAACGGTCATGTGTCTATAGAGACAATAAATGCACAGTTTTATGTCATGACGGCAACTGTACACATACTTATTTGAGAGGAACTGAAGATACAGAAAATTTGCGCGAAATTTCCGTCCTTGTGACAAACTATTTGACCAAGATGGGCATCAAGACAGTTCTTCACTCTCCCTATAATCCGCACCTTTCTCCCTGTGATTTTTGGTTATTTCCTAAGTTCAAATAAAACCTTAGAGACTGTCGTTATGAGGCAATTGAGGAGATGGAAGTAGCTCTGACAAGGGCCATTGACACGCTGACACAGGAGTTATTGGAACGATACAAGTGCATTGCAGCCGAAGGAGATTACTTCGAATGAGACAAGTGTTTCACGTGTGTCTATCAATAAAAGTGCCCATAGGAAAAAGGCTAGAAACTTATCTAAGGCACTTCGTAGTTCAGAACAAAACCAAAATAAGCACATTGTTAGAAACGATTATTAATTTGGCTTCTCTAACTACACTGCCACTACACTGGTAGTATCACATAATTTTTCTATGTCCCATTCCTTGAAAATTAAACTGAAAGTTAAAGTTTACAGTTAAATTTATTGTTCGACTGAATATTTTAAAGTTTACAGTAAATATTTAAATATTTAAAAGTTTACAGTAAAATTTATTGTTCGACTGAATATTTAAAAGTTTACAGTAAAATTTATTGTTCGACTGAATATTTAAAAGTTTACAGTAAAATTTATTGTTCGACTGAATATTTAAAAGTTTACAGTAAAATTTATTGTTCGACTGAATATTTAAAAGTTTACAGTAAAATTTATTTTTCGACTGAATATTTAAAAGTTTACAGTAAAATTTATTGTTCGACTGAATATTTAAAAGTTTACAGTAAAATTTATTGTTCGACTGAATATTTAAAAGTTTACAGTAAAATTTATTGTTCGACTGAATATTTAAAAGTTTACAGTAAAATTTATTTTTCGACTGAATATTTAAATGTTTACAGTAAAATTTATTGTTCGACTGAATATTTAAAAGTTTACAGTAAAATTTATTGTTCGACTGAATATTTAAAAGTTTACAGTTAAATTTATTGTTCGACTGAATATTTAAAAGTTTACAGTAAAATTTATTGTTCGACTGAATATTTAAATGTTTACAGTAAAATTTATTGTTCGACTGAATATTTAAAAGTTTACAGTAAAATTTATTGTTCGACTGAATATTTAAAAGTTTACAGTAAAATTTATTGTTCGACTGAATATTTAAAAGGTTCGACTGAATATTTAAAAGTTTTCTATGTCCCATTCCTTGAAAATTAAACTGAAAGTTAAAGTTTACAGTTAAATTTATTGTTCGACTGAATATTTTAAAGTTTACAGTAAATATTTAAATATTTAAAAGTTTACAGTAAAATTTATTGTTCGACTGAATATTTAAAAGTTTACAGTAAAATTTATTGTTCGACTGAATATTTAAAAGTTTTCTATGTCCCATTCCTTGAAAATTAAACTGAACGTTAAAGTTTACAGTTAAATTTATTGTTCGACTGAATGTTTAAAAAAACAATTTTTCAAAGTTCCGTGGAGTTTCAAAGAATGCTATTTTTGCTATTCTTCTCATAAGAGGACAGGAAGAAGCCAGGAAATTATAATCGTAGCAAAGCTAGAATTTGCTGTTTAAGGCATTAAATGAAACTGCAATTTATGATGAGAAGTATAGCAAGAATAACAGTCTTTGAAAATTCGCGAAATAAGAACTTTTAAAATTTTGTAAAAAAACGTTCAGTCGAACAATAAATTTAACTGCAAACTTTAACTTTCAGTTTAATTTCTTTTTTGTGTGCGCGTGTACACCCCCCATATATATATATATATATATATATATATATATATATATATATATATATATATATATATATATATATATATAGTTAAAGCCGAAATTATTGGCACCCTTTCAATTTTTACGTTTTTTGGAGAAAATTAATTAATTATTTTTTATTAAAGTGTTGATGAACATTTATATCGACCATCTACAAATCTCCTGAAACTCTTTTAGTTTATTATAAAATATTCCAAATAAATATTATTAATGATAAGAAAAAACAGACGAATTCAAATTTATTGGCACCCTTTATCAATAGCAACTTGCAAAGCCTTTGTTTTTAATAACAGCTTCCAGACGTTTTCTATACAACATTACTTAATTCCTACACACATCAACAGGAATATTAAACCATTCTTCCTTGGCGATATCTTCTAATTCCCTCAGGTTCCTTGGTTTCCTTTTTTTCACGTTCGCCTTCACCACACCCAACAAGTTTTCCATTGTATTCAAGTCCGGACTTTGACTTGGCCACTTAAGGACGTTTATTTCATTATCCAAAAGCCATTTCTTCACCGATTTCGCCGTATGTTTTGGATGCTTGTCCTGTTGGAAGACGCAGTTGGTTCCAAGACAAAGATCTTCTGCAGAAGGTTTCAGATTTTCAGTCAATATTATAATGTATTGATCTTGCCTCATGATGCCATCCACAGTGACAAGTTTTTCAGTGCCATTGGCCGAAAAGCAACCCCAAAACATACGGTTTCCTCCACCATAATTCACCGTAGGAACTGTATTCTTTGGGTTGAAGGCTTCTCCTTTCTTCCGCCACACAAACGACACATCTCTGCTGTCAAAAAGTTCAATTTTAGTCACATCTGACCATAAAACTGAACCCAAAACAGTTGAATCCTTGTCAATAAACTCCCGTACAAACTCTAAGCGGGCTTTAACATGTTTATTGGAGAAGAGAGGAGTCTTCCTTGGTCAGTACCCCTGAATCCCGTGTGAGTTCAGTGGTCTGCTCAATGTCGAAACAGAAATTTCAATACCTTGATCGTTCAATTGTTGGACTATTTTCTTACCAGTAGTTTTCGGGTTCTTTTCCACTTCTCGAATGACATGTCGTACAGTTCTGGGAGAAAGTTTATTTTTACGGCCTCGACCCGTCAAGTTCTGAATCGTATTGGAAACACCATACTTCTTGATGAAGTCTCTCACTGTTTACACAGGAACTTCAAAACGCGTAGAAATGGATTGTATCCATTACCTTGAATGTGTGCATCCACTATTTTCTGTCTAACATCGAAACTGTGTTCCTTAATTTTATCCATCTTTGCAGTCTGGTGTTATTGATAAAGAAAAGGATTGCCTAATGCACGTCATTTATAAAAGGCTTTGGAACGTTCTAGAAGATGATGCAATACCCAAATCATAATAAATAAGTATTATTTTGCATAAAATATCGTGAATTCTATGATTAAAATCATTGGTGCCAATTCGTCTTTTTTTATAATAATTATTAATATTTATTTTGAGAATTTTATAATAAACTAAAAGTGTTTCAGGAGATTTGTAGATGGTCGATATAAATGTTCATCAACACTTTAATAAAAATAATTAGTGAAAAAATGTTTTTTTTTCAAAAAACGCAAAAATTGAAAGGGTGCCAATAATTTCGCTTTAACTGTATATATATATATATATATATATATATATATATACATACATACATATATATATATATGTATATATATATATACATATATATATATATATATATATATATATATATATATAACCATACACATCTGTACAGTGTAGTTTTATATGCAAATACCTAAAGCTGATATCGAAACCTGACTCTTTGGACAAGACACAGCTGTCTTATTAGTTCAGCTATTTGCTTACAGCAAATTAATATTTCACATCTGATATATAATTCCTCTTTTGACGAAGGCAACTGTTATTGATTTTAAAGATGATATGCATTGTAGCAGATGAGGGATACTTTGTGTTTAAATATAACCGCGTGACTGACAATAGTGGAAAAAACATGGTCTCTTAAAGAAATACACCTCATTCTCTTGTGGGAAAGGTAACTGATCCAATGAAATAAAAAAAAAAAACTGATAACAATATTTAGGCGCAATTTCTGGAAGATCACGTTACAAGACGCCTTATTTGAAGTGAAAAGGTGAAACAAATACCAATTCAGATGTGGCAACAATACTCCATGCCTGGGCAAATAGTGCCTTTGGATAAAGCTAGGATACTGGCAGGTGATAAGTTTGCTAGCCCGGTAAAAGATGTCAACCTATTTGTAGAAGAATTAGCAGTACCTTCTATGTGTTTGTTCTGATCACGTTGTGATCCAGCGTCTTTGTCCATATAGCCAATTATATAACCTCACTAACATATCGATTTAAAATTCTATATTTCTCGGTAAGGGGGGGGTGAATTTCGACTGCCTTTAATCAGAAGCTTTACAAATTTTTCCTATAAAGTGTTTTAAATTTATTCCTGGATGCATACAATTTGAAACTAAAATATTGCTAGCAACCTATTGAGAAATTCTCAACTTTAATCGCTAAATATTGCATGCTATATATTCGTCTTCACACCGTGAATTGTAAATAGCCAAACTTTTATGAACGATGAGGATACTATCTGTTAAGTGTTGAGACATTATGTTGAACAAAGATGGCGGCGAAGAAGCAGTGCAGTCCCGATACTGAGTGTAAAATAATTGCCAGTAACAAAGATGGCGGCCAAGAATCAAATGCGGTTCGTGACATAGCCAACGGCGAACTGATTGAATCCAAAATTCGACAATTTTTTTAGTAACTTTGGAAGATTTTCATTGGGTGATTATCACAATCGGTGATTATAAAACCGATCGTCGAAATCATTGGTCTCATACCCACCCCCCATCACTTCGCCTGATGGGGAAGGTCTCCTAGCGGCTTCGGTTGCAAGGAGACAGTCAAGGATTCGTCACTTGACACTCAGCCCAAACAAGTCAAGGATTCGTCACTTGACACTCAGCCCAAACAAGTCAAGGATTCGTCACTTGACACTCAGCCCAACAGGTGAGGGGCCGGGAACCGGCCAGCACCTGTTGGACTGAGGTACGCCGCCTGGGTAATACCTAGGAGGTCCATCCTCTCAGGCCTTGCCACCGGGATTTCCGGTGGGGCAAATTTATTGCTTGCTGCCTGAGGCGCCCCGACCGGGGAATGCCGACGGGGTTAGTAAGGCAATTTTTAAAATTGCAGGAGTGCCCCTCCTTTAGGGGAGCATGCGGGGTTCCCACTTTCCGGCCTTGTGCCACATAATGCTGATGTGGGCAGCATTTAAATATATACCCCCCCCATCAGGAGTCAAAAACAGTTCACATTATCAATTGCGAATAGAGACAAATAAAACCTTCGGCATTTCATGGAAATCGCTTGAGACAAATTGCCTAATGTCTTAAGGAGATAACAAGGTTGAAAGGTGATTACTTCAAAGACATGACATGCTTTTTGGTTTTAGTATTAGAAAAGAGCAAGGTTATAGTTAGGAAGAAAATAGTCAATGGAAGGAATGTTTCACAAGTCTGTCGTCCTTGGAAAAAACAAATGAGGTTTAATGCACTGAAATATCAAAGTATGGAGACTATTAAGGTCTCAAAAAAAACAAAAAAACAAAAAAACAAACAAATAGAAATAAAGAAGTAAGGGAGCGATTAGACAGTTCTGGAGAACACATGCTGAAATAGTATTTATTAAAAAAAACTGAGACTAGCAACATCAGGTTTGTGATAAAGATGTTGCGGAAAAGAAAATTGATTCGTAATTTCATTATAAAATGTAACAAGAGACAACATATATTTTATATATACTAGCTATTCAGCAGTTTAGACCCAAAATTGGCTGAATAGTTTGCTAGAGGCGGCAAAGGTCAAATATTTTTAACATAGACCCCTTGCTAACTAGATTATCGGCCAAAAACCAATTAAAAATCTTGCCCTATGTAAAATTTCAAATGTTTAGACTAAAAAGTAACTGAGTAATTTGGTAGAGACCGCTGAGGTAAAAAAAAAATAACTTTGACTCCAATTTTGACCCTTAACATTCATTGTTTTGGGCTAAAATAAGATTAAAAAGTTTGATTCATGTCTAAGTAATCTACATCTACAATTTCAAGTGTTTAGACCAAAAATTGGTGGAGGAGTTTGGTAGAGTTTTCAAAGGTCAAATCGTTGGACTTTGACCCCATGACAGCCAAATGTCAGGCGGAAAATGGATTAATAAGATGTTCTCAAATCTCAATGCCCCTTATGTCAAATCTCGAGTCTGTAGACTGAAAATTGACAGAGTAGTTTGGTAGGGAAATATACACACATAGACACACAGAGACAATTTCACTTATATATATATATATATATATATATATATATATATATATATATATATATATATATATATATATTCCATACAGGGTGATTTATCTGCGAAGAGAGAAATAATTTTTATAATAAATATTTTTGTTTATCAATATACATATATGCTTCGTCATAATAAGAATCATCAGTATGCCTAGGTAATTGAGTATGAATTCTCACTCGACGCAATACTCTACTTATATAAGAACCAAATACGACCTAAAATAGAGTGCTGCTACGATATCTGGGGAGGAGCTGCTCAGAGCATCATTTTCTGCCTTGACAGGGTTAAAAAATGCTTTGCAACATAGTAAGGGATGTTCTCTCCTCCTTGCAACCTCTTTCTAACAGAAGGGACGTAGCGAGCCTATCTCCGCACTATCGTTATTTTCATAACAAGTGGTTATCTGAGTTTCAATATGTCTTCTCTTCAAAATATCTAAAACAGACACTCGTCTAACTACAACCAGTGTTAACAATTTTCCCCATTTTAATGTGAATCTAAACGCAAATTCCATGAACAAAGTTTCTTCACTAGAACTATCCGTCTTGAGAACACAATATCGCGGGGCTACTTTCCAGTTGGCTGCAACATGGTCGTTTTCAAATCCAATGTAAACAATTTCTGATTGAGCCGTCCTCTTGAATAATTATATTTTACTTCATTTTCATCACTGGCAATGACTACGCTGTTGTCTCACTAGCTACTTTGGGAGGTGACGGTGGTTCAGTGGTTAACGACACCGACTGATGATCTTGATGTTCAAAGTTCGAATCCAGTTTGTTCCACACTTTCATATAGGATGTTGACAACCTTCACGTGGCCCCTCCCGTTCTGTCTTTCTAGAAAGAATTCTGACTAGAAAAATGCCAGGGAAACCAATGCCAACAATAGAATCTTCGAATTTATAGGAGATGATGATGATAATGATGATCTTACACTCATTAACTCTCGTCCTCAAGTAGCCTGTTGGCCTTTATATGTGATGATTCCCTTGTAAAAAAACGCAAAAATCTCCGTTGAAACTTATTTAATCTTATCACAATAAACGCAAAGCATCAAAAACTATACATTACTCAGTTTAAAAAGAAAATGGTATCAATTGATGATCCCCCACTTCGAGCTCACCAACAAAGAAATACTAACTTCTCTAATTCCATAACTTAAATAGTGTCAGCTCATTTTTCATGCAGTTATCTCCTTATCAATTAGAACTTTCAGATTACTTGACGTGTTTCTGCAAGTCGGCTAGTTAATGAGTCACTTCGAAAAAGACCAGGTGACATTAAGGTGTGAATGACTTGTCTTGCTTTTATGTTCTTGTCGTTTGAAATACATTGGTTACCAAAGAGGAAGCCATTTAACACTTTCAGTCCCGAATGAAAAAAAAAATGTCCACCCTAAATAGACAGATAAATGATATGATAAAAAAAAACACAAACAAATAAAAAAGGAAAGACCGGAAACGTTAGAGAAAAAAGAAGGAAGATAACACGATGTCCTTCTCAACCAAAATATGTTTTCTTTTGATACGTCGATCAGCCTGTCAAACTTAGGTTTAGAATGACATTTTCATCGATAAACGCGTAGATTGAATAGATTGGGCTGACAGCGTGTTTGTAATAAATCTGATAATCTATACTATATTTTTCTATGTCTGTCTGTTTTTCTGTTCAGTTTTTTCTTAGAAACTACTGAACCGATCTGGCTAAAATTTTGTATGGATTTTTGTTATAAGACTATCATTACGTTTTGCTCAATCTCAAGATCCATCCTCGGGCAGTGTTCAATGCATCCTCCAGGTCTGCATCAGAGGACGCCTCTTTAAGCGAGGATGTTTGTGATGAACCGTATATCGGCACCACAGGGACCCCGAGCATCCTGAGCATAGCCCCACTGATTCAGGTTGTTCCATGTTTTGGAAACTTTCACTCGAGCTCGGTTGAGTGTTACTCAATCTTTCTGGAGGAGTCTGCTGGGAGATCTTCTTTTGGTACCGGAAATGCATCGTTGTTGTCGTTTTTTGACAGACTAATTCCACTGGCGTAAGCGGAAGGACGCTGGTATAGTTGGTTTGAGGCCTGGGACGGTGGCAAAACTTTGGCCTAATGATAGTTATTGCGTCACCTTTTGATATTCATACAGGCGATGGCGATTGCCGCTCATCTGTTTATTGTGCTTTACCTTCGCTATTGCCCCTCAGTTGTATTCGCAGTCGAGTGATTCCGAACAACTTGTAAACAGGCGACAGGCTGATCGATTGCAATTTACTGATAATTGTCCCGATCAGGTGTAGTGGACTAAGAATTATGATATCCGTTCGATTCATAGTTGAGGATTAATAGTGATTAATGAGCACAATACCATAATTACTCTAGATATTTGTCCGAAAACTACTGGCCCGATCTAGCTGAAATTTTGTATGGCCCTTAGATATGCCAGGGTGCAGAGAACTAAGTATTATGGTACCTGTTCAATGCACAGTTGTGTATTAACAGGGATCAGTATATAATGAAAAAATTAGTCCAAATTGAACGATGTTTCACCATAAATTTGGTATTAAACACTTATTCTAAATCAACGGGTTATAACTTTTGCCTGTTTTTAACGCGGAAAATATTTTGCATTTTGGTCTTATTTCATGCAGTAAAATGCAACGGATTATATTGTTCGTTATCTCCTGGTAGACCAGATTGCGCACTGACATAAGCATTCTCATAACAGTTTACAGAGCCTTACTACTTCCATGCTGGCTCATGATGAATTGAAAGTGGGTATTATTTTTGTGACGTTGTTACTAGAAGATTCGCGTAGAAGGCGAACGTGCTCCCTTTATCCGATTTGATTTTTCAATAAGGCCTCATCTTCCTAGATTAATTGTCTTCACCACAACTGAGAATCTTCATCTACCCTCGGTGTGGTAACCCTTCAGAATATCAGAGGAGTAATAACAGGTGCCATAGCTTGTTCTAGAGTGATATAGAATTGTGCAAGGCAAGAGTGTTAATTTATCAGAGTGTTATGTTGAGCCTTTTGGCTATGATCACAGCATAATATCTGTGGTATTTTGTGCCAGACAACGATTATTATTATTATTATTAATTTGTTAAGTGTGATGTAGAGAAAGTCATGCAGAGAGAATATTTTGGAAGAAAGGAATGTTTAGCTAAAATCTTTATGTTAAAATCTAACGGAGGAATTTAACCTAAGATTTAGGAATATTATGAATAAAATTTTATAGATATTTATGCTATGAAATGGATTTAGAAATTCAGTGTTTTAAAAACAATAAACAATGGAATTAACCTGGTAACAAACGAAGAGTAGGTGTTTATAAATAGACTAGAGATAAAAGTAAAGACAGAGAAAACGAGGGAACAATCCATGAGGGAAGGTTGACTTTGTCAGTCGTGGAAGTATTCGACTGAGCTAACAGACGATGTAATAATTAAAGAGAGCAAACATTGTAAACCATTGAAATACCCTAACTGTGAACGTGAGAATAAACTAGGAAAAAAACTTTGTTTCTGCTCCAGAGTAAAATGCTTTCTTGCAGTGTCCTAGAGACGAAGGGAGCCACAATCTAAAGTTAGTAATCTGTAATCAAACGGTCAGCGTATGCTTATGTATCATGCTTGTTGAACTTGTCCCGAACTAATAACTGTTCCCTTATCCATATTACATGAAATCTGTTTGAATATGTGTAAACATGCATACACAAACCCACAACGAACAATTATAACCACTAGACGATACGAGCATCGGTTTCATATTATATAGACTAGATGTGCATGGGCGCACTCGTTATATATACATTTGACAATACAATATGAAGTATTATACATGCCCACTTATCTGAGTGCAATGCTTAGCTGGCATAGCTGACATAGCTGGTTCGATATACCATTCGTTTGACTTATTACTGATATATGCCAGCGAAATTAGTGTTCATCACAAAAATATGCGACCGTAATCATTAAAACTCGATATAAAATACTCACTTACTATAGTTTAAACTATAAATAAAGACAAGAGTTTTGCTGAAGAAGAATATGACTTATACCGTCTTTGTTTTATTTTACTTCAGTTGTACACTTTTGGGCGCTGGATATTGTGAACGATAAGAAAGCTCCGAATATTAGATGAGAATGACACTTTTCAGCACGTCCAGGTACACTTGGCTGTTGATTTTCAAGCCGACTTCGAAGAAAGATGTGCGGTGACATGATGTGGCCCTCGCTTGAAAACACACCAAAGACCATAAACGTGGCCGGAAACTTCGTTGAGCTGTTGAGCTTTGAACGGTCCGGATTTGCATTTTGAGAGTGCTGTTGAACATAGAATGGTTCTGTTGTCATAACTTGGATCGGTAGAAAACATGAGTTGTACAGCGTCGCATTTATTATCGCACTCTTTGAACATTGCGTCACTTTCAGACATGATACAAGGCTTTTATCGCTCTTGGAATCTGGTTTAAATGGTTAATTAGTACATGGTTTTAAAGAAAGAAAGAAAACCGGTTTTTATGAAACGGAAATAAAATCAGGTCGTCTTTTCTAGGGCGACAATTTTATCGTTTCACCTATAAAAGCAGCGCGTTTGAGGAAAAATCACAACAAATGCTCTGACAGTGTCCGTACACTGTTATTCGCCACGAAGTTGCAAGGTGCTGCAAGATCCAGACACGGAAATGAGAACGTAGGTGAAAGAGATGGTCGTCGAACAGGCGGCGATAAAGAAAGCACTAATCGAGGATCTTCTCGACTCAAGAATTTAAATATGGCATGATCGGAAAAATGGGATTTTAGAAGCCAACGCTTTAGAGAAAGAGCATCCCAGACGACCCACGTCAGTATTCATTAGCAGGAACGCTAAAAGTGTTTAGTAATATACGAATCCTTTTCTCAAAAATGTAAAAAGTAAAGCCTGAAAAGGTTGGCCTCCTTGAACTGCACATGACCAAATGACAATCCGACAGAGATCAAGCCATCTCAACAATGATTGGAGCTTTCTATAAATAATCTCGGAGTATCAGACACTTCAAAAACCAAATTTATCTTGTTTGCCAACCAGCGCCAGGTCCATAGTTTGTTTCATTTGAACTGAGGAAGCCGCTTGTTTTAATAAGCTTCTGGAGTTAAAGAGAGGGGGGTTGTTCAAATGGCAGACGCAATTGTAGAGAGGACATGCAGCAATCTGGGCTTGCGAAAATGACATACAGCAATATGGGCTTGCGAAAATGACGTCAATAGGAACCGGGAAAAACGGGAAAGTCGGTCATGGCAACGATCCTAGATGCGCCGGCAATGACGTCAAAGATATTCAAAATGGGGGCTGCAGAATTCCCTGGGATTTGACATCAACCGGAACTGACCGACATTTTAGACGTTAAACAAAAAAAGCATGGAGGAATATTCTGACGTCATCCATCCCAATAAAAAGAAAGACAACCAGACAACCGCAGAGAAGAAGCGACTGCAACAAGAAAGCGGACATATTATATATCGGCAATTTTGAACACCCACCGCCGCTACCTTGTAACCCCTCCTTGCGGTCAGTATTCTCACTGGAGGACAAGCATAGTTCAAATCGTTATCGTCACTTGTTATTAAAAGTACAAGAGACTATTTTATTCACGTCTGATTGTGGAGGTACGCCTAGAATATCACAACACTGTAAGTGACTTTCACATCATATCTTTAATGGAAGACGCATATTCAATCCTTATTTGAAATTTTAAGGGGTTCTGTTCACATGAGTGCGCGTATATATGCTGCAGATAGAGGGAAATATAGCAATTAGGGACTATTTTCATAAGTTTCCTTGGACAATTTTATATATAGGATAAAATTTAATCTGCATACAGTATATATTTAATCTGCATACAGTATATATTTGAAGTTTTAATTATGTTCGCTCTCATAGCTCACTTAGATTAGAATGACTTTTAGAGTTTCGGGTACTTACATTTATTCCTCAGCCAATTTATACATACGATTCAAATTTAATAAAAATATAATATATTTGCAATTTTAATGGAAATATGCTTTCATGCCCCCCTTAGAAGTGCACTTAAAGATTCGCGAATACTTCAATTGTCTTCCCTGATAAATTTTACACTAAAACCTTTCTTTCTATAGAAACTTAGTGGCTTAACAGAGGATGCCCTGTTCTCTTCCCTGTAACCTCTCTCCCACAGAAGAGACGTTGCGAGCCTGTATTTGTTTTATCGTTATTTCCATGGCAAGTACTCGTCTGAGCTCCAATCTCTGGTCCCCCCTCGCCAATCTTTCACGATAAACACCCGTCTAGCTGAAACCACTATCATTAATTTTCCCCACTCTTTATCTGTGCCTAAATCAAAGCGTAGATTCCATGAGCAAAACTTCTTTCTTAGAAGTGCACGCTGTGGAACTCTCTTCCGTTTGCCTGCTTCCCATCTGACTACAACTTGAGTTCTTCAAGTTTCACATAAACAAATTCCTGATGAACCGTCCCCTTAAGTAAGACACTTTATCAAATCTCCAATACTAACGATTACTACGATACTATCCCATTACTGTACACGCAATAACCGTTATCCCCGAGTGGCTTCCGGGCCTTGATAAGTGGTAACCTCCATGTAAAAAAACAAAAACAAAAACCCCAAAAGACATTTATTTATACATATAAGAAGATAACGACAAAATACGAAAGGACTCGCCCTGTGCTCATCGCCCTTTTCCTTCGAGTTACGAGTCAAATAATATGACCAAGTCTGATAATGTTTCCTGTTATTCATATTATATGCGTGCGTGTGTGTGCGTGCGTATGTGCGTGTGTACATGTTGGTGTGTATATGTGAGGAAAATACATGCTCGAACAATTCTGATGGTGCTAGGATGTGAAAGCTTTTTTGTATTTTCTTTTGCAGTGCTTTTGGAATGATGACTTTCTCGCTATAAAACAGAACGTTGTCGCAGACAGAGTAGATGTCAGAAATAAATTCTTCTTGTTCCAATTTCTGCGTTGTGCTTTTTTATAAAGTTATCATTTGCTGTTCTAGTCTTAATTTCTTGAGGAGTCACAGATTGCAATGCGAATCATCGTATTTATCTGCAATACGGCGGTTACTGAGTTCTCGAGGGGTTCATCTTGGGCCGGGATTAGCCTAGACAACTCATTCGCTAAGCTAAGAATTCCAGCTTAAAATCATAATTCAATAAGCTGGTTCCCCATCTTAGTAAAAAGTTGGCCATAAATGTGGGTAGTTCTTTTTTTTTACCAAAAATTGTTAGAAGGAGCTTACGGTCTGTTTGTAGCGTAAAATTGCATAGATAATCCGAGACCCCCTTTACCTGTGAGTGTTTTTTATTTGTCGGTTGGAAGCAGTGTTTTCGATGCATAGGCAATTGCTTTTACGACCCATCTGGGAATATATGTAACAGGCATGCACCTATACCGTATTGGCTAGCATTACTACCGACTATGATGTCTAGTTTCAGATTAAAATTTGTGAGGAAGAGGTCTGATGTAAACACTTTTTAATTTCCTTAAACGCTGACTGACACTCGGCAGTCCACTCCCAACGTTTATCCTTTTTCAAGAGCTTGTTTAAAGTGCCCGCAGTTCATGCATTCTTGGAATGAAGCTCTGGTAATTGTTAGTCGCCCTAAGAAACTTTGTAGTTGGGTAGTATTTTCTGGTGCCGGCATGTTTCTTATCGCAGAGGCTCTCTCTTGGTCTGAACGTCTGCCATTCTTGTTAATTATGTGCCTCAAATATTTTATTTTCTGCACGAAGAATTCGCATTTGTTTGCTTTGATTTTGAATAAAAAAATTCTGTATCCATCTGAATACTTCGTAGATATGGTCTTTGTGTGGTTCATTGTTACTGCCGGCTATAATAATATCGCTCAGATTTGCGATGGCAAAGTTAAGGTCGACTACCATCGTATCCATAACCTGTTGAAAAATAATGGCAGGCGCAACCTTGACACCAAACGCTAATCTTTCATATCTGTAAAGATCTCGATAGGAATTTGCATTCATTTTCAACTGAAATCTGTAGATATGCGTCATTTAGATCGATTTTTGAGAACATTTTACCAAAGTTTAGTCTTGTAAAAACTTCCTCTGAACTCGGAAGGGGAAAATGGAAGTCTTCCAAAGACGCATTCAATCCCTGTTCAAAAATCTGCCGTAACATGGATTGCCCCTTATTTCCTTTTCACTTAGACCGTGGGGGCAGCCCACTCACTTTATTATATTTTCGATAGAATAACCAGATTTTCTAATCTGTCGAGCTCTTGGTCGATTTTTCCTAGCGACGCAAATGATATATTGCGTTTTCTTTTGAAAACTAGTTGTACATTCCGCATAATTTTAATTCCGCGGCCACTTTTTTTTTACATTTTGCCTGGCCCGGTGCGAATACTTTTGTAGATTCATGTTTAACATGTCTGTCTTTAATTCTGCTATTCTGCACGATGTAGGTATTGGCAGATTCCATATTTTCGCAATTCTTCATTATTTTCAGTCACCGCCAAACACGCTCGAATTTTGTATTTAAATTTAATTATGAGTAGCTTTGTGTCCTATTTTATTACATATTAAAACATTTTCTTAATAAGAGAAGAAAAATATGAAAATATTCTTACTTTCCACGAGTTGCGATTCAAACTTTTATGTCCACGCCCTTATTTAGTTTTCGCGAGTTTCTGTTTTATCTCCTTTTATCAGTGTTTTCTGAGCACTTGCTTGGTTTAATTCAGCCTTCCGTCGTGATTACTTTTAAATCTTGGGGGTATTTCTAAATTCGAGTGATCTCTATGAGTTTGAGATCCGACGTCGCCATTATTATAGCCCTATTATAAGGTTACAACGAAAAAAAGGACGCTAAAATAAGTAAAGACATGTATTGCAAAGAATACAATATGTGGGTTGCTCATCGAAGCCGACGAATGACCTAGGTTGGTCCACCAGATATCGACTTGACATCTTACGACTTAGTCTTCCGGTATTTATTGAGATTGGAATAATCTATTAGTAACACAGGATAGTTCCGTAACAACAGTTTTGTTAGTAAAATAATAACTGCGCATCTTTCAGAGAGGTACTTGGTTTCAATGACGTGGATTGACGATTTACAGTTTAAATGATGGATGAATTAAGGATGGAATACTGCTGCCATATCTGGGCAGGAGCTGCTAAAAAATCCTATCCTGCCTTGACAGAGAACAAAATAGACTTCGTGGCTTATTGGGGGATGCCCTTTTCTCTACCCTGCAACCTCTCTCCCACAGAAGAGACGTTGCGAGCCTATCCTTGTTTTATCGTTATTTCCATGGCAGGTGCTCGTCTGAACTCCAATCTCTGGTCCCCCCTCGCCAATCTTTCACGAAAAACACCCGTCTAGCTGAATCCACTGTGAAAAATTTCTCCCACTCTTTATCTGTGCCTAAATCGAAACGTGGATTCCATGAACAAAACTTCTTTCTTAGAACTGCACGCCTGTGGAACTCTGTACCGTCTGCCTGCTTCCCTCGTGACTACAACTTGGATGTGTTCAAGTCCAACGTTAACAAATTCCTAATGAACCGCCCCCTTAAGTAAACACTTGATCAAATCTCCACACTAACGTAATGTACTTGCAATAGCCCTTATCCCCGAGTGGCTTACGGGCTTTGATAAGTGGTGACCACTGTGTAAAAAAAAGAAAATGACCGTCAATTTGATTTGGTGTTATTTGCACTGCTTTTCAGTAGATGTGACCTCTAACCTTCTTTTAGGTGTATCATGATAATGGCAAATATTGATGAGTTGTGAAAAGAATATTTTTGTTCTTTTTTCCGATGAACTATAGTCGTTGGAATTAAAAATGTGTGATGTATTTATAGAACAGAAGGAATGACCAGTCGTTTCCTATTTTTGTATTATATTAGCCAAAACTTTTTTGTTTTAAAATATTCTAGATAAAGATTTTTAATATATATATATATATATATATATATATATATATATATATATATATATATATTAGAAGATGTACCCTGCGTTGCCCGATATTAAACTAAGCGTTAAAATCCTTTGAAAATAACGAAGTAAAAAACGTAAAGAAACACTTCATCTTAAAAAAATACTCTAGCTGAGATCGAAATTAAAACCTAAAGACAGTAAGTCAAGTGTGATAACCATTAGACCAGCTTGCCAAAATCTTTAAAAAGTGTTTTCAAACTTCGTGAAACAGTTAGCAAACAGATAGAATCCGATGACCCCCCCCAAGTAACAATTTTTCAATTTAGACCCTGTAGAATCCCTTTTCTGCGGATGAGAATCGATTAAAAATTTCCCACATGTCTGAATACTCTATATACTAAATTTTAAGTTTGTAGATAAAAAATTCGTTGAGTGTGTAGGTTGAGAAGTGTCCTCACACACATTATCGCTTTTATATATATACAGATTATCTGAAAAAGATCGGAGGTTACATCGGCCAAATCCTTGTTAAAATAACAACCAATGTGAGAACAGTAGTTGGAACAATTTAAATAATTAAAAATTATTAATAATAATCTAAAATTAAAAAAAACAGAAAAGAAAGCGTTGGTGAAACAAAAAAAAAAAAACGATTTACAAAATGAAATAAGTTATGAGAGTCAAAGGTCAAGGTCAAGGTCAAAGAGCATTTCGCGAATCTACGTGGATTGGGAAATCTAAATAATTTCCATTTTGTATAACAGTTGACATTTTAAAAAGACCGTGAATTGCAAATCACAAGATTTAAGACCTTGGAACTTTTTCCGGCGTTCAAGTGAACTGCAAAAATAAATAAATAAATAAATAAACAAATAAATAAAAATAAAAGAAAAGGAAAGCGTTCATTATTTCAACGTAGAAAAGACACGCAATATTTAATAAAAATAATTGAAACTTTTTTACAATTTTTTAAAAAATTTAGAGACAATCTTTAAATCTAATAATATGAAAATATTACGTGTACATTATAAAGAAAATATTACGTGTACATTATAAAGAAAATATTACGTGTACATTATAAAGAAAATAATGAAAAGAAATTCCAAGACAAAATTGATGATTATGACAAAAATAACAAGAAAGAAGATTTATCCTCAGCCCCCCAAAATCAACAGAGATTGAACCAGTCCTGTAATGATCTAGTTCTTATGGATTTTGCTGTGGAAGTTTAGTTCTGTAAAGTTCTAGGAGGCCCATCCTCCCAGTCCCTGTCTTCTCTCTGAGAAAGGGTAAGTTTATTGCTAATCACCTGAGGGCTCTCGCTGGGCTATGTGGACGGGGCTGCCCAGGTACTTTTTGCAGGTAAAAGTGTTCCCTTTCGGCAGCTCTGACTTTTCAATCCCACTTTTCGATACTGGTATGTAAGTAATTGCAGGGAGAAGAGAATTAACTATAAAGAAATTGTAATGATTTATGATCATAATCATTACATTTATTGTAATGAATTATGATAATAATGATCACATTTATTGTAATGATTTATGATAATAATTCCATTTATTGTAATGATTTATGATAACAGTGATCAAATTTATTGTAATGATTTATTATAATAATCATCACATTTATTGTAATGATTTATGATCATAATCATTACATTTATTGTAATGATTTATGATAATAATCATTACATTTATTGTAATGATTTATGATAATAATCATAACATTTATTGTAATGATTTATGATAATAATCATTACATTTATTGTAATGATTTATGATAATAATGATCACATTTATTGTAATGAATTATGATAATAATAACATTTATTGTAATGATTTATGATAACAGTGATCAAATTTATTGTAATGATTTATTATAATAATCATCACATTTATTGTAATGATTTATGATAATAATCTTCACCTTTATTGTAATGATTTATGATTATAATCATCACATTTATTCTGATGAGTTATGATAATAATCATCATATTTATGGTAATGATTTATGATAATAATGATCATATTTATTGTAATGATTTATGATAATAATCTTCACATTTATTGTAATGATGTATGATAATAATGATCAAATTTGTTGTAATGATTTATGATAATAATGATCAAATATTTGGTACTGACTTATGATAATCATCATCATATTTATTGTAATGGTTTAATATAATTAACATCACATTTATTGTAATGATTTATGATAATAATAATCACATTTATTGTAATGATTTATGATAATAATGATCAAATTTATTGTAATCATTTATGATAATAATAATCACATTTATTGTAATGATTTATGATAATAATAATCATATTTATTGAAATGATTTATGATTATAATAATAACATTTATTGTAATGATTTATGATAATAATCATCACATTTATTGAAATGATTTATGATAATAATAATCATATTTATTGAAATGATTTATGATTATAATAATCAAATTTATTGTAATGAATTATGATAATAATGATAAAATTCATTGTAATGATTTATGATAATAATGATCAAATTTATGTTATGATTTATGAAAATAATCATCACAATTATTGTAATTATTTATTAAAATAATGATCAAATTTATTGTAATCATTAATGATAATAATCATCACAGTTATTGTAATGATTTATGATAATAATCATCCAATCTATTGCAATGATTTATAATAATAAAAATCACATTTATTTTTATGATTTATGATAATAATCATAACATTTAAAGAAGTGATTTATGATAATAATCATCACATTTATTGTAATGATTTATGATAATAATCCTCACATTTATTGTAATGATGTATGATAATAATGATCAAACTTATTGTAATGATTTATGATAATAATCCTCACATGTATTGTAATGATTTATGATAATAATAATCACATTTATTGTAATGATTTATATTAATAATAATCACATTTATTTTAATCATTTATGATTTTAATCTTCACTTTTATTGTAATGATTTGTGATAATAATGATCAAATTTATTGTAATGATTTATGATAATAATCATCGCATTTATTGCAATGATTTATGATAATAATGATCAAATTGATTGTAATAATTTATGATAAAAATGATAACATTTATTGTAATGAATTATGATAATAATCATCAAACTTATTATAATGATTTATGATAATAATCATTACATTTATTGCAATCATTTATGATAAAGATCAAATTCATTGTAAAGTATTTATGATAATAATTATCAAATTTATTGCAATGATTAATGATAATATTGATTAAATTGATTTTAATGAATTATGATTATAATGATCAAATCAATTGTAATGATTTATGATAATAATCATCACATTTGTTGCAAATATTTATTATAATAATCATCACATTTATTGTAATTATTTATGATAATAATGATCAAATTTATTGTAATGATTTATGATAATAATAGTCACAGTTATTGTAATGATTTATGATAATAATTATCAAATTTATTGTAATGATTAATTATAATAATAATCAAATATATTGTAAAGATTTGTGAGAATAATAATCACATTAATTGTAATGATTAAAGATAAAAATAATCACATCAATTGTAATGATTTATGATAATAATGATCAAATGTATTGTAATGATTTATTATAATAGTCCTCACATTTATTGTAATGATTTATTATAATAATCATCACATTTATTGTAATAATTTATGATAACTATGATCAAATTGTTTGTAATTTTTTATGATAGTAATCATCATATTTATTGTAATTACTAATGATAATAATAATCACATTTATTGCAATGATTTATGATAATAGTCCACACATTTATTGTAATGATTTATGATAATAATAATCACATTTATTGTAATGATTTATGATAATAATGATCAAATTTATTGTAATGATTTATAATAATGAACATCACATTTATTGTAATGATTTATGATAATACTCATCACATTTATTGTAATTATTTATTATAATAATGATCGAATTTATCGTATTCATTTATGATAATAATCATCACATTTATTTTAATGATTTATGATAATAATCATCATATCTATTCTAATGATTTATGATTATAATAATAATATTTATTGTAATAATTTATTATGATAACAATCACATTTTTTGTAAAAAATTATGATAATAACGATAAAATTTATTGTAGTGATTTATGATAATAATAAACACATTTATTGGAATGATTTACGATAATAATGATCAAATATATTGTAATGATTTATGATATAATGATCAAAGTTATTGTAATGATTTATGATAATAATCACTAAATTTATTGTAATGATTTATGATAATTTAACATTAAATTTATTGTAATGATTTATGATAACAATCATCACATTTAAAGTAATGATTTATGATAATAATGATCACATTTATTGTAATGATGTATGATAATACTGTTCAAACTTATTGTAATCATTTATGATTACAGTCCTCACATTTATTGTAATGATTTATGATAATAATCATCACATTTATTGTAATGAATTATGATAATAATGATAAAATTCATTGTAATGATTTATGATAATAATGATCAAATTTGTTGTAATGATTTATTATAATAATGATCAAATTTATTGTAATGATTTATGATAATAATCATCACAGTTATTGTAATGATTTATGATAATAGTCCTCAAATTTATTGTAGTGATTTATGATAATAATTATCAAATTTATTGTAATGATTTTTTATAATAATCATCGAATTGATTGAAATGATTTATGATAATAATGATCAAATTGATTGTAATGATGTATGATAATAGTCCTCACATTTATTGAAATTATTTATGATAATAATCATAAAATTTATTGTAATGATTTATGATAATAATGATCACATTTATTGTAATGATTTATAATAATAAGGATCACATTTATTGTAATGATTCATGATAATAATTATCACATTTATTGTAATGATTTATGATAATAATTATAAAATTCATTGTAATGAACTATTATAATAATCATCACATTTATTGTAATGATTTATTATAATAATCATCAAATTTATAGTAATGATTTATGATAATAATGATCTAAATTTAAGTAAGGATTTAGGATAATAATGATCAAATTTATTGTAATGATTTATGATAATAACCATCACATTTACTGTAATGATTTATGATAATAATCATCACATTTATTGTAATGATTTTTTATTATAATCATCGCATTAATTGTAATAATTTATGATTATAATCCTTATATGTATTGTAATGATTTATTATAATATTCATCACATTTGTTGTAATGATTTGTGATAATTATCGTTACATTTATTGTGATGATTTATGATAATACTCATCAAATTTATTGTAATGATTTATGATAATAATCATCACATTGTAATGATTTATGATAATAATGATCACATTAATTGTAATGATTTATGATAATAATGATATAATTTATTGTAATGATTTATTATAATAATCATCAAATATATTGTAATGATTTATGATAATAATGATCATATTAATTGTAATGAGTTATGATAATAAAGATCAAATTTATTGTAATGATTTATGATAATAATCATCAAATTTATTCTAATGATTTATGATAATAATAAACACATTTATTGCAATGATTTATGATAATAATGATCAAATTTATTGTAATGATTTATGATAATAATCATTAAATATATTGTAATGATTTATGATAATAATGATCACATTAATTGTAATGAGTTATGATAATAAAGATCAAGTTTATTTAATTATTTATGATAATAGTCCTCACATTTATTGTAATGATTTTTGATAATAATCATCACATTTATTGTAATGATTTATGATAATAATGATCTAATTTTTAGTAATGATTTATGATAATAATCCTCAAATATATTGTAATGATTTATGATAATAATAATCACATTACTTGTCATGATTTATTATAATAATCATCACATTTATTGTAATTATTTATAATAGTAATAATCACATTTATTGTAATGATTTTTGATAATAATGATCACATTTATTGTAATGATTTATGATAATAGTCCTCACATTTATTGTAATGATTTATATTAATAATCATCACATTTATTGTAATGATTTATCATCATAATCATCACATTTATTGTAATGATTTATCATCATAATCATCACATTTATTGTAATGATTCATGATAATAATCATCACATTTATTGTAATGATTTATTATAATAATCCTCACATTTTTGTAATGATTTATGATAATAATCTTCACATTTATTGTAGTGATTTATGATAATAATCATCACATTTATTGTATTGATTTGTTATAATATTCATTAAATTTATTGTAATGATTTATGATAATAATCATAACATTTCTTGTAATGATTTATGATAATAATCGTCACATTTATTGTAATGATTTATGATAATAATCATCAAATTCATTGCAATGATGTATGATTATAATAATTACATTTATGGTAATGATTTATGATAATGATCATCACATTGTAATGATTTATGATAATAATAATCACATTTATGGTAATGGTTTATGATAATAATGATCAAATTTATTGTAATGATTTATGATTATAATGATCAAATTTATTGTAATGATTTATGATAATAATACTCACATTTATTGTAATTATTTATGATAATAATCATATTTATTGTAATTATTTATGATAGCAATCTTCACATTTATTGTAATGATTAATTATGATAATGATCAAATTTATTGTAATGATTTTATACATTAATCTTCACATTTATTGTAATGATTTATGATAATAATCTTCACATTTATTGTAATGATTTATTTTAAAAAGTTTTTATACAGGGTGGTGCAAAGCAACTAGTTTATTTGGAAAATAAGCGAGTTTCTCTGCCCCATCCTGTACAGGTTAGCCCGTTCTGTTCGAATTCAAAATTGTGATACCATTTCCACAGATTCTTAAATCTTTTTGTGGATAATCATGTATTTGATCCAGTTTATTCAATTTTTTTATACGTATCTGTCAGGAGGACCCAACATTGCTTAGGATTAAATGATCTTGCGCAACTCTTGCCACAAAATTTCCGCATACAGGCATCGTTACAGTAGGTATCCATAGTCCGTTAAGATTGGAATAAGCTATTATATATAGCAAAATGTAATGGTTTATTGAAAAATAATGTAGTTGTTCCTCAAAAGTTCAACATTAATAAACAAATGCGTCTGCGATTGTCTCCGAGATGATACAAAATTGTTTTATTTGAATATCGTTTCATCATCATCACCTGGATTAGATCTCAAAAATATCATCTTAAAGATATCCTTGTAAATACTCTCCCAGGCACATAATTTTTATAGGTGGTTTACATTTTCAGTTACTAAAACAAAATTCATAACCAGATGTAATATTGCTGATCGCACATCCCATGAGTTGTAAAATTAATTTGTTTTTGTCTCCTGTATGTTCTATTAGGAATGCTAAAATCAAGATATACAACTACTACTAAACTTTATATCTAGAATCATTATTCCCATTTTTATTCTAGAACATGTTTGTTTCATAATGATCAGTAAATTAGTTTAGATGCACCTAATATCCTTTTCATATTTTTACTTTCATGTGAGCTTTACATGCTACTATATCAAGTTCCAATTTATTATACTTAAAAACCGAATTCACTTATTGTGAATATGGAGCTTGTCATTAGTGATTGCTCTAATTGAGTAACCCTTATACCCGAGTGGTGTCCGGGCCTTTATAAGTGTTGACTTCCATGTAAAAAAAAAAAAAAAAAAACTATAAAAGGCCGAATTTTATGAAATTTCACACAAATGTACTTTATGTGCCTTTGTGTTCTAGGCTTTCTATCGGAATGTTTTCAATAAGTATCGATAATCAATAATCGAAATAATCCAATGAAAGAAGGAACAGACGATTTTGCCCAAAGTGTACACCTTATACAACCCAACATCACAAGTGCATTTGAACATTTTTTATTGACACACAAGCCGAGAAACACAGAATATAAAACCAACAGTAAATTTTTTGATATGACAGGGAGACATTTGAAATGAATGTTCCTGTTTCAAACACAATTGCACCATGATACTTGACTTTTTCATTTTTAACTTAAATTCAAGCAATTATCACCGCACCAGCAGTAATGCCAAACATATAAAATTAACAGTACCTTCTTTGATATGACAGGGGTTCGTCCGAAATGAATGTATCTGTTTGGAGCAGAACGTGCTTTTTTCATTTAAAAATTTAATGCAAGCCATTATATATAAACATAATTTTATGAAATCAACAGTAGATTTTCTACAGTGCAATGTAGACCACAATGGATTGTTTAAGTAACTGTTAGGAGGCATGTGTAGCTTCCTCCCGATGCACCGTGATTGACCTTCAACTATAGCAGGTAATCAATCGTTTTGATTGAAAAATGAGCGATATCACCTATTTCGATGACAATAAAAATATGCGAGTGTGAAACATTCGTTGATCATCATTGAATCCTGGGCAATGTCGGGTCTCCCTGCTTCTACATAATAATAGTTATATAAACTGAAAAATTAAATATAATACAATTAAAGATATAACTGTATGCACAAAATTAGAGTATTAAGCCTTTTAAAAAATAACTTCTTTGCTATAAAATCATTATCGGCTTAGTTTCAACTAGCTGGACGCCCGGTCTTGCCTGGTCGTACAATTACAATACGCTTGAACATGATATTTTTATCACCTATTTATTATTATAGAATCAATTTTCTTTTAAATATTATATACTATCGGGGGTACCCGGCGTTGCCCGAGTGTTTGGAGGTGTGTATGTAGGACTCTGTTTTAATATTAAAAAAAAAACACCATGTTATAAAAATTGGAAAAACCAAAACAAAGCAAAACCACGAACAAATGTTAAAAAACGGGGGAAAAAGGTGTAAAAGAGGAAAACAAGTTTAGGTAGACAGGCTCGAACCCGAAGCATCGAGGCTAAGACGGGGAAAAATGCCTGACACGTTACCTCTACGCCAAAAAAGACACACAATTGAGAACTGATAAAATTAACCCTTTAAAAACACTTGCATGTGGTTGAAACTAACGTCAACGTTTTCTAGGTAAAACATGACGTCATTGTCGTAGTAGCAGGAGGAGGCCGAATTTAGGGTGAAGGAACACCCACACACATATACTCCCCACATTTTAGCTTTTATATTATTAGATGCCCCCCGCCCTGGTTTAGCTAATATATGACACGTAAAATTGAAAGGAATAAAAAACAAAACGAACGTGAAAGGAAAAAAAGCCCCCCCAAAAAAGTTACCGCGTAAAATGCAAATATCTTTATTTAAATCTAATTTTTTTAATGGAAAAACAAAATTGAAAAAAAAAATAAAACTTACCGTGTATAATGAAAATATGTTTATTAGATTTTATTTATTTATTTTTCTTTGTTTCAATGAAAAAAAAATGAATAAATAAAACCAGAAAACTGACCGTGTTTTTTATATTTTTTAATGTTGGTTTGTTTTCTTTTCTTTTTTTTTGTATGGTTTTCTTTGTTGTCGCTCTTAACTAATTTGAATGTCGTCTGCTTCTAATATCGATAGCATAGTAGTAATTGTGCTAATGAAACTCTCAGAAATACAATGTATGGAAATAAATAATGAATAAGTAACTAATCCGAAAATAGGAAGTCTGCTCCCCCCAGTATCACGTATGAAATCAGTGCAAACATAATAGAAGTATAAAGACAGTAAATAAAATATTAAATCGACTAATCGGTGCAAGATTTGAAGAACGCTGGCGGTTGACTGTTAAAGTTTCTTGTAAAAACTAGAAAAAGAGAAAAAATATAAAGGAAGGAAAAAAAGGGAAAAAAGAAAAAAAATTATAAAATTGCACACGTAACTCACAGAATAACTGAAACGTAAAGTCGCGTTTCGCCCGACGGAAAAATGCCAATTCATATTTTTTAAACAACTAGGAAGTCAAACCGGTGTTCCTTGTATATTCCCCTATGGACGTATCCGCAGCGGTGTTAAGTGGTCACGGGCGGAGTATGACTCGAATAAAGAGAAAATTTTTTACAACTTCCATTGATTCTAACCGATTGTGGCAGTGAACTCTCACCGGAAAAAATATAGAAATGTACGAATATCAAGGAACTGTAAGGGTAGTAGCCCTATAGCACATCTCAGATCCTGTGCTGAAGTGTGGGGACATTACATTTGAATCTAATGTCGTGATTTTTAATCCTATTAAGGTCAAACTCACACGGGAAAAACTGAGTTCATTGTATTTATATAGAAGAAGATAGAAGATTACGAGGAATAATTTGCCTGATGGAACCCTCCCCCCCAAAAAAAAGAACAAATTAAAAAAAAATTACATATTTGATATTTGTGCTTGAAAACGTGACTTCTTATTAATGTTTACTTTATGCAAAAGAAAAATGAGTTGCGGCGATTTTAAATGGTATCTCTTCCTTTATCGTAAATTGAACTGGGTAATAAGAAAAAAAATAAAATGGTAGGTACACACGGGACCATTCGATCCATAGTTGAATGCTCTACCACTGAGCTATACCAGATGCCAATAATTCTCCTATTTTTTTTAAGAAGAAATAAGTAAAGATTTTATTATTTTCTTTGCCGGTGTAACGTATAAAAATTCCCTTGTAAAAAATCTTATTTTTTATCTATAAGAAAAAAATGTTTTTAGGATCGGGTTTTCTCGATTTTCGATACTTATCGGGTTAATTTCTGTACAAAACATATCTAAGAACACTGCCAGACTTATAAATTAACTTTTATGAAATTGGCAAAGGATAAGCTCAGCTGTTTGGGAACCTATGAGGAAGGAATTCATACATACACACATAGTGACTTTAGTAGAGAATTGATTATATAATGCTATAAATTGAATTTAAAAAATTCTTAATGCTCCAATATTTTAAGTTATGAATCTATTATATTTTTGACTAGAATATCTTGTCCTTTTCTTTTCCAGTTTTAACAACTAGTCCTTTACGTTTTCATGTTTAAGCTTAACCATATTCCTTTTCATGCTTGCATTTTTCTATTGTAATCCATGATTTTTCTAGGTTTCCAATAAATTCACTTGTCCTTTGTTTAATTTCAGTCTTATTTTTTGCCCCCATAAATACATATTTAATAACAATGTACGGCACTCGTCTGCTTTCAATAAAATCCCCCAATTATCTCCCATTCATGCTTTCACTCTCACCTGTAACTTCTCGTTTCGAATTAGTTGCAACAGTAGTCGTTGAAGCGACGTGGTTGCTATGGAAACCAGTCATAAAAAGTGTCGCTCACCTCCAGACATATTTTTAAGATTTTGAACACCAGAAAATTTATCATACCTTTTTTTTTACTGAACGAAAATGGAAATAATTTCTTTTACACAAAATAGCTAAGAAGGTGATTTATAAATTATAATAATTGTTTTAGATTTGGTCGGAAAATGAGTGAGCAGTAAAACTTTAAAGCAGTTCTGAATGACTAAAACTGACACTTAACCATATATTCAAACACGGTAGTTTATAAATAAAAGATAAAATATAATGGAATAATCGTCTTTACACACACACACACACACACACACACACACACACACACACACACACATTCACTCATATATATGTGTGTATTTGTGTGCTTGTCTGGAAACATGATTATGAAATTATATTTCATCTTTTACATATATATATATATATATATATATATATGTGTGTGTGTGTGTGTGTGTGTGTGTGTGTGCGTGCACGCGCGTGTGTGTGTGGAAATATGATTATGAAATTATATTTTTATTTATACCAGTCTTGTAATTTATGAAGCTTGATGTAACTACAGAGCATATAATAAATACATGATAAAATTCTATATTTCAAATTTCAAGTTGTTGACCATATTACCGTTTATTCCTTTAAGTTGACATGCACAATTGTCCTTTATTTGTTATATATATATATATATATATATATATATATATATATATATATATAATTTATAGCAGTTTTTCCTCTTTAAGCTGTGAGTTATTTTCAGTTCAATTTTTATAGACGACGACGGCTTTCATAAATTAAAAATGTGATCTAATTTAAGTAATATCGTAAGAAGTAAGGATATTCTCTCTATTAAATAGTATACGGTTAAAACATCTGCACTGCAATATGTTTAGCCTGAACTATATATATATATATATATATATATATATATATATATATATATATATATATATGTATATATATATACATATATATATATATATATATTGTATTTTGTGTACAGAAAGTTGTTAGATAAGACAAATCATTGGTACCGTCGGTTTCAAGCCCGATAATTAGGATCGTTTAAGATATCCATATCAAGCTCTGTTCAGCCAATACTCATCTCTGTTGATGAGTATGAGTATTGGCTGAAGAGATGAGTATTGGCTGAAGAGAGCTTGGTATGTACATCTTAAACGGTCCTAATCATCGGGCTTGAAACCGACGGTACCAATGATTTGTCTCATCCAGCAACTTTCTCTACACAAAATAAAAAATATAAATATATATTATTTCTATTTATATTTCGGATTTTGCTTTTAGTTGAGCACTCTGCTGGATTTCTTTTTCCAAAACATTTGCGTCTCATCATGATAGAAGAGGCGCAAAAATACGTGTATACGTGCATGTATCTACGCATACATACATGCATATGTGTGTGCATATACTTGTATGTATATATTGTACCTTCATTTGCGCTCCCATTTTCGCATCAACCCTGCATTTATCATCGAACCATCTCTTATCATCCAAGTCTACTAAAGAAAACCTCAAAAAAAAAAAAAAAAAAAGAAAAATCCTTGAGAAAATGCCAGTGAGAATTTTCTGTCGGACGGCCTCTCTTCCCTTCATTTTGATTTAAGAACTTAGTTTATCGGCAGAATTCCACGAATTATAAATAGTCTGTTTCAATTTTGAGTCGATTCCGTTTTTTTTATTTTTTAAATTATTATTGTTGTGTGTTTGTTCTATTTCTTTTCTTTTTTCTTTCGGCTGTCCTCCCTGTTTTTAAACTTGGCTTGTTTCTGTCGCCAAATACATTTAAGACGCCACCGCAAAAACTATTCGCCTAAGTAATTGTGGGTGTTGATATCGCAACTTTCTTCAAAACATGTTTAGGGCGTTGCAAGATGATCATAGTTGCTTTTGTTGTCCAGTTTAACGGTTTCTTGTACTAACGCGGCTAATCCATACATCGGGAGTTTTAAAGGAAGTAAAGTGCGTCGAGGAATGAACGGCTGATTATAATAATAAATACGTTTGAAAATATATCTACTTCGGCTTTACATTCACAGGAAACATGAATTGGAATAAATCTCTGAGCCTGTATTACAAATATTTTAATGGAATGTGCTCTGATATGCTCGTTACACTTGTGCTCCCTCAACGTACATACCCCCGACAAACCCACTTAGCAACAAAATCTCACCCCTTCACTGTTGAGGTTCCTGAATGCCAGAAAGCATTTTACTCTAATAGTTTCTTCCCTCGAACAGCGAGACTTTGGAATTCCCTTCCTGCTATTTGCTTCCCTGACTGTACTGATATGCAAAAGTTTAAATGTAACGCAAACCAACATTTTGTTAATCTTTCCTACACAAGATCCCAAATTGTATCCCCTTACGTCCAGAGGTGAACGTGAGCAAAAAATACATTGAGGTCATTGCCAAGGCTGCTGCGAATAAGATGGACTATCTCTATTGTGACAGATTATTCATACCTGAGCGTAACCTGTACCTCTACAAAGCCACTGTTCGTCCATGCATGGAGTATTGTTGCCACATCTGGAAATTAAAACCAGTTAGAGAAACATGCTAAGACACATCATTAACGTATCTTGTGAAAGCCTTTGTCCAAACATAGGGTAAAAAGATAAACCCAGTGTGTGCGTCCATCTGTTACGTACTACCTGTTTATTCTCTATAAATTGAAAGTTTCTTGTCTCTCTCTCTCTCTCTCTCTCTCTCTCTCTCTATATATATATATATATATATATATATATATATATATATATATATAAAAGTGAACGTGTCTGTCTGTCTGTCTGTCTGTCTGTGTGTCTGTCTGTCTGTGTACATTTCCCTACGCAATAACTCTGTCAATTTTTAATCTATAGACTCGAAATTTGAAATACCGGGTACTGAGATTTGGGAAAATCGATGTGACGGGTGTCAGCCAGAAATTTGGCTGTTAAGGGGTCAAATTTCAACGATTTGACCTTTAAGAACTCTACCAAACTCCTCCGACAATTCTGGGTCTAGACACTTGAAATTTTAGATATAGGTTCCTTGAACCTGGATCTAACTTAATAAAGTGATTTGAGCCCGAAACTATAAATTTTAAGGGGTCATAATAGGGGTCAAAGTTAAAAAAATTGACCAGTTGTTTTTTTTTTTTTTTGCTCAGCATACACCTCACACCCGGGTAACGCCGGGCACCTATGCTAGTATATATATATACAAGTAGTGTTCCAAAAGTAATGCCTGCTATATTTTTCTTCTGCCCGAATGGATCAGAATGGATGTCAAATATAGATGGCGTAGGACTAAGAAAGCAACCCCCCCTGCCATAGACGACCATCGAAAGCAAAGATGCGACGTTGAATTCCAATATGCAGAAAAGATATGAAACCGATTAACATTTATCGTCGACTGTCGAAAATTTACTAAGCTGATACAGTTGATGTTAGCGCAGTTAGTATATGAGTTCGTCGAGTGGCGACAAATATGTCACCGCCAATCTTTCACGAAAAACACCCGTCTAGCTGAATCTACTGTGAAAAATTTCCCCCACTCTATATCTGTGCCTAAATCAAAACGCGGATTCCATGAACAAAGCTTCTTTCTTAGAACTGCACGCCTGTTGAACTCTGTTCCGACTGCCTGCTTCCCTCCGGACTACAACTTGGATGTCTTCAAGTCCAATGTTAACAAATTCCTAATGAACCGCCCCCTTAATTAAACACTTCATCAAATCTCCACACTAACGTAATGTACTTGCAATAACCCTTATCCCTGAGTTGCTTCCGGGCCTTGATAAGTGGTGATCACTGTGTAAAAAAAAAATGTCACTAACAAAGCGCGTTCAGGAGTTTTACGAACGCGGCAACAAAAGAGGCTGGCCAAAGTGCATTGAGAATAATGGTGACTATATTAAATAATAAATTTTGAAGCGCAAAATATCACTCGTTTTAATGGTACAACTCGCGTCTTCGTATCTCTTAAACGTTTTTGGTTGTGAGTTTTTTAGAAGACTCTCGTCTAGCTGAAACCACTGTCAATGATTTTGCCCACTCTTTATCTGTGCCTAAATCGAAACGTAGATTCCATGAATAAAGCTTTTTTTTAGAAGTGCACGCCTGTGGAATTCTCTTCCGTTTGTCTGTTTTCCAGATGATTACAATTTGGTTGTCTTCAAGTCCAACGTAAACAAATTCTTGATGAACTGTCCCCTTAAACAATCCAACTTACCAAATTTCTACTACTAACGATTACTAAGAAATTATCCCATTGACTATTGTACACTCAATAACCCTTATCCTCGAGTGGCCTCCGGACCTTGATAAGTGGTGATTCCTTTGTAATATATATATATATACATATATATATATATATATAATTTTTAAATAATTTTTAAATAATAATTGTGAAATATATATGGGTGTGTATATAATGCGAATATTATTATAATATACATTCTATAAATATAATTTCAATGTAATCACGAACATTTTTAATGCGGTAACTTTATGTTTAATAGTAAGCACAAAGCATTATCACCAGATCCAGAATAACCAAAACATCCTGTCATATGATTAGAAAAATAATTTTTCTATGGTCTTAATATGTCACAAGTCGATATGATCAATACATTAATATCCTTTAAGTCTAGATCTTTTCAAGGAAAATATATTTTTCTAAAGGATTTATTATTCTGCTTTGTAAAACTTTAAAACAAGGGTCGACAACTCATTCGATACCGTGAGTCGGATCGTGCTATAATTACAGGCCGCGATCTACACGAAGGCCATGTATAACAAAATAAGGAAATTTACGCAATATAAGATTTTTTTTTTAATTTTTACGCCTTAGCAACTGTTTTTAGTGGCTTAAAACCAAATCGGATTTGTTTCACAGAATAAATCCCCTATATATCAAGTTTCAAGTTTGTAGGCGAAAAATTGATAGAGTAGTTTTGTAGAGACCGTTCCACACACAGACAGAATGATAGACAAACAAAGTTACTTTTATATGTATATATATACATATATATATATGTATATATATATATATATATATATATATGCATATATATATATATACTGATATACTGAAAGAGAGAAGACGAAAGAGAGAAAGAGAGAGAAAAATGGCGGTAGAGGAAAAATACCCTCTAATAGCAAGTTGTTTGAAAGATAAGAGCAATAATTCAATTAATCTCAACCGTTTAATAAACGAGAAGATGACACACATAAAAAGGCTGGAGATTGTAAAGAAACGCTGAGAATAACGAGTAAAGAGATTAGATGTTTGTTTTGTTCGGCGCGAAAACGTGATATTATCAATGAAATGTCTTTGCCGGAGACATTCAACATTATTTTCGGTTTACACGACATGGAATGAGATACTAAAACTATCAACTGTCATTGATAAAGGGGGAAAATATTGTTTAGGCCCGCATACCAAACGGGAAAAGGCTTTTAATTTTTTTAAGGCCACGCCGGGCAAAGTGGTAAAATCTTTTAACACAGATAAAAAGGCTGATTGGACGAGAGATGAAAGATGACCAAAACAATTTTCTTTGCTCCTCCCTCTGTCTGTCCGTGGCTCTATATCTTTTTGTCTCTACTCCCAACTCCACACACATATGAGAAAAATTAGTTTAGACTGAGATAATAAGTTTTTGATAATGGCGGTTTTTCATTGAAGAAACATTGGCTATTATAGTTAGAAGTACAGACGTTTTGATTAGTAGGTTTTATCATACTAATACTCTATTAATACTTACCTGGCATAGGCAACGCAACGCCTAGCTTTCCGGGCCGAGACGTTTTGAAGTGAATTAGGTTTAGTCAATATTTGGGGGACCCTTCATATCAGACAATTGCTATTTATTTGGACACTTTTTTGGGAAGCTGCCTCCCCACAAAAACGACTTTGTGCCTAATTTGCTTTCGTGGGGAAAGAAAATAAATACTTACTCTATTAATACTAAAACTATAATAATTTCTCGTCTTAACAATCAATGAATTTTAAAACATATAAACATAAACATCCTTACATGATGCTAACTCTTCTAGACAAGATCAAAGTGTAGTATCTGTTAATGTTATCTTTTTTGTTTTTACACACTAATAAGATATGTTTTAAAAATTGGGTGGTAAGTAGGACGTCCCCAAGTACGAAAGGGCGAATGCGGTATTATGGTGGAAGAAGTTTCTAACTAAGAGAAACTTTTGTTTAGTTCTAGAGTGACAAGGATGACCAACGACCCCCATTCCCCACCCACCTTTTGAGTTTCCCTTGTGCCTAAGTTTTTTTGTTCATGTTGAATTTTGCCCGAATAAAAGATTCAATATCTCAAAGTGTAATATTTGTTCTTCAGATGCTGCATTGTTCTCTCTCAATGGAGGGGAAATCCTTCACAGCTGAGACAATTCTTATTTTTGTTCCTTTTCTCCACGTTAAAAAAAACGACCCTGGTGCCTAACTCTGTTCCGTGGGGAGGCATTATAAATAGGAACTCTTGAAGATTGCTCCGAATGGATCCGAAAGTATTATGGCACTCATCGAGCACGGCGAATACATAGACTATTTTTAGCCCAAAACTCAAAAAAAAATGTGTGTGCTTATATATATATATATATATATATATATATATATATATATATATATATATATATATATATACATACAGACATATATATATATATATATATATATACAGACATATATATATATATATATATATATATATATATATATATATATATATTAGTGTTATACCGGCCTTTCTATGCATAAGGGATATTACACCGGTTCTCACTATATATATATATATAGTGCCAGTCATGTCTACACCGGTGAGAAGGAGCGACAGTACTCCACTGCCTAACTGAGCGCTAGTTAGTTATACCCGTATTCTTTCCTTTATGCCTGTGATCTTAATACACTTAGTTTGTTAAACCAACCTCTACTTGATTTTCTTATTTAACTATTGTGTTACGACACAACAATTAGCTGCATATAAACTGGCGTTGTTCAGGTTAAACATATTGCAGTACGGATGTTTTATCCGTATACTATTTAATACACCGAATATCCTAACTTCTTACGATGATCTTTAAATTAGATCACATTATGAGTTCATGAAAGCCGTCTTCGTCTATAAAAACTTAACTGAACATAACTCTCATAGATTAAAGGAGAAAAAACTCCAATAGCTTAAATGAATATACTTACATATGTTTTCAAACGCAACCGGTGTAGGTAATAATAATAATAATAATAATAATAATAATAATAATAAAGATTACATTAAATTGAATATTAATTAAATTGAAAATAAATTATATAAATCAATTTTATGTAATATTTCTAAATAGAACAATTAAGACAATTTTATTAAAACTAACAATAAATAATATGTATATATGTGATTATTCACAGACGGGCGGTTTTGCTGTATGACATTTAATCAATACCGTTAGACAAGTAATTACCTCGAGCTGGGTTCAAAACACACACACACACACACGCACACGCACACGCACACGCATATATATATATATATATATATATATATATATATATATATATAAAATAAAATACGCATCAAGTGCGTTTGAAACCAAATCACAACGTAATATTAGGGAAATAAACAAATATTTTGCTTGTTTGATATATTTGTTTATTTTTCTAATATTACGTTGTGATTTGGTTTCAAGCGTATTTGAGGCGTATTTTATTTTATTCACCTTAAAACAACGTTTCTACTGAACTCTCATTCTTGACGATATATATATATATATATATATATAAATATATTTATATATATATATATATATATATATAAGTCAACCTTTTTTGCTTAAAACCTATTGGTATATGAAAATTTACTGAATTACACGAACTCAGTATATTACATATAAGTCTCTCTCTCTCTCTCTCTCTCTATATATATATATATATATGTATATATATATATATATATATATATATATATATATATATATTAGCCCCCTCTTTGGTTGGAGCATTTTTTAAATATATTATCACCCGACGCGTATTTAAGCAATTAAGCGTAGCCCACTATTAGTTTGTTTGGAAACATACTAATGGTTTGAGCACTGTGCGACAAGAAAGTTGTTAATTTAATAGACACTTGAGGAATATTTACTGGCACTGATTCGTAGTTCGATAGATAGAGCTGCCGACAACGGTTGTAGGTTCAATCCGCGACTGGCGAAAGGTGTATGTCCAGCCGCACTGATGAGTTGTGATACAACGAAACAGTACTGTTTGTGGATGACGATTTATATTACCCCTTTTTTCTTCCGGTTACTGGTATCTATTTGAATGGATACTTAGATATGATCAACTGGACAAGAAAACTATTCTTTATATGGGGAGAACGGGGAGGGGCGGCTTTTACGCTATATGAGAGGAAGATAACCATTAATCAGAGGATATAATATCTTGCTTGTCACAATCGTTCCCTCTGCAGAGCAGAATCCGGAAGTTATAAAGAGTAGACAATTTCGACTATAACCGATCATTCAATCCAAAATGTGATAGAGAAACCAGGCTATTGATAAACCGACGGACGAAACCTGTAATGCCCATGTGAGGCTGCATTAAGTAGAATTTTGAAAGTTATGCTAATTTGCATGATTTATTTTCCAAAGTTATGTTTTAGCTTTATTTTTTTTATTTTTTTATTTTTCGCTGTCTTCGAACTTTTGTGGAACACCTGCAAACGGTGAGTAGCGCACCCGCGTGCCACGTCACTCATTGCGAAAATCGCGGGTGTATTTATTGGGTAAAGAGACAGTGATTGAGATAAGAAATACGAGAAACTGACGGGGATAATATTATTCACTTCATTGTTAGAAATAAGACAAAAACGTTAAGATTGACGACCGGTGAGTAAGGTTGCGGAGAGTAAGGATGTGGAGAGTAAGGTTGCGGAGAGTAAGGTTGTGGAGAGTAAGGATGTGGATGGTTTGTTATGACACCAAACAGGTGTGATTATGAGAAAGAAATACTGAAGAACTGAGCAACGTCTTCGTACTTTTACAAAAAAAAAAAAAAAAAACCGGCGGATCACTCTGTCGCGCTTTAATTAGATGTTCGCCGTTAAATACTTATATTGGCGTATCATATATTTTATTGCTTTTACTCTTATTCATTCTAAATAAGGTACAATGTCACTTAAACGGAAGGGGCTACTACTTGAGACGATAGAAACATAGAAATTCTAAGTAAGGAGTTGAGCAGCGATATAACTGTTTTAAATTTCTACATGCTGCCATCGTGGAAGAGTTCCAAAGTCTATCAGTTCGCGGGAAGAAACTTTCATAGCATATCTCAACTTTTACAGAGAAGGCGTGGGATTGTAATGGTTTTTGGGTTAGTCGGGGATATTCAGCCGAGGGCTACAAAACCTTACATGCTAATAATAATATCTCTGAAGATATCTGCCCTTAAAGTCGGTTTATAAAGTGAAGGAAATCTGGATGGGACAAAAATTAACTTGCCTCGGTACAGAAGGACCTCCTATTCACTGACCGATGACAGCGCAGTAACAGAACAGATACTACACTTTGCACTTGTTATATTTTTTCTATTGACCGCTCAGTCTTGCTTAAGCTTGATATTCTTTTATTTATCCCCACACGAGCGCAATATTAGAAACACAATTAGTTTTTAATATGGGAAAATAACCTAGCTACCCTAAAGGAGTATTATAACTAGGGTCATGACAACATATTCTTTTCATCGTTTTTTTTTAATTTCATTTTCACCCCAAATAAGGCACATTGCCACTTTGTTGTAGGGGGCTACTATCAGGGACATAAGCATCAGGAGTACTGTGTACGAAGTTTTTGACTCTTGAGTGTGTACCCGTTGATATCTTTTATGCTTTTATATAGAGTGATGTGGTTCTCGGGTGATAAACTGTGTCTAACTGTGTCGGATATATACTCGAAAGTCAAAATAATGAAAAGAATATGCTGTTGTCATAGGCCTAATTATAGCCAATATGATCTAATTGGGGACACAAATTGATGTTAGCATCCAATACTGTCTAGGCCAAGATTCTTTCCTTTAATAATTACAAGAAATCTTCTCAACCACTAATAGCCATGGCTAATCATACTCTACTTGAAAGCTATTCCTTCAAATTTCTAGGCTTAACGGTAGCTTACACGACGACCAATACCTCCTATTACTCTCAACTTTGAAATATCATTTTCGTTTCTAAACGCGTACGTTTTATTGACGCTTCTTATCTCAGATGCAACCAACGATTTCTGTAAGATACCCTGCCTCTATCCTTATCCCCACACGATGGCAAAGTCGATTTATAATGTGGAGAGAATCTGGATTGGACCAAAATTTCAACTTACCTCTGTATAGAAGGGCCTTCTATTCAATCGATCAAGAACATAAAATATTGTTGTGAACCGATGATGAGCCCGGAAGAACAACACGAATACTGAATTTAGTAAAACAAAGAACATCTTAGAAAATATAAATACAGCATGTATGAGATTGGTTGAAACCTCAGGCTTAAATTTTGACATAATATTTTGGTTAGTCTGTTACGCTTAAGATTGATGTAGAATTCCCTTTAATCTGTTATGCTTAAGTTTGGAATTAATTTTAATTTTGTCTGTTACACTTGAAATTTCATTTTCGTTAGTTTATACGCTTGCGTTTTAAATGGCATTTTCTTTAGTTTCTTTCGCTTAATTTTAATGCAATATTTTTCTTAATCTGTTACGCTTAAGTTAAAAATAGTGTTTTCATTAGTTTGTTACGCTTGTTTGAAATAGTATATTCGATAATCGATTACGCTTAAACATTTTCGTTAAACGTTTGACACACTGGTTCCCATCAGGTCACCAACATTAAGCAACGATGAGACTGGTCAATGCCAGATGGGCAACCATTTGGGACTTCCAGGTGCTGTATGTGCTCTCCGCTTATTTCTGCATTGTTTCCAGTCGTCCTGGACTTCTTACAACTGGACTCAAGCAATGCCGACTCAGGAGAGGTGTGGTTGGGATTGTGCAATGTCACACAATTACAAGCGCAGCTGCCACTACAGGGATTATCCTTTGTCTTTCGAAGCTGAACAGAGGCATTGGTATTTGAAATATCATTGGTCCTGATCTGCTATGCTAACGTTTTCAATCAAATTTTCATTATTTCAATGTGCTCAAGTTTTTAATATTTATTTTAGTCTATTTTTCGATCTGTAACACTTAAGTTTGGACAAGCAGTTTCGCCTCTAACCACAGAGATTAAAATTAACATTTTCGTTAGTCTGTTACGCTTAAGTTGGAAATATTTTTTATTATCATACGGTGTTTCCCAGTAAGATACGCATAAACATGATATTTTAATTCATACAGATTACGTATTAATTATTATTAGAGACTATTCACTACCGACTATTCTATAAAACCTAAAATTTAGTAGTGAGATCAAAGCTAAAAAAATATATATGACTTAGTAGAATCAGCTAGAGTCAAAACCAAAACATATAACTTTCCACCCTCATTCTTTAGTCTCTGAACCATGCCCATACGTATATATATATATATATAAGTGATCGTGTCTGTGTGTCTGTCTGTGTGTCTGTGTATCTGTCTGTCTGTGTACATTTCCCTACGCAATAACTCTGTCAATTTTAAGTCTACAGACTCGAAATTCGATATACAGAGTACTGAGATTTGAGGAAATCTATTTGATTGGTTTTCGGCCAGAAATTTCGCTGTTAAGTGGTCAAAGTTCAACGACTTAACCCTTGAGAACTCTACCAAACTCCGAGAATTTTTAGTCTGCAAACTTGAAATTTTAGGTTCCTTGGACATGGATCTAACTTAATAACTTGATTTGAGCCCAAAACAATAAATGTTAAGGGGTCATAATAGGGGTCAAATTAAACAAAAATTAACCTTTTTTTTTTGCTCAACATACACCTCCAAACACCCGGGAAACGCCGGGCTGAAATGCTAGTATATATATATATATATATATATATATATATATATATATATATATATATATATATATATATATATATTCAAGTGATGAAGCAGGCATATACATACATATATATGTGTGTGTGTTTGTATATATAAATTTACCAGTCATCCTATTTTGAAAAGATGGAATCGCCCAATCGTTGAAGACAATATGCAAGCAAGCAAGCAAGCAAGCAAGGTCGACAGAGTTATATCGATACTCCTATGAATTTGTTTTCTTGTGCATTGATATTCATATTAAAACACCTTTTTTTTCTATTTATTTATTTATTTATTTGCTTCCCCACTGAGCAAATTAGGCACAACACCGTTTTTATTTAAATGTAGAGAGTGAGGGGGGGTACCAGTTCCCCCGAGAGGGAACTGGATAGCGATAATTGGTATGAAGGGTTTCCCCAACGTTGACCAAAACTAATTACTCAAGAGCAATGGTCTGTTATGTGAGGTTGCCTCCACATATGGTCTTTGATTGCAGTATTTGCTGAAACCGATACTACACTTTGATAACAAAAAAAGAAGAAAAAAGGCGAACATTTTTCTATCTATTTAAAAAGAAAATACAACTTTGTTATATATGAGTCTTTGAATTGTATTCATCTGCAAAAAATCTAGCTAATTTTCATATTCTTTTAAACATTAATTTTAATCAATTCCCTATTAGTGTTTTCGGTTTTCTCATGAGATAATTATCTTTAATTAACTATTACATGTAATTATGTTCATTCAAATATTCTACATAAATTATACGGGCGTAAGATTTGCGTACAAAGTTTATAGTAAACGTAAACCTCTTTCTCTCTCTCTCTCTCTCTCTCTCTCTCTCTCTCTATATATATATATATATATATATATATATATATATTTAGTGGAGATGGTAATTAATAAAAACCGAAGAAAGTGCTCAATACTCAATAGAGCAAATATGCGTTTTATTTTTTATTACCGTATCTTTCTGTTAAGTTACATTATTTTTTCGGTTACACGGCCGTTTTTTTTCTTTCTGTAAAAGTCTGAGGACGCTACAGACGGCCAAAAAAACGGTCGTGTAGCCAAAACAATAATGTAACTTAACAGAAAGATACGGTAATAAAAAATAAAACGTATATATATATATATATATATATATATATATATATATATATATATACAAAGGCATCACCACTTATCATAGCCAAGAGTTCACTCGAGGATAAGGATTAAAGAGGGTATAGTAGACAATTGGACTATAAAGTAATCGTTAGTAATACAAAATTTATTAACTTATATGGAACGGCTCATCAAGAACTTGTTTACGTTAGACTTGAAGACAACCATATTGTAGTCAGCTGGAAAGCGGGAAAACGGAAGACAATTCCATAGGCGTGCAGTTCTAAGAAAGAAGCTTCGTTCATGAAATCTACGTTTAGCACAGATAAAGAGTGATGGGAATTGTTGATAGTGTTTTCTGCTAGACGGGTGTTTCTTGTGAAAGTTTGGCGAGGGAGGACCATAGATTGGAGCTCAGTCAAGCACTTTCCATGAAAATAACGATAAAGCAGAGATAAACTCGCAACATCCCTTCTGTGAGAAAGCGAGTGCGGGGATGAGAAAAGTACATCCCCTACGAGGCTACGAAGTCTATTTTGAACTCTACCAAGGCAGGATAAGTTCTTTCTAGCAGCTCCTCCCAAGATGTGGCAACAGTACTGCATCCTTGGACGTACCCAACTCTTATATAGATAGAGAATTTCATCAGCAGTGAGATATCTACTTCATCAATAGAAGGATCCCACCATTTTTCCAGCGGTCTTGACAACGGATTTAATGTATGTGTTCCATTTCAGATCAAGAGTAAAGGTCAAGACCAGAAGCTTGTCAAAACATTAGACCTCCCCAAGACGAGAGCCATTCATTTTAATTGATGCCAGATGGGGATCAGAGCGCTGATGATGTAAAGATAAAAGCTTGATTTTAGATGCATTAAAAGTAACAAGCCACTCCGTTTCCCATTGAACCACTTGCTCAAGATCAGAGGAGAGAGAATCGGAGAGCACTCGGTTGTTTACGGTCTTAGATGTGCTACCATAGATAGTAGTGTCATCAGCATAAATGTCTACGAATGATGTAAGGATTTGAGTTGGACCGCTGAGGGACCCCAGCATTAATACTGTGAGCTTCTGATTTCTGCCCATCAACCACTACTCTTATAAATCTATCAGAGAGAAATGATTTAATGATTTAATGATTGAGAAAACATTTCCAGCTATACATTAGCTGGAGATCTTGTGAAGTAAACCTTTATGTCATACTCTATCAAAAGCCTTTGATATGTCAAGAGCAATTGCTCTAGAAAGGTAGCCTCCACCGAGAGATTCCTGATATAACTGTAGGCACATCTGCTGTAGATCCAGCAGAACGGAAACCATATTGCGTGTCACTAAGAAGGTTATTTTTTGCTGAGATGGTTGATTACTTCTCTATTTAACACGGATTCCAGCAACTTACTTATGACGCCCAGGAGACTTATTGGCCTGTACTGAGAGGGGGATGAGCAGTCACCTAAATTCTTAAATACAGGGCATACTGATGAGATTTTCCAGAGTGATGGGAAGCAATTCTCCTTAAGACAACGTTTAAACAGTTTTGTAAGTATTTGTTTAAAAATCATTGCCTACCAAACTCCCCTTGTCAGTTTTTGGTTTACAAACATGAAACTTAATATATAGGTTATCTTAACATATACATAACTTTATATTTGAGTTTTAGCTGGGGAAAATTGCTGTAAAACTTTGAAAATTAAAGAAATTGAATTTGTCAGATGAAGATTGAACGACGGCATAACTGATATGCATAGGTATCGTAATAGCTATTTGTTCAAGTTTTCGTTGTTAGTTTAAATACAATTTTCGTTAGTCTATTACGCTTAAGTTTCTAATGGCATCTTCCTTAGTCTATTACGCGCAAGTTTCGAATGACATGTTTGTTAGTTTGTTGGTTCATTTTTTTAAATAGCATTTCATTAGTCTGTTAGGCATAAGTTTAGAAAATAATTTTGTCGCTAAACGTGCATATAAAATGGACTTCTCTTAAATAAACTCAATCTTATTTTAACGTGATATGTTTGGTGTTGATTGTAGCGATGAATAGCATTAACCAATACTATAATTTATATACAGCAATGATTTATGTTAACCTCCTACATCGAATACCCGACATTTTTCATATGTCAAATTTGTCTTTTTCGACAGTTATGTTACTTGATTGTAATAAAATACATTTAAAGAAATGTAAAAATACAAAACTTGCTATTAAACAATCTCATTATGTAATAAAACAAATTAACATATTTTATATGAATTAATAATAGCTTTATGTGTGTGTGTGTGTGTGCGTGTGTGTGTGTGTGTGCGTGTGTGTGTGTGTGTGTGTGTGTGTGTGTGTGTGTGTGTGTGTGTGTGTGTGTAAAAGGTACAGAGATGACCCGGCATCAGATATATAAGACATAAATAATAACTTTATTAAACGATTTATCATTTATACCGGAAACACAGAGTTTCTCAACATGCAAAGATGTAAATGCGATTAGTTTTGCCAATGGCGTTGATTTCGCATAATTATATCTCAGTGCATGGAATTGTTCTACTTTGTAATAGATACGATACAAATTATGTTTCTATCGCTAATATTTAAATTATTATTTATATTAAAACTGTATAAATAGACCGAAAGGTACTGACTCTCGGTGTGGCCTGTGTACTTTTATAGTTCCTCATTTTGCTGTTATGTGCTACGACTGTTGCTCTCTGCATATTCTTTTTTTTTTTTCTTTTTTTTTTTTTGCAAATGCAAATTATCTTTTCTAATCCATATCCATGCCCGTCTTTTCCTTAATGACCCAACCGGGCCACAACAACTTAGCGACGAGGCAATCAATTAACAAAAAGGATACTCAAGATAACTTCACGACGAATAACTCGAAAATAAAAAAAAAGTTCTAATCGTTCCTTTAATTACAATTGTTAAAATCTCTCTTGTACTTCGTTTACCGGGTATATTTGCCAGGTAGTTTTTGAAATCATTTTCCATGAGTTAAGTTGCTTCAGTAGTATATTGATGGGGACAGCTTCCGGTTTTAGTTAGAAAGGAAGTAATTAAGATCGAATATAATTATTATTGAAAGAGATGCTGAAATCAAACGCAGTTATCAAAAGTTAGAATCAATACACATTGTTAGTTGGATACGATTCCAGGAATGCAATGGAATTATCCATTGTAGTTAGAAATAACTATACAACATAGTTTATGTCAGAGCAATATAATAGAACAATAAATTAAAGAATGTCCACTGAGAAATATGGGATTTGGGTTGCTAGGACACGTGTTGGAGGCATGTCCATGTGTATGGGATGCATATATTTGGGCCCGTGTGTTGACGTCACATAGATTTAATATATACAGTTTAGTTAGAGTTCGAGAAAAAACAGTTCGAGTGCAAGTCGGAGAACAGTCCGAGTTAGTCCGGCAGAGAGTTCCTATTTACAATGCCTCCCCACGGGACAGAGTTAGACACCAGGGTCGTTTTTTAACGCGGAGAAAAAGGATGTCTAAGTCGTGAAGGATTTCTCCTTTAACTGACAGAGAACAAGAAATTGAAGTGTAGCATCTGAAGAACAGGTACTACACTTTGAGTTATATTTTTTATTTATTTACTCTGAAAAATTTACAACAAAACAGTAATAAACAATAAACCTAGGCACAAGGCCACTCAAAAATTGGGGAGGGGTTGTCTATGGTCATCCTCATCACTGTATTTTTGCTAGTCTATGATTGATCCTAGGTAAAGTTCTCATTCACTACAATACCTCAAACACACCCAGGAGGGGGCCCTACTTAAGATTCCCAAATCATATTGTGTGTGTTTTATTTTTTATTTTATTTTTAAATTAACTTTTATCTCTATATATAAGCAATAAAATAAATTTGTAGGTGGTAGGACGCCAACTGTTTTCCGGCTTGTTGTTGGCCGAAAACAAACAAGTCGTTCTCTATATGGGGCTGAAATTCTAGGCAGGATCAAAGAAACTGGAGTTAGGGGGTAGTTTTTCCAAGATTGCTTATTGGGGTAGACGGAAACGAAAAAAATAAAAAGGATCGAGGTATGGGCATCTTGGAGGTTTCCTATCGGGGATAAAAGGGAGCCATTCACTCGGCTAAGAACCCAGACTAAACAGTTGTTTGGGGGAGTCTGAAGTCCTGCAGAATCTGGAACCGTGGCGCCATGCTTAGGCGGGGAACATGAACTATCTTGGGGGAGGTGTTAGGGTAAAAATGTAACAACTTAGTCAGGCATCATGTTCAAATCACCAGCTGGAAAAATAAATTTCTTTCATTTGTGATGTAAGGCTTTTGTCTACTTTCGTCACTTCAACGAAGGTAAGGTGTTTTGTCTTCCCAGTAAGTATCATCACGATGCCCCATCGTCTTGTATAATGAACTTTATATGTAAACCCCTTTCCAAACGCTGACTGTATTCACGTCTTCAATAATGCTATTCTTCACTCTGTTTGAAGCACTATATTATACTTCTCTCTACCGCTATCTCTTCTATTATAAATGCCTTACCTCTTCCATAACTACTGGAATAATAGAGATCTTAAGATTCCAGTTTGTTTTCGTTATCTCTTCCCTCTTATCTCTGTTTAACCCAGCATAATTGTGTTATATAGTTATTACTATTAGTATTAGACGATACCACTTGTGCGCGTATGTTACGTGAGTTCTTATTAGTAAAGATATGAGTCTTAGTGAGAGTTCTTGTCTTATTACATATGATGTTGTATCTTAGAGAGAGAGATGTTGTTGTAATGACATTTTATAACACAGACATATAATAACAATACAATTTACCTTTTTGTAGAAATCACAAACACAAAGATGAGCTTTATCACAAAACACATGATGAATTTTATTTCTTCACGACCGGTCGTGATTTCCTCATTAAGAATTCAAAGTTTCACATTTTAGTTTCTGAAGTGACGTCTCGCTTCAGACGTCCGCCTGTCTCTGAGTTTTCTCACTGACCGTCTCTCCTGACTGTCTCCCCTGACTGTCTCCCCGACCAACTAACTCACTTCCTATATTGAGAAATCCATGCATCCCGGCCACGTGAGCAAAATTCACGTGTTTCAACATGCGCGACTTTGCACGTTTCCGACATTGATTTCCCAATAACCTATTTTTTCTTGTGTTGTTTCCACAAAGGAATTCAACCTACATATCTAATTTATTTAACCCATATTTTATTATCCACATTCTTTTAACAATTGAATAGTTTATTTATTATTTATTTTATCCGAATTAACAATTTACTGGACATTCCATTTAAACCTATTGTTCTTTAAAACTTATATCCAGGGTTCGATTTCTGCTTTCTCTTATTTTCATTTTAACTAATCTCTCTATTTTCATACTTACATGAACAGGGGACAGCCCTTATCACGCAACAATTGGTGACACTGACTTCTACTAAGGTTGCTTTACTCTCGTTCTTCTCCGAAATCAATGTGTTAGAGTTAATGTCTCCGTTTTTACGCCGCATAACGCATGAAATGTTAAGGAAAACATTCGAACGCAGAAAACAATACAGATAAATTGACACCGACCGCAGATAATTTGAAATCAGACAACGTTTTATAAAGACAGACATTTCTACTATTATATAAAATAACTGTGTGTGAGTTCGTTCCCTATAGACTCAAAAATGGCTGAGCCTATTTTTATGAAATTCCACACGAATGTAATTTATGTGCCTGGCAGTGTTCTTACATAATATTTTTTTATCGAAATGTCTTTGATAAGTACCAATAATCGATAATCGAAATACAGTAGGAACAGGCGATTTTGCCCAAAGTTACATTACGTAGCCACACATCACAATTGCATTTGAGAGATTTTATTACCACACAAACAGAAATGCTCGGTATATAAATCATATAAAAATCAACAATAGGTTATTTTATATGACAGAGGCGCGTTGGAAATTAATGTTTCTGTTGAAAGCGCCAATGCACCATAATATTGGAATTTTCATTTTAAACTTAAATTCAAGCCATTATCTCCGCACACGTAGTTAGGCCAATCATATAAAACCAACAGAGGGCTATTTTATATGATAGAGGCGCGTTGGAAAGATATGGGAGTGTGAAACATTCGGTGATCATCATTCAATCCCGGCCAGCGTCGGGTCACCCTGCTGGTATATTTTAACAATTACACTATGCCAACGGAACTAAAAGTACAAGTGTACATATGTATTATGAAACCAGACGCCATTTCTCATATTTTTTAATTATTATTTATCTTTTTTTTTGTATCCTTTGAGATGAGGCTTCATAAATGTATATTCATTCTTTTTTTACACAGGAATCACCACTTATCAAGGCCTGGAGGTCAATCGAGGATAAGAGTTAATGGGTATATATTAGTCAATGTGATTATAGCGTAGTAAACATAAGTAGTGGGAATTTTGTAAACTGAATTACTTAGGGGGACGGTTTATCAAGAACTTGTTTACGTTGGACTTGGAGACAAGCAGACTGTGGTCAGTTGGAAAGAGAGTTCTACAGGCGTGAAGTTCTAAGAAAGAAGCTTTGTTCATGGACTCTGAATTTAGGTTCAGGCACAGATAAAGAGTGTGGGAAACTATTGATAGTGGTTTTGGCTACACGAGTGTATTTCGTATAAGTTTGGCGATGGGGACCATAGATTGAAGCTCAGATGAGCACTTGCCATGAAAATAAAGATAGCGCAGATACAGGCTCGCAACGTCTCTTTTGTTTGAAAGAGGTTGCAGGGAAGAGAAAAGGGCATCCCCCACTAAGCTATGAAGTCTGTTTTGAACTTTGTCAAGGTAGGATAGCTGCTTCTAGCAGCTCCTGCTCAGATATGGCAACGGTACTCCATCGTTGGCCGTAGCTGGCGTTTATATAGGTAGAGAATTGCATCAGGAGTGATATATCTACTAGAGCGGTAGAATGATCCCACCATATTCTAGCGACCTTGGCAATGGATTTGATATACGTGTTCCATTTCAGATCGGGAGAAAAGGTCCAGCCCAGAAGCTTGTATAAAAACTTTCCTGAACTAGAGTTTTACGGTTTTAGGTGATCATGTTTTGATGATAGCGGTTTCAATCCTACCCATTCAGGCCAGAAGATTAGTTAGCCAAAACATGGTGAGACAACTTTGGAAGAATGTAATTACTAGAAATACGTTTCAAGACTCAGCATTCCTATCCTATCACGGCTAATTACATGAAGAAGGCCGGATGATGAGTTGGCCGTAACGTGGTGAAACAAAATAAGGATAACAGTCCGCTATTTCTCGCTTTATACAACAGCTCACTAGCAACAACTGTAGTTAGGGCAACGTCAAAATGATCATGAATGGGTTGCTTTAGAGCGTATTGGAATTTTGACGGGACTTATTGTCAATCAAATTTTAGAAAAAAAAACTGTTAACGTTAAACTATAAGTGGAAAAAGTTGCGGCAAGAAAAATAAATAACTTATAATGGTTATAGAACAAAAAAAAATGTCAGTCGATATGGCGCGACATGCCATCACTCAGAATTTAAACTAAACAACATATTTTTTTCTAGTAAAATATCGCCAATAGCAACCAATATACGAGGTGCCTTCAATAAGCTTCCAAACTTTTTTGTGGCCATTTTTATTGATAGTACACACATGAAGCTCTAGCCCCTTCAAAGTAATCTCTTCCGGCTGCAATACACTTGTTGTACCGTTCCAACAACTTCTGGAAGGTCATATGGAAGTCCACTTGTGTGAGCGTCTCAATGACCCTCGTTACAGCTTCTTTAATCTCCTCAATTGTTTCATAACGACAGCCGCTAAAGTTTTTCTTTGAGTTTAGGGAATAAACACAAGTCACACAGAGCAAAGTTTGGACTTTAAGGAAGGTGAAACACTATCTTAATGCCCATCTTGGTCAAATAATTTATGACAAGGATGGAGTTGTGGACAGGTGCATCTTCAGCATCTGCATCTGGGCGAATAACTGTGTGTACTGTTTTCACACTGACATCAAACTATGCACTTATAATCTCTCTAGACACACGACGGTCTTTATCCATGAAATTCTTTATTTGGCCAATTAACTCTGGTGTTCTGACTTCCTTACTCCTTCTATACCTCTTATCGTCACTCACAGAATTTCTACCTTTCTTGAATCGTTTATGCCACTTCAAAACTAATGTTCGATTCATGCAAGATGTGCTAAAAGCAGTCTGAAGCATTCCATGGTTTCTGTGGCATATTTTAAAGTTGAAAACAGAATTTTATTGCATATCGTTATTCTAAAGTATCTTCACGTCCAGATAGCGTTTTTTGAAATTCATCAGCTGTGACAATGAGGCTTTAGTAGAGTGTATTCCAATTCTTGTTATAGCTGTTCATTCTAACCATAAATCATAAAAATTGGTCATTCATCTCATAAGGTGTAAAGCAATAACATACTGAATTTTAAAGAGTCTAAGACAATTTTAAATGCCTAAAAAAAAAAAAAAATCTGGAATCTTATTGAAAGCACCTCGTATCAATAGCGTTTAAAAAAATATATATATTTCAACAATAAAAATATCCCGAGAAAGTCAAAAGTGCAAGGACATGAAAATAAAACAGTGAAAATTTAATTTTTCTTTATTACCGGAAAGCAATTTTATATTCGCTAAAGCACATAAAACTTAAAGAGAAAAAGACTAAAGAGGTATTCGTTGCCTCATATAATGACCTTCTCCCCAAAATATATGTATGTACAAATAAAAAAAAACTAAAAAACAACCATCAATTAAATTACATTCAATTCAAGGAAAATGTTTTAAAATAACTCTAACGCTAATAACTACTGCTCTCGTAATATTACCATTAATCAAACTTGTCTTGGCGAAATGTCTATAAAAAAGGTTTCAATATACTACAATCGTTATTTGATGTATAATCGAGCGAAATAAAAAGTACTATCATCAGCCAGTTCAAGCCCGAAATTAAAACACCTATTAGTCAGGTTTAGGGGAACAGACACATGATATGCAAACATAATTTACCTGTATCACACACACACACACACACACACACACACACACACACACACACACACACACACATATATATATATATATATATATATATATATATATATATACGTAATTGGAAGAAGATGGTCCATATATATATATATATATATATATATATATATATATATATATATATATATATAATAGCAAAGATACTCGGTACGCCGAAGAAAATCTTTAGAATACTTTTTGGGGCATTTGCTGTCAATCATACAGATTCAATGGTTCACAAGGTCCGTGCACCATATATGCCATCACTTTTGCGTGTTTTCCTCTTTATTCTGATTGTCTGCAGATACGCAGAGATCCATATATTCTGGTTGAACTTTGCCAGGTGAGGATGTGTGTATTCGGCCGTCCTCTCTTTTGGTATTCAATACTGTACAGAGAAGCTCTCAACCTGCCAAATTCTCCTTTTTCAATAAATTCCATTAGCTTCTGCTTAAAGACCCTGCCGACAATGTCTGGACGATCCTGAGATTCTTCTTGATGAAAATTTTCCATAATTGTTGCCCACTTTAGATTTGCCGTGAAAGTTAAGAAGTGTTTGCTCAGCCCATTCACCGAACATAATCCATGGAATCAGTTTGGCGCTCAAATATGTATCGAGAGCCTCCTGTGTAATTTGCCAGAAGGACTACTCGTTGACTAATATGTTTCGGATTCCCATCTTTCCTAAGAACTAAACCCCTTAAGTTGATATAATTGTCAGCTATCAAGATCTGTTGCTCCAACCTCAACACCTGTAAACGTTCTGTTTCAATCTTGCAGTACACATCAACCAGCCATTGTTGAAACATCTTTCGGTACAGGTTAAAATACTTTCCATCAAATGGTATGAATAAAGCTGCTATTGGGGAACATTTCGCCCAATGGGTGCTTTCATGAGATTAAGTAAGACGGAGAACCACAGAGGTACATTAAATATCGTAGAGAGGGTGTAGTTCGGAGATCCTTTTCAATGTATTATTTTTAAAACGCAAAAAAAATATCTCGGTTTGCTGTCCTTACGTTCTTCATTGATATTCCAATCTTATACATTGTTGTTGGAGCATTGAATCACTGTGGGTGCTCGACTTATGGCATTAGATCTTCCCTTATGAAAATTTTGTGTTCTTCCAAATTTTCTTCTTCGATACTCTCCTTTTTTGTTTCCAGTTGATAAATTTGGTTGTTGCACTCACGTAAAAATTCAGTCAGCCTTCGGAGAATGTCTTGAATGTCCCCGACTATGTAGTTTTTCTTTAAGAATATACAAAAAGTAGATTTGAATAAACTTTGCCGCTCCATCATCAAGTGGCAAAAGACTTCCAACTTGGCCTCAAATTCTAAAAGAAGGATTACATCCATTTACCGCCGCATTTTCGTGACCAAATGAAGTAATTACAAAACAGTCGTTGAAACTGCGTAGATTTTGCAGGAACTTTTTAAAGATGGGACATTTTACTGAGGCAAATCTTGCAGCAACTGTGGCAGTGGTGATAAACACTCAAGCACAACGTTCCCAGAACAACAACAACAACAACAACAACAACAACCAGGGGTTGGTATTTATTTTCTCCCCCACCGAGCAAATTAGGTGCAAGGCCAATTTTTAATGTGAGGAATGAAGGGGAAAAGGGGACCAACTCCCCGGGGAGTAGGGGGGCTGGATAGTGACAATTGGTATGAAGGGTTGCCCCTACATTGACCAAGATCTTATATGTGGGGTTTCCCCCACATATGGTCTTTGCTCGCAGTATCTGCCGGAACAGATGGTATTTATTTGCTCCCCCACCGAGCAAATTAGGCACAAGGCCGATTTTTAATGTGAGGAGTGAAGGGGAAATGGGGACCAACTCCCCGGGGAGTAGGGGAGTTGGATAGTGACAATTGGTATGAAGGGTTGCCCCTACATTGACAAAGGTCTTATATGTGAGGTTACCCACACATATGGTCTTTGCTTGCAGTATCTGCCGGAACAGATGGTATTTATTTGCTCCCCCACCGAGCAAATTAGGCACAAGGCCGATTTTTAATGTGAGGAGTGAAGGGAGGGGGAAGGGGAAAAGGGGACCAGCTCCCGAGAGGTGGAAAATGGGAGCTGGTTAAAGGTCAGAAATGTGGGGTTGCCCCCACATCTGGTCTTTGCTAGTCATAGCTAGTCATAGCTTGCAGCATCTGCCGGAACAGATGGTATTTATTTGCTCCCCCACTGAGCAAATTAGGCACAAGGCCGTTTTTAATGTGAGGTAAAAACCAGCTCCCCTAAAAGTAGGCAAAAAGGGGGCACTCTGGTTACCAAAAATAATAATTGTCCCAGTATAGAGGGTTTCCCCTCCATTGACTGGTACAAATTATCTTAAGTGCAGCATCTGCCGGAACAGATACTACACTTTGATCCCGGCCCGAAGGCCAAGCCGGACCTTGTATCTTCCGGAACAGATGGTATTTATTTGCTCCCCCACCAAGCAAATTAGGCACAAGGCCAATTTTTAATGTGAGGAGTGAAGGGAGGGGGAAGGGAAAAAGGGGACCAGCTCCCGAGAGGTGGGAAATGGGAGCTGGTTAAAGGTCAGGTATGTGGGGTTGCCCCCACATCTGGTCTTTGCTTGTAGTATCTGCCGGAACAGATGGTATTTATTTGCTCCCCCACTGAGCAAATTAGGCACAAGGCCGTTTTTAATGTGAGGTAAAAACCAGCTCCCCTTAAAGTAGGCAAAAAGGGGGCACTCTGGTTACAAAAAATAATAATTGTCCCAGTATAGAGGGCTTCTCCTCCATTGACTGGTACAAATTATCTTAAGTGCAGTATCTGAAGAACAGATGGTATTTATTTGCTCCCCCACTGAGCAAATTAGGCACAAGGCCGTTTTTAATGTGAGGTAAAAACCAGCTCCCCTAAAAGGGGTCACTCTGGTTACCAAAAATAATAATTGTCCCAGTATAGAGGGTTTCCCCTCCATTGACTGGTACAAATTATCTTAAGTGCAGTATCTGCCGGAACAGATGGTATTTATTTGCTCCCCCACCGAGCAAATTAGGCACAAGGCCGATTTTTAATGTGAGGAGTGAAGGGAGGGAGAAGGGAAAAAGGGAACCAGCTCCCGAGAGGTGGGAAATGGGAGCTGGTTAAAGGTCAGGCATGTGGGGTTGCCCCCACATCTGGTCTTTGCTAGTCATAGCTAGTCATAGCTTGCAGTATCTGCCGGAACAGATACTACACTTTGATCTTGGCAAAAAGGCCAAGAAAAGCCTTCTTTCAATTTCACAGCTGAGCAATGTTGACATACTTTGTCCATTTTTCCTATGTCAGCTGTAGTAAGAGTCATTTTTGTTGTAGAACAATCCTTTTCTATTGAAATGTTATATTTTTTGTCTGAAAGCAATCATTCGTGTCTAGCTGTCTCTTTTTCTGTCATTTGCTGGGGAAAAGTCATTGACTCTCTCCTTGCAGCTTCTCGCTCACGCTCCTAGGATAGACAAGCAATTCGTTCGGTTTCTGATTCATTCTCTCGTCTTTGAGCTTCTCCCAACCCCCTTCGTTGACTTCTTTTTATTTCATCATGTGTTTCAGTTACCCTTCGTCTTGCTTCTCTCAACTGACCTCGTGCATTTCTTTTGTTGTTTTCTTGTTTGTCTCATTTGCTCGTCGTATTGCTTTTCTTTTTCTGATCATTTCTTTGCCTTTCCTGAATTCCTTGTTCTTTACAAATTTGTTTATCTTATTCTCCTTTCTCTTTTACGTATTCTACTGAGATTCAGATGTCTTCTCTATTTGTATCGTATTAATTGGAGCGATTTGCAGCAACACTTATTCAATTAGCTTCTAATCTTGCCACACTTTCTTCTTTACTTTTGTTTGGGTAGCATCTTTTTTGCGTATCTGAAAAGGGAAAACTGTTGCAATAGTATTATTTTAAATTTTCCAAAAGAATTATATGCATCGCAAGAGAAATGGATCCTTAATGATCCGTTGCATTGTTTATGGCAGTGAAATTGTTTATGGAAGGTGAAAATTAAGAGATACACGGCAATAAATTTTGGCTTGTGTTAGAGACCATTATCATGCCGAATTTCATGAATATTGGTTGAAGAAATGAGGATGATTTGATTCAAATTCCAAAACGAAGGTACCATGCCTGGATGGGAGGAGTTTATGATCGTAACCTTTGACTTGGCCTTGAAAAATCGTGTGACCTTCCGTAGATCGCATATCATCATCATGTCAGATTTAGTCATGATCGGTCTAGCAATGTGAGTTGTAAGAGAGTATATATACATAAGTTATGACTTTGGTGTTAACATTGAAAATAGTGTGCACCATTCATAAGTGAGGTACCATCACCATGCTAGGGTTTGTCATAATCGGTAATCGGTTCACTGGTGTGGGCTGTAAGGGAGTATATAAATATACATAGGTTATGACGCTGACATTTGATCTTAACCTTAAAAAATAGTGTGCACCATCCCTAGGTGGAGGACAATCGTCATACCAGATTTGAACATAATCGGACCAGTGGTGTGGACTCTCTCTCTCTCTCTCTCTCTCTCTATATATATATATATATATATATATATATATATATATAACTACTTCATTTACTCACATAAAATTAATATACGAAAGTATAAATTTATGCGTAAACTTAAGTGCTCAATACGTAGAATCCTGAAGAGTCCTAAAGTGGATGAAACGCGGAATATTCAGTGTAGCTTAATTGCCATATATATTTTATAACTTACTATATATATATATATATATATATATATATATATATATAGTAAGTTATAAAATATATATGGCATATATATTTTATAACTTACTATATATATATATGCCATATATATTTTATAACTTACTATATATATATATATATATATATATAGTAAGTTATAAAATATATATGGCAATTATAGCTTAATTGTCATATATATTTTATAACTTACTATATATATATATATATATATATATATATATAGTAAGTTATAAAATATATATGGCAATTAAGCTATATATATATATATATATATATATATATATATATATATATATATATAAATTTTGAAGTCATCTAACGAAAAAAAATTTAACAATTATAAAAATAATGCTTATCGATATATTTCGGCGGAGAAAGTCGCTCTTGTTAAGATTCGTTTTTTCTTATTCTTAAGAATCGTGATAGTTCTTTTACAAGAAGAAAAAGAAAAGAATCTTTACAAGGGCGAGTTTCTTCGCCGAAATATATCGATAAACATTATTTTTTTAATTGTTTATTATTTTTTGCGTTGGATGGCCTCAAAACGTATTTTCTGCTTAATTTCCTACTTACTAACGCTTTCAAACAGGAAAAAAACCTATCATTCTTTTAGCAGACGTCATGTCATTCCTAAACTATACATAAAAAACGTTGACCAACAATTAAACGGACTTGTTCCAATTAAAAGTACTAGCATGAGGCGTATAAGAAGAAAAATAAACGAATTTTGACAAATAAACGAATTTTTTTCGCCGAAAAATATCGATAAACATTACTTTTAAATTTGATGGCCTCAAAACGTATCTTATATACGTGTTGTATTTGATTTTTTATTTACCAACGCTTTCAAACAGAAAACTAACCAATTATTCATATATATATATATATATATATATATATATATATATATATATATATATATATATATATATATATATTATATACTAGCAAAAGTACCCGCCGTTGACTGGGTTCAAAAACAGCCTACAGAAAATGGACGCTGATTTATGAAAGTATGATAGGTTATGAAAAGGAAGGGTTGTAAAGAGATAGTTTCGAATTTGGGGATATCAAAACCAAAGCAAAATAGGATGAAAGTAAAAATAAAATAGATACACCCCATAATTTATTATACCAAGCATGTTCACACTGAAACAGTTATCACAATAATCTGTGGATCTATATTAAAACACCTTGTTAAACTTTGAGATATATTTCCATTCTATGGAGGTCAGTTGCGAACGAACACCCCATAATTTTATTATACCATATTTCTTCAATCTGAAACATAATTATCAAAGTATACTTACGCAGATAGATATGAAAAGTCTTTATTAAAGTCTGTGCCTATTTCCATTTTATTGAGGCCAGGCGCGAACGCAGACCTCACAATTTTATTATACCATCCCTATTTAAGTTAAAACATACTTATCAAAGAATTCTTATGTACATCTATATCAAAAACACTTGTAAACGCTTTTTTTTTAATTTTTAATTTTTTTATTTCCATACTTTGTGGACCAGGCTCGAACGCAGACCCCACAATTTTAATTAATCATCATTATGTCAGATCAAACATACTCATTTCTGTGTCTCGATACATCTTCTATCATTATATGTAATCAGTTTTTTTAAAATAGTCAACCATATAGAAGCCTATTCGTGACCAGACACACACACACACACACACACACACACAGACATTCAGCTTTATATATATATAATATATAATATATATATATATATATATATTATATATATATGGTCAGAATAAATATCAGATCAATCGGTTGCAAATCCAATATAAGGGGATCCGTTACATATGTTCTACAACAACAGATATAAACAAAGACTGAAGAGAATTCGATATCTTCTGACCAGAAACGTATCCCACTATATTGGATTTGAAACCGATGGTACAGATCTTTTACTGACCTTCTGTATCACTTAAAAATAACATTATGCTTTTAGAACAATTTAAAAAAAATACTTTTCAAAGATTCACAGGCGAAAGTAGGTCCGTGTGTCCCCTTGTCGGCTTTTCTATGTACTTTAGTTCTCTTTGGCTTAGATTGGCAACGAAAGAAAAAAAAAGGATAAAGAAAGAGAGAAGAATTCTGAATCTTCTAGTTTTAATTGAAATTTGACTGCAGAAGACAGTTATATCGATAGGTCGATCGATTAACACGCGTGCTTATAGATAGAAAAAATGAGTTCGAACCTCAGCAGGGCAAGGGTATCTAAAAATTAACTTAAATATAGAATTAAGTAGATTGTTTTATTTTTATTTATTTAGTTTTTGTAATCCGCGAATTTTTGGGAACTACAGGCCTCGGTGTAAGTCTTTATACTATATATATATATATATATATATATATATATATATATATATAATACGTTCAAATTATTAAACTAAAAAGAAAAACGAAAAACAATATGATTTGAAAATGTATATTCGCCCATATATTGTTTTCACATTTGGATTAGTGCATCTCACTCCTGTACAGGGTTTAAAAGAGAGTCCCCAACCTGATATGTCCTGAACTGTCATCTGTACTTCGACGTCTGTCCCATCAACGAAATGTTGCATTCCTCCGCTTGTTATAAAAGTATTTTAATGGCCAGCGCTCTTGTACTGCCTCGACGCAGAAATCAGAAGCTCATAATATTAATGCTGGAGTCCCTCAGGGTTCACCCCTGGGTCCAACTCTCCTACTGATCTACATTAATGATCTTCCAAATCACATCCTTAGATCATCCGTAAACATTTTTGCTGACTTCACTACTATCTATGGCAACACCTCATAGGCCGTAAACGATCACGTTCTCTCTGATTCTCTCTCTGCTGATCTTGAGCATGTGGTACAATGGGGGAAAAGTGGCTATCTTTACATCATCAACGTTCTAATCGCCATCTGGCATCAATTGAAATGAATGGCTCTCGTCTTAGGGAGGCTTCATGTTTCTGGGCTTGACCTTTACTCCTGATCTAAAATGGAATACGTACACAAATCCGTTGCCAAGTTCGTTGGCAAAATGATGGGATCCTTCTATCGATCTAGTAGATCCTATTGATGCAATTCTCTACCTATATAAGAGCCAGGTACGTCCAAGGATGGAGTATTGGTGTCTCATCTGGGCAGGCGCTGCTAGTAAGAGCTTATCCTTCCTCGACATAGTTCAGAATAGACTTCGTAGCCTCTTGGGAGATGCTCTTTTCTCTTGTCTGCAACAACTTTCTCACAGAAGAGACGTTGCGAGCCTGTCTCTGTTATTTTTATGGCAAATGCTCGTTTTAACCCCAATCTATGATACCTCTTTGCCAAACATTTACGAGAAACACTTGTTTGGCTGAAAAGACTATCAATAATTTCCTCCACTTCTTATCTGTGCCTAAACCTAAACGTACATTCTATGAACAAAGCTTTTTTCTTAGAACTGTACACCCGTGGAACTGTCTTCAGCTTTCTTGCTTTCCAGCTGACAATATTGCCGTCTTCAAGTCCAATATAAACAAATTCTTGATGAGCTGTTCCCCTTATGTGTGTACTATGATATCGTCCTTTTGACCACTGTACACTCTTTAACCCTTATCCTCGAGTGGCCTCTGGGCCTTGATAAGTGGTTAGTCCCTTGTAAAAAAAAATTAAAAAAGACCGTAAATACCCCGACAAACCCGCGGAAAGATCCCACCCTTATACAGTAGAGATCCCTAGATATAAGAAAGCCTTCTACTCTAATAATTTCTTACCCAGAAATGCTAGAGTTTGGAACTCCTTTCCGGGATTCGTCTTTCCCAAATGTACTGGCATACATAACTTCAAGTGTAATTGCTGCTCAACTTCCCACATAGTATCTCTGTAACTTATGTCCCCGATAGTAGTCCCATACATCAAAGTGTATCTGTGTCTTGTTTGAGGTGAAAATCGAATAAAAAATATGTCGTGAATCTTTCAGAAGACTATTGATAGCGTCAAAACGTAGATTAATACGCAAAGAGTTTTTTTTTTCTAGTATTAATATAATTTCATACACTAGACCCCCCTCTCTGTCACACACACACACACAAACACACACATAAAAAGCACACAAACACACAGACACACACAAACACACACACATACAAACACACAAACAAACACACACACAAACACAAACACACCAAGACAAACAAATAAACACACACACAGACACACAAACACACACACAAACACACACAAACCCACAAACACACACACAAACACATACACACAAACATACAGACACAAACACAAACACAAACACACAAAGACAAACACACAAACACACACACACAGACACACAAACACACACATATACACAAACACAAACACAAACACATTCACAAACACACACATGAACACACACACAAACACACACACGAACACACAAACACAAACAAACACACACAAACAAACACACAGAAATACACAAACACACACAAACACAAACACACAAACACACACAAACACAAACACACACAAATACACACAAACCCACAAACACACACACAAACACACACACAAACACAACCACAAACACAAACACACAAATACAAACACACACACAAACACACACATGAACACACACACAAACACACACACACGAACACACAAACACAAGCACACACCCAAAGAAACACACAGAAACACACAAACACACACAAACACACAAACACACTCAAACACACACACACACAAACACACACAAACACATACACATACATACACAAGCACAAACACATAACGAAGGTTTAAAAAAGAACAAACAAAATTCAATGTTTTCATTTGATTTCGAAACTTCCTCTTGATGATTCATTTGAAAGAAAAAATCATAATTTTTTATCACTTTAAAGGAAATAATTATACATATATATATATATATATATATATATATATATATATATATATATATATATATATATTCGAATTTGATTATAAATCGACAAATTTGTGGTTTCGGCTTTTTGTGATGTCGACGCTCGCAGAAGTGAAACCAATGATCAAGTTAACAGTCTTTCATGTTTTTTTTTATATAAAAAAAGTGTCGAAACATTTTCGTGTCATTGATGTAGTGGAATGTCTTTGATTGCAGAAAATGACAGGTGCGTGGTCGTTTGAAATTTACTTCTCTCATATAGAGGGAGATTTTGTTTACATGATTTTGTCTATATACACTTTGCCATCAATCATACACACACACACATATATGCATATATATATATATATATATATATATATATATATATATATATATATAATATATACTAGCAGAAGTACCCGCTGTTGATTGGGTTCAAAAACAGCCTACAGAAAATGGACTGTGATTGATGAAAGTATGATAGGTTATGAAAAGGAGGGGGTTGTAGAAAGATAGGTTTTGATACTCAAAAATTTTACCCTAAGCAAATATGATGAAAATAAAGATAATTTTCGCGAAAATATATTTTGTATATTAACTTTGTTTCCATTCGAAGCCAAGAGTGATCAACAACATGATGTTTTCTTTACAAAGAGAAAATGTTATATATATATATAATAATATAAATATACAAGAAATAAATGTTACCATAGTCAATAAAAGTTACTTTTATAGTAGAAAATTCATTGGTTTGTATTTTTAAGTAGTTTGTAAAAATAAAAATTGTTTTATTCACGAACCAGTTTTAAAAAAATCAAATTCTCAGCGACTTTTAAATGGAGAGCCCCGTTTTCAATTTGAAGGGGGGCACCTGAGCATTCTGTGTTAAAAATTTAAGAGAGTTTCGTCAACGTAAGGAATATTTATAAACATATTTTAATGTTTTCCGTTATTTTGTGCTTGAGGAATATTCGATAATGGCATGTGTAGTTTATGTAAAAACTCATTTAAGTAGTTATCGCCTCAAACTTCGTTTTAATTTCGGTTCGCTGAAATTATTTCAAGTAAAGAGCATTATAAGCTATTTCAAAACAAAAAAAAGCATGAACTGAACTTTTATTGACCATCGTAACATTTATTTCTTGTATATTTTTCGGGTAGTCGTTTGTTGGCTTTTGTTAAACACTCTTACTAAACCATATCGACGAAATATCGAAAAACAAAGAAACAAAACAGTTTTGAAAAGTAATGAAGCATTACTTACTTTAGTAAAATAATCTGAAACAACAAAATGGGTTATGAAAAAGTAAACACGTAATTACTTTAGTTTTTTACAGCAAAGAATCGATATAAATATGAATAAGAAGAAAATGGCGCCCTTTTGAAACAGAACAGCTTCGTTTCAGTTTTACAGTATTGAACGGTGTAATATTGCGCCGTCAGATTTAAGGTTATACTATTGTAATAGAAAAAACACGCAGAAAGGGTTGTAATCAACTGAATTCCTTCTAGTACACTGACAAAAAAAGAATAAACAGATATATAAATGGAAATAAAAATGTTATGTAAATGTTTTTTAAAAAGACACGTAATCACTTGAGCAGGATTTTTTTCTTCGTTTGACCGTATAACAAGTAACATTCTTATTTTTTATTGTTTATCTATTTATCTATTTTCGAAAGAGTGCCACGTGCAAGTGGAGAAGGAAACAAACAGAAGTATGCAAAATTTGCGTCGGGAATTGTCTAAAGTTCCGCCTTTTTTTTGGGGGGGGGGCTTTCACTTTAATAAGAACGTGAATTAATGAGGTGAATTTTAAAAAAATGCCAGGTTTAGGTCGAACGACGCATCATGAATATGTATGCGTGACTCAATAGCAATTGGTTCATGTTTTAATTTTTAGCCTTGCAGTAAACATGTCTTCATAGAGCCATCAATAACGTCAGAGAAAAAAAGAAAATCGTGAGTTTATATATATATATATATATATATATATATATATATATATATATATAGTCTAAATAATTTTAGGTATTTTATAAAAATATACTAGAACAGAATTTAAAAAATGGAGTTTAAATTTTTAGAAAAACAAAACAAAACAACAAACTTACACATATCCCAGATTAGCACTTTTATAAGCTAGAATGTCTACAGCTGTATGAGATAATTAAACTATGTAACAGTGGAAAAAAAATCTTAACTTTAATCGTTAAATAGAAAAGAAAGATTATCGTGTATATATATATATATATATATATATATATATATATATATATATATATATATATATATACATACATACCGGGACAAGTATATTAAGAGTATTTAATAACTAATAAGAAACTAAACAAATAAAATACAAAATGAGAGAATCGAAATTCCAAAATAAAAAAAAAATGATTCGCCCCCAGCCTACATACACCCACTTTCATAACCAATAAAAATCCATTTAATAAATACACCAAGCCTCAAAGAAAAATATAAGACAAAAAGATAACAACAATCGCGCCTGATGATAATCGGACGCACCGATAGAAAGCGCTTGAGAAGAAAATGGCCGAACAACAACTGTTGGCCGCCAATCTATATAATATGCCAGATGAACTTAAAAAGACCGCTCAACAAATGGAAAAGATGTCCAGAAAAATCGGAAAAAGAATAACTCAGTCGTGTTCGATCAGACGTGCCTGCATAATGACTTGCTGCCAAAATATGCAAATATATAGACATGCACACACTTTTCTCTCTCTGTCTCTCTCTCCCTCTGTCTCTGTCTGTCTGTCTGTCTGTCTCTCTCTCTCTCTCTATATATATATATATATATATATAGATATATATATATATATGAATAAAAAAGAATACGAAAAGTATAAAAGCTTATAACTTTTCTTTATTCGTTTTCAATTGGTGACGTGCAGGAATACAAAATAATATTATGAAAAAAAATTTAAAAAACTTTTTTTATAAGTACATAATTTTCGACCGATCCTTCAGTCTTCATCGGTGTACATATATATATATAATATATATATATATATAATATATATATATATATATATATATATATATATATATATATATATATATATATAACTGTATACTGTTAATATTATTATATAAATCAGTTATTTGTGAATAATTTTAATTTGTGTTCTCATACGAAAATCTAGCCGAGTCGCCCAAGAATGAGAGACATAAACCTGATAACTGAATTCTGGTAAGCATTAAAAACTTATTTTAAAATATCTTTCTTTCAATTATATATATATATATATATATATATATATATATATATATATATATATATATATATATATATATATATATATATATATATATATATATAATTATTTACCCAACTGTTCTTCTTTTTTTATACTTGCTTCCCGTCATTCCTCTCCCAATGCTGTTGTCAAAATTTATTATTGGAATTTATTTTTGCAAATTTTCAGGTTTCGAGGAAATTTAGTCGAGTTGCTCAAGAATTTTTTAACACGTTAATTTTATTAAGTGAATTTATTTCTTTACTATAGTGAGGTGGAAACCTATCCCCATACTTTTCACTAAACATGTCCATTGAACTTATTCTAAGTAGAATACTTAGTATTATTATCAGTTTTTTTAATGGAAACTAGGGAATGCATTGTGGATGCGTTGTCGGAAGTTCCCCTCTCGCTTCTCCTGATGTGTCTCTCAGTCCTCATTTAGAACGAGTGATTTTTTTTCTGGCAAAAAGAGAAGAAAAAACTGTATTCTAGTTCGGATGTATTTTTGCGTGAGCAGTTGCCTGAGATATTCAGAAATTTTCTCTTTCTATTTCTATCCTTGTAACCATATCACTAATAAGGGTGCTGGAGTAACCGTTTTTCTAGGCTGATCTTATCCGCCTGATAGTCAGGGACTCGAACCTTGACTAAGGAACAAAGAGGCCGTCCTATCAGCAGGTGCAAAGTACTAGGCCTCATGTATTGCCATTTGGTAAATAGATGCTGGACCATTCAGTAGTTACTGGTGGGGCTTCTCGATGCCATATTAGTGGGTAATTGTTACAGCTTTACCTGATCCTCGTCTACAAAAATATTCCCTTCTTTTTTTTTTGACAGTTAAGCATATGAAGAATAATATTGTTTTGATTTTGACAACGTACTATAATCCATGTTTTGGTGCCCTGTTTGAGACTGTTAGTAGGATGCAATTTGTAACATAGTGTAATGCTGAATCTAATGGTGGTATATATTATGCTTTCAAACGAAATTGAACGATAAAGGCACGGATTTGAATTGCACCGTTTTTTAGTGCAACAAAAAGACTCCTCCACGACAATGCCTGTCGATTTGTATTGGAATGAATCCGATAAAGGATATGTTTTCCCGCCTTGGAGATGCAGTTCTGCACTTACATGGAACTGCAGAACTCCCTAATACTTCCTGTTTGGATGCATTTAGATTTAGTATATAGCTCAACTTGTTGCAGCGAAATAAGGCGTGAATATTTTAGACATGAACTTACTCTAGAAGAACTTTTACATAGTTTCTTGGTCGGATACTAGTATGAGAGATGTTATATTACCCTTCAAGAGTAACCTTATTGAACCTTTCAGCTTCTTGCGATAATTAATCGCGATTCTTCAAGATTCTTAATTTCGTTTTACCTCACTCTAGAAGGACCTTGTTGATGAGATATGTACCCACCAAGAATGCATTAAACTCTTTAACTCTTTCCGTTATAAGATAAATCGCTAAACTAAAAGTCCTCAACTTGCTGTAGTTGAGGAAACTACCAAAAGGCTAACTAACAGCTAGTGGGGGTACGCAAACTCGCAAATGATTTTTTTTTCTTGCAAATACGGAACTTGAACGGAGTAACTTTCAAGTTTGCGAATTTCGGACCTCCCATAAAGTCTTCTAGACTTCCGGAATACACTTCCACATAAATTCTCACCCCACCTAAAAGAAAAAAAAAATTTTTTTTATGTGAGACGGGAAAAAATAAAACGTGAAGGTTCTCAGAGAGTTACTGGAAGTGCGAAATAAAATTAAAGATGCCTAAAGGGCACTACTAAAACTAAGTCTCCACCTTCCTTTGTAAAGAAATTACAATAGTTAAGAAACAATGAATTAAATATGAAGTTTGCGTTTTTTTAATTAAAAAAAAATGTACATGTTGATTTATTTTCTGGGTTTTATATAAAAATGATAACATTCAAATTTATGCTTTATTCTTGTAAACATTGAATGCTGAGTCTTAATGAGCTTTCCTCTTAAATAATCAAATGCTGTTCAATCACTAGCTTTATTACAATCATCACATTTTTGTCTCTCTCAGTTCGGTTGGTACTAAGTTTAGCCTTATTCTCAAGTGACATTTGGACTTTGATAAGTGATAACAATTGTAAAAATAATGTATACTAGTGGGACCTATGGAAATTCCACAGGGGATGGACTCATATGTAATATATTGATGTTGGCGTCTTGTAGATATTCAGCGTAAATGGAGACGCTCTTATATTATTTTAGCTATTTGTTAAAACTACAAAAGTATTTATCCAAGCTAGGAGGGATGCCCGGCGTTGCCATATCGTAAAATACGCTTAAATATGATATTTTAATTCTGCTGATGTCGCATATATTATTATTATAGAGTTAATGTTCTATCAGTTTTTTTTATATATTAAAAAGTTGCAATTACAAAAGAACAGCAAAAAGAAAAGAAAACAAAAAACTACATGACTAAGGTTCTTCAGCTTGAATCGAAACCGAATCCCAAACTTTACACACACACACAGACACACAGACACACACACACACATATATATATATATATTAATTTAGTTACTTCAGCTATAATCAAAACCGAAACTTATGAAGAATTCTTGATAAAGTTATTTATAAAAAAATTAAATAACTTGAGTGCCATCAGCTATAATCGAAACTTATCAAGAATTCTTGGTAAAATTATTTATTATAAGAAATTGAACTTTAGCATTTTGGCCAAGATCAAAGTGTAGTATCTGTTCCGGCAGATGCTGCACTTAAGATAATTTGTACCAGTCAATGGAGGGGAAACCCTCTATACTGGGACAATTATTATTTTTGGTAACCAGAGTGCCCCCTTTTTGCCTACTTTAAGGGGAGCTGGTTTTTACCTCACATTAAAAACGGCCTTGTGCCTAATTTGCTCAGTGGGGGAGCAAATAAATACCATCTGTTCCGGCAGATGCTGCACTTAAGATGGTTTGTACCAGTCAATGGAGGGGAGACCCTCTATACTGGGACAATTATTATTTTTGGTAACCAGAGTGCCCCCTTTTTGCCTACTTTTAGGGGAGCTGGTTTTTGCCTCACATTAAAAACGGCCTTGTGCCTAATTTGCTCAGTGGGGGAGCAAATAAATACCATCTGTTCCGGCAGATGCTGCAAGCTATGACTAGCAAAGACCAGATGTGGGGGCAACCCCACATGCCTGACCATTAATCAGCTCCCATTTCCCACCTTTCGGGAGCTGGTCCCCTTTTTCTCTTCCCCCTCCCTTCACTCCTCACATTAAAAATCGGCCTTGTGCCTAATTTGCTCGGTGGGGGAGCAAATAAATACCATCTGTTCCGGCAGATACTGCAAGCTATGACTAGCTAGGACTAGCTATGACTAGCAAAGACCAGATGTGGGGGCAACCCCACATGCCTGACCTTTAACCAGCTCCCATTTCCCACCTCTCGGGAGCTGGTTCCCTTTTTCCCTTCTCCCTCCCTTCACTCCTCACATTAAAAATCGGCCTTGTGCCTAATTTGCTCGGTGGGGGAGCAAATAAATACCATCTGTTCCGGCAGATACTGCAAGCAAAGACCATATGTGTGGGCAACCTCACATATAAGACCTTGGTCAATGTAGGGGCAACCCTTCATACCAATTGTTACTATCCAGCTCCCCTACTCCCCGGGGAGCTGGTCCCCATTTCCCCTTCACTCCTCACATTAAAAATCGGCCTTGTGCCTAATTTGCTCAGTGGGGGAGCAAATAAATACCATCTGTTCTTCAGATGCTGCAGTGCTGCACTTCTATTTCTTGTTCTCTTTCGGTGGAGGAGCAGTCCTTCACGACTGAGACAATTTCTATTTTTGTACCTTTTCTCCACGTTAAAAAACGACCCTGGTGTCTAACTCTGTCCCGTGGGGAGGCATTGTAAATAGGTACATAACAGTTAAACGACCCGGATTTAAGCGTGACACAGAAAATAATACACACGCTATCATATTAATATATAGATTTTGGATAGCAGGTTTAGTCGTTTAAATTGGTACTGATTTTACAAAACATTCTTGACTCTTACACGTACCCTACGAATCGAGGTCTATATTTCCGATAATTTAAATGGCCAACGTGCTGTAAAAAAAGACAGAAACAAAGACGGGGGCAATTGTTCAATGTTGACGAGGACGACACATTGAAGATGTTTAGAATACACATGCACTCGATGATGAAGTCATAATATAATGTCTCTTTTTTACGATCCACTCGACTTGTCCAACACAAAAGTACTTTTGCTCGTAAAGAAACCGACAGATAAAAATACTTTTAAATTTATCGTTTATTTCGGCTGCTTTCTTAAATGTGGAACCAATTACATTTTTTAATGTTTTCATTTTTATTTATTGCCTTTATTTTCCCTTTGGTATTACTAACGACAAAATAAGTATTTAAAGAGAGAGAGACGGTGTGTGCATGTGTGTGTATAGGAGAGAGAGGGGGAGGGAGGAGAGAGAGAGAAGGAGATAAAGTTAAATGGTTGTGAGGTGGAGAGGGATCACAAAGACGTCGGGCCAAGATCAAATTGTAGTATCTGTTCTTCAGATGCTGCTCTCCAATTTCTGGTTCTCTGTCAGTGGAGGAGAAATCTCTCACGACTGAGGCATTGTTTTTATTTTTGTTCCTCTTCTCTACATTAAATAAACGACTCTGGTGTCTAACTCTGTCCCGTCGGGAGGCATTGTAAATAGGAACATTGCAGTCCTGGTGCTACCAGATCCGGCTGTCTGAAATGCGCCAGACATTGATGTTATTGTGTTTTTTTTCTCTTTGCAAAACGCAATCCTGTTCTGCAAAGCGCTAAACAAGAACAATAATTGTCCTCCATATTTTTCCTCTCTCTCTTTTTTGTATTTCTTCTCCAATGTCGTCAACACTTTGCCATAGTTCGCAACTCGTGATGTCTAAGACGAGATTGTAGAATTGAAAGACAAGAATTTCATTCTAACATTTAATAACAGCTTTATTTATTATGTTCGTTAGTATGATTTGTAAGAAAATGGGTTCACAAACTTAATATCATATTGAAGCTCCATCCTTCGCCCGAAAAATATCGAAAAGTTGGCCAAAAACGTTAATTTTTTCACTCCGAAATCGACAATTTTCGAAGATCAGCTATAGATCAATTTATTTCCTCTTTTGTTTATGTTTTCCCTTTTTTTACTTCTTCGCTTGTATCACATCTCTGTATAAACCCAATGTATGTATGATGAGTGATGTGAGCGTTCCCTATATAAAGAAAGTTTAAAGAATCTTCATAAAATCTAAAAAGTAAAGTTTCACCAAGGAAGACAATGGAAGTGTTCCCAAATCTCTAAGTGCACTCGGGGTGGGTTGGAGGTGTTGGATAGCCGGAGGAAAGAGTGTATAACGAGCGTATATATGTGTTATATATATATATATATACGGGTGTATACGCATGGGTTGTCTATACAATATCTTTTTTAATTTATCAGTGTTAAATGTTCTGATATGTGATTCGTCTTGTATATGTTCTATAGTATGTTGATTTGTGCACAGATGGATTAACAATTTATAGACATCGTTGTTTCTTAAAACACCAGTAAAAACATACCTCAAATCTTCCTTCCATACCTCCCTTCCATTCTTCCTGAAATTAAAGGTGTATTTCTCCGAAAGTGAAAACGCTCAGGCGGGAATTATATTTTGATATAATTATTTATTCTTTGTTTGGTTCTTTTCCATACTTGGCACACTTTGTATAAGATTACATTTTTCTACGTCGCACCCACACTAACTTTCAAAAGCCAAAAACTTTGTCCGTTCGCTAACGCATTGCATATCAATCTGATCTCCTTCGTAACTAAAACTCTATGTCTCAAAATCTATCTTTTCGATTACATCATCACTATACGTAGCTTAAAAATCCTTACTGGTCTTTTGTCACGTATCTTTGTTTATATTATTGTTAGCTTAAATTCTATCTATCAAATAAACAATCAAGTTAACATTTTTATTTGTGCTAGTTATGAAAACTAATATTCCTTTCTATTAAAACATTTTCACATAAATAAGTTTATCTGTAAATATTAATAAAGATCATCATATTAATCATCGACCAGCACGTCTTTCGGCGTTGCCCGGCCAATATTTAACGAAGGGTTTCTATAGATGAAAACTGTTTTCAGGTTAAAATCATATGTGAAACTACAAGAAAACAGTGGATTGTTATACACTAAGCTTCTGTTACATCATAAATTATAAAGAACTCATAAAAAAAGTCTTAATAATCCACCATAGGCAGGTTGAATCAAGAACTCTTAAATGAGATTAACCAGCGCAAATGTGACAACAGTATTCCATACATGATTTCATTTTGCTGATAATTATGAAGGATTAAACCATGGTAAAATATTTATTTGATGGGCAAAAATCTTATATTTTAAATCATCCTAGTTACAGTAACTGAAGCAGCACTCACCCTAGACGGGTTGAACTGACTTCCTTCAAAAGAGGAAGTTTCAAGGATGTATAACATCAACAAGCTGTCTCCAGTTGTATATATATATATATATATATATATATATATATATATATATATATATATATATAAATTATAGTCAAACAACGTCGCAGCTCACAAGAGCAATGGCAGCAAAAAAAAAAACAAAAAAAAAAAAACGGAAGTCCAAGATTCGAATTTCGCTCTCATTTAGGGTCACCAATTAGACATATCCGAACCCGGAACTCGAAATCCGAACCTCTTGCTTGGCGAGCGCTCTGACAACTGAACAAAGGTCCCGCACACAAGAAATTCTATTAACTAACACAGATCAAGCAAACCGCGGCTTGGGGTTATTGGTTGGTTGGATGACCGCACTCCTTGTTGAGACAAAGTAGGTCCATTCCACAGTCGGATATCCCTCTTTATTTATGTTTAGCAGAAAACGGATCAAAAGTCGATGAAAAAGTTTTTGCCGGTCCATAGACCCATTTTAATAGTTCAATAGTGAACGTTAAACCATTGCAATTTATTTTATTAATGTTGTTATTACTTCCGCATGATTAAATCATAGAATTTTCTTTTAAAGTAATAATATTTTACTGCAACATTCAAACCCATGTTGACCTGAAATCAATCTTCTTTAGTCAACAGAAATTGAGCCATTTTCCATCATGATAATGCTCTTCTTTACACAATACTACTAACCAAAGATCTCTTAGGCGAATTCTGCATATTTCCATGATTAGGTTCCCTCGATAACTATCATTCTACTGTCCTTGGTTAATGGAGGAGAAATCCTTCATGACTTAGACAATTTTAATTTTTGTTCCTATCCAGAGTGCCCCTCTTTGGGGAGCTAGATTTTACTTCACATTAAAAGTCGACCTTGTGTCTAACTCTACCCTCGTGGGACGGCGAATAAATAGGAACTATCACTCATGCTGAGGATTACAAAACCATTTGATTAAATGGCCTTAGGTTAACGTCACAAGATGAGATTAAACATAGATTAGATTCGTATCTAACATGAAAATCTAAAAGAATTACAAGTGAGGCGTTTATAAGGTTGTTGGAAAATAAAATCAATCGTGTACTTTCGAACAAGACATTTCAGGGAAAAAACATTATTTCGTACTTACGTACTGTATCGGAATTATTATAAATTCCCAAATTTACGAAACCCCGTCGAGAAGAATACGTGCTGGAGCTAATTTTCGAAAGAAAAAAAAAGTAGAAAAAAGAAGCGTGTAGTATTATCGAGAATAAGCCAAATAGCCGACGTGAAAGCAGTTATCTCCCCTGATTTCAGTCTTCTAAAGGGTTGAGTTACAGTGAAAGAGTTCAACTTTCAAAAATTCTGTTTTTACTTATAATTATTTTTTCTATTGGACAATTTTCCCTCATTTTTTGGAATTCATACTAATTTCGGGATGCCACGTAAATACGTAATAATGTTTTGTTTTGTTTTTCTCTGAAATGCATTTCTTTCGAAGATACACCAAAAAAAGTTGCACCAAAATTTTTTAAAGCACACAGTTTTTTTTTTTTTTTCATTTTCAAGCTGAAATTTTAAATCGAAAAATATTTTCACGCTAGCAATGCAATTTAGTCCATAATTAAAACATAATTAAAGGTATCACGCCTTTCCAAAAGGGAATTGGTCCTAAAGTGACCATAATAATACAGCTTGGACTCCCCAAGTACTGGTAACCATCATCATCATCATCATCGTCATCATCATCGTCGTCGTCGTCATCGTCGTCGTCGTCGTCGTCGTCATATGAATCATGAAATTCTATTGTTAGCATTATTTCTTCAAAATGCTTTTAGTCAGAATTCTTTCTACAAAGACATCGGGTATTTACGGGAGGGACCATGGGAAGGTTGCCAACATCCCAAGTGAAAGTCACCTCCCACCGTCATATTAATCTGTGGTAGATTAATATCGAAAACTTACATGTAAAACTGCAGGGACTGGACACACCCATTCCATAAACAAACCGCAGATTCGAGTCTTTAAAGTGCGATTCTTTGCTCCGACGTATCTCTTTTCCATTTGCATCGGCGATAACTTATCAGAGAATCAGCCCCTGATAATTCGCGCCAAGAAAATTTCCGCATGAATTTTATTTTATTTCTGTTCTTGTTGGAAACAGTCCATTGAGATTTCTTTCTATTTTCTTGTAATGTCATCCAGTAATGATTAGTTATAACTGAAACGGCTAATATACAAATATATAAAAGATTGCATTCTTCAGACTAAAGTTCTCATATCTCGTGTTATTCTCACAAGGTTAAAATCTAAAATTCATTTATAAGTTACACTTTGCTAAAAGTTAAAAGTTTAATTCTCATTGAAGGTGACACGCAAGATACAATTGTGAATTATTAGGACTTCAACCCAGTCATGGCTCAATGAACGAGAGCATGCTACTCCGGTTGATTAAATAAAGGGTTCCGTTCGAGATTCCCTAGTTTGACAAAAATATCCCCGTACTAGCAGGTCAACCCGGCTTTGCTCGGACTCTATGTACTGTTCATAACTTTATGTGCAAATATGTATATATATTTAAAAGTTTTACTCATGTCCCGGTAACCTACATATAAAATTTCAAGTGACCATGAACCCAAAATTGGCGGAGGAGTTTGGTAGAGTCTACAAAGGTCAACTCTTTCAACTTTAACCTCTTAACCGCCAAATTTTCGCCCCAAAACTGATAAAAAAAGCTTGCGGCATGCCTGAATACCATTTATGTAAACTTTCAAATGTTTAGATCCAAAATTAGCTGAATAGTTTGCTAAAGACTGCAAAGGTCAAATCTTTTGAACTTTGGCCTCTTAACAGCCAAATTATCGGCCAAAAACTGATTAAAAAGCTTGTCCAATGTCTTAATACACTTTATGTAAAAATTCAAATGTTTAGACAAAAATTGGCTGAGTAATTTGTTAGAGACCGCAAGGTCAACTTTTTAAAAAGATTTACCCCAATTTTGACCCCTTCACATTTGTTGTGTTGGGCTCAAATCAAATTACAAAGTTTGATCCGTGTCTGTAACCTACATATAAACTTTCAGGTGTTTTGACTCAAAATTGGCTGGGAGTTTTCAAATGTCAAATCGTTGAACTTTGACCCCTTGCCAGACAAATTTCTTGCTGAAAACTGATTAAAAAGATTTTTCCAAATCTCAATACCCCTTATATCAAATCTCGAGTCTGTAGACTGAAAATTGACAGAGTAGTTCGGTAGAGAAATGTACGCACACAGACACACACAGAGAAACAATTTCACTTTTATAGATATATAGATTCGATAGAAGGCTTCCCTAGTCTGACCGGATACACCTAAAAACAAAGTCGGTTACATCATTGTAAGAATTCGTAAGAATTTCATTTTATTTTAAAAAGTTGGTAAAACTTGCGGAGAACGCTCCGTTTTACGGTTGTTTTAAAAATGGAACGGAAATTTAAATTTTGTACCGTTTTAATTTTTTTTAATCACACATGCACTAAAAATCGAAAGTAATTGATAAAAAAAATACGTTTTAAAAAATGGATAACACGACCATCGATATGTGCACAGGTTGCAAATGTAAGAATTTTATGTAACAGTAAAATTTTGGGGACAAGAAGATTTAAATAGAAGATTTCTCATCGAACATGGAGTATCACCCAAAACGGTCATAAGTTCTCTACCTGTACAAAAATCAAAAGCGTCGGAAGCTTGAGCACTGTCGCCATATCTGGATTAACAACACTCTGTAAATCATATAAAATAATAATAAAAAATAAAATAAAGAAAAACTCTGTATGATGTAGTACGAAAATATCACATTCCGAAAATCAAATACTGTTGCGTTGCAGGGTACACATATATAAGAGAGAGAGAGAGAGAGAGAGAGAGAGAGAGAGAGAGAGAGAGAGAGAGAAAGAGAGAGACAGTAGAAGTGAGAGATAGATGTGTAATGTCAGTGTAATAACAGTTCTTTTAAACAGGAGGGAAATGCATTATCGCAAGGAGGGATACAGTAAACTTTTGGAAGTGGGGGTAACATATAATTTTTATTATACAAGACGAGGAGGACAAACACATTACCTTGCGGTTGATGACAAACAAAGAAAAAAGGCTTACATAATAAATATAAAACACTTATTCATCATCAGCTGATGATTGGAGTTCGATGGCTGTAAACGCTGCTACATTTTCATACTTTTCCTCCCATTCGCTTCCTAAGGAGTTTCTGTCAGTCTTCCCGGTCCGCTCTACCGGACTGACTCTCTTCTAGTCTAACTTAAATGCATATATTGATTCTATATTTCTTTGTGTGCCAGACATGTGAATTCCATGCACATGCTTGCAACACATGTCTTGGCAGCACAAGTCCCAGACTTTCTCTGTGGGCATTTTTAATTTCTATTGTTTCATTATTCCTGATTATAATAGATAATTTCTGCATTTATGGAATCGTATGTTACTAACAAAAATTTATGTTAACTTCTAACAACTGCGTTCGATTCCAGCATTCTCCTTCAATAATGATATTCGATCTTGATTACTTTGTTCCTAACTAAACACCGGGAGATGCCCCCACTAGTATACAACAATACATTGATTAAGTTTGTTTATATAGCAACCATTTTTAAGCGACTAATGGGAATTCGTAGGTATTACAACACAAATCTTGCAAGTTTTAATTATGTTAAGTTATCTTTATTTTTGTTTTGTTTTTAGATCTTTTTGTTTTTCAAAATGGCGCACATAACAGTCGCTCCTAGGTTATTTATAAAATGGTATTTTTATATTTAAAATAAAACAAGAAACCCAAAATATTCGTAAAAGTAATTCAGAAATTAATTGCACACACACACACAAAAAAAACATTTGAAATTTCGGCATAAAATGCTTCACCGTTCAGCTTTTAAACAAAGTGTCGTGTTTGTTCTGATACTACGGTTCATCTTTCCTAACCTCGGTACAATAAGAGATATCCTTCTAGAGCAAGGAAAATTTTCGTTTTTGTTCCAATCCAGATGCTCCTTTCTGGGAAACTGTATTTACTCTTGAATTAAAAACCGACACTGAGTTTAACTCTGCCATCGCAAAAGGGCAAGTCAATAAGATACCAACAACAGTTAATATTCCGTCAAATACCACTAACCCTAACCCACTAATACTACTGAGACAGTTTTTATTTTTGTTCCTTTCTCCTAATTAGAAAAAAGACCCTGTTTAACTCTGTCCTCGTGGAGAGGCACCGTAAATAGGAACACTACGTGAAATCGCCATTCCTTTGTGTGTGATGAGTCAAACCATCCACGACTTCGAGTACAATCGCTGGAACTTACTACCCACGGTATCAGGGGTGAACCAACAATTTTACAAGTTAAACGAATATCTAAGCTATGCCCAACGAGGAAGCCTGCGTGCAGTCCAAATAATCATGGGGCACAATCTTAGTGAGTTATATATGCAGAAATTCGATTCAACCGTGATCACCACTACCATGTTAAGTTTTAGTGCGTTGGGCATTTTAACTAGTATAACCTATTTTAAACTCCTGGAATGTTCACCCAACTCAATTCAAAAATGCAATGCATACAAGGAAAAAATTATTTTGGGTCCGGACTAAGCCAGAGTTATTTTTGTGATCCTCAGTTACGGCCTAAACCCCTACTCCACATACAAACTTTCTGAAGGGGTTTCTCCTCATAAACCAATCCCTTTGCCATGTTAATAGACAAGGACAATCCGGAGAACTGCCCCGAAAAAAGAAATAAACGAAAGGACTTTATTGACTCTGGTATTAAGATGGAAGGGCCCCGCTTGTAAATAATCACCTGTTGCGAGGAATGGAGGAGGAAACCCCACCTCCACTCAAAAAGGGGGACAAAAAAAAATCAGAATCTTTGGCTCGTTTTAGTGGCTCTTGTGTTGACATTAATGATTGATGAACTAGCTTGCCGACTCGGGAAAAGTAAAAAATAAATAAATTTAAAAAATAGTCGGACAGAAATTCTCCATTTTTGTTTTGTTCCTCTTTTTTTCTTGTTTGGGGTTTGTGTAAAAATCTTTTCATTCTGCTTTGAAATTGGACTAAGAATGTTTCCCTTTCCGCCAAGCTTTATGGCGACTTCAGCCATTTTTAGCTTTGTTTACCCGAAACAAAAGAAACGGCGCCAGAAGACAAAGGAATACTGTTGTAACGGCTTTAGTGGTTTACACTACTACTTCTCCTTCTACTACTACTAACACACACTAAATCATCTTCAGAAACACACACATATCTATCTATCTATTATCTATATATATAAAGTAGTAGCGTTTGTGTGTGTGTCTGTGTGTCCAACTACCAAAGAAATATAAATGCCATATGTGTGTATAACTCTCCTGGTCAAGAAATATTAATGCCCATATTAGGATACTTCTGTCAAAGGAGACAGTATTTATTTGCTTCTCCACTGAGCAAATTAGGCACAAGGCCGTTTTTTAATGTGGAGAGAGAGGGAGGGGGGGAGGGAAAGGGGGATCCTGCTCCCGATAGGTGGGAAATGGGAGCTGGATAGTAACTGTGGTCGTAGGGTGATCCCTACCTTGACCAAGTTCAGATATGTGGGGTTACCCCCACATATGGTCTTTGCTAGTCATTGCTTGCAGCATCTGTCGGAACAGATGGTATTTATTTGCTCCCCCATCGAGCAAAATAGGCACAAGGCCGATTTTTAAAGTGAGGAGTGAAGGGGAAATGGGGACCAACTCTCCGGGGAGTAGGGGAGCTGGATAGTTACAATTGGTATGAAGGGTTGCCCCTACATTGACCAAGGTCTTATATGTGGGGTCGCCCCCACATATGGTCTTTGCTTGCAGTATCTGTCGGAACAGATGCTACACTTTGATCCCGGCCAAAAGGCCGGGCAGATCCTTCTGGCGAAGGGTACATTATATTGTATACGGACTTTCAATATATAGCATTCTTTAAACCACTTTTTCATTACTGAGTTACAGGCATTAACATATCACATTAAATGCAATCTATTTAAATAATTACCTCGATGACATTACTTATTCGACATAATAGCTTTGTTTAAACTGTACTAATTATTTTTTTTAATTATTTAGTTTATTTAAATTTCAAGACATGTTTGATTTAATTTATTTTATCTGAAAACTAAAACCGTTTTATTTTCATACCAAAAGCCAGAAAACCAAAAGGGGAAATAACTTTGATAGCTTAATCGAAAAATTGTTTTAAACGGAGCACGTTATTAAATATTTCCTGTTTTTGTTTTCATTTCGAAATATTATTCTAAGCTGAATTATTTTTTTTTTTAATTTTAAGTCGGAGGATTTTTTTTCACTTTTTCTAACTTTTTAAGTAACCTTTTTTATTTGTTAGAGAAAAATAATTAAAACTAATGTCCTCATTTACTTGCACCCTCACGAGGGCAGAGTTAGTCACAGAGACGCATGTGAACAAAATCCATCATCCCCTGCTCTTTTTGTTTTTTGTTTCTAAAATTTAATTGGTGTTGCCCAGGATTTATTATAATAATTATATCACAGCAAGTGTTTAATTGCCTGCCAAACAGATTTTCTTTATAATTTATTTAATATCTTAAATTAAAAATGGTCAATTTTTACGACGTGACCCAGCGTTGTTTAACCCCTACAAAAAATGGTCAATGTCAAGTTTCTTTCCAACTCCTCAAAAAACTTGAAAATGACGACTTTTAATGGTTTTCGATAGTACTAAAATATTACATTTAAATTTGGGGCAGATAAGTAGTTTTCATGATATGAAAAATTACCTGTTCAAAACGTGGAGGATCACTTTCCTATTTAAATTTAACGTAAAATGGGCACCCACTTTCTAACTACCTAATAATTTCTTCATATCATAAAACAAATTTAACTGGGATATTGGTTTTCAGCACCCCCGAAAACCGGCGCTGTTTTTTACTAACAGATTCGTTTAGTTTTCATAATTTAGGACGTAATAATGCTGTCAGTAAGCTTACACGTGCGGTTTACAAAAATATTTTTTTTTCTTTTTTTTTTTAGTTGGGTATTCAATTATAGAACTTGTATATATTTTACCAGGTGCTCCTGTACTTTACTTAACCGCCTCCTAATGTAAACAGAATTTTGTGAAATGTTAAACTACAGAAGCACCTGTTCACAACTATACAAGTTGTATAATGAAAAAAGAACGAAAAACAAAAGTATGCTGTTGCGAACTTACTAACAGCATAATTAGCATCCTAAATTATGAGATGAAAAAATGAACGCATCTCTTAGTAAAAAAAGCGCCAATTTTAGGGGGTGCTGAAAACGAATATCACAGTTAAATTTGTTTTATGATATGAAGAAATTACTAGATGACCAGAAAGTGGGTGCTCATTTTACGTTAAATTTATATAGGAAAGTGATTCCCCCCTTTTTGTAAAAGTAATTCCTTCAATACATGAAAACTACTTATCTGCCCCAAATTTAAACGTAATATTCGTTTTCAGCACCACCGAAAACCATTACAAGTCGTCATTTTAAAGACACTTGACATTGACCAAAAAACTAAGACCTGTTTTTTGTGGTCTAGTACGTTTAAGCTGTCTTTAAAATAATATGGAAGAAGAAATTTTGAAAAGAAAAAAAAATTAACATTTTAGCGTAGGAAATAACTTTTCTATATCAATTTAACATAAAATTAGAACCCACTTTTTGGCCACAAAGCGTTCAATCAGACATGTAATCTCTAGCATTTTTTTTTAAGTTTGGCGATCGAGGGGGGGAACAAAGCATGATAAATACAAAAGCTTTAGTTTTTTTTGGGGGGGGGGCGAGAATTACATTCGAAACATAAAATAACGATAAATTTAATTAATTTTTATGAAACCATTCTGTACTTTCACCTAACAATTTTATAATCAGAACGAACCCCAAAATATGAAAAATTCAATTTTTTGAGAGGGGGAGGGATGAATACATTAGAAATATAAAATGATGAAAAATGTCATTTAATTGTTTATGGAATTAAATTTTGGTAGATTTTTTTTTTCTTTTTATTGCGATTGCACGGGCATTCACTGCTATTTTTATTGAAACAAAAGTTGTAATGATTTATTTTTAATTACCTTTTCATTGGGGGGGGGTATTTCCAGTGCTCAATATCCGGAGAATAGTTTCTCCTCTTTGTAGCCTTTCTGCCGAAATATCTGGTGGAGAGGGTATGACATACTTCTTTTTTTGGGCGATTACATTTATATGTTTTCATCCGTTCTTTTATTTTTGTTGTGGGGGTATCCACGATGAAAATAATTAGTATACCGGTTTTTTCAAACAGAACTTCATGTCAACCCAGGCAACGCTGGGTACGCATGCTAGTTATTATATAAAATGAGCTCTGTGTGTGGGTGTGCGAGTTCGTTCCCTATGAACTCAGAAACAGCTAGGCCGATTTTTTAATTTCACACAACGATACTTGATGTGTCAAGGAGTGTTCATACGTAGGTGTTGTATTATAATGCATGCGATAAGTATCGATAATCGATAATCGAAACAATCCGAATAAAGAAGAAAGTTCGATTTTGATCAAAGTTCACACTTTTGTACAACCTAACACCACAAGTGCATTTCAGAAGTTTTATCATCGCCCAAGCCTATGAAATTAGGGTATGGTACGATAGTCTTCTAATGAAAATAAAATCCTATGGCTTAGTATAAGTAGATCCTTCTTAAAAGAGATAAGAATCCAGGTTGTCCTCGATGGGCGTATGTCCAAAAACTTTGATATAAATGCGGGTGTGCCACAGGGATCAATTCTTGGCCCTTTGTTATTTCTGATATTCATAAATGACTTACCTGATAAAGTTGTCTCTGAGATGGGTATATTTGCCGACGACACCACGCTGTATAGCAGGCACCTGGGAAAAACTAATGGGCACATATCTAAGGTAATGGCCGAAACCCTAAATGAAGACCTTCAATCTGTAGTGGAATGTGGTCAAAAATGGATGGTAACGTTCAACGCAGTCAAGTTGAAGCTCGTTTCTTTTAATAATTACATGAAACCTTACCAACCACCAATAGCTATGGCTAGAGATACTTTACCTGAGAGCACTTCGTTCAAGCTCCTTGGCTTAACGTTCACATGAAACATGAGTTAGAATAGATACATCGAGAGTATTGCTAAGGCTGCTGCAAAGAAAGTGGGCTCTCTCTATCGTGCTAGAAAATTACTTACGCCTGAAAGTATCCTGTACATCTACAAAGCCATCATTCGGCTGCCTATTGAGTACTGCTGTCATATTTGACTGGTACATCTGCTACTAGTCTCTCACTCTTTGACAGGGTTAAAAAGAGAATCGCTAACCTGATAGGCCCCGAACTGCCATCTAAACTTCCGCCCCTGTCACACCGACGAAATGTTGCGTCCCTCTGCCGGTTTTACAAGTATTTTAATGGTGGATGCTCTGACGAACTACAAGCCCTTGTATCCCCTCGACGAAAATACTCCCGACAAACACGACAAGCAGCAAAGTCCCACACCTATGCAGTTGAGATCCCTAGATGTAAGAAAGCCTTTTACTCTAATAGCTTCTTCCCCAGAGCTGCAGAGCTTTGGAATTTTCTTCAGGTTTCCTACTTCCAACACTGTACTGACATGCAGAAGTTCAAGTGTAATGTGAACAAACATCTTGCTGCTAAACTCCCTACATAGTACCCCTGCAACTTAGCTCCCTGATAGTAGCCCCCTACATCAAAGTGGCAACGTGCCTTGATTGGGGTGCAAATGTAATAAAAAACAAACAAACTGTATTTTCTTTTATAAGAAAGGGGCACGTTTGAAATGAACGTTTCTATTTAGAGCACAATTGAATTATAATACTTTACTTTTGGATTTTAAACTTTAAGTGAAACCATTATTTACAGATAATTTTATAAAATAAATAGTAGATTCTCTACAGTGCAATGTTGACTACAATGTATTGTGGACCAAGTCAATGACGGAATGCATGTGAAACTTCCTACCCCTATACTGTGGGGGGTCTTTAACTAGAGCAGTTAATCAATCGATTTGATTAAAAAAATTGCACTTTCACCGATTTCGATGACATATAAAAAAGTATGGGGAGGGTTGAACATTTGTTGATCCTCATATCAATCCTGGACAACCTCAGGTCTCCCTGCAAGTTTTCTATATGCATAAAGTTGAGTTTTTGTCGCACTGGCATTGATATTAAATGGCTACTTTCTCTATTTAAAGATTATTAAAACAAACTTTTAAATATATTCATGGAAGTGGGAGCGATTTAATAATGTTTTACTTGGTTTGAAAAACAAACTTTTATCAATTAAATGTTCATTTTTTATGGCTTCTTATTAGATGATTGATTTGTTAGGAAATAACATTGTTAAAAGTTAATTAGTTATTATCGATCTATTTGTCTATCTATCTATTTATCTATCTATTCAATGAGATTCTTAAAATAGTTTATATTGGGAGTTATTTATTGTTTATAGAATAAAATGCAGCAATGGGGTTTAGCTGAGGATATTTACATAAATTAGCGAGGTTAATATAAACAAAATAACCTTGAACAGGCGTACGTGACAGAGGAGGTCACGTTAAGGAGACGTGTCTTTTAATTGGTTACGTCACCGGAACTGAAGTCAAGAGGCCGGGAAGTTTTAGTCAGTTGAGAGTTGGAGTTTAGTCACGCAAGTAAATAGACGTACTTGAAGCCAGGAAGCGAGGCTGTAACGAATAAGCATGTAAATGAAATCCAGACTCTTGTGAAGATCATTTGAGACAACTGAAATAAATTTATATTTTAAAAATATAAAGTGTTGTTCTCTGGTTTCACAAAAGAAGAAAGAATGGAGGTCTCAATTCATTTTTCATCACGGAGCTCAGCAAGTGAAGATAGAAGAAATCTTGAAGAACTTTTGAAGAAAGAAAGGTATGAAGCATATATTATTCTTCATATAAAGAGTGATACCTCTACGTAAATATGAACTGTAATATATACTCGTGTGATAACTCTCTGATACAACATGAATCAGTTTATACGTCGATATCATATCCCATGACAATACATACACTTGATACGTTTATAATCTGGTGCCGTTCGGAGAATAAAATATCATCCTTCTAATATCTCCCACCTCACTATGTAATATGACTGTGTTTATATCTCCATAAATTTTATTTACGCCCAGTTCTATTTATGCACATTTTATACATTATGCATAATTGCGTAGCATTTAGGATAGACTATTTCTAGCATACGCACATAATAGTAATATATACATTATTCAAGGCATGCTTCTAGAATAGGAAATTGAATGGGGAGTTATAGAACATAAAAACGATATTGTTGTTTTTGATATTTAACATTATATTTTTTGATATTTAATATTATATTTTTTGGATATTTAATATTATATTTTTTTATATTTAATATTATATTTTTTTATATTTAATATTATATTTTTTGATATTTAATATATTTTCTGGATATTTAATATTATATTTTTTGATATTTAATATTATATTTTTTGATATTTAATATTATATTTTTTATATTTAATTTTATATTTTTTATATTTAATTTTATATTTTTTGATATTTAATATTATATTTTTTTATATTTAATATTATATTTTTTGATATTTAATATTATATTTTTTTATATTTAATATTATATTTTTTTGATATTTAATATTATATTTTTTTATATTTAATGCTGTCCTCCGCTCTTGATCACGAACGGTAGGGAAATAACCATGAAAGATGTTATTTTTTGGCTGCGTTTCTTTCTGGCAAAAATTTTCGAAAGAGTTCACATGAATTTTCTCAACCGTTTCTGAAAGAAGAATGTTGTAACCTTTTATTTTTTTTTTAATTTGCAACGCATTAGCATCCGTTTCAACCGGCAGCAAACAGCAAAACGCACTGATTTCAATATGTATAAGAAATAATTAGAAATTGAAAGAAATATGTTCAACGGAAAGAATGGTTTGCAAGGACTGAAAAGGAGCTAGAAACACTAGCTTCTTGATCTGTTTTAAATCTAGGTTAGTCTTTTTATTTATTTTCTTATTAATGTTAGTTTATATATAAATATATATGTGTGCACACACATATATGCACATATATAACATATATATATACACATATATATGTACATACAATAGAGAATAAACGAATGAATAAATTAGATAAACATGAATATGCATAAACGATCACACATATATATATGTTATATATGTGCATGATGTGTACACACATATATATATATATTTATATATAAACTAACATTAATTAAAAAAAATACTAACCTACATTTAAAACAGATCAAGAAGCTAAATATCCAGGCTAAGTAGAGCACACACAAAAGAACAGGTCAACCAGAAGTCAAATAGGCCTTTGTCCGATAAATGCATTCTCATTGGCTGATGGGAAGGGCGCGGTGGATACTAGAAAGCTGATTGGCTAACTAAAATTTCAATAGAAGATGCGCATATAAAAACGACAAACAACCACAGAATTCGCGCATAAGCCTGAAGAATCCTAGAGTGGATGAAACGCGGAATATTCAGTGTAGCTTAATCGCCATATACATTTTATAACTATATATATATATATATATATATATATATATATATATGCATATATAGAGGGTGTCCATAAAGTCCGTGTGCACTTTAAAAATTTATAATTTATTTGTATTTGCAATAGAAATAAACTGTTAAACGGATTTGAAAGAAGTAAATCTATGCTTTTTAAACTTTTATTGAAATTATATTTAACTTTCCACATGCCCTCCATCATTAGAAATACAAAGGGTAATACGATTTTGTAGTTCACGAAAAACATTTGCCAAATGATTTATATCACATTATTTATTCTAGCTTTCAAATCGTCCAATGAACTAGGTTTGGTTGCATGCACAATTGTTTTCACATGTCCCCATAAAAAAATCTAATGGAGTCAAATCTGGCGAACGTGGAGGCCAATGAAATGGTCCACCCCTTCCGATCCATCTGTTAGGAAATTCCTGATTTAGAAACTCTCTAACACGCCGAGCAAAGTGACACGGAGCTCCATCTTGTTGAAACACCGTATCATCTTTCAAGTTTAATTGTTCAAGTTGCGGAATAAAGTAATTCTGCAACATATCTAAGTAGCTGTCACTGTTAATAACACGATCTTCAAGAAAATATGGCCCTATGATTCGATTTATTCCCAAAGCACACCACACATTAACTTTAAGAAGGTCCCTTTCATGTTCAACAGTTTCATTTGGGGTTTCAGTTCCACAAATTTGGCAATTATGCCTGTTGACCTTGCCACTAATGTGAAATGTTGCTTCATCAGAAAACAGTAAATTACTCACAAATGCATCATCATTGCAAAGTTTTTCATTGAACTGGTGACAGAAAGTTAGCCGTGCATAATAATCCTCTTCTAACTACTATTGATGTAATTGAATTTTGTAAGCTTTCATATGAAGTTTTGCCCGCAGAATCTTATGCACGGTAGACTTTGGCAGCCCGAGCTCCAATGATGCCCGTCTTACAGACTTTCTTGGACTTGCAGTAAAGGATTCTTCTATGGAAGCAATACTTTCGTCAATGACACATGACCTTCCAGACCGTAGTTTATCATGGATAGAACCTGTCTCTTTTAATTTTTTCATCCATTTAACAATGGTGTTCCTATGAGGCGCTTTTTTATTGTATTCAATTCTAAGCTTTCTTTGTACAGCAATAGTAGATTTCAATTCAGCCAACCAAAGGACACAGTTTACTTTTCCCTCAATTGAAGTCATGGGATCAAATTGATTCTGAAAAACAAAAGAAAATATTTTTTACTTATTTTTTACTTATCTAAAAATTGTTCCGAATTTTGTGGTGAAAAATTATTCAATAACTATACTTAAAACTAGATACATGAAACTCTAACATTTTTAACAGATTATTTCTATCGCAAATATAAATAAAGTTGCACACGAACTTTATGGGCACCCTGTATATATATATATATATATATATATATATATATATGTATATATATATATATATATATATGTATTTATATATATGCATATATTTGTATTTATATATATGTATATATATATATGTATATATACATGTATGTATACACACACATATATATATATATATATATATATATATATATATATATATATATATATACGACGTCTGGCTAAAATGAGATACAAAGATTGTTTGAGGTTCACCTTAAAAAATGTGAGATAGATGAAAGAACCTGGGAGAGTCTTGCTTTGGATCGTGGAGAGTGCAGAAGGACCTTGCAAGGAGGTGTGGTCAAGTTTGAGGCAGATCGAACCCAGTACGAGCGGCTGAAACGTGATATCTGGAAAGGGAGGTTGGAAGGAGCAGTGGATGGGCGGGGGAGCCAAATTGGTCTGGAGTGTGAGGTGTGCGGAGATTATTTCTGATCAGAGCTGGGCTGATAAGCCACCAGACTACTCATCAGCGCAGTGGGTCACAACGCAGTCTTTGTGTTGCCAGATCTAACCTGTGTCAACCGCGGCCGGACGTACAAAACAGCAGGTGGTTTGAAGTGGCATTTGATTATACATAGAAGTGACCATCAAGCCCGTGCTGCTTGTGGCGTACATGCCTGTACAATGTGTGCCAAAGAATGTCAACGTTTGGCAGAGCTTAAAAGCCACCTTCATGGGGCCCATCACTGATTTGTTTTCGTGTTTTTATTTATCTTTTTTTGTGCTATATCAAGTAATGGCAATGTTCGAAAACGAATTTGCTGCCATATATATATATATATATATATATATATATATATATATATATATATATATACATATATATATATATACATATATATATATATATATATATATATATATATTGTTATTGTTATTGTTGTTTTTTTTCAAGCGATACATACGGTTAATATTGGCTCCGCCTCGGAGCTCATTTTTTTTTTTTTACTTAGAAAGTCGCCCTTTTTAATTTGGACGTATATAACATTTTTATTTATTTATTATTTTTTATTTTTTTTCAGTAATCTACGTACACGCGTGTTTCAAGGTCGTTACCTAGTCATCCAAATACAGTACGAGCGGCAGTTTCTTATTTCTTTTTCAATATACTCAACCCAAGATAGAGAGCATTTATAGCAATATTGTTTCACTGTATCTAAATCTCCATTTGTGTATACAAAGAGCATTGCTTTGCGAAATTACAACGTTAAACATTGTCCAAACGACCTTTCCCTAATTTAATACGTACATCAAAGACTGTTTTCGGTTCCTAACAAGCCAGAAAACAGTGGGCGGTCTATCATTTAGAAAAGAAGGGATGGTCTTATTAACATATATTTTAAAAATTTTCTCCAATGAAATTATTCTTGATAAAATGATTTATTTATTTCTGTATATATTCATTTAAAACAACGATTTATTTATGCATATATTTATTAAAAAAGGTTTATTTATTTATATAGTTATTTAAAAATGATTTAGTTATGTATATATTTAGTAAAAAACGATTGTGTTATGCATATATTCATTTAAAAATAACGATTTATATATTTATTAAAAAAAGATTTATGCATATATTTATTTAAAAAACGACTTATATATGTAATTATTTATTTAAAAAAACAATTTCTGTATGTATATATTTATTTTGAATATAACGATTATTTATGTATATCTTTATTTTTAAAATCGATATATGTATCTATATATCTATTTAAAAATAACGATTTATTTATGTATATATTTATTTAAAAAAATATTAATCTATGGATATATTTATTTTAAAAAAAGTTTTATGTATGGATATATTTATTTAAAAAAAAGATTTATGTATGGATATATTTATTTTAAAAAAAGATTTATGTATGGATATATTTATTTTAAAAAAAGATTTATGTATGGATATATTTATTAAAAAAAAAGTTTTATGTATGGATATATTTATTTTAAAAAAAGTTTTATGTATGGATATATTTATTTTAAAAAAAGTTTTATGTATGGATATATTTATTTTAAAAAAAGTTTTATGTATGGATATATTTATTTAAAAAAAGTTTTATGTATGGATATATTTATTTAAAAAAAGTTTTATGTATGGATATATTTATTTAAAAAAAGTTTTATGTATGGATATATTTATTTTAAAAAAAGTTTTATGTATGGATATATTTATTTAAAAAAAGTTTTATGTATGGATATATTTATTTAAAAAAAGTTTTATGTATGGATATATTTATTTAAAAAAAGTTTTATGTATGGATATATTTATTTAAAAAAAGTTTTATGTATGGATATATTTATTTTAAAAAAAGTTTTATGTATGCATATATTTATTTAAAAAAAAGATTTATGTATGGATATATTTATTTAAAAAAAAGTTTTATGCATGGATATATTTATTAAAAAAAAACGATTTGAGAACCTTAAGTAAAACGACCTTTCGAGTAAATGTGGTATTATAATGATTATAATGATTAGGAATTCTAGCTACAAAAATGTTGATAAGATGTTAGGTAGTGTGATAAGGATGACAATAGATACCACCTCTATATTTTGAATGGCTTCGTGCCTAAATTATTTCGATACAAGTAAAAAATTTTCAAAGAAATCTAAAATTACAATCGTATTAATGAAGAAATATCACGTAAGCGAATGACATTTTTACCAAAACCTGGGAGGCAATTGTACCAGGTAATTTTTTTGCTTCATAATAAGTTTTCCAGCTATTTTCAAAAGGTTCCATTGTTTGCTATTCTTTGCTTCATTGTGTACGGCTGTTCGCGTTGTTTGAAGATTTGTATACATCGAGGCGGCAGACAATCAAATAAAAAGACAAACATACAATGAAAAATAAACGCACACGAGGTAAAAAAAACAGAAATGCAGAGAACAAAGGCGAATATTTTGAGCAGTCAAAATCTATCCAATAAAATGCTAAATATGAGAGTGACGTGAATCATAATAACACCTGTGTGACCTCAAAATTTAAAATATTTATTTATTTATTTTTAAAACAGTAATCTAGGTAAATGCATGTTTCGAGGCCATACCCCTCTTCAGCGTAGCTTGACTGTTATTATGACTCAATACGTAAGGTCCAGGGTTCGAGTCCTAATAACAGTCAAGCTACGCTGAAGAGGGGTAGGGCCCCGAAACATGCATGTACGTAGTCAGCATGTTATATTAGCTATAGAATTCGGAGGACAAATATCGAAAAATTGGTTAAAAACATTAACTCATTCACCCACAACGAGTCACTTTTCTACAGTGAGGGGTCGCTTTTTTCGCCAATATTTTTGAAAGTCATCGTCTCTTTTCGATTGTCTTGCCTTAATTTGAACCTACGTCACTTCCGGTTTGCTAATGCTTCACGTTTTTTTTTTCACTTCTTTTCCTCCTTCGCGGTACGGGTTCGAGCCTGCCAGCCTACTACCACTTTTTTGCGCTCGCACTTTTCGTTTTTTTTTTGTTTTGTTTTTTATTCAACCAGCATCCTTACACACACCTACACTTTCTTTCCTGCCTTCACGTTACGAGTTCCAACCTACTTACTACAACTTTTTTTTTGCTCAACACAACCTCCAAACACCACGGCAACGCCAGGCACCCAGGCTAGTTTTATATAATTATTTCGTACTACAATTACGAGGTGGCTTAAATAAGTTTCCAGACTTTATTCGCATGGACATACTATTGATAGTACACACATGAAACTCTGGTCCCCTTCGAAGTAATCTCCTCCGGCTGCAATGCCCTTGTCGTACCTTTCCAACAACTTCTGGAAGACCCCACGAAAGTCCGCTTATATGAACGTATCAATGACCTTCGTCACAACCAATTTTATCTCCCCAATTGTCTCATAATGACGACTGTCTAAGGTTTTCCTCAAGCTTAGTGAATAACAAAAGTCACAGGGAGCAATATCTGGTCAATAGGGAGGGTGAAGAACTGTCTTGTTGCTCATCTTGGTGAAATAGTACGTGACAAGAATGGAGCATTTTCCTGGTAGAAATGTCAGTGATCCGATTTGAAGAGTGCTTTCGATGGAATCGATTCCTGAACTCCTTTAAAACCTTAACATTTGGAACCTAGTGCACGTAGACCATGATCTTGCTGTCAAAAAAGGGAACTTCGTGTCTTGGTCTCCGGGCCATAGCAGTAGAGCCAGCTTTCATCGCATGTCACCAGAGCATCAAGAACTGCGAGATTTGAATTGATCAGCTCAACCACCTCCCTGTAATCATGACAACGACTTTTTTCTGATCTTCTCTGAGCATTCTAGCGACAAATTTCGTGCAAATATTACGCATCTTTAGTTTCTCACGAATATTTGTGTGTACAGTTTCCACACTAACATCAAACTGCGCACTTATTGCTTTTGTGGACGGTCTTTATCCATGAAATTCTTTATTATTTGGCACACTCTGGTTGTTTAAATTTCTTATTCCTCCCACATCTCTCGTAATCTTTCAGACTCTCTGCCTTCCTTGAATCTATCATGCTACTCAAATCTGATGCTTGATTCATTCAAGATGGTCCAAAACTTGTCTGAAGCATTCCATACGTTTCTGTGACACTTTTTCCAAGTTTAAAATGGAATTTTATTGCATATCACTCTTCTAAAGTGTCCTCACGTCCAGATTGCATTTTTGAAATTCACGAGCTGTGACAATCAGACTTTAGTAGGATGTATTTACAATTCTTTTTGTGGCTGTTCATTTGAACCTGATATCATAAAGATTGGTAATCTTATAAGATGTATAGCAATAACATACTGAATTTTGAAGAGTCTGCGACAATTTTAAATATCTGTACAAAAATAGCCTTGTAACTTATTGAAGCCACCTCGTATATTTTCGTTATCAAAAAGACGTTCTCCAAAAAGAAAGTTTGTAATAAATTACAGTAGTTCATATCAGACTTTAAAATTCGGAAGTTATTTTGTACTAGGACGCTGAATGTAATAAATAGTGGAAACTTAGAAGTACTTTGGCCGCAAAAGATAAACATACTTTAAAATTTAGTAATTGTCTGTATTTTTAAGATGAGGTGTTTTCATTGATTGAGATTGTCGGACTGACTTCCTCATCTTGGTTGTTACAGTCACAACGTTTCGGCTGTTTTGCACTCTGGCCTTCATCAGGTGTTTTGTAACGAACTGGGGAACCGTTTGTTAGGAGTCTCGAACCCAATTGAACCCAATCGTCTATTTCGGCTGTTTTTCTTAAATGTTAAATCAATTATTTTTTTTTTATGTTTTTATGTTCATGTATTGTCTTTAATTTTTGTTTCGTTTTACTAACGACAAAACAGTGAAAGAAAAACTCATAAAACGTACAAAAACTAGATCCGCAATGTCACAAATATAGCTCTGCCAGATCAGGCTGAACGTACAAGCTTTCTGACTTAAAATCCAGCAAACATCAATGCTATTGTTTTTTTTTCCCTTTTTGTTGTGCAAAACTCAATCATATTAAGCATGGTCGAAAACTCAATCATATTAAGCATGGTCGAAAACTCAATCATATTAAGCATGGTCGAAAACTCAATCATATTAAGCATGGTCGAAAACTCAATCATATTAAGCATGGTCGAAAAACAAAAACAATAATTTATTTCGCTTTCTTTTTTCTTCTTTCTCGTTATCCCTCCTCCTTTTTTTCTCCTCATAATGGAGTGAACAGTTTGCCGTGCTTGTAACGCTTAAAAATGCAATCAGGATGGCTTAGCAGTCTATTACCCGAGAACGTTAATATGCGCACTGCAAAACTTTACTTTGTCTCTTACGTGGTCTAGACGAATGGTCGAAAGATTCAAATCCAGTGACCATGTCAAGCCCCAATATATAACCCCCCCCATTGATAACTGCTAATAATCACATTAAAAAAATATGGTGGGAAGCGAACACTGATTGTTACTTGGTTGCTTGAAAATATTAAAAAAAACTTGAAACCGCTTTAAAAAAAATGGCGGCATTCGGCATTAAATAACTTGAAAAGGGTTGCCATGCCGTAATGCAACCCCAACCCGAAGTATAAAAATCAATACCAAATCAACCCGAAAAACTTCGATACGTCGTAAAATGAAACAGCTAAAAACAAAGAGCACGACTAAATTGTGGAAGAGATACGGAACGATAAGCATTAACACATTTACCAAAATTAACCACTTTGGCATGAGATAACCTCCAAAGAGTTGATATGCCGTAAACACGCAAAGAAATGGAAACACATATCCTTACGAATGTCAAAACTTGCATCTAAAGTGTAAGCGAAAAGTGTTTATGATGCTTGAAAAATTTAATAATGAAAAATAATAATGAAAAATAACAATGAAAAATAATGGTGAAAAATACTAATGAAAAAAAATGAAAAATAATGGTGAAAACTAATAATGAAAAAATATAATGAAAAATAATAATAATAAATAATAATAATAATGAAAAATAACGATGAAAAATAATAATGAAAAAAATAAAAAATAATGATGAAAAGTGATAAGGAAAAATAATAATAAAATGTAAGGAAAATAATAAGGAAAAATAATGATAGAAAATAAAAATTAAAAATAATAATGAAAAATAATAATGGAAAATAATAATGAAAAATAATGTTGAAAAATAATAATGAAAAATAATAATGAAATATAATAATGAAAAATAATGGTGAAAAATTATAATGGAAAATAATAATGAAAAATAATAATGAACAATAATAAGGAAAAATACTAATGAAAAATAATAATGAAAAATAATAATGAAAAATAATGATGAAAAATAATAATGAAAAACAATAATGAAATATAATAATGAAAAACAATAATGAAAAGTAATGATGAAAAATAATGATGAAAAATATTGATGAAAAATAATAAGGAAAAATAATAATGGAAAATAATTGTGAAAAATAATGATGAAAAATAATAATAAAAAATAATACAAAAATAATAATAAATGATAATAGTGAAAAATAATAATGAAAGTAATAATGAAAAAAAAATGAAAAATGATAATGAAAAATAATAATAAAAAATAATGATGAAAAATTATAATGAAAAAATGATGAAAAATAATAATAAATAATAATGATGAAAACATAAAAAAATAAAATGAAAAATAATAATGAAAAATAATGATGAAAAATAATAATGAAAAATAATAATGAAAAATAATAATGAAAAATTATAATGAAAAAAATGATGAAAAATAATAAAAAAATAAAAAATAATAATAATAAATATAATGAAAAATAATAATGAAAAATAATAATGAAAACAATGATGAAAAATAATAATGAAAAACAATAATAATAAAAATAATAATGAAAAATAATAATAAAAAATAATAATGAAAAATATGCAACAATATTTTATGCAAGTTAAATAGTCAATAAACGCACTGAAATGACAGCTTCATTAATTTCATTTTGGATTCCTGAAAATTTATAATGAAATCGATCAAAGATTTGAAACGATATTTTTACGTCCTTACTTTTGCTAGAAAAAAAAGGACGAGGAAATATTCGTTTGCATCTTCCGGCGTTTTACGTAAATCGCCCTGAAATCCCGACGATAGTACTCTCCTTACTGTGCATGAGTATGAAAAGTGTGTATCCAAAGAATACCTGCAATTTTTAAAAAAGATAATTATCTAAAAATATACGAGTTCAATAGTAAGCTATGTAGCTTTTGAAACGATGTGATAATTATACAGTTTGATATATATAAGAATATAGCACAGATTATTACTTAATGCGTACTAGTAGTGTTAGCTAAATAAATTACTCCGGTATAATGTGTGGCAGTCATAATACATGTTAATGAGAGAGAGAGAGAGAGAGAGAGACAGACAGACAGAGACAGAGACAGAGACAGAGACAGAGACAGACAGAGAGACAGAGAGAAAATGAGCTAATTATCGTCTTGGATTAAATAGTGAAATCCTTGCATGGGATTAAAATAATACATTTTTTCATAACATGAATCAGTTCACGGCGAAAAATAAATGACAAAATATTTTATATAGTCTTTGTTTTATGTTTCTGAATTTTTTAGATGAAACTTGATTACATTGTAACAACTGTTTTAATATACACCGGTATTTATTAGTGCATATTATTACTGTATATTTATATTCATTATTTGTTGGTTAAATATACAGGGTGGGGCATAAGTCCTGTTACAAAATTTCGGAACTATATTTTATGATAATATAAAAATAAATTTACCATTTTATTTTCATTATATGATAATGTAATATATGATTTCTTATTTTTCCAAAACAAAAGATACTAATTTTTAACAATGTCTGACGATTCATCAGAGAGAAGAAGCATGAGAAGCGCTTGCGACCACCAGAAATATTCAAGTTAGGGAAACACCTCAAAATTAACAAAATGTTTATAAAAAGGACGATTGATCGTTACCTGGAAATTTTGTCGATCAAAGAAAGACAACAATCAGGTTGTCCCCACACCTCAAGAACACTTAAACTCATCAAAAATGTTAGGAAAAAAATCAGGCGAAATCCAAGAAGATCCATGAGACAGATGGAAAAGGAAGCACAAACATCATCAAGAGCTATGCGAAGAATATGTCGAACTGACCTACAGATGTTATTCTATACGCTCGAAAAGCGAGAGCTTATCTCTGCACCCACAATTGCAAAGATACTCATCAGAAGTCGACTCTTGTTAAACCGTATCAAAGAGGGCACTCTTTATAGCATTCCCTTCAGGTATGAAAAGTTATTCTCACTTCCACAGTTCCACAATTATCAAAATTATGGAGTCCTTGCCAGAAGTCGTGAAGCAATACCCGAGAAAGCAGGAAAGGTTTTCAGAACGCAGAAACCAGCATTAATGATGGTTAAGGCAGACATCTCTGAGAGAGAGAAGCTCCCACTTGTTTCTCTCTCTCAAGGGGTCAAGATTAACGAAAAACATTACATTGAGGACATTCTTAAAGGTTTCCCGATCCTATTGTGCAATTCTGAGTACGGTTATGAAATTGTGACTCTCTGACAAGATGGTGCGAAAAGCTACACTGTTCATATAACACAGCAGTGGTGTAGAGAAAACTGTCCGTCCTGAATCACTAAAGAAGAATGGACTCCCTCATCTCTTGATCTTAATGCCCTTGATTATTCTTTGTTACAAATCCCGGGGAGTGAAGCGCTCTCTTCTTCTCGTACAAAAAATTGAAGCTTTTAAGATAGAATTAAACAAATGCTGGAAGAAAATACCCTTGGATATTGTGCTTGCTGCTACACATGAATTTCCCAAAAGACTTAGTAGTGTAGTGAAGGCTCGAAAGAAACAATTTGAATAATACTTATTCCATATTTTTCCTTCAGTATTTGTTAATCATTTTATGTAATTAGGTTTTGTGATAAATGAGTTATATTTTGCAACAGTACCTATGCTGCCTTGTGTCATGCTAGTTATTATTATTATTATTATTATTATTATTATTATTATTATTATTATTATTATAATCGAAATTTTAATTTATTTGTCTGTACGTTCATAGTTTCAAAAACAATCATCATCGCAGGTATTAATTAATAAGAAACGAGTTACCTCTCTTTATAGTCGCTCTTTATCAATTAAAAAACATTAAAAGCATTTCCTCTCCAAATATTAAAAAAAAAAAAAATGGCTGTTTTTTTGCGGTTTCAAGCTGGCTATTTTATTTTTATGAAAAATGTCATGTTGAAAGGAATTTCTTTATTATAGCTTTTTTAAAATTTTTAAAAAATGTTCAAGTAAATTGGAATCCGTTTCTTTATCATTTATATACAAAAATTATTCCGAAAAAAAAAACGAAAACAATGTATTGTGTGTTGAATTTTCGTTAAAAAAACACCCACTTAAATTTTTTAAATCAATCATTTTTAGCTTTAAAGGGTTAAAAAAAGAATTTGCTAAAAATTTTTTTTAATTCATTGCTTTAAATTTTATTTTATTATTTATTTATTTTATTTATAATGTGTTTTAAATATTTTAAACTACCGTGGAATTTTCACGGATTCTGCTAGTTATTATTGTGATTATTAATAGTAGTATTACAAGTATTTTTATTGTTATGTTTGAAATAGCATTTAACACGCCGAGTATGCTGATTAAAACGGATTCGTCGTGAGAAAATTCATTCGTTTTATCTATTAGTATATTTTTTTAATGTCCTGACTGCACTTTATTTCCGATGATGCGGCACATTCCACCTGTAATTACACACACACACACACACACACACACACACACACACACACACACACACACACACACATATATATATATATATATATATATATATATATATACTGGCGATGAACGAAGATTGAGTGACATCCTACAAGTTCACAATGAAATGCCACAACATAAAAACTAATTACGTTACCCGAAGCGTCTAATGTCATCTTCTAAGCTCACACAAAGAAGAAGAAAACTCTTGAGTCATCGTACGAATTTGCGCGCACAATGGCCGCCTAGAACTTCCGGTTTCCAGTTCAGTTAACGCACGGCTTGCAAAAGAAAGCTGTTTTACTTTTAATATATTATTATTTATTTGTTCTTCATTCTGAGCATCACATTCCGTACAATATATATATATATATATATATATATATATATATATATATATATATATATATGTGTGTGTGTGTGTGTGTGTGGATATATGTATATATATATAGAGAGAGAGAGATATATATTTGTGTATAAATATATGTATATATATGTAGCTGATTTTCAAAGGTAGCATTCGTCGTAGCTGATTTTCAAAGGTAGCATTCTTTTTATTTACCAACCTGTAAAAATAATTTAAAAGACCAGTAATCAAAGAACGGACTCAAATCTAAAACGTAGACAGTTCAAATGTTACGTATTACATAGTAATAATATACTTTCTAAATAAAGTGTATTCTCTGAACAAAGAAACCATATTATTTGTCATTGTCAAGGTTTTGACGTTAGATCAAATATGGACCCATAGAGAGAAGATTATGATTACTTAGTGTCAACAATAGCACATAGAACATAGTGGACGTACCCGTTAGTTTATAACCACTATGTATTCTATTTTGTTTTCATTCTAAAAGTCATTCTTCTTCTATAACTAAAAAAAAATCTATTTACATCTATATTATTAATAATACAAAAGCGACTTCAAAATTTAGTGGAGAATATCTTTTTTCACTTCGCAACAGTAACTTCTCCACATAAATGTTGCTTATCTTTCCTTGATCTATCATTATTTCTTATCAAGTGCTCGAGTGAGCTCCAATCCATAGCCCCCATATATAACATTTACAATAAGAACTCGCCTGGCTACAATCACTTCTCTCTCTCTCTCTTTCTCCCCCCCCTCTCTCTCTCTCTCTCTGAGAACATATAAATAAACGGAGCATCCACGAACAAAGTTTTTCCTGGAATAATTAATATGTGAAGCACAATGCTGCACAGCTGTTTCAAAGCTAAATACGTTTTTGTTGTTTTCAAGTCTTATGTAAACAAATTCGGGTTGAGCTGTCCTCTTAAAATAATTAAATTCTACGCAGTTCCAACCATTGTTGGCAATCTTTGCGATATTGTTTCAATGACCACCTGTCAAACTTATTAACCTATATCCTCGAGTAGTCTTTGCGTCTCGATAAGTACATATGGACATAAAAATAAATCTTCAAACGACTCGTATATAAAAACACGGCTTTGACATGAAATGACCCAACGACGATTGAGAAACCGTTAAACCAAACAACTAACGATATATTAAATCTGAGTTTATATTTTTAATCGCTAAAATTCCTTAAATTTATTTTACTCATTAATTTGAAACAAACATTTTTGTGACAGATTGGCATTGGACTGCTTCCATATGTCGATTAGAAGATGGTCGCCTTCAAGTTTAATGTAAACAAATATATGTTGAGTTGTGATCTTAAGTAACGATCTTTTCTGTCTATTTCATCCCTCGTTTTCAATCCTCTTATACTATTGATCATCCTACAAATGACCTTTATCCTCGAGTAAATATTAGTCTGAGTAAGTAGTAACCTATTATTTGCAGAGGAAAGTAGTCGACAAGAAGTAGTCTGATCCCCAACTCTAAAGTCGTTTTTGAAAAGTAGGCGTGTCTTTATACTTCATGGATTCTCATAAATCTACTCTTAAGAAAGAAATCGATTCTAAAATTTCTTGTTCTTTTTTTCTCATCAAATTTTTCTTGGAGTTAATACAGGGTATCCGTAAAGTCCGTATGCATTAAAAAATCAGGTATGGACTGTTGTTTTTATATTTATGCTGGTTAATCTCTGTGCCATTAGAAGGTAATTGAAAAAATGCAGAAACGTATCTGCAATTTGACTGGAGCTACACTCTGCAACTTTACTCTTAAAGACATAGAGTTACTTGTCTCAATATTTTTATAAATACTATTACAAAATGTGTTCTTCAGGATTATCTGATCTATTCACTGCTTCTTTTGTTCCAGTTCGTTAAATTTGTTGGTCTAGTGGTCTCTTTAAATTAAATAACATAAAAAAAAGTTTTATATTATAAATTAGCCTGAGTGCCCGTCGTTGCTCGGATGTTTGGAGGTGTATGTTGAGCAAAAAAAAAAAAGAAAAGAGAAACGGTAGTAAGCAGGCAGGCTCGAACCCGCACCGCGAAGGAAGAAAAGAACGTAGGGGGAAAAAAACGTGGCGCGTTAGCTGTTGCATCCATCACCAAACCGGAAGTGACGTAGTTTTAAATTAAGGCTAGTCAATCGAAAAAAAGGAATGACTTTTGAAAAAATATCGGCGAAAAAAGCGATCCTTCTCTGTAGAAAAGTGTCCAGTTGAGGGTGAAGAAATTAATGTTTTGGGCTAATTTTTCGATATTTGTCGTCCGAAGGGTCAAGCTTCAAAACGATACCAATCTCGTGAAAATCCATCGCCTCTGTCGAAAGTTCATACATACATACATATATACATGCATACATACAAACATTTACACAGGCAGGTGATATTTATATTATAGATGTCACAAACAAAAAATATCCAACACTGCATTCGTTAAAGGGGAATAAAGTATCAGTCAAGGCTGACAGTAGCATTTATGTATGTAACATTTTATCAAACGATGATGATATCGCACACAAGTACTCTAACCGCAAGGACCCGTGGCGCAGTGAATAGAATACTTGGAAAAATCAATTATAAAAGTGGTATTCTCCTTAACATTGTAAGGTTCAATTCTCAATGAGGGCAACTGAAAATACAATCGTGAATTACTTAAGACCTCTATCCAGTCATGGCTGACGAAACAAGAGCATGATACCCCGTGAAGCAAATAAAGGGTTACGCTTTAAGTTCTGTCCAAATTCCCGAGTTCGACAGAAACATTCCTGAGTTCCATAAGAAACACCTGAAGAAGGCCTGAAGTTATATAAACCGAAACGTTTTTAAAACGACACTCAAGATGAGACCAGTAGTCCGAAGAATTAAAATAATACGAATAATCAATCCTTATCTAAAAGAATCAGATGCATTCATATAAATAATTATATATATATATATATATATATATATATATATATATAAATTTTATTTATACAAACATTAATGGCTACATATGTGCATACATGTTTCTGTAATCCCCCAACGTGGGTGATTACAGAAACATGTATGCACATATGTAGCCATTAATGTTTGTATAAATAAAATTTATATACCTGCTCTGTTCACTCATTGAGCACTATTTTGGTAGACACATGTTGTTTCATTGGATGTACTTCTAGGAAACTAAACTCTACTGGCTATATATATATATATATATATATATATATATATATATATATATATATATATATATATATATATATATATATATATATGTCCCGTCTCATTAAAGACTAGCGTGGGGGGGGCTTTTGGCCTTGTTGGGTCATAAAATAAGCTTAAATATATTTTAATTTATGCAGATTTCGTGTTTATCATTACAGAGCCAATTCTCTATTGAATATTATATTGTACCTAATATATAGTACTGGTTAAAAAAGTCTTAAAAAACAGGACTTGTTGCTATCAGCTCGATTCGAAACCGACACGTTTAGCGGCGTTCTCCACCGATATAAACAAGAAAATTTAATATTAACGACTTGAACAATGAATTGAATTCAGACAAAAACAGAAAGGAATATGTCGACAAGTTGAACCTTTTGCATTTCAATTTGCCGGCTTCTGTTTGCGTTATTCATTTATCTAAACAAAAATTTTACTCGTTATAAACTATTCTTGGTGTATGATTACTAGGGCTATGACAACAGAATATTCTTTTCTTTGTTTTGACTCTCGAGTATATATCCGACATAGTTAAACATAGTTAATCAACCGAGAATCACATCACTCTATACATATAAGATACCAATGAACATACACTCGAGTCAAAACAATGAAAAGAATATTCTGTTGTCCTAACTCTAATTATTATTATTTTCTATTAATTTCAGTGCTATGTGACCAGTAGTTTAAGAGATTATCGGTTCATATATTTTCACACACAGATGCATTAACTGCTTTATTCTTATAGAATAGAAAGTGGACGAACCCGTTTTAAGTCGTGAAGTGAAGAGAAAAAGTAATTGACGATTGGCAACGACTGTTAGACTTGTCGTAAATTTGAATGGAAATAAGCCTTCGCAATGTAAAATAGGAGATCCGCAAACTCTGGTGAAACATTTTTGTTTTCGTAATTTTTACCAAGTGATTAAACAAACTTTAAAATGAATAAGCAAAGCTGATTCCGATGTAATAAATTGCTTCCTAAAATAATTTTCTTTCAATTAACACTCATCAGAGAAGTATCGTTATGAATTATGTGCATTTCTAAAATATATATATATAAACGAGTCAACGTTCATCAAGGTCTGGAAGGCACTCGAGGATAAGGGTTAATGGCTTTGATGAGATCATGTTTTTTTTTTTTACACAGTGATCACCACTTATCAAGGCCCGGAAGCAACTCAGGGATAAGGGTTATTGCAAGTACATTACGTTAGTGAGGAGATTTGCTGAAGTGTTTACTTAAGGGGGTGGTTCATTAGGAATTTGTTAACATTGGACTTGAAGACATCCAAGTTGTAGTCCGGAGGGAAGCAGGCAGACGGAACAGAGTTCCACAGGCGTGCAGTTCTAAGAAAGAAGCTTTGTTCATGGAATCTACGTTTGAATTTAGGCACAGATATAGAGTGGGGGAAAATTTTCACAGTGGATTCAGCTAGACGGGTGTTTTTCGTGAAAGATTGGCGAGGGGAGGACCAGAGATTGGAGTTCAGACGAGCATCTGCCATGGAAATAACGATAAAACACAGACAGGCTCGCAACGTCTCTTCTGTGGGAGAGAGGTTGCAGGGTAGAGAAAAGGGCAGCCCCCACTAAGCCACGAAGTCTATTTTGTACTCTGTCAAGGCAGGATAGGCTGTTTTTAGCAGCTCCTGCCCAGATATAGCAGAAGTATTCCATCTTTGGACGTACTTGGCTTTTATATAGATAGAGAACTGCATCAGTAGTGAGATATCTTCTGGAGCGGTAGAAGGATCCCACCATCTTTCCAGCGACCTTGGCAACAGGCTTGATGTACGTGTTCCATTTCAGATCAAGAGTCAATGTCAAACCCAGAAGCTTGTCAAAACACGGGGCCTCACCCAGACGAGAGCCATCCATCACAATTGATGCCAGCTGGGGATCAGAGCGTTGATGATGTCTATTACGAATGATGGTTGAATCTTGGCAAAATTCTATTATTTATGAGGGCAACTCAGTAAGAATTTTATTCATAGTTGACTTAAAGACAATCATGTAATAGCCAGCTGGGAAACAATCACGTTGTATTAAGTTCCATAGATGGACAGTTTTTCAATAGAAATTATACCCATGAAAGTTCTGTTTTATTCTATGTAAAAAAAGATATATTTTTACAGTTGCAGCTATATGAGTTTTGTGGTGATTATTTTGCAGGAGGGAGACTAAAGGTCGGAGCTCAGTCGAACACCTACCATGAAAATAACCACAGACAGAGAAAGGCTGCTCTTCTGATATAAAGAGGCTTTAGATAAGAGAAAAGGACACTTCCCACTATATTTCGAAGTCAATTTTGTGTAACCTCGTCGCTGGCTCTGTCATTCAAATGAGAAGCCAGGACACGTACGCATGTTGACGACTCTCATGCCGAATTATTGTCGCGTCAGTATTTAAGCCGTGGGCGTGAACACAACATCACTGAATGAAATGCATACATATACATTAAGGTCGAATGAAAAGACAAGAGAAGAATAAATAGGAAAAAATGCGTGGCGATTTGGGAGATATGCTTGACAAGCACGCGAGCGAGTCTCCTCCTCCTCCTCCTCCTCCTCCTATCCCTTCGAAAGCAATCCGGCCGACCTGTGTGTCCGAGACAGAATTCTTGCAACACAACAGTTGATTGTAGCTTAAAGCAAAGGCTTGCTATCTGACAGGAAAGAGAAAGAAAGTGAGAATCTATTGTGTCGTGTTGTAAACATGTGTCGGCGACTTTCATGTGAAACAGAAAATTGATAAATTTTTTCTTTCACATGAAACGTTCGTGTCAAAGTTTTATTTTCTTTGTAAATCTCTACATACAATGTTTGGTTATTTAATTTGTACTCTTCTAAGATAAGAGTGTACTCCGTTGAATTACCTTCACAGTTTTGGGAGATGAACTCTTTTTATTGAAGTTCTGTTTCGTTCTATGGAAACAAAGAAAGAAAGATCTTTTCATAGATTTTCTTTTTGTTGTGAACGTTTTTCAAAGAAAGAGAATAGAAATTGAAACTCAGTTGAGCACTTACCAAAAACATAATTACGCGAGAATTTTTCGAAATGTAAAGCCCCTATTTTTAACTGAAAATGTTAAAGAGCTTTTTTTTTTTTTTTACAAAAATGTCACCATTTATCAAAGCCCGTAGGCCACTCGGGGATAAGGGTACACTAGTGTACAGTAGTAAATGGGACACTATCGTAGTAATTGTTAAAAGTGGAGATTTGGTAAATTGGATTATTTAAGACGATGGATCATCAAGAACTTGTTTACTTTGAACTTGAAAACGACCATATTGTAGTCAGCTGGAAAGCAGACAAACGGAACAGAGTTCCACAGGCGTGCAGTTCTAAGAAATACGCTTAGTTCATGGAATCCGTGTTTAGCTTTAGCCACAAATTAAGAGTGGTGAAAAGAACTGCTAGCGGTTTCAACTACAGGGTGGTCAAAAAGTCAGGTAACATGTTAAAGGTAGAAAAAAACAATATGATCCATTATAATCTCTATTCGTTTAATATTATTTGTTTAAATATTTGAGTGTAATATTAAACTACCCCTCCTGATTTTTTGCTTTGGGGCCATGTAAAGGATAGCGTTTATGGCAAGAAGCCTGATACAATAGCGTCTTTAAAGTTATTTATTGAAGAGGAGATTGCGCGGAAATCAGCTGACATGATTACACGTGTTACACAATCAGTGGTTAATCGCTTCCAGCGATTGATAGAGAGAAATGGACGACAATTAACAAAATAAACATATTTCATGTTTGTTTCATTTTATATTTCAATGTATGGTACTTAAATATACGTGTATTGCTAATATCGTTTTTCTTTAAAATGTTAGCTGACTTTTTGACCACCCTGTAGACTAGTGGTTTCGTGAAAGTATGGCAAAGGGGGATGATAGATTGTACCTCATATGAGCAATTGCCTTGAAAATAACGATAAAACAGAAACAGCTACAAAGACGGAAGTGCTACTCTTAAAACTAGCGACCCTTTGTACTCCATATTTTTTTTTTACATAGTCAGCATCATTCTCAATTCACTTTTACCAACGATTAATTATAGACGTACATGGCCGTGCGTTGCGTGCTTTGCCATACGAAGGTAATTCCAACAATAAAACTGTCTATGTTTTTAACTCAAAATGTTGAAGAGCTACGAAGATGGTAGTGGTACAAATAAAACGAGCGACCTTTTGTGCTCAAGAATATATTTTTATACATGGTCACCACCATTCTCAATGAACCTTTGTCAGGAATTCAGTGAAACATCTCTGCTTCTGATGCACATCCATGACAGGGGGTTGAAATCTTAGTGTCTACAAACCGTCAATTTCTGCAAAAAGAGAGTAACGTTTAGGTCATGAATGCATAAGTTCAGTTATCATAGCAATGCTATTTGACATCCACCCTGAACCAGTCGGGCGGAATAAAAAAAAAAGGGATATGTTACTTACTCGTAGATAATAACTAGGAACGTCTCTTTTGTGGAGATAAGATGAGAGGCCATCTCTAGCTTGATATCGACGTCGATTTTGTACTCTGTTAAGGCAGAGGAGAGTGCTCTGAGCGGTACCGTGTCCGTAAAGTTATTCATGCGAAAAAATCCTTTTAATATCCGCAAAACATTTAAATCATAAACAAACTCTTTCCGGTTGTATAATACAAGAAACATAGATCGCTTCCGCAACTTTTAAATGGAAATGACTAAAGATCTTAAAGAAATGATTTCATGTAGATTTCATCGCATGAATAGATGGCATCTTTAAATGCACTTCAATTCTAACGTTACTCTTCCGGATAATGTCACCTGAAAAAGAATCTTCTTAGATGTCAATTACAAGGTGGAACGATAAAAGTGTCGCCCTAAAGAAAACACAACTACAGCTTTATTTTAAAACTTTTATTAAAAAATAAAAGTCAATTCAGGTAACTTGATTATGTAGTAAAGCTAACATCTATTCAATGTAGCCTCATTCAGCCTCAATCACCGCCTCGATACGTGTTCGAAACTGGGAGCGTGCGTTTTCCACAAACGCCGGTTGGATCTCGGCGAATACTCGGCGGATAACAATGATCAGACTGGCTTTGGTGTTATAGGAGGTTATGGTGATGATGTTCTTGATGTATGACCAAAGCAAGTTGTCTATCGGCTACAGGTCGGAGAAATACCGGGGCCAGTAAGGAAAAGGTACAAAGTCGTAGCACTTTTTTCTGAGTTAAGCCTGGATCTCCTTGAATTTGTGGGCCGCCGCCAAGTTCTAGTAACACGCCCAGGGTCTGCCAGCGGCCACCTGATTGCACCAGGGTGTTGAGTGTCAAACTTTCAAACGACTTCGAAGATGTGGAGTGGCATAATATGGCCCTCACCTGAAACCACACCAAAGATCATAACCGTACCCGAAACTTTGTTTTCATTACCCTGGGTACGTCCCTGTTATTTTTGGCAATCCACCGATTCATTTTGAGGGTGCTGGCAATGGTCCTGTTGTCATAACTTGGATCAGTAGAGAGCATGATACATTATTATGTTATTCCAACATCAAGTTAAAAGTAGCTCAGCAGTTTTGTGCTAATAACAAGCAGGGTCCTGAACAAAAGCGTGTCCTCTATCCCTACAATCATCAATGGACCTTAGGTAATTTCGTCAGCGTCTGACATAGGCCAACTCTTTACCAAGAACTTTGCAACAAATTCTACCCTTTGCAACCAGGGTCGCATAATCCCCGTATTCCCTCCTATGACTGAAAACACACTAAGCGGCATACAAATATCTGTAGGTGATGTTGATAAGCTCATCAAAAACCTTGATTCTAGTAAAGCAACTGGTTCTGACGGCATTCCAGTCATAGTGCTCAAAAAGATTCAACTGGGACTAGCTCCCATACAAAGCTGTTTAAACCTTGCCTTACGGAGAAATGCTTCCCAACACCTTGGAAAACTTCATCAGTCTGTCCAGTATTTAAAAATTCCGAATATCGGTTATCTCCCTTTCAGAAAAGACCAATCAGTCTCCTGTGCATAATGGGTAAGTTGCTGGAATCTGTGATAAACAGAGAAGTGGTCAACCACTTCAGCAAAAATAACTTGCTCAGTGACATGCAGTATGGTTTCTGTTCTGCGAGATTTACAGATGATGTACTGACTGTTACATCACACAGGATTAGTGAATCTCTCGACTGAGGGCTGATCTCTAGAGCAATAATATCTCTTGACATAGCAAAGGTTTTGATAGAGTGTGATATAAAGGTCTACTTAACAAAATCTCCAGTTATGAAACAGCTGGGAATGTCCTCTTAGTTATAAAATCTTTTCTCTCTGGTAGACTTATAAAAGTAGTCACTGATGGTCAGGAATCAGAAACTCATTGTATTAAGGCTGGCGTCCCTCAGGGTTCTATTCTGGGTTTACCCTGTTCCTGATCTTCATTAATGATCTCCCAAATAACATTCTTAGGTTATCCATAGATATTTAAGCAGACGACATTCTCCCTCTTGATTTTGAGAACGTAGTGCAATGGGAAAAAGAGCGGTTGGTTTATTTTAGAACATCGACACCAAGCTTCTCCCTTTTGATCATAAACTCTCTGATCCCCACGACGCCCAAATTGAAATGAATGGCTTTCGTCTTGGGGAAGTCCCATGTCTTGACAAGCTTCTGGGACTGACCTTGCCTCCTAATATGAAATGGAACATATACATCAAATCTGTTGCCAAGATCGCTGGTAAAATGATTGGATCACTACCGCTCCAGTAAGTATATCACTGTTGGTGCATCCTCTATCTATATAAGAGCCGGGTGAGCCCTTAAATAGAGTATTGTTGCCACATCTGGGCAGGAGCTGCTCGGCACGCCTATCCTGCCTTGATAGAGTTCAAAACCGGTTTCGATACCTAGTAGATCATGCCTCTTTCCCACAGAATAGACGTCGCAAGCCTGTCTCTACTCTATCGCTATTTTCATGGCAAGTGTTCGACTGAATTCCAATCTATGCTCCCCTGACAAACTTTCATAAAAACACTTGACTAGCTAAAATCACTATATACGATTTTCCCCACTCTCTATCTGTGCTTAATGTAAACGCAGACTCCATGAACAAAACTTCTTTCTCAGAAGTGTCCGCCTTTGGAACACTATTCCGCAGGAATGCTTCCCGGTTGAAGACAACATCGTAACCTTCAAATCTAATGTAAAATTTCCTGTTTAGCCGTCCTCATAATTAATCAAATTCTACTTAATTTACCTCATAAGTTATTTCTACACCACCATCTTACAATCATTAACCTTTTACTTGATTGGCCTTCGGAACCTAATAAGTGGTGACACTCAAGTAAAAAAAAAATAATATTTATTGTCTAAAATCAGTTAAAAGATGGTTACCTAAAAAAAAAACACACACACACACACACGTTACTGGTCTTGTATGGTTTTATTTTTCCAACATTATACTATCATGTTTTTTTTTTGCTTTTTAAACCAAATTCATGTTTTCCGATGAGTATACGCATCTAAAGATTCGATATTGATATAACAATAATTGATTGTATCTGTGTAGGAGACAGATCTGTAGAAAATGTACCGAAATTTTAAGGTGGCGAAAGAACTGTTTAGTAAGAAAAATAAGTAGTAATAATTTAGAATGTATCTTTGATGTTATTTTATAAATGCTCTGTTGTAATATTAAACAAATATTAAGCTTCTAAACAAAAACGATCGATATCCACAAAGTGTGAAATATAATTGAAAAAAAATCATATTTTCTAAACACACACACACACACACACACACACACACACACACACACACACACACATATATATATATATATATATATATATATATATATATATATATAAAGATATGTATATATGAAATAAAATGGAGGTGAAAGGACCTGAATACTCAACGTTTCGCCCGATTTATGCGGACTTTTTCAAGAGGGATGGTCATTGACGAGAGTGTCGGAAGATTTGGGGCTATATTTAATGATGGGGGAGAGAAGCGTGTTTTCCTTATGTAAATTAGATTTTTATATACATATATACATTTTATGAGAGAAAATAAATTAGAGTCAACTAGCGTAGTGGATTACGTCTAAAAGTTAAAATATCGTAGAGATTTAAAAGATTGCATCTGGAAATAGAACCGTGATAGATTAAGTAAATAAAATGAAACGAGGTTACGAAGGAAGTTTTAAAAAATTAGAGATAATTGAATTGGGATAAAATAGCGTAGTAACTGTAGATGGCGTCTAAAAATAAGAATAGGAGGTGATAAAATGGGGTCTAAAAATAGACACTGATAAAATAAAAATACAGTAAATAAGTAAAATAAAAATAATAAAATGAAGTGAAATAACGAATTATTTTTAAAAACTCCCTTCGTTATCTCGTTTCATTTTATTTACTTAATCTATCACGGTTCTATTTCCAGACGCAATCTATTCAATCTCTACGATATTTTAACTTTTAGACGTAATCCATTGCGCTAGTTTACTCTAATTTATTTTCTCTCATAAAATGTATATATGTATATAGACATCTAATTTACATAAGAATAACACGCTTCTCTCCCCCATCATTATATATAGCCCCAAAGTTCTGACTCTCTCGTCAATGACCATCCCTCTTAAAAAAGTCCACATAAATCGGGCGAAACGTTGAGTATTCAGGTACTTTCACCTCCATTCTATTTCATATTGTCGGATTTAATCCAGCTCAACAATCACACACACACACACACACACACACACACACACACACACACACACACACACACACATATATATATATTGATGGAGGAAGTGAAGAAAGCATGTCTGTGGAAATCTTTTTACCCGAATACCATGTCCAGCATGTTAAAAATATACCATTTGTTGTAAAAATCTAATGGATAAACATCTGAAGAAGTTGGTGGGGACAGGATAGTTTTACGGAAACATAAATCGTAAAATTGCCAACTCATTAATGAAACAGCTGTAATGGAAAAATACAGGAAATAAACGAAGGTTATAAAAAAGAAAACGTGAGTCTTTGAATTTTCAACAAATATTGCACTATATATATATATATATATATATATATATATATATATATATATATATATATATATGTATATATATATATATTTATATATATATATATAAAGTCCAGTATTGTTTCTATCGCTCTGACATTGATATTAAAAGCCTACTTTTCTATTTAAAATATACTAAAACAAACCTTTTAACATACTCAATCATAGATATTCGAGCGAATACATGAAGGTTTACTAATTTGCATATTCATTTGAAAAACAAGCGTTTATTAATTACTTTTTCATCTTATGGTTTTTTATTATTGGATTGGTTTCATTTAACTATTACGCTGAACACTATTTGTGCATAGTTTCCAAATTCTGCATAAGTGCGTAGAATCTCTACAATTATATAAATGCAACTTTGTCTGTAAGTGTGTGAGTTCGTTCCTTATAGACTCCGAAATGGCTGAACAGATTTTCTTTAAAATTTACAGAACTTTAGTGTATAACTCTGGGAGTAATCTTAGTTAAGTTTTGTTTCAGAATACCCTTGATAATTACCGATAATCGATAATCGAAACCGTTATTTTAATTTATCTATCATTGGTAAAGCCATTTTTTCCATATCGGCGCTTAGCAAAAATGATAGAACAACGGGCTGTGAAAATTCTACTGTGACGAAGTTGATAGTGTTTTTTTTTCTTTCGTTTTTTTTTGTTTTTTTTTGCATGACCTGGTGTGTAGGCTTAAACTCCGCACGTAAATTTCGTAATCTTTGTTTTCATTAACTGCAAAGAATTTTATAAGACTTGAAAATTTAGGTGCGTTTTTTTTCTGTGTTTTTTTTTGTCTGTTTTTTTTTTTAATCTTATTTTTGTATGACATGGTTTGTAGGTTCAAAACCCGCACGTAAATTTTTTAATGTTTTGTTTTCGTGAACTGGAAAAAAGCTTATATAAAATAATTATATAAAAGAAACAGTAGGTTCTCTAGAGTAAAATGTAGAATAACATATTTTGAACTAAGCTACTGGGCAATTTCACTTATTTCGATGACAATATAAATATAGACGTGTGAAATATTCGTTGATCATCATTCAATCCCGGGCAACGTCGGATCATCCATGCTAGTTTAAGATAAAAACGTCATAGCACACGGAAATATTTTCTTCACCCCCCCCTCTCTCTCTCTCTCTCTCTCTCTCTCTCTCTCTCTCTCTCTCTCTCTCTTATATATATATATATATATGATATCAGGAAATCAGGTCACGATAATTTCATATTTTTACTGTCAAATTTCTGAGGAGACTAATTGAATATTCTTCCGAAAAATGTCGTTTGAACGTATGATGAGTTAAAATCTACCGAAGCGTGTATTTAATCAAGACACACTCCTACGGGTTATGGAAAGGGGCTGGGAATAGGGGCGGGGATCATTTGATGTCTTCAAAGGAAATTAACAACGCGTAAATAAATGTGCTGAGAATGAGGAAAAAAAACTCTTTTAAAAGGATATGAATTCTAGTTTAAAGGCATCGCCATCGTTTGAACGTTACTTTAACAGAGGTTTTATTCGATAGGATATTTTTCTAAGAATTTTTTTTCTTTGTATGTGTGTTTTTTATGCTACTGAGTAAAAAATATCGTAAATCCAATTCGCTACGATCTGAGCGGTAAATTGAAATTGAAAAAAGGCGGTAAATATTTCGGGAAGAGAAAAGGACAAAGAAAAAAAAACTAATACTGTTGTGTAGTATCAGTTCTGAGGCTACACGGCATCTTTTCTGTCCTCGGTGACTGGAGAGGAAATCCTTCAGGACTGAGACAATATGTATATTTGTTCCTATTCAGAGTGCTCCTTTTTAGGGGGCTGGAGTTTCCCCACATTAAAACCCGACCTTGTGTCTAACTCTGCCCTCGTAGGGAGGCAATAAGTAGGAACAAGGTCTAATATTCTTAACATGCGTCCATTAAATCTGCGTAATTTGCCCTCACAGCAGAGTTGGTCTGTCACTCTTTTTTTTCTCTTTATAGCAGCAATTGTTATATCGGTGTTATTTATCTCCCCCTCCCTCACAGCGGGAAGATGTGACCCTAGGATTGAGAAGGAGGATTGAAGAGCTAGCACCCCCGAGGAAGATCACTGTTCTATAAAAAGTCCTGTGTAGCCGGCATTCCCTGGTAGAGGCGCCCTAGATAATTAGCAATAAACTAACCCATCAGCGACATTATTTGTAGTGTTCAATTTCTTCTTTGTTCTTTATGGTCTTAATAGTTGTCATACTTTTTTCTTTCTTTTTTACAAGGAAGGCACTGCTTATTAAGGCCTGAAGGCAACTCGAGTATAAGGGTTAAAGAGTAGGCAGCGTATACATCTTTAGTTTTTTTTTACATGGAGGTCACCACTTATCAAGGCCCGGAAGCCACTCGGGGACAAGGGTCATTGCGTGTACAGTAATAATCAATGGGATAGTATTGTAGTAATAGTTAGTATTGGAGATTTGATAGAGTGTCTTACTTAAAGGGGCGGTTGTCAGGAATTTGTTTATGTTGGACTTGAAGACATTCAACTTGTAGTCAGGTGGGAAACAGGCAAACGGAAGAGAGTTCCACAGTCGTGCAGTTCTAAGAAGTTCTGCTCATGGAATCTACGTTTGAATTTAGGCACAGATAAAGAGTGGGGAAAATTACTGACAGTAGTTTCAGCTAGGCGGGTGTTTTCGTGAAAGATTGACAAGGGGGGACCAAAAATTTGAGCTCAGACGCGCACTTGCCATGGAAATAATGATCAAACACAGACAGGCTCGCAACGTCTCTTCGGTGGAAGAGAGGTTGCAGGGCAGAGAAAAGGGCATCCCCCACTAAGCCACGAAGTCTATTTTGTACTCTGTCAAGTCAGGATAGGCTGTTTTTAGATGCTCCTGCCCAGATGTGGCAGCAGTACTCCATCCTTGGACGTACTTGGCTTTTATACAGATAGAGAATTGCATCAGTAGTGAGATATCTTCTGGAGCGGTAGAAGGATCCCACCATGTTCACAGCGTCCTTGGCAACAGACCTGATGTACGTATTCCATTTCAGATCAGGAATAAAGGTCAAACTCAGAAGCTTGTCAAAACATGGAGCCTCCCCTAGATGAGAGCCATCTATTTCAACTGATGCCAGATGGGGATCAGAGCGTTGATGATGTAAAGATAGAAGTAACTAGCCACCTCTACCCCCACTGTACCACGCGCTCAAGATCAGAGGAGAGAATCAGAGAGAACTTTGTTATTTACGGCCTTTGATGTGTTGCCATAGATGGTCGTGTCATCAGCATAGATGTCAACGAATGATTTAAGTATTTGTTTTGGGAGATCATTGATGTAGATAAGGAAGAGAGTTGGGCCCAGGATGGACCCCTGAGGGACTCCAGCATTAATACTGTGGGCCTCTGATGTCTGCCCATCAACCACTACTCTTATGAACCTATTGGAGAGAAATTATTTAATAATTGAGAAAACATTTCCAGTGATACCGCAGCTGGAAATCTTATGAAGTAGGCCCTTATGCCATACCTTACCGAACGCCTCCGATATGTCAAGAGCAATTGCCCTGGAATGGAAACTTTTGTCAAGAGATTCACTAATCCTATGAGATATAATCTTTAGTGGCGAAAATCGGGTATGATTTGATTATTTAGGAGGACGGCTCATCAAAAACTTCTTTACATTAGACTTAAAAACGGCCATGTTGTAACCAGACGAAAAGCTCTAGGAAACAGAGTTTCTCAGGCGGGCAGCTCTAGGAAAGAAGCTTTGTTCATAGAAGCTGCGTTTTGAGTTAGGCATAGTTATAGAAAGGGAGAAATTGTTGATATTGGTTGTAGATAGCCGAGTGTTGTATGTGAAAATTAGGCAAGAAGGATCACAGATTCGAGCTCAGAGAAGCATTTGCCATGAAAATAAACAATAGAGTAGAGACAGGCTTGCAACGTCTCTTCTGTAGAAAAACGGTTTCGACACCGGTTTTGAATGTTGTCAAGGTAGGATTGCAGCCTCGAGCGGCACATGCCCAGATATGGCAACAGTAATTCGTCGTAGAACGTACTTGGCTCTCATACATGTACAGGAGAATTCTTTATATCATATATTGCATTACTTTATTTTCACCGTGCATATGTTTTGGAATGTGTATTTACTTACTTGCGCCGTGGGTTCTTCTTTTTTACTCCATCATGATTGTGATCATAAATTTCATAGACGATTCTTTCAGAGACCATCGGATTTTCTCGCTTCCTGGCTTGATTCTTTTTCTACTTCGTTTGTGGCGATTTCTTTTCTTCGGACACGCAAATAAAGTTATATAATATTCACTATATACGGTTCTTCCTTTTTCATTGTACCCAATCAATAAAATATCTTGTTAATCTCAAAATAAAAAGAACCAAACCTTAATTGAATATGTTTGTCGTTTGTTGTTGCCTTATACTAATTTCACCTGCTTTCGTTGTTTCAGCTAACTTCTGATTTCTGATTTGAGTTCGAAATGAAGCGATGACCCATATTTCATGCATTGTTTTACACACACACACACACACACACACACACACACACACACACACACACACACACACACACACACACACACACACATATATATATATACATATATATATATATGTTGTATAGCGGGACATTTTTCATCATTTTATATTTCTAATGCAATTCTCCTCACCTCCTCCTACCCCAAAAAATTGAATTTGTCATATTTTCGGGTTTGTTCTGTTTATAAAATTGTTAGGTGAAAGTACAGAATGGTTTCATAAAAATTAATTAAATTTATCGTTATTTTATGTTTCAAATGTAATTCCCGCTCCCCCACCACCACAAAAAAGCTAAAAAATGTTAGACTTGGCATGTTTCCCCCCCCCCCTCAATCGCCAAACTTGAAAAAATGCTAGAGATGACATGTCTGGTTACACGCTTTGTGGCCAAAAAGTGGGTGCTCATTTTACGTTAAATTTATATAGAAAAGTTATTTCCCACGCTAAAATGTTAATTTTCTTCCAAAATTTCTTCTTTCATATTATTTATAAAGACTGCTTTAACGTATTAGGCCCAAAAGAAAACGGGTCTTAATTTTTTTAGTTTATGTCAAGTTTCTTTCCAACTCCCCAAAAAACTTTAAAATAACGACTTTTAATGGTTTTCGGTGGTGCTGAAAACGAATATTACTTTTAAATTTGGGGCAGATAAGTAGTTTTCATTATATGAAGAAATTACTTTTTCAAAAAAGGAGAATCACTTTCCTATATAAATTTAACGTAAAATGAGCACCCACTTTCTGGTCACCTAGTAACTTCTTTATATCATAAAACAAATTTAACTGTGATATTCGTTTTCAGCACTTCCGAAATTGGCGCGGTTTCTTTTTTACTAAGAGATGCGTTCATTTTTTCATCTCATAATTCAATTTAGGACGCTAACTATGCTGTTAGTAAATGTACAAAAGTATACTTTTGTTTTTCGTTCTGTTTTCATTATACAACTTTTATAGTTGTTAACAGGTGCCTTTGCAGTTTAACATTTCACAAAATTCTGTTTACATTAGGAGGCGGTTAAGTAAATTACAGAAGCACCTGTTAAAACTATACAAATTCTATAATTGAATACCCAACTAAAAAAAAAAAAATGAAAAACAAAAATATATTTTTGTAAACCGCTCGTGTAAGCTTACTGACAGCATTATTAACGTCCTAAATTATGAAAAATAAACGAATATCTTAGTAAAAATAAAAACAGAGCCGGTTTTCTGGGGTGCTGAAAACGAATATCATAGTTAAATTTGTTTTATGATATGAAGAAATTATTATTATGACTAACTCTGCCCTCGTGAGGATGCAAGTAAATGAGGACATTAGTTTTAATTATTTTTCTCTTACAAAGAAAAAAGGTTACTTAAAAAATAAGAATAGGTGAAAAAAAAATGTCCTCCAAATTAAAAATCAAAATAATAATTCAGCTTAGAATAATATTTCGAAATGAAAACAAATATTTAATAACGTGCTTCGTTTCAATTAAACTATCACAGTTATTTCCCCTTTTGGTTTTCTGGTTTTTGGTTTGAAAATAATACGGTTTCAGATTTCAGATGAGATCAGTTAAATCAAATATAACTTGAAATTTAAATAAACTAAATAATAATTTTTTTTTAATTAGTACAGTTGAAACAAAACTATTATGTCGAATAAGTAATGTCACCGAGGTAATTATTTAAATAGATTTAATTTAATGTGATATGTTAATGACCGTAACTCAATAATGTAAATGTGGTTTGAAGAACGCTATATATTGAAATAACGTATACGATACAATGTCTCCGTTGACAGAAGTATCCTAATATGGGCATTAATATTTCTTGACCAGGAGAGGTATACACACATATGGCGTAAATTATTATGAGTAAGAAAAGAAAACACACACACACTCGAGTCGGATTAATTAGTGTTCTTTTTCTCATAACAAAGACGTTCACTTTTTCCCTAAGTAAAATAGTCTTCCTTTCTTATTTTTTTTCTAACAAATAATAAAATGACTCACGAACGAAACTACTCTTTAAAAATTTCAGAATCTGAATTTTGTGTGTTTATAAAGCATTGCTTTCTAATAAGAAAAAAATAAACGGCAAAACAATGGCTTGAATTATTCGGATTCTGCTCATCGGGAACAACCCTAAGGAGGTGCTCTACTGACTTTAATGGTTGTATGGAAAATAGTTATGTTGAGCGTCTAGGTGGCCCAAATACGGTAGTTGTCCTGGAAAATATAAGAAAAAGTCACACACTGGCACGGCCAATTTGCATATATATTATGCGGCTGCTGCTGTTGCTCCCAGCGTCAGCGGCTCTGTTACACATAAAACTTGAAGCTGACCATGTTGTAATCTACAGGGAAAGAAACTTTGTTCATGGAAAGTTTTTTTGATTTAAGGTAGACAAGAAGAAAGAACGTCTTTTCAGTAATGATAATAAATCGAGTTCTTGTTGTGAGTGTTTTTTACAGGGGGGCAGAAATTCCAGCTTAGTTGAGCAAGTCTTATAGAACATTTTCTACTAGAAAACCAGCGCTTATCAAGGCAAAAATGATGCTCGAGTTAATGAGTGGCAGGCTGCCGGTGAAAATACCATGACGACTGTTAATGGTGAAAACGGCGCAGAATTTGATTATTTAGGAGGATTGATAACGATCATGTTACAGTTCGCCAAGAAGCAGCTCCGCGATATTGTGCTTTGCTCGTGGAATTTTCATTTAGGTTTAGACACGGCTAGAGAATAATCATAACATGGATATAGAGAAAGACTAGCAACTTTTCTTTTGTGGGGAAAGGGGTTTTAAAAAAGAGAAAAGGGTCTAATTGAGATACGTAAAGTTGACCTTTTTTATCTTTTTTTTTTTGTGTGTAATAAAATAGTATTTTATCCTCTACGAACGTGCCAGTTCATTCAGTAGTTAACAAAATCACAAAAAAAAAGAAACGCTGCCCGCCTATAGCAGCAATAAGAAGGAATTTCTAATTCCCCGTCTCGTAGCATTTGGCGAGATAACTCCCGAAAACAGTGTAGAATCCGCAATGTCCTTGATCTTAACTAATCCATTGAGAGTGCAAGGGAGGGAATTAAGCCCGTACAAGAATTAATGCTTATTTAATTATATACGCTTGTAGGATAAATAGTATAATTTACTGTTCAGATCGGCTTCCCCTTTGTTCGAGCGACGACAATTAGGGCCGTTGATTTCACTCGGGTCTTGTTTTCTTTCTTTCTTCATTGCCCTCTAGTTGCTATTAATTATTGAGACAGAATTAAGCTGACCACTCCCAACTACCTAGTTCTCTATCATTATCTATCTATCTATCTATCTATCGTTTATCACTCTTATACGCCAGACGGGTGTGACGTCATACAAGTAAGGCGAAATAAATTATTCGTTCTGATTGGCTAAGGAAAAATTACGTGGAAAGTTCAAATTGAGAATAGGACATGATAAAAAACTCAAAGATAATGCAGGGTGCGTAGTTGATTGGTTGTTTAAAGTTCAAATTGAGAATAGGACATGATAGAAAACTCAAAGATAATGCATGGTGCGTAGTTGGTTGGTTGTTTTTGGTTTTACGGCATATCAACCCTTTTCAGGTTATTTAATGCCGAATTCAATGATTTTGAAGAACATTTTTTTTAATGGAATATATTGTTTTTGTTTTTTTTAAATTCGGTTTCTATTTAACCAATACTTGGGACCTTAACAGGTACTATCACTCCGGGTCAGAGTAAAGCTTGGAACAATGGCAATTAAGGGGTGGCTTCACACTCCCTAAATCCCACAAGCTGAGACCTCACCATCGAGAATATAGTTTGAGGTCATATCCAGGATCGCAGGGTGCGTAGTGTATTTGAGAACATATTTATTAATACACAAAAAAGCCTATTAGAAACAGTTAATATCTTTCTACTGAAAAATCGTTTTTAGGATAAAAATACTAATATTGTTTCGTAATTTTAATTCTTAACGTCTTCTTCACTTTTAACTGTGGCCTCATGTGAGCTATGCATCGGCTCCATGGTAGAATCGGGTGTATTTTGTCCATATTGAATATACAAGGTGCCTTAAATAAGTTTCCAGACTTTTTTTTCGTATGGGCACTTTTATTGATAGTACACACAAAACACTCTAGTCCCCTTCGAAGTAATCTCCTCCGGCTGCAATGCACTTGTTGTACCGTTCCAACAACTTCTGGAAAGCCCCATGGAAGTCCTCTTGCGTGTGCATGTCAATGATCCTCGTTACAACGTCTTTCATCTCCTCAATTTTCTTATAATAACAACCTCTAAGGTTTTTCTTGAGCTTATGGAATAACGAAAAGTCACAGGGAACAAAGTCTGGAGTATAGGGAGGGTGAGGAACTGTCTTCATACCCATCTTGGTCAAATGGTCTGTAACCTTAACTATTAAGACTTTTAGGGATGATTTAGTATTATAAGTCGTGTCTATTGGCCCTTTTCTTTATTTTTTTACACAGTGATCACCACTTATCAAGGCCCGGAAGCCACTCAGGGATAAGGGTTATTGCAAGTACATTACATTGGTGAGGAGATTTGATGAAGTGTTTACTTAAGGGAGCGGTTCATTAGGAATTTGTTAACGTTGGACTTGAACACATCCAAGTTGTAGTCCGGTGGGAAGCAAACAGACGGAACAGAGTTCCACAGGCGTGCAGTTTTAAAAAAGAAGCTTTGTTCATGGAATCCACGTTTTGATTTAGGCACATATATAGAGTGGGGGAAATTTTTCACAGTGGATTCAGCTAGACGGGTGTACTTCGTAAAAGATTGGCGAGGGGGGCACCAGAGATTGAAGTTCAGACGAGCACATGCCATGGAAATAACGATAAAACAAGGATAGACTCGCAACGTCTCTTCTGTGGGAGAGAGGTTGCAGGGTAGAGAAAAGGGCGTCCCCCACTAAGCCACGAAGTCTATTTTGTACTCTGTCAAGGCAGGATACACTGTTTTTAGCAGCTCCTGCCCAGATATGGCAGCAGTATTCCATCCTTGGACGTACTTGGCTTTTATATAGATAGAGAATTGCATCAGTAGTGAGATATCTTCTTAGCCATAATTTTTTTTTTTTTTTTTTTTTTACAAAGGCGTCACCACATTATCAAGGCCCAGAGGCTACTCAAGGATAAGGGTTAAAGAGTGTACAGTAGAAATTGGTCAATATAGTAATCATTAGTAATGAAAATTTGGTAAATTTAATAACTTATATGGAACGGCTCATCAAGAACTTATTTACTTTAGACTTGAACACAACCATATTGTAGTCAGCCGGAAAGCAGGAAAACGGAAGACAATTCCACAGGCGTGCAGTTCTAAGAAAGAAGCTTTGTTCATGGAATCTACGTTTAGGTTTAGGCACAGATAAAGAGTGGGGGAAATTATTGATAGTGTTTACAGCTAGACGAGTGTTTCTTGTGAAAGTTTGGCGAGGGGGGACCATAGATTGAAGCTCAGTTGAACACTTTCCATGAAAATAACGATACATCAGAGACAAACTCGCAACATCTCTTCTGTGAGATAGAATGAACACATAGTAGCAATATGGGGTGCTAGGAAGCCAAACCTTAGGGGTCATTTCATCTTTACAATTTTCAGCGACCCGTTTATGCATTAGGCAATTTTCTTCTAACCTTTCTATCCTCTAATAACTCTCTTATAATTGTACCAGATGTCTTTGCGTAAAACATTTCAGTTTTATCACAGAGTTATTTCACAATCGACCCTATGGATTTTCTAGGATTACTACAAACGGTGTGCCCTACATGCTGCATCTATTCAGTTGTTCTAATACTATCAGTGTATGCAGAATGTTTCCTAATTTTGATGATGGCGATACGTTTTCGTCAACTATTTCAAACTTTCTAAACGAAAAAAAAAGTAACGTAAACATTAAGATATCCAAAAGCTGTCCCTCCTAAAATTCTACTCTGTGTATGTATTTTAATGTTTAACAAGTTTTGTTTTTATTTGTTGCTATTTCACCGTAAACAAGACATACTGCCACTTAGATGTAGAAGGCTACTATTTAGGGCATAATTTGTAGGGACGCTATATAGGGAGTTTGGCAACAATATGTTTGTTCACATTGAATTTGGACTTCTGCATGTCAGTACAGTCAGAGAAGCAGGACACTTAGAAGAGATTTCAAAGTCTAGCAGTTCGAGGGAAGAAACTATAAGAATAAAAGATTTTTCGGCATCTAGGGATCTCTAGTGTGTAGGTGTGGGATTTTGCTGCTTGTTGGGTGTATCAGGGGTATTTATGCCGAGGAGCCACAACACCTTGGAGTTTATTCGTGCACCTGCTATTAAAATGCTAGTAAAATATGGACAGAGATGAGACATTACATCGATGGTACAAGGGTTGAGTATGGTTGACATAGCGGGATCTATCAAGGTCCCGATTCATTTCTTAATCCCATCTCGGGGAGAAAGGATAGTAGTAGATGGGCCAACCCAAATGTGGCAACATTACTTCATACTTGGGCGGATGGTGACCTTGTGGAGGTACAAGTTACTTGCAGGCGCAAGTATCCTTTTAGAATGGTAGAAAAGGTCCATTTTCCTCGCAGCAGCCTCGGCAATGCCTTCAATGTACATATTCATATAATTTCGTCATTATTCTCCATACTCCCTGAAACCACCGGTATCAGTGTCTAATCTAATGTTCACGGTATAGTATCAGGCCGCTGACAGTTTGTAGAAGCATTTTAAAGCATTTTATTTTATTTCATGCATATTATTATTATTATTATTATTATTATTATTATTAGTAGTAGTAGTAGTAGTAGTAGTAGTAGCTCACAAGGAGCTTCTACACAAGTCATCAAAGATCTTTCTATGAAACCAACCTGTGGCGTTCTCTGGAAACTGAGTGACAACAAGTCTCCTCAGTTTGCCAGTACACTCCACCTCTTTCGATAACATTTGCAAATAAATTTGCATTATCGAAACAGCCGATTACCATTGATTTCTTGCTGGCAGCGAACTTTGGAATTTGAGTAGCAATAACCCCCCCCCAGTTCTTTTCGCATTTCTCCAGCTGAGGTCTGGTCAGCGCTTTCTCCTCGGTCTTTTCATCCTCCTGTACCCTTCTCGACTATTTGGCATCACTCTTTTCTGAGGTTGGGGGGGGCGGATTCGATGATGAGATAATGGAGTATGGGATAGCGGACTTATAGATATGCAGCTTTAATGTTCTTGTTTCCATGTAACGCTTCTTCATCTTTTGTCTTTGCAGCAGTTTGTCTGTCCCGCGCATGTGACGCATGTAGCTCATGTGCATTAGTCTCCGCATTCAAGAGTTTTCCTTAATATTTCATCTGTTTTCATTTCAGTTATTTGTTTTATCTTTCCAGCCATTTCTCTAATTTCAATTTCTCCCATTCTTTTTTCAAAGTTTTTCGGGATTTTTTCGAGTGCTCCTACTATTATAGGTATTATTTTGATTTTCTTCTTCATCTATATTCTTTTTAGCTCTCTGGCTAGCTCTGTGTATTTGCTCCGTTTCTCATTTTCTTTGATATTCATCCTGTGGTCGGCTGGAACAGCAAAGTCTACGATTTGACAACACTTTCTTTCTTGTTAATTATTACGACATCCGGTCTTCTTGCTTTGGTGAGTTTGTCTGTTTGTATGTCCATGTCCCATACGATTTTGTGATTCTCGTTTTCAAGTACTGTTGCCGGTTTATGCTTGTACCATTTGTCTGTGTGTTTGAGATGCAGTTGTTTGCATAATTTCCAGTGTACTGCCCTTCCTACTTGGTCGTGCCCATTCTTGTATTCCTGTTGAACCAGTTTGTTGCATTCGCTTACTATATTTTGTATGGTCTCTTTGTCCACAGAGTCTGCATTTGCTGCTTTTTTGTGTTTTGTCGATCTTTGCTCCGAAGGGATTGAATTTTATCAAGTTATCTTGTGCTGCAGTTATTAGGAGATTCAGTTTCGCGGGTTACATGTCCTTTTCGCATCCATTACATCTCATTATTCTTATCTTTTGTCATCCTTATGAATCTTCCGTGCAGTTGTTTCTCTTTCCATTTTTTCTTTTCTCGTCTTTTTCTCTGAGTCTGTTTTTTTATTATTTTTTCTATGTCTCTTGCTGTCATAATTATCCTTTCACTGTTTTGCATGATGTATTTTTTGTAATTGTTTTTTGTGTGTCATTCACAGTCTTCTATACAAACCAGTCCTCTCCCGCCGTCTTTCCTTTATTATTATTATTATTATTATTATTATTATTATTATTATTATTATTATTATTATTATTATTATTATTATTTCTGTTCTCACATTTTCGGTCTGGCTGTTATTATTGGCGATTTAATACTGATATGCGGATTATAACAAATAATCATCAGTTTCTTTTGACCGTTAAGCCGAGGAATTTGAACAGCGAGCTTAGCAATCACTGGTTGTGAAGTTTTATTTTTTTTTGTGATTGTTAAAGAAAAGCTTAGTGTTACAGCATTGAATATTACCATCTATTTATGCCCTCATTTCACCACCGACTGGATGTCTTTCTTTAATGTTTCGGCCATTTAACACTGCATCTAATCAATTTCGATTTAACTTAAATTCTTCCTATATCATCGAGATTACACCGTCTTCGTTGCTCGTTTTGGGTGTTATACTTATGGTGTTTTAGTCAATGCAATCCGCGATCTTCTTGACGTTTCGAATCTCAAGTTAAACAGTAACGATTCCCGAGTTCAAGATACACCTGAAGTAGGTCGGAGGTTACGTCGACCGAGACGTTGTGAGAATAATCCTCAAGATGGAAATAGTAGTCTAAAAGTTTCCAAATTATCGATCTTCATCGAAACATTTTAGAAACATAAATTCAGCTTGAATTCTTATAAGAAAAGAAAGGTAAAAAAAAATTGATCTTGGGTTTATTTTCGGCACCTGCATATCATTTATTTTGTCCTTTAGTCCTCACATTCTATGAACGATGAATCTCGTAAAGAAAGAAGAATTGCTGTTTTCTAGGTCAGAATCTATTCCATCTAACACTAATCGCTGAGAAGTTTTTGACTTTGAAGTAGTATTTTTTAGCTCCTTTCTTCATTCCTTGTCTGGAGCAATTTCCATAAAACGTCTACTAAATGGTTAGTTAAAAATTGTTACATGTGTTTTCGAATTCGCAAAACATAACATATCTTAGAACAAACGCACACTTAAAACTCTCACAATTTCATCTGTTCCCACTTATGGCCACAAAACTGCTAGTGTACTTTAATGTCAATGTTAGAACATTTTATTCTTTTAATTGATATGTTTAATTTGTTAATTATATCTGTAAATCCGAAAAGTCAACGTAATCTTTAATTCTTGTATTCCTGTTGAACCAGCTTGTTGCATTCGCTTACTAAATATAGTAAGCGAATGCAACAAACTGGTATGTGTATGGTCTCTTTGTCCACAGAGTCTGCATTTACTGCTTTTTTGTGTTTTGTCGATCTTTGCTCCGAAGGGATTGGATTTTATCAAGTTATCTTGTGCTGCAGTTATTAGGGGGTTCAGTTTCGCGGGTTACATGTCCTTTTCGCATCCATTACATCTCATTATTCTTATTTTTTGTCATCCTTATGAATCTTCCGTGCAGTTGTTTCTCTTTCCATTTTTTCTTTTCTCGTCTTTTTCTATGAGTCTGTTTTTTTATTATTTTTTCTGTGTCTCTTGCTGTCATAATTATCCTTTCAGTGTTTTGCATGATGTATTTTTTGTAATTGTTTTTCGTGTGTCATTCACGGTCTTCTATACAAACCAGTCTAAGTCAACATAATCTTTACTTCAATTAGTAGTCGTAGTCGTAGTCGTTCTTAACATGGAGAGGTTGGAGGTGTTTATTCCGAAAGCCGTTCTTAACATGGATAGGTTGGGGGTGTTTACACTACGCTGGGGCTGTCTTTCTCTTCTTTTTTTTTAAAACTCTTTTCTTTCCTTCCAGTTTTTACCGTCTGCTTGCTCGCGTCCCTTTTTTCTCACTCGGTATAATCAGGCGGTTTCCATCGTTCGCCGGACATTGTCGAGCGATACTCACGGAAAAACGGACATTAAACGGCAGAAGTACCCTTGATTTGTTTAACTATTTTATATATAAAAACAAAACAAAGAAAAATAAATTCTTTTTTTAACTAATCATTATTGAGACGGTTTTAGTCACTGGCCTGAGAGAGATAACTCCATTTGACAAAGACATTCATTCATTTTTTTTAAGATAGTCGCATAATTAGTAGTAATTGATTTACAATCACTTTGATTAAATAAAAATTTGTATAAAAAAGTGATACCTCACTATAGATTTACAGTACAACCCCAGGATACGGCATTAAAAATTAGTAACAAAATACAGTAAAATGTATAATACACATGTAAATAATCAAATAACATTATATATAACACCGTAAGGTGGTGCAATACTGTAACCAGGGGCCGGAAAACCAGCGTATTCCACATCGTAACTTGAAAAATCCGTATCATAGAGTCACCGTATCCTGGGGTTCTACTGTATTGCTTGGAATAATATATCTCAAGCAGTTCTTTATATTTGCCTACAGAAATGCCTTTTTTTAATTCACGGTTTGATCGGAACTAATATTGTACTGATTATTCTATTGAATGACATTCTATTGTTTGCTTTTGTGATGATGTTTTTAACTACTGTTGAATTTCCACGGGTCCTGATAGTATTATTATTTAAACATATCGCCATGATTAATTTATGAGTTTTTCTCTCAGATTATTAAAGCATCATTTATGTTTCTCAGCAAAGTTCTCATCCCTGTTGATAAGAAAGTGAGCTTCATTCATTAACAAAAATGGCGTCATTTTTCATCATGGTAATGCCCGTTCTTCAACACTAATGACAAAATGTCTGCTAGGAGAATCTGGTTGGCAATTTAAACTAAGGTCCTTTAGATTATCAATTATTTTGAGTATTACTGTAGGTTAATATTACTAGAAGATGAGTTAGATTCGTATTTCACATCAAAACCTAAAGAATTTTACAAACAAGGCCTTCATAAACTCATTGACAGATGGAATCAAGTTATAGAAAACAAAGGTCGTTGTTGTAAAAATGAAGATTTTCAAAAACACAGATTCTCCTTTTAAGGTTCAAATTGAAATCAGCAAAAACATTTGCACGGACTTATTAAATACGTTATACACGTAACGTGATTGTATTTATTTGATTCCCCACTGAGCAAATTAGGCACAAGGCCGTTTTTTAATGTGGAGAGATTGGGGAAATGGGGACAAACTCCCCGGGGAGTAGGGGAGCCGGATAGTGACAATTGGTATGAAGGGTTTCCCCTAAATTGACCAATAACTGATTGCTACAAGAGCAATTGTCTTATATGTGGGGTTGGTGTTTATTTGCTCCCCCACCGAGCAAATTAGGCACAAGGCCGATTTTTAATGTGAGGAGTGAAAGGGAAATGGGGACCAACTCCCCGGGGAGTAGGGGAGCTGGATAGTTACAATTGGTATGAAGGGTTGCCCCTACATTGATCAAGGTTTTATATGTGGGGTTGCCCCGATATATGGTCTTTGACTGCTTGGCCAATAGGCCGGGGTGATGTTATGCACGTAACGTGATTCGTTTTGAATATCTTATTTATTTTTATCTAAAACATAAAGTATGCAAACAGCCAGGCAAGCTATGTCATCAAAGTTTTAATATGATATAGATTGTGTGCATAGTTTATATGTGTGCTTCCTGGGCGTTTTTTGATTGCGGAGATGGGTGTATCGCGATTTCCTTTTTAATGGGCGGTTTTTAAGAGACTATAATGCAAGAATGTGATTGATCATCACAAGAAAGTAATTTCTAAGCATCTAAGATCACATAATGTATTGGCAATAAAGAAAAGAATGTTTAAATCCTGTTTGAAACCGCACATAGCGAAGATTATTTCGCTGTATACATATTAAAATTTAATTTATAAATCTCACTATGTCTGTCTGTCTGTCTGTCTGTCCGTCTCCATATTTTCAAACTCTATCTCTTCCGAAACTAAAAGTCGCACAGCAGCTCTAAGGGCCTCAAATGATTACATTTTTTCATGAACCGTTCTTTCATGGGTCTTTAGCCGGTTAAAATAGTTTTTAAGGAGTCAAAAAAGGAGTCAAAATTGAAAAAAATCTGTATATATTTTGTACATTCATCTACGTTTATTTTTAATTAGTTTATATGCGTTTCACGCTGGTACAGTGGTAACGTCATCAGCTTGGAATGTTACAATTTTGCTTTCAGTTTCGATTCTAGCTGACGGCACCCGAATACTTTTTCTTTTACTTTTGAAATCACGACTCTATAATAATATATACGAAATCTAGACAAATTAAAATATATTTAAGCGTATTGTACGCCAGAGATCCGCTAGTCAATTATAAACTATGACCACGAAAGCAAATATACGTTTCTTAGTATGCTGTAATTAAAAACTTTATGTGCGATTCTTTTTTTTTATGTGGTTGATTTTTTTAACGATAATTAAATTCAATGTTAGGGTCACCTTCCTATAAAATCGGGAGTAGTTTCCCTTAGAAAGATCACTCATATTTTTTTAACATCAACAAATAAATATATATTATTTGTTTTTTTTAAATTTATTTTACTTATAAAACAGTTATGTACGTGCATGTGTTTTGACGTACTATGGCTCATCAGCATAGCGTGAGTGTTTACGCATATATACATACATAGATAGATTTTATCTCATAACTACGAAATTCTCTTGCAGTTCTGCAGAAACATGAACATGTTAAAGCGTTCATCAATTCGCGTAAACTCCTTTCAATATATATATATATATATATATATATATATATATATATATATATATATATATATATATATATATATATATATATATATACTGGCTGTACCAGGCCACGCGTTGCTGTGGCTCAGTTTGTTAAAATGGAACACATTCCTCAAGAAAAATTGCATTTTGTTCGTTTATTTACTTTTATTATTTTTTGCATTTTTTTAATCAATAAAAGTTGTTATTTCCCCCCCCCCCCCCAAAAAAAAAAGATTAATTTTTTACCATAAATTGTTAGGTGAAAGTTTTTTTTTCAGGAAAACTTGCACTTTTTTATTTTTTTAAAGAAATTTGGCAGTAAACGTTTCTCTTTGAAAACAGAATTTTTATTATAAAAAGAACAGATGAATGCTTTACATGAACACTGTAAATAGTTATGTTAATGTAGAGAATAGTTTGATTCTTTTTTCAAGAGAATGTACAAATTATTTTTTTAACAGATGTTCAGAAAATAAACAGAAAATACTTTCATCATTAATTATGCCAAAAAATAAATAAAATGTTGATTTAGTGTTTCAACATTATGCTTATAAATTACGATAAAACTTGCGGAGTATGCGCTGTTTTACGGTTGTTGTAAAAATGGAACGGAAACTTAAATTTCGCTTCGTTTTAATCTTTCTTAATTTTTTAATTGTGCCTCCCCAAACGAATATAATCAAAACAGTAACATTCAACAATTGTACTTTATGCATATAAAACACAAAATATTTATATATAAAAAAAAGTTAATAATGAAAGGGAAATAATTCCATTTTTAAACGAAAAAGTGAGTTTGGTATATCTTTTTGTTATTTTTTACATAAGTCCAGCTTACCATTCACATTGGAAATGTCGACATTTATAGGTTGTCGGGTACGTTTACAACGAATAAACACTTCAATCTAGTAGATGTATCAGAATTTTTGTAGGAATTTTTGACACCCCTATCATGAAACTGCGAATAAAATACAAAAAACTCGTAATTTCTCTTTAAAAAGTGGGTTGTTTATTTTCTTTATGAATTATACTTCCAAAATAAACTAATAAAGTTGTTTTAAAAGTAATAGAAATATTTTTTTATTTTTTAAAAAACAGTAATGACTTTTACGAACTCAATATTTTTCAATTTTTAAACTTTAAAAATCTATCAAAACTTTTCTATTGATTCAATTTTTACGATATTTTCAGGGTCAATGTGAAATTGTATGCTCTTTCCAATAAACTGAATATAATATTTTAGACAAACGTTTTTTTTAATTCACGCACCCCCCCATTTTCAAGTGTCTATTAAAATATAAATAATTAATTTACTCACCAAAGTTTTATATATCACAAATTGAAGAGAAAAGGTCAATAAATAATATATTCAAATTTAAAAAAAAGTAGTGTCTTTTAGAAATTTACCTGTAGAAGTTCGAAATTTAAAACCTTTTTTTTTAAAACCACGTTGTTTTTTTATGAAACCTTGGTCCTTGCTCTTTTAATCGAAAAAAATTAGGGCTTGAATTACATTTTTCGAGGAGTTATAATATTGACAAAACAGGGGGTCGAATAATTCACGCCTCCCATTTTGAAATGTCTATTAAAAAGTAAATGATTTACTCACCAAAGTGTTATATATCACAAATTGAAGAGAAAAGGCCAATAAATAATATATTCAAATTTAAAATAAAAAAGTAGTGTTTTTTAGAAATTAACCTGTAAAGTCCGAAGTTTAAAACCTTTTTTTTTTTTAAAAAACACGTTTTTTTTTTTAATGAAACCTTGGTCCTTGCTCCTCTAATTGAAAAAAAAAATAGGGCTTGAGTTACATTTTCCGAGGAGTTATAAGCTTGGAAAGACGGGGTGGAATTATTCACTATTTTTCACGAAATTTCTGACACACCTACCAATCTACCCATGTTAAGAACGGCTTTTTTAATAGACACCCCTAACCTTGCCAGCATACCCGAAAAGCTATAAAAGTAGACGTGTCGAATGTGGACGATGAGTTGGACGTAATGTAAAAATGTACCGAATTTAAAAGGGAACGAAATTCAAATTTCCCTTCCATTTTTACAACAACCGTAAAGCAGAGCATTCTATGCAAATTTTACCTGACTTACTGTATTAATGCTATTTTTTTTAAGCAAAAAATATTTAGGTTTGGCTATAAATTCCTAAACTCATTTCACCCTAAATAATTTAGGTGACTGAAATAGGAATCTAATTGAATCTTTAATTTCCTAAATAGTATGCGAGAATTCATGTTTCGTCTAGTTATATCGAATTCATTAATACGGACTTTAGGGGCTTTTTCCGTAATGTTACTGTAAAAATTATTTTTTATTGTTACAAATTACGATGCTTTATTTATATAAAAAAAAGCAAAAATAAATTCTTGCGTTTTTTATTTACTACTGAAAACATAACTTTAGTAAAGGTATTTTTTTAAACAAAATAAAACATTTTCACTAAGAGTTAAGTAGAAATAATTAGTTCATTATATTCTGCGATCATTATTTGATAAATACTGCAATTTTCATTAAAATTGGTTCATTTCCTGATTTTTGGTGAATTTTTAAGTAAAGGAAGGGGTCAAAATGTGTATACACTTTGAGCGTCGGCATTCATTTTGTCTGTACCTACCATTTTTCGATGAATATTTTATAGGAAAGCGACCACGTGTGGTCAATTTAAATTAACTTTCAATCAAAGTGTTACATTATCAATAATCATGTGATTAAACCCATTGAAAATGTACCGATATTGTAAACACATTCCGTTTACATTAAGCCTGTAGTTTTTTTTTTTTTAAGTGATGCAGTTACGAAGTTGAAATATCAAAAAATACAGTAAACCCTTCGGGTTTCGGTGGCCCTAGGATACTTTTTTTTTCTAGGTTAACAGTTACATATGGTCGCTACAAATAGCCATCTGCTTCAGTCAAAGAGACTTCATCAGGCGACCTGGAACCGAAAAGAAAAAAATGTTTCTTTAGTCGTCGTGAGGTTCCAGGTCGCCTGATGAAGTCTCTTTGACTGAAACAGATGACTATTTGTAGCGACCATATGTAACTGTTTACCCCTAATAAATGAAATATTCCGCTCTTTTTATTGAGCACTATTTAACAACCTCGTTGTCTTTATTAGTTTTGACTTTTGAACACATCTGAATCTCTCTCTTTCTCTCTCTCTCTCTCTCTCTCTCTCTCTCTCTCTCTCTATATATATATATATATATATATATATATATATATATATATATATATATATGTATATATATATATATATATATATATATATATTGGGGATAATAAGCATTCGATACATGCTGAAACATTTTATTTTTCATTTTAATAAACACTTATAAAACGGAATTCAAAACAAAATTTTCACTGTATAAAGCTTGCATCATAACGAGCATATTAGTACTCGGAAAGTTAATGTATCCATTTTAGAAAAAAATATCGATAATTCTGAAATTGCTTGTGTAAAAAGGATCTTATACATAGTAAAAAATGATCATTTAATACATTGTAGCATTACCTTTGTTGCTTGTCACTGCATGCAAACGGTTCCTATGCTTTGATACAAGGGTGTGCCACCTATTTGGAGGAATTTTAGACCACCCTTCCTTACAAATTTGTTCCAAGTATTTTAGATTACTGGGTTGACGTTTACTGACCCTGTACTTTAAGCTCTCGCCACAAATTCTCGATCGGATTAAGGTCCGGAGACTGACTGAGCTACGACAACATGTTTGTAATATGTTCAACAAACCATTTCTGTGTTAATTTTGCACAATGCTTTGGATCATTGTCTTGCTGGAATATCCAGTGTTGATGACCCAAGTTCAACATTTGAGCACATTCGAACAAGTTTTCCTCCAAAATAGCTCGATAAATGGCACTGTTCATACGTTCTTTAATAATATGAATTTTTCCAGTGCCGCTGGAAGAAAAGCAGCCTCACACCATTATGTTTCCTCCACCGAAATTAACAGTTCGGGTGGTGTTCTTCGGCTTGAACTCTTCTCCCTTTTTTCTCCAAACCTGATGTTGGTGGCTATGATTGAATAGCTCTATTTTGGTCTCATCAGACCAAATTACATTGACCCAGTAATTTGCAGGTTTTGATAAGAAATTATTTGCAAATTCAAGTCTCGCTCTTATTTGTCGTTTGGTGAGAAGAGGAGTTTTCCTTGCCGCATATAAGAGGGGTGTATTCAGTTTTAAAAATTGAAAAAAAAAGACAAAAAGATAAACTTACGGGAAGGAGTGTGCATTGTACATGGCCACCCTAGTTGTGTGTGTGTGTGTGTGTGTGTGTGTGCGTGCGCGTGTGTTAACAGCCTTAAAAATATCGGGAATTAATTAATATTTGATGGTGAGACTTTTTCAAAGAAAAATTTTTTAACCTCCCCCACGCACGTTTTTCATGATATTTAATGCTGAATCAGGCAATTAAAAAAAAGAAAGAAAAGATTTTACACCCTAAGTCCTTTATATCTTGAAATATTTATTCATAGTATTTGGTTTGGTTGTTTTGTTTTACGGCATATCAACCCTTTTCTGGTTATTTTATGCCGAATCCGGTTATTTTCGTATATATATATATATATATATATATATATATATATATATATATATATATATATATATAAAACAAACTTTTACATTAATTTATTTATATCTTTATCTTATTTATGGTGTTTTGTTTGGTTATTTAGTCTAAAAACAGGCCAACTTTTTTTCGGATCATTTTATGCTAAATGCGGTAATTTTGAGGAAAAAAGATTTTTCACTGTAAGTTCTTTACATCTTGAAATATTTATTCATAATGATTGGTTTGGTTGTTTTGTTTTATAGCATATCAACCCTTTGCTGGTTATATAATGTCTTATCTGGTAATTTTGGGAAAACAAACAAACAAACAAACTACGCTTTCAGTTATTTAAATCCTTATAGTGCTTAATTTGTTTGCTTTGTAAAGGATAGTGTTGTTTTTTGTTTTGGATTTTGTACAACAGGATTGCGTTTTGCAAAGGAAAAGAACAAAATAGAATTTTTTACAGAGCAATCACCAATTGTGAAGGCCCGAATGCCACTAGGGGATAAGAGTTAATAAATGTAAGATGGTAGTGTAGTAATCGTTAATAGTGTAAATTGGGTACAATTTGGATTATTTAAAGAGCCGGCTCAACAAGTGTTGGCCCCAGATAGAACCCTGAAGGACGCGAAAGTTAATACTATGAACTTCTAAGTTCTTCCCATGGACGACTATTAAGCCTATTAGAGAGAAAGGCTTTAATAACTGAGAGGACATTTTCAGTTATTCCATAGCTGGAAACCTTGTAAAGTAGATGCCATATCTTATCAAAAGCCTTAGATATGACAAGAGCTATCAATAATTTCCCACACTCTTTATCTGTGCCTAAACCTAAACGTAGATTCCACGAACAAAGCTTCTTTCTTAGAACTGCGCGCTTGTGGAACTCTCTTCCGTTTGCCTGTTTCAAGCTTACTATAATTATATTGTCCTCAAGTCCAATGTAAACAAGTTCTTGATGAACCATCCCCTAAGTAATCCAATTTACAAAATTTCCACTACCTATGTATACCCATTAACTCTTATCCTCGAGTGGTCTTCGGGCCTTGATAAATGGTGACTCCTTTGTAAAAAAAAAAGAAAAGAAAAAAATCAATTGTTTTAGAAACGAAGTTCTTGTCGATCAATATTAGTTGCGTTGAAGTCAGAAAGCCTATATCTTCAGGCAGCCTGATCCGGTAGCACAAGAATCGACGAAGGTAGAAAGAATAAAGAAAATTTTACTATTTTTAGATAAACAGGTGTAAACAGTTTGGAATAACTTTGAGTTTTAATGGAAATGGTGAACATTTAAATAGATTTTAAAAAAAAAAGCAATAAAGAAACTAAAGAAAACAATAAAAAGATGTGTAAATCTTCAAAAACAGTAGAAAGAAAGTCGTCTAACGAGACTGACAGTAATATTAACACTTTCTCTGTGTATTCGTGCTTGAATCCATTCATTAGTCTTTTAGTTGTTGTAGTATTTAATTTTCCCTTTTTCTTTTACACGGGAGATCTTATCCTGCTTTCATTCATTAATCTGCTGAAGGATACTCTCTTCCTGAATTAATGTGGTTAATAAGAGGGAACGGGGAGAAAATTGGTCAATGGATGACAAATGGTTGTCTAACCTTGTTCTTTTCATACCCACTAGTAAAGAGAGCGAGAGAGAAAGAGAGAGAGAGAGAGAGAGAGAGAGAGAGAGAGAGAGAGAGAGAGAGAGCGAATCATTCATTAAAGACCCATTAAATAGCGACCTGTGCGACGTAACCCGAAATACACCTTATCTTCAGCCATTGTTCAAATTTTCACGTAATATGTTATTAAGTGAGGGCGAAAAAAAAAAGGAAGAAAGAAATAAAGAACTTTTTAATTAATTCTCCATTCTGTTTTTATCTTTTTCTTAACCCCCCCCCATATTTTTTTTCAATGGTAGTAAGGATGTGCGTTATATATAATGGCGTTTGGTACCATAAATCGAAATCGGGAATCGGAAAAGTTTTGGAATTATCGGAATCAAGAAAATGTGTGCCTAATTTCCGATTCTAAAAACGATTTAATGAACTTTTCATTTTGTTATTTAAATTGTAATTTTCTATTGCTAGTAATAATCATTAAATAATAAATATTTATTGTTTTTAAGAACCAATGAAGCTAAAAGATATCTACAAATAAGAAGAAACCCAATAAGAATTAGATGATTCCTCAAATGAAGTCTTAACATGTAACGTGGAGTTTAGACACACACAAAAAATCGACAATACAAAAATATATACTAGTTCATCTAAATTTACTCATCAATTCAATATGGGAATTATAGCAATAGAGATAAAAAGTCATAAATACCCTTTATACCTAGGTATTTCCAGGCCTTATTTTTCTCATCCGAAGAGAAAATTTTTTCCTCGTGTGCTTATCGCATTTATTATTTTTATATCTAGCACCCGTTCTCCACTTCTGATGAGAAGCATTAGGCTTCGAAATACCTAGGTATAAACACCATTTATAACCTTTACCCCTATCGATGATTGAATTGGCAAGTACATCTCTATGCACTAGTATATAATTTAATATTGTCAGATTTTTCCATTTGTAGCTATATGTATATATATATATATATATATATATATATATATATATATATATATAGCAAAAATGGTGGTTAGTAAAAACCTGAAGAAAGTGCTCAATACTATTGCAGAGCAAATATATATTTTTTATTGCGTTTAATCGGCTTAGTTATACATGTTTCGGATACCGAATCGTATCACCGATCCAGTAATTTCATCAGACCTTACAGAAGTGGTTATTATGATTAGAAAAACAATATTAGAGGCAGCACAAAACGATGGCAGTAAAGTTTGAAGATTTAATAAGCATTAGAAGGTGCTAAGGGACGAGGTGCAGTTTAAAATATTCAATCAGACACGGATATGAATAAAAGGAGGGAGAGAGAGAGAAAAGGTCGAAAAGAAGGATCTATATACTAGCAAAAGTACCCGTCATTGACTGGGTTCAAAAACAGCCTAGAGAAAATGGATTCTGATTTATGAAAGTATGATAGGTTATGAAAAGGAAGGGTTGTAAAGAGATATCTTCGAATTTGGGGGTATCAAAACCAAAGCAAAATATTATGAAAGTAAAAAGAAAATAGATAAACCCCATAATTTATTATACCATACCTGTTCACACAGAAACACTTACCACAATAATCTGTGGATCTATATTAAAAAACCTTGTTAAACTTTGTGACATATTTCCATTCTATGGAGGTCAGGTGCGAACGAACACCCCATAATTTGATTATACCATATTTCTTCAAACTGAAACATAATTATCAAAGTATACTTACGCAGATAGATATGAAAAGTCTTTATTACAGTATGTGCCTATTTCCATTCTATGGAGGCCAAGCGCGAATGCAGACCCCACAATTTATTATACCATCCCTATTTAAGTTAAAACATACTTATCAAAGTATTATTATGTACATCTATATCAAAAACACTTGTAAACGTTTATTTTTTAATTTTTTAATTTTTTATTTCCATACTTTGTGGACCAGGCGCGTATGCACACTCCACAATTTTAATGAATCATTATTATGCCAGATCAAACATACCCATTCATGTGTCTCGATACATCTATCATTATATGTGATCAGTTTTCTATAATAGCCAACCATATCGGAGCCTATTCGTGACCAGACACACACACACACAGACGTTCAGCCTTATATTATATTATACTATATTATATTATATTATATTATATTATATTATATATATATATATATATATATATATATATATATATATATATATATAAATTTATCATAACAATGAATTTATGGAAAAAATGATAAAAATGATACTGAAAAAAATTGGCATAGATTAAATGACACTAGTGGATGAACAGAAAACTTGTCACAAGTTAAAAATATAGATGAAAATTGCATATGTTTATCCAATCGCTATTTTTAATCAATTATGAAAAAAAGATTAAAGAAAAATATTTCGAAATATCGAATCGTCCTCTCCCAACAAGCGGATTTATAGTTTTACGAATATATGTAGACATGACACGAGATTTTACGGTAATCCCAAAATTCCCTACCTCAAAAAAAAAAAAAAAAGACAAAAAAAAAGACAAATTCTAGAACTAAATATTTATGAATTATAAAAAATCGAAATCGGTAATTGTATCGGAATCGAAGGAAATATTGGAGTCGTCCCATCATTCATAATAATATATATTGTTGAACTCTTCAATTTGCGTGTTATACAGTGAATGAATATGGGTAAGATTTGAAATGCGAGGATAGTAGAAATCTTACATATTCAGGAATGACGATCTGCGTTCTATTTGTTGAATATTTAAGTCTGATGGAGAAAGTAACTTGATATGCGTGTTTTATAATGGTAAGATATAAGGAATAATTAGACATGCGTATTATATAACGTTGCTTATTGGCAAAACAAAGAAGATAACGGTGTGAACAAACTCGTCTTCCTCTACCTATCCCTGTGAACAGCAATTCTTCCACCATAGAATAGGCTTCGAAGTCACACAATACATGGACATTAATAAAACATAGAGGTAAGCAACACAACCCGATACTCGGATACGCATAAGAGCTGACGACAACGCTAACATTGCTTGAATGTGGATTATATATGATGTGTGAACCTGAGAGTGATATTTCGATATAAATGTTATATAGTTGTGTATATTGGATGGCGATTCAATTTGAGTTTTATACAGTGAGGAAATATGAACAATATTTGATGTGCGTTCTTTTAGATGAATATTTCAGTCTATTATACGTGTATTATATGTTAAGGAAATGTGTAAGATACCTCGATGTGCGTGTTATATAATCGCGGTATTCATTCATTCAAGTGATGTCCTTCCTGGTACAGGCATTGGCAGCTGTGGCTCTCAATATATCTTCCTCCTTCGAGGCATTCATTAATTCATTGTTGCTCATCATTTTTAATGTTGCACAGGTGTTCAGACTGTAAACGAATTTTTCTTGTTGTTGTTCTCTGCTTCTTCTACCCACGATCTTTGCTGTTATTTTTTGCTGGTTGTCGGAGAGTAGTTTGATGACGATCACTCGCTACCTGTCTATCATGGTAGTCTTTACTGAGGTTTTCCGATTCAGAACCTTACTCCTGCTGTTTCTCGAATAAAGAGTAGATGCATTACAACCACTTTTTCTGCAGTTGTACAGACAATAGGTTGCAGTTTCTTCGTTCGACCAGTGCCCCATACTGGGCGATTGTCCTGACCATTGAACCCAGAGGAATCTTCTGCTCAGTACAACGAAATACAAAACCATGAACACAATTATTTGTTTGTTTCCGTTTTGCATCAGTCACCTGTTTTTTTTGTTTTTTTTTTACACGGAGGTCACCACTTATCAAGGTCCGGAAGCCACTCAGGGATAAGGGTTATTGCAAGTACAGTACGTTAGTGTGGAGATTTGATGAAGTGTTTACTTAAGGGGGCGGTTCATTAGGAATTTGTTAACGTTGGACTTGAAGACATCCAAGTTGTAGTCAGGTGGGAAGCAGGCAGACGGAACAGAGTTCCACAGGCGTGCAGTTCTAAGAATTTTACCATGACTTTACGTTATCCTGATAGGGGGGGGGCGGTAAATGAGTTCTCGACCATGCTCAAGGGTCTCCTAGAAACTAGGTGAGGGAAGGAGGCGTATTACCTTTCCTTTCCCATTACTACTCTCCCACTACCCTAATAATGGAGGTATATGGAAGGATAATTAGATATGCATATTATATGCTAGAAAAATATGAGGGATGTTTTGATGTGAGTTTTATACGGTTGCTGAGCACGGGAGTATATTTCACTGTGTTTATTATATATCAGTGTATATTAAGGAATGCTGCGATCTGCGTGTTATATATTGGTGGCATATGGGTAATATTTTACGTGTGTTTTACATAGAAGGGAAATCTGAGAGCTGTTTTGATGTGCGTGCTATATATTCGGAGCATATGGGTATGATTTGATGTGCGTATTATATAGAGAGACAATATATAAATACTTTGATGCGCGTGTTATATAAGTAAGGAATATATGTAATGTGCGTGTTATATATTGGGAACATGGAGTCACTTGGATATGCTTGTTTTATACGTGAGGAATATTGTTTGTATTTTGATGTTCGTTAACTTAAAATCTGCATTATTTTACTCATTAGAACTATTATTCTAGTTGTTTATTTATTTGAGGACTGTTATCCTCATCTTCATGGTTGTTGTTGTTTTACCACGTTTCGGCCAACTCATTCTCTTGCCTTCTTCAGGCTGTTAACCGCGACACGATAGGAATGCTGAGGCTGTATCATCAGTAATTACTGCTTCCTATAGACTAATTGGCTACTCTAGTTAGTGACCTACTTCCGAATGTGTATCACGTTTTGGACAACTAATCCTTTGTCCTGCTTTGGGGAGGATTGAAACCGCTATCTTCTAAACAATATTATTCTATTATTGGTCGATATACTTACAGCATTTTGGCTGATATAAACTTACGCTGGTAGAATGATATAATAATATAGTACAGTAAATAAAAATTCGACTTTTAATTGGATTAAGCAAAGAGAAATTTCCCACTATAAATTAGAGCTAGAGTTTTAAGCTGACCTTTTGAGTAAATTAGGTCACAAACCGGAAGTCTTGAATAAGACGTTACATAAGAATTTGGTGAAATTGTTTTCTTTGAGTTTAACGACGAAAGCGAAAAAATGTGCTTTTTTAGATCTCCCCCACCCCAGGGACGAACGAAAGATTGATACAAGTGTATCGGTGCAGCAAACATAATGTAATTCGCTTGTATTTGATAAAAAGAAAATACATCTACAAAAAAAATATGGCAACACAGAGCAAAATGGTTTTGGTGTTTTTTAATTGCACCAACGATTTCAGACGTTATTATATAACGAAGATGAAAGAAATGTGTACACATACAATGACATCTATGACAACAGCTGTTAATATAGAGTGAAAAAAAAGAAAGGAAGAAAAAAGAAAGAAAAAAGAAAGAGAAAGTAAGAGGCGTGTTATGAACACCATCATGATAATAACAGTGAGACGAAACGCATCTATAGAACGTCAGCTGTTTACGAAAATTGAAAATAATATGCAGGGCTCCAAATAAATCCCGACTGGTAGGAATTAGACGTTAAAAATAAATTAGGTAAAAGTATTACAGTAAATCGTTTATCTCTACTGTTATATAAAAGGACATTTGTTTGTATGTGTGTAAGTTTGTTCCTTATAGACTCGAAAACGGTTGGGTCTAATTTTTTTAAATATCACACAAAGGTACTTGATGGGTAGGGGAGTGTTCTTACGTAGATTCTGTATTAGAATGCATCCGATTGTAACCCTCCTTCGAGGAGGTGGTTAGGACTCTTATTTCTCTGGATTCTCGGCACGTGTCTCAATGGGGGATTGCGTTACACGATAAGTATCGAAAATCGATAATCGAAAAAAAATCTAATTAAAGAATGAAGTCTGATTTTTATCAAAGTTATCACTTTTATGCAACTTAACATAACAACTGAACTGCAAAATTTTTATCACCGTACAAACAGACAAGCTCATCCAACAAAATCAACTGTAGATTCTTTTATAAAACAGAGGCGTAACTGAATCTTTCTTTTCAGAGCACAATTGAACTATGATATTTAACTTTTGTACATTTAACTTTAATTCAAGTGATTTTGTAAAAATATTTTCATAAAATGAACAGTTGTTCTTTGATAAGACGGGGGCGCCTTCGAAAGTATGTTTCTGTTTAGAGCACAATTGAACCATGATAATTGGCTTTTACATTTTAAACTTTAAGAAAAATCATTACCTACAATAATCTTATAAAATCAACACTAAATTCTCTACAGTGCAGTGTAAACTACAATGTATTTTGGACTAAATCATTGCTGGTGGGCATGTAAAGTTTCCTCCTGGTACACTGCGGGAGGGATGTCATTAATTAGAACAGCCAATTAGTCCATTTATTAAAAAAAGGCGATTTCACTGATTTCGGTTACTTTAAATGTATAAGATTGCGGAACTGTTGTTGACAGCAATTCAATCACGGGCAACGTCGGATCTCCCTACAAATTATTATGAATTAATTAGAAAAGTTTACCCCTATTTCATTGACCGGTATATGTGTATAAACAAAAATTATATAGAAAATGCCTTGCCTTATTCATTTTCGCCATCTATCCGGAATAATATTTTCTATCGACTTTTAAATTTACATTATTTAATCCTGTTCAATATTTTGTTTATCATTATACTTATTTATAGGAATTAAATGAGACTCACATCCATTCCATTCACTGTGTACAAAATTTTATAAAATACATTACATCGTATGCATTGATTTTTCATTGATTTAATAGAAACTTAGGAAAATTACGGAAAATCTTACCTGTTATTATATAAACTCTAGCTAAAAGTATGCATATAACATTCATAGTTTATTACATTAATCAATAAAAAATGTCAATTATGTATCATCATTTTTTTGTACTCGTAAATTGATTTGTCATAAAACGGACAGTATTCAAAGATAATATTTAAAGCACTTTTAGCCTTCCATACAAACAAAAGAACAAACAGTACTAACTTGACATTAACGCGGTCGAATAAATCGAGTTATATTTTATTCTGATACTAATTTAAGTTAATGTAACAAGTGTATAGTATGTGATAAATGAAATACATTTTTATTACATTTTCACCCCAAACAAGGCACATTGCCACTTTGATGTAGGGAGCTACTATCAGGGACATAATCTACAGGGGTACTATGTGGGAAGTTGGGCAGCAAGATGTCGGTTCACGTTACTCTTGAACTTCTGCATGCCAGTACAGTTGGAGAAGCAGGATCCCGGAAGGGAATTCCAAAGTATAGCGGTTCTGAGGAAGAAACTACTGGAGTAGAAGGCTCTCCTACATCTAGGGATCTCTACTGTGAAGGGGTGGGATTTAGCTGCTTGTCGGATTTCGTACACAAATTTATTGTTCTACTTAAATCTAAGAGGAAATATAACCAGACTCCGATGTAAGCTACGCATATGCATATATAGGCAACATTATATTAAACAATTTTTTTACCATCATTATTTTTTGGATTTTTCGGACTAATGTAATTATCTCACACGTTATTCTCACAGGGTTTCAGTCGATGTAACTTCCGACCTTCTTCAGCTGAATTTTGTCGTACTTGGGAATATGTACAGAATTTTAAACGAAACGCGTTATTTAATCCACAGAGTAGCATACTCTCACACCATCGGGTACAAGTTTAACGTAATTTGCAGTTGTACTTATACTACCGATCACAATGAGGATTGAGTTTCATTCCAGAAACATAATTTGTTAAAATCATTTTCCATTAGTACAGTTGTTAGAAGGCTTCTTCAATGACCAATCATTCGATGTTCAATTTATTTTATGGTTGACTGTAAATACGCCATACATTTTATTTTTTGTTCATAAATTAAAAAAACTAATATCGTAAAGTGTAAACTTTTAATACTGAAAAGTATAAATCAATATTAATTAAAGATTAGAGTTATCCCCCCTTATCTTGATTTGCTTTTGCGATGGCTCTCCAAGATTTTATACGACTTAGAAAGATGGCTACTCACTTAGAAGTACACTTAGTTAAAAACCAAAATACAGAAATACTTTTATGATGTACGTACTCATCACGAACCAAATATATCATATTTCAAAAATCACATAAATTGATCAAGTACTTTTTTTAAATTAAAAAATTCAAATTTTATGATGAAGTGAGGAGGCGGTCGGGAGCTGCTATATTGTTTTCAATTTTGCTAAAATCCAATGGCGGCAGTTCAATTCGAATACAGAGATTCTGTTTGTATTAAAAAATAATTAAAGATTTTTAATTGTAAAAAAATGGTAAAGTTTGATTTTGGTAATTAAAAACAATTTACGGGACTTTTGAAAATATTACATCTTCGTTCTGTTATGAATGTTGCATATTAGCACACCCGGGGTATTGTCGAATTATGTGGACAAGCAGATTTGTATTATTATCATCTTGATTGAATTACATTTAAATGCAATTCAAGGACAAATATGTTTAAATGATGTTTTAGGAATTTAACTTGACTAGATTCTATAAACAATAACCATAAAGAAATTTTAGATAAATAAAAACAAATATTTTTAATAGAAAAGAATGTTAGAACATAAACAAAATATGTAACGAAGATAGATGATTTAATTCATGGGATTGGTTACGTGGAGTTAATGGCGTAACGAGAGAACTTGAAAGAAACGTATCAGTTAGTCAAGAGTTGGGAGTCAGAGAGTTAGCAGATGCGGTCGTTAGTCAGAAGGAGAAAGATGGTAATGGAGAGTAATGGCTTCAAGTATAGAGAAATGTCGATAGTAAAAAGCTAGGACTAGCGTTACAGCTTTCTAATGGAGGGAATAAATGAAATAAAGCTGCTGTATAAGCAACCAATGCTTCGGGTCATACAGATCTTCGTTTCAGTTTTTTCAAGAATCCCTCACATCAAGATCAATCCAAATGGACCAGTTATATTTTTCTATTGGCCAATGTAAACCCAAAGACACTGTTATTTATCCCTTAATTTTATAATTGTTATTTGCCTTGTTTTAAGCAAACACTAGACGATCAATAGACGCATTCATATCTAGACGATCAAATATATATACACGTCAATAAACACCTCATATATACAACCCTCCCTGTTATACAGAAGCCCCCGAAAACATTACACATTCGTTCTGGCGCCGTGATATGTACAGATACCTCGCTACGTAACACGAATACGTACACCATAAATATTTTTTTGTTTTGTTACGTGTATGCAACTAAAACTGTTGTCAGTTGACATTAAGTATTTTTTAAACTAATTTTAGCGTTGCACATTAATCGGTTGCAATTAGCATGATGGTTAGTTAGTTAGTTAGTTATGATAGTCCTTCCGTGTGGATGACGACGTCTTCTTTATTTATTTATTTGTTTTAATTTACTTTGTGAGTTCGTTGATGACTGTGAAGCTCAATGCGTGATCTACACTGCTTTGCACAGAGAGAGCACAGGAAGACAAGATTTGAGTTTTGATGGTGAGTGGCCGCCACTCGTCGGTGCCTCAGTGTGTGACGCTCCGTAGCTTCTCGCTCATGCTTGTTGTTGAAAAAGACGATTCCGCTATCACATGTGAAGCGCGAAGTGTTTCTGTCCGCTGGCAAAGTTTCCAAAAGATTGAAGGGCTATTTCAGCGTTTGAGGGTGAGCTTGATTCAGTCTATGTAGCGTTTCTTAAGGCAGCCGATGTTTCGTCGACTGTGAGTGAGCTAACCAAAGGGAATTCTTCGAGGTAATCTGTATGAAGGTATCCTGATGACGTGGCCCAACCATGAAAGCTAAGGACGAAAATGGAGTGAGTCTAGAGGAGCAGCTCTCTTGCGGATTTCTAAATGGGATATCTTGTGTCTCCAATGGCTAAGGATCTGCTGTAGTCGTTTGATGTGAAATAACTCCAGCAGCTTGATAATATTAACATGATTTAACAAATGCAAATTGCCCGGATGTGATGTGAAATATTACCCTTTCTCTTTTGCGCTTTTTGTATTTGATAAAATAATGTCTACGTTTTCCTTTCGTTTGTTCATTCACGGTGCCTCATTTTGGGGAAACGTTTAGTTTGTGCAGCATTGTAAGTATGCAAATAATTAAGAGACAACAAGTTAATTACAATCTAATTAATTGATATAAAAAGTGTTTTTTTCTTTATTTAAAACTTGAAAATGAAAACAAATATTAATTCTTTCAATAATTGCTTCCACGCATAAAAAAATGAATTTTCGGTTATTCTTCCCTATTTCAGATATCAACCAAATAGAGTAAGTTATTAAATCATCATCCTAGGATTTGTTCTTGAATAAATATAATGAATTAGTGTTTTTATTTAAATAGTAAACATATTAGAAGCGTAGAATTCTTTCAGAAATATAAGGCGTGTGTTTAGAGGCGGCGAACCTTAAATTGACAACTTTATTTTCTTAAATTTTCAAAACTGTAGTACAGGGTCTGTGGAAACTATCATTCATGACCATTTGCATATGTATAAAGTGTCTGCCAGATGGATTCCCAGGTTGCTCACACCATTCCAGAAGCGAGAACGCGTCGTGTGCTCAAGGATGAATTTGGAGATGTGCCAAGAAGATGAGTCAAAGTTTTTCAAAAGACTGATTACACAGGATGAAACCTGGGTCCATCAGTATGGTCCAGAGACCAAAGCCCAGTCAATGCAGTGGAAGCACTTGGACTTACCACCTCCAAAAAAGGCAAGGGTGCTACCCTTCGCTGGCAAGGTCATGTTCACGGTCTTCTGGGACCAGGACGGAGTAGTGATGACAGATTTCCTGGCAAAGGGTACCACAATTACAGGAGCCTATTATGCTTCACGTTTGAGGAAATTAAGGGAAGCTATGAAAATCAAGAGGCGGGGCAAGATCAGCAAAGGTACCCTCCTCCTGCAGAACAACACTCCGGTCCACAACTCGCATGTCGCCAGATCAGAAGCACGGGCGTGTGGTTATGAAATCCTTCCCCATCCTCCCTACTCTCCTGACCTTGCACCCTCTGACTTTCACCTCTTCCCAGCTATTAAGTTGTTTTTGAAAGGAAAGCGTTTCCCAGATGATGCAGCCTTGATTTCTGAAGTCACGTCGTGGTGTGAGGACCAACCTGGGGTGTTCTACAAAAACGGTCTCCAGAGCTGCATCAAACGATGGGAGAAATGCATAACTCTGGGTGGTTCCTATATAGAGAAAGACTAATATCTGCGCCAAGTTTCATTTCTTTACTGTAATGGGAAGTGGGCCAGGGGAAATACTTATTGCACGTCCCTCGTAGACAGTTTTTAAATAGTATTAAATATCTTATTCTCCAGGTTGGACATATAAAAGTTGCGAAAGGTGGTTTCCAATACGGACCCTATTTCTACCCCATCGATTTGTGTATAAATGTTGCCTTTATGATCATAAAAGAGGACCTCGATGTACATATTAGTAATTTTTTTTTTTTACTATAGTGTTAATTTTCAATGGAGGCAGAGATGCATTATTGTAAATATTGTTTATGATGATATCAATAGTTTTGTGAACTGGGACGTTGGTAAGAGGCTTTCTACGTTTACTGAGGTGGTGTTTTTGTTATTCACTTTTGTTGTTTGAACGATTTATATAAGTTCTTCGGGAGATTTTACTCTGTATTTGCTTTGTAGGTAGCAGGTTATGAGATTATTTATTGTTTTGGTTAATTTATAAATAAGAGTTGTTACTTGTGAAATAAGAGAGCGGAGGGAGAGTTAGGTTTATGTGTTTTACATTGCCATATAAATACCCGGGTTTATAATCACCAATTATTTTAGGGAGTTTTTGATTATCTATTGTAGCATTGTTCGCAGTTATGAGTTTATTGATTTCAGTTTGGAGTTGATTTATATATATATATATATATATATATATATATATATATATATATATATAGAGAGAGAGAGAGAGAGAGAGAGAGAGAGAGAGAGGAGAGAAAATAAATGACAAAAATTATATTCCAAAATTCATGATATTGACCATATTATGATTTATTCCTTTAAATCAGCTGACTTATACAATTCTTGATAGTATCTGTTTAGTAGCACAAAATGAATCACTTACTAATTATATCAATTAGTAAATCTATTATGTCCTTAACTCACCAGAAGAAATAGCAACAATCAATCCGTCAAAAGGAATTGAAATGTGATTTGACATGGTAAAAATCCGAAAATTGAAAGAGAAGCTGTAGTTACCTTTTTATTTTTCCATTACACCATATTGAATTTTATCAAAGTCATTAAACCCAACTATTCGCACTTAAAATTTTAATTAATTTATGAATCTTCTACCAAAATGTTCTATTTAATAATTAGTAAATTTATTCATTCTAAGTAATGTATGCATACTTATGAAAATAATATCAACAAATTATAAACTATTATACATGTGTGTATATACGACACTAAACTAAACTGAAAAAAAAACAAACAAAAAAAAAAACGATTGATCATTTCAGTCATTTATCTAATTGATCCGAATTGAAAACTATACAGAATTCAAATCTATTAGCTATTACGATCAAACACATCAATCCTTACAATTATAATTTTTAAAATCATACAATTCAAAATCTATACTTACGTTTTGTTAAGTTTAAAATAATTTGAAAACTCTTTTATATCGTAATTGCTCATAATTAAATTAACTTAATAAAGTGCGACAGAGTTACCTCCCTTGGAACAAATCTTTTGAGATTAACATTAGTTATATTTATTAATTTTTTACAACGCATAGACATCCATATTGAACTAATAATTAATTTTTAATTTTAAAATAGTTTTAATATCTTTCATTCAATATCATTTTTAAAAAATTAAATCGATTTATATTATAAATTAATTTGTTAATTTTTCCAATACAAAATGTTAGTATTACAGATTATTTCAATCGATAATCATAAGTTAAGTTATACTTCATATCCGCTTATGTTGAATTGTGAATTAATTAGTTACTTCCATTTACTTTAATTTTATATTTATTTATATTTTTATTCATATTATTATTATCAATATCAGCGTCATCATTATTATTTATATTGAAAGCAATAGTTTTAATTTTTACATTTCACAAACTTCACTCAATTTTACATACGACAATCTAGTTTTAATAAACATTTTACGAACTTGTTCCTTATTTAAGCATAATTTTTGTTATCATTGTACATATCCTAATTCTCTAATAATATGTTTCAGAGTTTCTTCATCTGATAACATTTTATTTTAATTATAATTAAATAAATGTATATTTAAGGTTATATTGGGTTAAGAAATTCCAACGAAAGAAAGATGTATATTTACTACCCCCTTATATATATATATATATATATATATATATATATATATATATATATATATATATATATATATATATATATACTAGCATGGGTGCCCGGCGTTGCCCGGGTGTTTGGAGGTGTATGCTGAGCAAAAAAAGGGGCAATTTTCTAAATTTTGACCCCTATTATGATCCCTGAAAATTTATTGTTTTGGCCTCAAATCAAGTTATTAAGTTAGATCCATGTCCACGGAACCTATATCTAAAATTTCAAGGGTGTAGACCCAAAATTGTCGGAGAAGTTTGCTAGAGTTCTCAAAGCTCAAATCGTTGAACTTTGACCCCTTAATCGCCAAATTTATGGCTAAAAACCGATCACATAGATTTTTCCAAATCTCAGTACCCTGTATAATTTCGAGTCTGTAGACTAAAAATTCACAGAGTTATTTCGTAGGGAAATGTACACAGACACACACACACACACACACTTTCACTTTTATAGATATATAGATTTAAAATTTGAGTCTGATAGAATGACAAAGTGATATTGCAAACCGATATATTAAACAAACGAACTTCAAAGAGACAAATGAACACATAAGTAAAAAAAATTTGTATTAGAAAACATTGATTATTCCACGTTTTTTTTACAGACCTGACGACTGAGGTTCGCTCTTAGTAAAAATTGTTTTTTTATAGTCTTAATTTTTCATAAAAAACTTAAAAAAATCAAGAAGGAAAAGAAATTTAATTTTATTCTTTTTTCATTAATTTCTTTCTGTGCAAAGCAATTCTTTCAAACTTAATCTGTTTCCAAAATGTTTTTCTTTCATTCCCCTTCCCCTTCATTCATTTTCCTCCGCATCCTGGCAAGTATTAAAATAAACCATTTATAATATTTATTTATGGGTTTATTTACTTATCATTTCTTTTGTATCGGTAAATGAATTCCATGCACCCACCATGTTTAAGTTTGGGAGTAAAAAATGTACGATGAACAGAAGGATAGGGAAAATAATGTATATAAATACGCAATCATAGGTCATTATAAACATCATATATATTTTTACAGACAGCGTTACAAAACTTCCAAATTAGATTGAAATAAAGAACACGATGATTTATACTGAAACTCATCTAATATTAATAATAAAAAAATAATAAAAAAATAACACAAGTTGTTTGTTTAAGTATTATAAGCAATTGAATATTTCGTTGTATTATAGATTTTAAAGATTAGAATGCGTTCTTTAATTACTTATAAATTACATTTTTAAAAAAAGTGAAGGAACACGATTTGATTTGTAGTATACTTGAAGTTTATTTAATATAATTAAATGAAAATTATGCATGTAAGAATATGAATATTTGAAGCAGAACACAAGAAAAAAATTTGATATGAGTTAAGACAATAAACAAATATTAAAATTAAACAATTTTTCTAATCAAAATGATTTTTTTTAAATCAAAATAAATGTTTTTTAATCGAAATGAACAATATTTTTTTAAAATCAAAATGAATATTTTTTTAATCAAAATGAATATTTTTTAATCAAAATGAACCACAATATTTTTAAATACAAATGAACCACAATATTTTTTCAAAATCAAAAACAATATTTTTAATGGTTTTGTATTACTGTACACATAGATTCGAAAAAGTTGCCAAAAACAAATATATAACAAATAAATGTTATCAAAGGCAAGATAAGTTACTTTTCTACCAAACTGGATATATTTTTCGTATTTTTATTGAATGTAACATGTTTATTCAGTTCAAAAACCATACAGCGTTTACCGATGTATTGGAAAATTCAAGATGGCGTCTTAGTCCCTCTTTAACACGGTAAGTTTGGGAAAAGGTGTTATAAATAAAAAACTGAATAAAATACTGTTAAAAACTCGCTCAATATGTTACCGTGACATTGGTTGACATATATTCGGCGGGTTTTTAATAGTATTTTTTTCTAGTTTTTATTTATAACACCTTTTCCCATACTTACCGTGTTAAAGAGGGAGTGAGGCGCCATCTTGAATTTTCCAATACATCGGTAAAAACCGTATGGTTTTCGAGCTGAATAAACATGTTACATTGAATAAAAACACGAAAAATATATCCAGTTTGGTAGAAAAGTAACTTATCTTGCCTTTGATAACATGTATTTGGGTACTTATGCAGAGAGTGATCCGGACGTAACTCACCGGACGCTCGGCTTGCCCCGTAAAACGACGTCAACAGCCGGAGTTAGCCGAGCGTCGGCGAGGAAAAGCAAGCCGAGCGTCGGCGCTGAAAACATAACAAGAAAAGAGAAACCTACCTTAATGTAAAATTTGTTAAAACTTTTATTTACTGTAACGGAAAACAATTTTTTTTCGTATTTTTTTTTTTTTTTTTTGTAAATGTAAAGTGTTTTTTATATACAAGAAAGTTATGTTTTTTGTATTTTTTTTTTGAAGAAGAAGAAACAGCGAAAAAAAGGTAACAAGCAAAATTTGTTTTTTTTACAAAACATGTTTTTTGTTGGGTGTTTTTTTTTAGGGTTAGGGTTATTTTTTTAAGAATAAACTGCGAAAAAAAAAGGTAATAAGCAAACTGTTTTTTTTTTGTACAAAACATGTTTTATTTTTTGTTGGGTGGTTGGTTAAGGAAAAACCTGGTAAAAAAAAAATGCGAGGAATATTTACTGTTGTTATTTCCTCAGACTGTTGGAGGGCATCACACGACTATGAGGGACAGGTTTTCTTTTTTGCAAGCAAACTCCTTTCCTGACAAAATTCCAGGACACCCGCTGCTCGCTGCTGTTTACAATTTTTCCGACAAATATGTTAAGTTCATATTTCCTTCCATAGGTACGCAATTTTAAGGGTTGTTAAATAAATCTGAAATTGTAACGGTTGTTGTTAAATAAATCTGATTCTGTACTGTTTTACTTTCTTTTCTTCTTTTTCCTTATTGTCGTCTGCTGCTTTGAATTTTTTTCTTGCGTCGCGCACGCGCGTAGCGTTGACAACCGTCGAACTACATCGGCGACGCTCGTTGAAAACCGTCGAACTACATCGCCGACGCTCGGCTAACTCCGGCTGTTGACGTCGTGCTACGGGGCTAGCCGAGCGTCCGGTGAGTTACGTCCGGATCACTCTCTGCATAAGTACCTGTATTTGTTATATATTTGGTTTTTGACAACTTTTTCGAATCTATGTGTACAGTAATACAACCCCGTTTTTCGAGCTGAATAAACATGTTACATTGAATAAAAACACAAAAACTATATCCAGTTTGGTAGAAAAGTAACTTATCTTGCCTTTGATAACATTTAGTTGTTATATATTTGTTTTTGGCAACTTATTCGAATCTATGTGTACAGTAATACAAACCCGTTTTTCGAGCTGAATAAACATGTTACATTGAATAAAAACACAAAAACTATATCCAGTTTGGTAGAAAAGTAACTTATCTTGCCTTTGATTACATTTATTTGTTATATATTTGGTTTTTGACAACTTTTTCGAATCTATGTGTACAGTAATACAAACCCGTTTTTCGAGCTGAATAAACATGTTACATTGAATAAAAACACAAAAACTATATCCAGTTTGGTAGAAAAGTAACTTATCTTGCCTTTGATAACATTTATTTGTTATATATTTGTTTTTTGGCAACTTATTCGAATCTATGTGTACAGTAATACGAACCCGAAATGAATTTAAGACCACGAGTGAAATGAGAAAATGAAGAAAATCACATTTACTTGTGTGTTTACTGTTTATGTAAGTCAGCGGGTTTGGTTGCCATAACAACGTGACGGGAGTGAACGTGTGTGTGTGCGTGTGTGCGCGTGTGCTTGCTAGTACTACTATTAAGTTTGTAGGAGCGTTTGATTTCGTGTAGTTTAGTTTCGTATATAAGTTTCGTATTTTTTAAATTTGTGAATAACAAGTTATGAAAAAATTAAACCCTTCCAAGATGGACAATAAATAAAGCCATAATATTTTATGGTAAAGGTAAGAGCGTAGAAACCATTGTTTTTTAGGAGATGTGATTATTGGATTAACCAATCAGAAATCGTCTGTGGCACACACATCTCTGTTTATATATATATATATATATATATATATATATATATATATATATATATATAATATATATATATATACATATATGTGTGTGTGTACAGAGAGAGAGAGAGAGAGAGAGAGAGAGAGAGAGAGAGAGAGAGAGAGAGAGAGAAAGAGAGAGCGGAGAGAGATAACACCTACAAAACTACTGCACAATTGAAACTAAATTGCTGCAAATTGTATACACATATCTTTACTTTGGAATATGTACTAAATAGAACATAGGATAATTTTGGAGTAGACAGGAATCTCAAATGTAAATTTTGTAGCACATATTTCTACCAAAATTACTACACTTGCTTGTCAAATCCTGGCCTGGCGTCTAACCTTTTACAGAATCAAATAAACACCTCATTTCTCTTGGAACAGTTGTCCCAGTAATGTAAATAATACGTATTATCAATCCCTATCTTAAACCATCAGAAATAAAATAAATATATAATATCTAAACGCATATATATTTCATGTTCATTAAGACTCCTTAGCGTGGCCAAGATAAGTGCATCGCTCTTAAGCTACTTGAAACTGTGTAATCTCAATCCCACATTCTTTACTCTTCGGCTACACAAGATACCTTTCTATGTTCAATTAGTTATATAAAATAAATCTTGTATAATAATATCACGCTTCAACATCACATAAACCCAAACAGTTTTATTTCCCTATTAACGTTGCTTCTTAGAAACGTGTGTGATCAACTCCGTCCCGTGTAATATAATCTTTATGTCTTTTCTTGTAACCATTAAGCCACATAATTGCCTGTATAACCGACTGGGCTTTCTTTTCTTGAGAGTCGGATGCCATGGTGATTAAGTTAAGCTGTTCGGGTTTTGATAATCGAGGGTGGGGGTATAAGGGTTAAATGGGTGTTTGTGGGTAGAGAGTTTCTTGCGATGGATGGGTTGGGAAAGAGTTGTTGTAGTCGGAATCATGTTACGGATTTGCTTGACTTCGATGCTAATACAACCGGAAGTGTTCAATTGAAGTTTAAGTACGCCGGGAATAAATAACAGTGGACTAGTTTTAAAAACTGAATACTAAAATTATATGAGCAATCGTAAGATATTTTATGTAGGTTGTCATAGGCATTAGGGTAAGTTGACATGCAACTTTTTTCTTTTTAATTATTAAACAGAGGCTGAAGTATTAGCCTCTGAAGGGTTTCTTGAATTTGAGAGTCAAAATTAGAAGTTAAACAAGCTACGAGTTTCCTTCAATAAGATTCCACACGTTTTACGGGCATTTAAAATTGTCGTAAACTCTTGAAAATTCAGTATGTTTTTACTGTACATCGTTCGAAATAACTGACCATTTTTTTATGATTTCAGGTTCAAATAAACAACTACAGTAGAAATTGGAATATACCATTTTAAAGCCCGATTGTCACAGCTGGACGTAAGGACACTTTAGAAGAACGATATGCAATAAAATTATGCTTTAACTTTGAAAAAAAAAATGCATCAGAATGCTTCAGGCTGCTTTTTCACCATCGTGCATGTATTGTTGAACATTTGTTTTGGAGTAGCATACGATATGCAAAGGCGCCAGGGAATTTGTGAAAGATGATGAGAGGTATGGGAAGAGTAAGGAAGACAGAACACCAGAGTTGATTGGCCAAATAAAGAATTTCATGAATAAGGACTATCGTGTGTCTATAGAGACAATAAGTGCACAGTTTGATGTCAGTGTGGGAACTGCGATCATAATTATTCACGAGGAATTGAAGATGCAGAAGATTTGCACGAAAATTGTCCCAAGAGTGCACAGAGACGATCAGATTACTTGACCAAGATGGAGAAAAAAACGGTTCCTCACTCTCCCTATAGTTCAGACATTGTCCTCTGCTATCTTTGGTTATTCCCTTACAGGCTGTCGTTATGAAACAATTGAAGATATGAAAAGGGCTGTGACAAGGGTCATTTATATTCTTACACATAAGAACTTTCATTGAGCCTTTCAGGAGTTGTTGGAACGGTACAACACGTGCATTACAGCCGGAGAGATTATTCGCAGGGAACTAGAGTTTCATGTGCGTTCTATAAATAAAAGTGCCCACACTAAAATGTTTGAGGCTTATTTAAGGCACCTCGAATTAAATTAAGGAATTTGGTCGCATCTTTTAAAATATTATTTTGAAATGTGAGTTTGAAAATTTTTGAAAACTTAATAATGTTATTAACTGATTAAAATTAATCAATGTTTTTCAAACGATTTTAATCAGATAATATACAGGGTGTTTCAAAAGTCTTGGGAACATAACGATTTTTAATACCTAGTAATGTTCTCAAGACTTTTGAAACATCCTGTATATAATATATATATATATATATATATATATATATATATATATATATATATATATATATATATACTATGTAAGTTTTCAAAATATGTGGGCAATTACACAGTAAATCAATACTGAAAACATATTCTTAATATTTTATGTAGATACATTATATATATATATATATATATATATATATATATATATATATATAGTAATTTATAAAATATATATGGCGATTAAGCTATAGGATTCGTCAGGCTTATGAAACGCAGAATATTCAGTGTAGCTTAATCGCCATATATATTTTATAAATTACTAACTAGCTCTACCTACGTATTGAGCACTTTTGAAGTAAATACTTAAAGTTTACGCATAAATCTATACTTTCAAATATTAAATTTATGCGAATAAATGAAGTAGTTATATATATATATATATATATATATATATATATATATATATATATATATTAGACTACCCGTGACCCGTTGGGTCAGTATGTTATATTAGCTATGGCATTCAAGTATGAGCGTGACACTTGTGACGTAAAGAAAATAGTGTTTTTTGACATAACAGAAACATTTCTATGAAAGTATATTAAAATGAAAAATCACGGACGGATCACTCAAACACGAAAAAAAAAATCCTTCATATTTGTGTAAAGTTACCTATTTTTTCGAATAATCGCTCCAAAATCGAAAATTAAACATGATTTCCCTACGAATCGAACGCAGACGAAAGTAATTTAGCAGCAAAAACGCACATGAATCTACCGATCAGAAATATAAGAATTAAAACCCCATATTGGAATCTTTCAACCAAGTTATAGAAACTTAAAATCTAAAAAAAATTAATTAATAAAACCTGAAGCAAAAAAATAAAACTAAATAAATAAAATAAAATAAAACTAATATTGAAACAGATTAGTAAATGTGTCAACAAATTCACTATTCTCATACAACTATTTTGTATCTAGAAATGTAAACAAAAAAGAAAAAAGAAGGAAGGAAGGAATGAAAAGGGACGGATAGAGAGTAGTAGTAGTAGTCTAACTTTACTACAATTGTTCTTATGTTTGTCAACGGGTTAAAGTTGTTTAGTTGTAAGAAAATAGCGGCAGTATAGTTGTAATAAAGAATAGTTGAAAAACACCCAACTCTTCCCATGTTAAATAATAATTTCGAAATAATAACATTAATATTTCAGTGCGCAGGTCAAAATCTGCAAAAGAAGCGATTTGTGTCTATTTTTTTACGTTGTTATGGGTTAATGTTTATGCGTGCATGCGCAACTGGATGTCGTAAACCAGAAAGTGGGTTACAGCACTCGTTCCAAGGTCATTTGAGTTTTATAATTATATAGACATATATATATATATATATATATATATATATATATATATATATATATATATATAAGAACAAGTAGTTAATAAAACATGTTAAAAACACTCTGAAAAAGAGTTAAAAACATATTTAATTTAAAAAAAACAACTAAATAAGTGGATAGTCCTTAATCCGCGGAGTTTCGAAGGAATACTTTCCTTCTCATCAGAGGGTAGGATTTAGCAAAATGCAGGATGTGTGTATGAGAACATTTCTCAACCCATATACTAAACGAATTTTGGATCTACAGGATTGAAATTTGCTGTATAGGGAATTCAGACATTTCCAAAACTTTTTAACCAGTCTTCATCCGAGAAAAGGTTTGTTAAGGGGTAAATAAAAATGGCACGTGGGATTCATCGGATTTTTTTCCTATTTGTCAACTGTTTCACGAATGCGCATGCGTTAATCGTTCACATGACAGATTACTTTTGTAAAAATTAAGTAAGTTTGAAAACGCTTTTTAAATATCGTGTCCAACTGGCTTAATGCTTATCGTACTTAACTCGCTGTCTTTAGCTCGAGTATTCTGTTTTTACCTACAAGAAGTGAACTGTTTGGAAAAACGTAATACTCGCATTCACATCTCTCAGTTACTGTCTGCTTTTTTTTAATTTCATTTTTATTTAAAGGAATTTAACGTTACGTTTAATAGCCAAAGTATTTCTTTTTATTATAATTTAGAAGTCTTCATTAATTAAAATACAATATGTATCCGTATTTTACGGAAGGCCTACTAGTATATATATATATATATATATATATATATATACATATATATACATATATATTCATATATACATATATATACATATATATATACATATATATATACATATATATACATATATATATGTATATATATATATATATATATATATATATATATATATATGATGAAAATAATGGAAATAGTATTCCGACAAAATAGAGAAACAAAAAGGAACAAGCCGTATTATGTGTTCATCAACGTTTCGTCTTTATTTCGAGACTTCCTCTGGATGGATGAGATGAATTGCGGCAATACAAAAAATACTAATCGCTGCAAACTTTCACAACAACAGGAGAACTTTTTTGCTTAAATGTATACAAGAAAAAAATTATATAGGGTATTTTTTGTTTCTTAATCTCATTCATCCAGAGGAAATCTCGAAATAAAGACGAAACGTTGATGAACACATAATATGGTTTGTCCCTTTTTATTTCTCTCTCTCTCTCTCTCTCTCTATATATATATATATATATATATATATATATATATATATATATATATATATATACATATATGAACAAATGATTAATAAAACATGTTAAAAGACATCTTGAAAAAGAGTTAAAAACATATTTAATTTTAAAAAAGGAAGCACAAGATAAGTGGATAGTCCTTAATCCGCGGAGTTTCGAAGAAATACTCTCCTTCTCATCAGAGGGCAGGAATTAGCAAAATGAAGGATCGGATTTTGCATATAAAAGTATTTAATGAAACTACAAGTAAGTCACAGATCTTACTTGGTTAAAAAAAAGGGTGAGGTAAGGGGAATAGGAGGTAAAAGAAAAATGATAAAAAGATTTCACATGACTATATACATATATATATACATATATATATATACATATGTATATATATATATATATACATACATATATATATATATATATATATATATATATATATATATATATATATATATATATCAGACACATTTATATAAAAAGAAACAATGCAATAACACCGGAAATAAAATTAGCTTGTTCGTTCAAATTTTATAATGTAATTTGTAACCGGAAATTGCATGTACATTTTTAAAAATCAGTGCAAATTATGACGTAATTAATAAGATTACTCACCTTAATTTTCTGGCAATTTTTTGCTGATAAATAATTTTAGACGCTTCCGCTTTCCAGTTTGTTATTTTAAAATTTAGACAATAATTGGACTGATTCGGCGCAGTGCAAGTAAATTGTTTACGTGAACGCATTAAATTTTAATTAAATTTGTCGGTTGCATACATTCGTTGTCTGTGTTGTATTAAAATATGAGTGCACATTCCGGAATAAATAATTAAACAGGGTGGGTAGGTGTGTTTAACTGGCTAGGAAAAGTTTTTTCTGAACTTTTAATGGTTGGTTTGAAGATTTAGTTGAATAACAATAATAGCAATTAAAACGGAAAAAAACTATCCCATATAAATGCCCCCCCCAAATAAATAAATAAATAAATAATAAAGTAAAATAGATAAATGAATAAAAATAAAGCTCAACATATATTGATTGAAAAAAAGAGGGATCAATCTCGACTGATACCACGTAAATATCTGCGAAGGATCCAGAAGGATTAGATGACAAAGAAGGCTGTGCACCAAGCAGACCTCTACTCAAATCCATTCAAATCCCAGCGTATCTCAATGGTCGTTGCCAGGGAGAAATAGATGGTAAGCGGCTGTTGCAATAACCCAATACTTTGAAAGTGGTATTGAAAGAAATTGAAAGTACTTGAAATATTTGAGGACTTTACGTCACTGAGACACAGCCGATTTATATCATGATGTTGATGATGATGGTTTGAGAGAGAACTCCTAATGACTACTACTACTACTACTACTACTATTATTATTATTATTATTATTATTATTATTATTATTAATAATGTTATTATTATTATTATTATTATTATTACTAATAATGTTATTATTATTATTATTATTATTATTATTATTATTATTACTAATAATGTTATTATTATTATTGATAATAATTAAAATTAAATATTTTCCTTGTACGCAAAGTAGCACTCGTATGATCATATTATTTTTTCCTTGTTAATATCAAGCCAATATAAGGAGGTCATTCCAACAGTAGGGCCTCCCATTTTTTTATCTCACAAATTAAAATGTTAAATGTGGTACCTACAATAGCAGAGGTCTGCAGGAAAGACAAGAGTAAGACCACTAAAAAAAAATGACGTTTTGTGCCCTGGGATTTATTTTTCTACATAGTCACCACCCTTCTCAGCGCACTTTTCTCGGCCTCTTTTGATGGCAGGTTGTAAAAGCCCGAAGTGCACTTTTTAACTCACATCGCTGTCGCCGCTCTGAAATCGACGAACCTATCTCTTAACTGCATCGTCTTCTCAAACATTCAAAAGGCACCGGTGAATTTTGGTCATTTTAATTTTAATTCATTATTGAGATGAGTATTATTTATTAATTTTTATTTATTACGGACTATTATCCACATCTTTATTTAGTTGTTTCACGACGTTTCGGCCAACTATTCCTCTGGCCTTCGTCAGGTGGTAACCGCGACAGGATGGGAACTCTGAATCTGCAGTGGATGCAGTCAGAAGATTCGGAGTTCCTATCCTGTAGCGGTTACTACCTGACGAAGACCAGAGGAATAGTTGGCCGAAACGTCGTGAAACAACTAAATAAAAATGAGAATAATAGTCCGTAATGAATAAAAATTAATTAATTTTGATCAGTTCAAAGTTTTCTGCGTGCAGGCATTCAATGCTTTTGATGCACGTCAATGACAGGAGTTGCTTTCTTAGAGCCTCAAACCGTCAATGTTTGCAACAGAGAGACCAAACTTTTATGTCATACAAGCATAAGCCCAGTTATCATAACAAAGTAATTGTCAATCTTCTCGGTTTCATTCGGGCAGAATAAAACACAAGGGCTATTACTTTTGAATCTTAGCACACGTATGGTGCAGATATCGTAGGATTTGGACATTTTGGGCATGTAAATATAAAGCCAATATTGATCTCGTATGGTATAAATACTTTCCTAGTGGGTAATAAACCAAAGTAGCACCCTAAAATACGTGCATCATATCATGTCAATTTATAAGAATAAATACACACGAAAACTGGAATATTCGAGATCAACTATATATATCTTTTTATTCTACCTTTAAACAAATGAAAAATACGAACTAACTATAATCATATAAGCATATATCATTAAGATATTTTTGTCTAAGGGTTCGCCACTTACCAAGGCCAAATGTCCACTCGAGGATAAAAGTTAAAGGGTGTCAGGTGAGACAACACCGTGTTTTTTTTATAATGATGGAGGTGATCATGCACATTGGATTATTCAAGAGGGCGGTTCAACAAGAATTTATTTACACTCGACTAACGACCATGTTATAGTAAACTGGGAAGCAGCCCCGTGGTATTGTGTACCAGAGAAGGGTAGTTCGAGTAATAAAAATATTTCATCATTGATGCTTCGTTTGATTTCATATATATATATATATATATATATATATATATATATATATATATATATATATATATATATATATTGCCAAATTTTGTTGAAAATTCAAAGACTCACGTTTTTTTTTATAACCTTCGTTTATTTCCTGGATATTTCCATTACAGCTGTTTCATTAATGATTTAGCAATTTTACGATTTATGTTTCCGTAAAAATATCCTGTCCCCACCAACTTCTTCAGATGTTTATCCATTAGATTTTTACAACAAATGGTATATTTTTAACATGCTGGACATCGTATTCGGGTAAAAAGATTTCCATAGCCATGCTTCCTCACTTCCTCAATTTTTTTGTTGTTATATATATATATATATATATATATATATATATATATGTATATATCAGTTTTGAGATGTTCAAAAATAGGGACTAATGAAAACAACGAGGTTGTTAAATAGTGCTCAATAACAAGAGCAAAATATTTTTCATTATTTATTCGAGGGTAAACAGTTACATTTGGTCACTACAAACAGCCATCTGTTTCAGTCAATGAGACTTCGTCAGGCGACCCTGGACCATTCGACGCCATCTAATAGTTCCTCAGTCTTCATCATAAGAATAAGTAGATAATTCCGGTTGCTGGTAGTTCGATTATTCTTTAAAGATGTGCGAAAATTCATCCTTTCCATGTTTGCCGGTAAACAAACCAACGTAGAAAAGTGCTCAACGACGGGGCGCTTTAATAAATTCAGGTTTGGGATGCTCAAAAGTAGAGACTAATGAATACGAGGTTATTATTCGATAACAAGAGCAGAATTTTGTTTATTATTTATTCGAGGGTAAACAGTTATATTTGGCCACTACAAACAGTCATCTGTTTCAGTCAATGAGACTTCGTCAGGCGACCCTGAACCATTCGACGCCATCGAAGTCTCATTGACTGAAACAGATGGCTGTTTGTAGTGACCGAATGTAACTGTTTATCCTCGAATATATATATATATATATATATATATATATATATATATATATATATATATATATATGGACAAATAATCTATGCAAAATACATACTGGAAGTGAGAGTGGGAGATAGGTAAGCTATTAACAGTTGTTGTAGCTAGACAAAGTTTGGACACGAATGCTTTACAGAGGGGACAATTTACAGTTGGGCACTTTCCATGAAATTAACGATGGAGTAGACAAAGACTAGTACCGTCTCTTCTGTAAAAAAGATGTAGTAGGGGGAAAAGGTGTATCGTCCACTAGATTTTGAAATCGATTTGTACACTATCAAGGAAGGAAAAGTGTGATCTGGTTAACACCTCCCCGATTGAGCAGCAGTACTCGATCTTAGCACGTATTTCGCTCACATGCAGTAAGAGGATTGCATCAGGGGTTAGATACCTTCTGGAATGGTAGTATGATCTAACTATTTTTCAGCGACGATCGGTGTGCCACCTTAAAATAAAACATAACTTTTTAACAGAGTTTTTGTGTTCATAACTGCAATATGTTGTTCAATTAGGTTTCATGTTAATAGTGAAACTTTGAAAAAAGAATGAGGAAGATACAACGAATTTCAAAAATGAAAACTGCAGAAATATTATGGAAAATCCTCGAATGTGGAGAAAAACACCATGCATAAACTACACAAAAACTGGACACAGAAACGGCTTCAGATGCATAACACAAAGGAACATCACATTGAATCATGAAAACTGTATGATTGAAAAGTACGGCCTCCTTTTTTTTATTGTATTTTCATTTGTAATTTTGTTTTATTTTATTTAGTGTTTTATTTTATTTTTGTGAATGTCACCATAAACGGGCACCACACCAAATAATGGGGGTCAAGGAGGATGGAAAGAGCGAGGAGAGAAAGCATTAGGTAGACCTCCGCTAGATGAGCGCAAAGAGGACTGGGACCTTGGAGAGGTTTATTGCCAGTGAAGACCAATTGTCGCCGCCAACGAGAAATCAATGGTAAGCGTTTGTTTCAATAACGCAATCTCTTTTTCCCCTACTACATCTTTGAAAGAGGTGGAGAGTAATGGAAATCTGGGGAGACTCCAGAAAACACAAGTTGTTCTCAGAGTAATCTTTGATGATGGCCTATGTTCTACTTCTAGTTAGTAAATAATAATAATAATAATAATAATAATAATAATAATAATAATAATAATAATAATAATAATAATAATAATTCTGATTTCGTTTATCAACGTCTCCCTGGAAAAAGATGGGATTAATTTCCAGAGGATTTCCCCCAATCCCGGCTCCAAACAAGGAGCTTCAAAGATCAAGGGTTTTCCTAAGGATGTTGGTGGTACCTACAATAGCAGAGGTCTGCAGGCCGCCTAAAACATCGAGTTTTTTCAATAGTCCTTCCAGACGACTTGATAGTACTCCTAGCATACCTACTACGATCGGGATTATTTGTGTTTTAACCCCGTGTATACACCTTATCTCCAAGGCCAATGGAGCATTATTACTCCACTTCTCTCTCACGTTCCTGTCCCAGGGTACTGAGAAGTCTACAATTTGCCAATAATAATAATAATAATAATAATAATAATAATAATAATAATAATAATAATAATAATAATAATATTAATAATAATACCAATAATAATAATAATAACAATAATAATAATAACAATAATAACAACAACAATAACAATAATAATAATAACAATAATAATAACAACAATAATAACAATAATAATAATAATAATAACAATAATAACAATAATAATAATAATAATAATAACAATAATAATAACAATAATAATAATAATAACAATAATAACAATAATAATAATAATAACAATAATAACAACAATAATAATAATAATAATAATAATAATAATAATAATAATAATAATAATAATAATAATAATAATAATAATAATTTAAATTTCTCTTTCTTCATTCGAGATCAACAATTTCCAAAATTCTCTCACAAAATCCATTTCCCAGATTTTTTCTTTGTTTTCTCCGTCCATCCCTTCTCTGCCTTGCTTTTTTTTTCAACTAAACTATGACGTCATACAACTTGGTAATCCGATAATTATTGTTTCTTTGTCTTCTTCCTTGTTTCATTTTAAATCCGAAGGTGACCAAGCCTTCATCTTACTTGCCACCAGTTTAGTAACTCTTTTCTTATTGAAAGCTTTCGTATTTTATTAATTTATTGACATAAATAAACGTACATATTGAAAGGAGAACCAAAACAAGATAAATAAGTTGAATTAAAAACGTTATTAATGTACATGAGTTTATAATTGTCTATTCGTATTATTCGGAATCTTCGGACTACTCATCTCATTTTGAGTGTCATTTTCACAACATTTCGGTCAACTCCAGCATTCTCTTAAAATTCGCACTAGAATTGTAAGCAAGGACACGTGGCGCAGTGATTAAAGTGCTTAATGGAGTTCAGTTGTAAATATATATCCGCCTGAAGGTTGAAGGTTCAATCTTCGGTGTGGGTGAACGAAAAATACAATTGCAAATTACTTAGGACCTATATCTTGTCATTTTTTATCCGTGAAGTAAATAAAGGGTTCTGTTTGAAATTTCGTGCAGATTCCCGAGTTTGAAAGAAAGATCATTGAGTTCGACACTTAAGATGAAAACAGTAGTTAAAAAATTGCATATGATACAAATAACTAATCATGATCTTAAAAATCAAAGTTTAAAAACTACGTAAATAACAGGAAAAGGCCGAATCAAAACGAATTGGACTAAAATTATGCAACCAGCCGGAAAAAGGCCGAATCAAAACGAATCTGTTTAAAACCTACGTAAACAACTTGAAAGGCCGAATCAAAACGAATTGGTCTAAAAACTACGTAAACAGCCGGAAAAGACCGAAAGAAAACGAATTGGTGTGAAAAATATGTAAACAGCCGGAAACGGACGAATCAAAGCGAATTGGTTTAAAAATTATTTAAGCGGTCAAAAACGGCCGAATCCAAACAAATTGGTGTAAAAATTATTTAAACAGCCGGAACGGCCGAATCAAAACGAATTGGTGTGAAAAATATGTAAACAGCCGGAAACGGACGAATCAAAACGAATATGTTTAAAAACTACGTAAACAACAGGAAAAAGGCCGAATCAAAACGAATTGGTGTAAAACCTACGTAATCAACCGGAAAAGGCCGAATCAAAGCGAGTAGGTCTAAAATCTACGTAATCAACCGGAAAAGGCCGAATCAAAACAAATTGGTCTAAAAATCGAAACAATATGCATTTTTCTCAGAAACAATAATGAAAGAATAACGCTCACCGTATGTTTATTTTTATGACCATTTATTTTTTTAAGATTTCACTTTTTTCAACGAAAAGCTAAAAGTAAAATTTTCGGCGATATTTTTTATTATTGAATATACTAGAGAGCTTGCTTTTCTGCGAGATCTTATCTTCCATACATCCAGGGTTGTTTTACTTTTCTCGACCCTTCTGATTAGTGAATCGTTTGGATACGTTCCCGCTGTTTACGTAAACAACCAAAAGATGCCGAATAAAAATGTCGGTTTTGTCTGTTTTAAAAACTGTACAACGACCAAAACTTCAACCTGAACACGAATAATCAGCCTATGAACAAAAACTCTATCAGATCGACGCAAAGTATTTGTTATTTTATAGAAGGGGAATTTAAAACCATATGTGAGAAATTAATCTCACAAACTCAATACTCCCTAGCAGAGACAAAAATAATTCCACAATTAAAAAAACCATACCTTTAAACTCAGATTTTATTCAGTTATATCATCAAAGAAAGGTTGTTGGTCCAGGTACAGTCCTTGCAAAACGGTGGGTCAGTTTTGTACTCCCGATTCGGAGCCAGTTGTTAACTCCTTTTGTGGGAGTGGTAACGTGGTTTTCCTTCGGGAAGGTCCATGGTGTTCATGGTGGTCCCGGAAAGAGTTCCGATGCCTTTAATTAGGCATAAATCGATTATCTTGGGACCCCAATTGAATTGATAAAAGTTCGTAAAGTGTTTAAATGATGCCTTCCTCGAATTAGAATATATTAGGCACAATAAAAAAGTGTCTCTGCTTTTAGAAATTTCAAGCCCTTTTTCACCAATCATTTAGGTGAAATAAACATGAAGGAATTGTTGCGGTTCCATTCGCAATAAGGAATTCAACTCGGAGCCGGATTTTATGAGTCTCTCTCGTCGGGAAGTTTTTCGTAGACTGAAAAAAAAATGGATGTTTACAAAAAAAGCACCAAGTAATTCTCTTGCCCCATACAAATTGACCAATCACAGGCTGCCTACAAGAAATGTGCGTAAGCGGCTTGAACATTGAAAATGTTATTGTAACTGGAATTTCTCACGCATATCAATTTATTTTATGAATATTTTTATTACTTAAACTTATCACCATCAGTAGTTTATGACATTTTCTTTCAGATTATTAAAGTACTAGAAGATTTACCCGGCGTTGCCCGGTATTATATGTAACTTAAAATTCCATTAACAAAAATGATTTAAAAACAAACAGAAAGAAACTCAGACATGTGCATGTGACCCTCATGTTTTTTCTTAACAGTTAACTTCTTGCAATTAAAAAAAATACTCGAAACCAAAACCTAAAGACAGTTAGTCACATATGATAACCATTAGATCAGTTTGCCACGATCTTTAAAAGGTGTTTTAAAACCTCGTGAAACAGTTGACTAACAGATGAAAATCCGATCACCCCAAGTACCAATTTTTCAGTTTCACTCTTTAGAAACACTTTTTTTCCGGATGAAAACCGATTAAAATTTTTCTATATGTCTGAATATCCTATATACCAAATTTCAAGCTTGTATATAAAAAATTCGTTGAGTATATAAGTTGAGAAGTGTCCTCATACGCTCTCACATTTTCACTGTTATATATATAATAGCAGCTCAGCCCGGTTTCGCTCAGGCCCTATGAACTGTTCATAACTTTAGTGCATATATATATATATATATATATATATATATATATATATATATATATATATACTAGCAAAAGTACCCGTCGTTGACTGGGTTCAGAAACAGCCATCAGAAAATGGACTCTGATTTATGAAAGTATGATAGGTTATGAAAAGGAAGGGTTGTAAAGAGATAGCTTCGAATTTCTGGGTATCAAAACCAAAGCAAAATATGATGAAAGTAAAAATAAAATAGATAAACCCCATAATTTATTATACCATACCTGTTTACACTGAAACACTTATCATAATATTCTGTGGATCTATATTTAAAAATCTTGTTAAACTTTGTGACATATTTCCATTCTATGGAGGTCAGGCGCGAACGAACACCCCATAATTTTATTATTCCATATTTCTTCAAACTGAAACAGAATTATTAAAGTATACTTACGCAGATAGATATGAAAAGTGTTTATTAACGTTTGTGCTATTTCCATTTTATGGAGGCCAGACGCGAACGCAGACCTCACAGTTTTATTCTACTATCTCTATTTAAGTTAAAACATACTTATCAAAGTATTATTATGTACATCTATATCAAAAACACTTGTAAACGTTTTTTTTTTAATTTTTAATTTTTTTATTTCCATACTTTGTGGACCAGGCGCGTACGGGTACCACACAATTTTAATGAATCATCATTATGCCAGATCAAACATACCCATTCCTGTGTCTCGATACATCTTCTATCATTATATGTGATCAGTTTTCTATAATAGTCAACAATAGAGGAGCCTATTCGTGACCAGACACACACACAGACGTTCAACTTTATATATATATATATATATATATATATATATATATATATATATATATATATATATATATATATATTAAAAAGTTAGATTCATGTCCAGGTAAACTATATCTAAAATTTCAATTGTTTAGACCCAAAATTGGCGGAGGAATTTAGTGGAGTTTTCAAAGGTCAAATCGTTGAACTTTGACCTTATGACAGTCAAATTTCTGGCCGAAAACATATTAAAAAGATTTTTCCCAAATCTCAATATCCCTTATCTCAAATCTCGAGTCTGTAGACTGAAAATTGACAGATTAATTTGGTAGTGAAATGTACAAACAGACACAGACACACAGATAATTACAATTTTATAGATACATAGATAGATTAATCAGTATTATTTTGCAATATTCGCACGCATTTAGAACCGAAAATAACCTTCCTTAGTTTCGCTAGGAAATAAATTGATGTTGGTAAACGTTTTGGACTAGATAAAAACAACTTTTATCTAATGTAAAAATGCGTGGTAATGTCGTCCTAATATAGCACTAGTAACCAAAAATCAATCAAAATCAAGCCTCCTCCTCTTCTAACTTACTTTGAGGATAGCAATACCATTTCGATGGCTTTTGGTTAACATAACAAGAGGAAATCGAACATGAGTTAAAACCCTATTTCACATCAAAACCTAAATAATTTTACAAACGGGGCATCTATAAGCTTGTTAACAAATTGAATCATATTAAAGAAAGCAAAGATCGTTATTGTGTGGCACTATATCTTAGTGTCTTGGTTGTAGTGGTTGTTAACATCCACACCTCATGCATAGCCAGGAGATGATTTGTCTGTAGGCGGAGGGATACATTTTCACCCCAAACAAGGCAAATTGCCACTTTGGTGTAGGGGGCTACTATCAGGGGCAACAACTACTGGGGTACTATGTAGGGATTTGGGCAGCAAGATGTCGGTTCACGTTACACTTGAACTTCTGCACGTCAGTACTGTTGGGGAAGCAGGGACCTGGAATATAATTCCAGAGTCTAGCGGTTCTGAGGAAGAAACTATTGGAGTAAAAATATCTTTTACATTTAGGGATCTCTACAGTGTGGAGATGGGATTTAGCAGCCTGTCGGGTTTGTCGAGGGTGCTCACGTCGTGGGGGCACAAGTGATTGCAGTTCGTCAGAGCATTCACCACTAAAATACTTGTAGAAAAGGCAGAAGGATGCAACATTTCGTCGATGGGACAGAGGCTGAAGCTTAGATGCCAGTTCAGGGCCTATCAGGTTTGCGACTCTCTTTTGAACCTTGTCAAGGAGCGAGAGACTAGTAGCAGATGCACCAGACCAAATGTGACAGCAATACTCCATACATGGGCGAATTGTGGCCTTATAGAGGTACAGGATACTTTCGGGTGTTAGTAGTTTTCTAGCACGGTAGACAGAGCCCACCTTTCTTGCAGCGGCCCTGGCAATGCCTTCAATGTAATTGTTCCAACTCATGTTTCCTGTGAACGTTAGGCCAAGGAGTTTGAAAGATGTACTCTCAGATAAAGAGTCATTGGCCATTGCTATAGGTGGTAGAGAGGGTTTCTTGTAATTATTGAATGAAACTAGTTTAGTCTTGGCAGCATTGAACGCGACCAACCACTTTTGTCCCCATTCCACCACAGATTGGAGGTCTTCCTCTAGTGTTTCTGCCATTTCTTTAGAAATGTGTTCATTCGTCTTCCTGTCGTGCCTGCCATAGAGTGTAGTGTCCTCAGCATATATACCCATCTCAGAGGCAATTTTGTCGGAGAGGTCATTTATGAATATCAGGAACAATAGAGGTCCAAGGATAGAACCCTGGGGCACCCCCGCATTTATATCATATTGTTTAGATGTACGACCGTCGAGGACAACCTGCATTTTTCTCTTATCTAAGAAGGATTTAATTATGTTTAGTATTCTACCAGTGATACCGTATTATTTAATTTTTCTGAGGAGACCCTCATGCCATACCCTGTCAAAAGCCTTAGATATATCTAGAGCTACCGCTCTGCCCTCCCCCGCTTTGTCCAGTGAATGGTATATACGTTCAGAGATCACAGTTAGGATGTCTGCTGTGGAACGGGCTTGTCTAAATCCATATTGTTTGTCAGTCAGAAGTTTAGCATCTGTAAGATGATGGACTAGAGCATGGTTAATTAAGGTCTCAAATATTTTGGCAAAAAGTGGGAGGAGGCTAATGGGGTGATAATTTGATGGGTCAGTCCTTTCGCCAGAATTCTTGAATACTGGTACAACAGAAGCAGTTTTCCAACAGCCCGGAAAGCAAGCTTCATTAAGGCATTTTTTGTAGAGTTTGGAGAGAACTGGAGCTACTTCGGCTGAGCACTTTTTTAATAGCACAGCTGGGATAAGCAACCAGTATGTAATCCCACAATTCCCTTTCTTTTCTCGATCTTTTTTTGTCCGAACAGCCATGAGTCTCTCCGTAAATGAGAAAAGGGGGGCATACGCTTCCTCAGTATTAGTTAACGTTAATTAGTTTTAATTGTTAAAGTTAATTATTACTTGTAAATTGTTTTTTTTTTAAAATATTGTAATATTTTCTTGCAAAAAAAATAGTTAATTATATTTCTCATATATTACCATTGCGTCATGTGTCATTTTTTTTTTTGTTTCTGCCTTAAATGTGTACATTAATAAACGAAGCGGACCTGGAGAAGAAGATTCTAACCATGTCAAACCCGTAAGGAACAAAACGTCATTCTGGGAGAAGAACGAGACAGCCACACCCAACATTTCAGGTAAGCCTTTAATCTTACCTAGACAGAAAGACATGTAATCGACAGATCTTCATACGTGGACCATTTCCAAGACATTTAGTTTAACACGTGGGTCGGTCAGACGCCAATGACCGGCCTATAGGTGTATAATTGTTACGAATAAAAAATTCAAAACAATTTTTTCATGTTCAATATGAAATTTTAAATCCAGAAAACCCTTTTTTACCGACCTAATATAACGCTGTTTGGCTTTACCTATGCGTTAATTTGTTGAATCATTCAAATATGACTTATTTATTAAGTGGGGCTGATGACTAATAGATTATAGTGATACTCTCGACGCGTGTTAGGAATAAAAAAAAATAGAAACATTTTGCAAATAAGGGGAAATAAGTTAAGCAGCATAATAAAGGTATAGGAAGTTGTTCACCAAGACACACAAAAGGAACTAAAATAGGATTGTAAATCAAGTTGTGACAGTGAACAGGGAACAAAGGACCGAACACTGATATTTTACGGACAGTTTTAGGAGTAGAAATGGGTTTTGCGGCAGGTTACGACAGTTAGGGATAGTTGATGGACAGTTTTAGGTTTCCAATGGTTGAGGAGTGTTTCCAGTTGGACACAAGTGCCTGAAGCAGATCGTGATGAGCTGACGTCAACCGACGAGAAAGAGGCCTCAAGAAATTTTGTAGATATGGAATTAAGCATTTAGAGGGTTCTTTCCCGCGATGGTTTCACACACACACACACACACATACACACACACACACACACACACACACACACACACACACACACACACACACACACACACACACAACCAGAACCCAACTGATATCCACAGAATGTATTAATTTTTTAAAAATGTTTATACTTGTGAATCACTGTGCACCCTTTGACCGTCGACAGTGTGAGAAACGATGACACGGTCGGAAAAGAAGCAATTCGCAGCACACAACGTTGTGGTTAGCGATCGTTGTCGAACGATTGAACAGAATATTAATTAGTGCCCATTAGTGATAAGTCCAACTCTATGAATGTATAGACAGACAAAGCCCTAGCATTAATGCTCTTTTATTTACAAATGTTATTTTATTTATTAATGCTATTACAAACGTAACCATAGCAGAGGAATTGACAGACAGGGCCGCTCATAGAAATGCCTAGTCGTATTAAAATAAAAATAAAAAATGGCTGCGTATCTGCGTGTGGTCTTGTTTGACAAAGTCTCTAAATGATTTGCCCAAAGCATATTTCTAATTCATCATTTGAAAGGAAGAAAACAGTAACCGAAGCAAAGAAATAAACAGAAAGTTGTCGTGGGTGGTGGTGGGAGGGGTGGATGTAATTCCTTCCCCGTTTCCAGTTCCAGTAATAAGTTTAATACCTTCACGCTTGTGTTTGTGTTTTATTTCCATTGTTTTTTTTTTAATTTTCAGCCCAAATAAGGCATATTGCTGCTTTTTCGTAAGGGGCTACCATTTGGGATTTTATCTAACAGAAGTTTGTGTGGAGTTTGTTTACGAAATGCCTGTTCACATTACATTTAAACGTTTAGATTTTTATACAATCAGGTAAGCAGAAAACAGGAAGAGAATTTCAATGTCTGGCAATCCAAGAGAAGAAACTATTAGAGTAGAAAGCTTCCCGGCACATAGGAAGGGGTAGGATTGTGGTACTTGTTGGGTTAGTCGGGAGTATGTACATTGAGGGAGTACAAGTGGCATGAATTCATTAGAGCACATCTTATTAAAGTACTTGTAAAACAAGCACAGGGATGTGACATTGTGGCGATGTGACAGAGGTTGGGGCTCAGCCGATAGTGCGGGGTCTATTAGATTTGAGACTCTTTTTCTAATCTGACTAAGGGAGAGAAACTAGTGTAGACGTAGCAGCCCATGTGTGGCAAGAATACTCCATGCATAATTAGAAATGTAACTTTGTAAAGACTCTTTGGTGAGAGTAATATTCTCGCACGATAAAAGAGAGTCCACCCTTTTGAAGCAGCCTTGGCAATGCCCTCCGTGTGTTTGTTCCAAGTCATATTGCCTGTTAATGATAGATTTAAGAGTTTGTAGATATGGCGTTATTTGTTATGGCAATCATAGTTGAAAAGGTTTTTGTACGAGGAAGGTCCCAAAAGTAATGACTCCAATATTTTATTCCGTCCGGATGGAATAGAGGGGATTCGAAATTGCATTGTTATGATGACTAAACATATGCATTCGTGATCTTAAAATTCCATCTCTCTGTTGCATTTATTGATGGAGAAACTCTAAGAAAGCAACCCTTGTCATGGACGTGCGTCAGAAGCATAGATGCGTTCCTGCATTCCTTCATGCAAAAAAAATCGAACCGATCAAAATTCAAAGGCGCCTGTTGAACGTTTACGAAGCTTCGTAAACGTTCAACAGGCGCCGGTGAATTTTGATATGTTTTAAACTCTACCTCCCCCGAAACTAAAAGTCGCAGAGCGGCGCTAGAGGCGGCAAATGATTTGATATTTTACAGGCCGTTATTTTATGGGTCTTTAGCCGGTTAAAATTGTTTTAAATGGTTAAAATGGAGCACAATTTAAAAAAATCGCTAACCATTTTGTACATTCATCTAGGTTTATTTTTGATTTTTGATAGCAGTTTAAATGCGTGTCACGTTGGTACAGTGGTAACGTCACCAGCTTTGAATCCTTCGGTTTCGATTCTAACCGATGCCACCCAAATACTTTTTTACTTTCGAAATCTCGGCTCTAAAATAATATATATGAAATTTGGACAACTTAAAATATCATATTTAAGCGTATTTTACGCCGGGCAAAGCCGGGCGATAGTTCCTTATATATTTACATTCGCCACAAGCTCCGGCATCACTTTTTAACATGCAGATAATATATGTCAATTAAATCTGAGTTTCCAAGTCTAGCGTTACACATCGAACCTGATTCAATAACCCGTAAGCCATTCACAGCAAGAACTCTTCTATCTAGAAACGAAATTCCCTTCTCTCTCTTACTCACTTCTTCGCCTCTCTTCTTTCTCTCTCTTTGTCTGTAGCAAAAGCTAAACTGAACTTCCATAAACAAAGTTTGTTTCCAAAAATATTCGACCTGAGGGAACGAAATACAACGAGGCTGTCTCCAACCTAGAACAACAAGGTGGACTTCAAGTTTGATGCAAACAAATAGCCGGCGTTTTGTATAATCATCCTTTGAGATGAAGCTTCATAATTAGCATATCCATCTTTTTTTTTTTGTAATGGTATCCTCATCTTCACAGTTGTTGTTGTTGCATCATATTTCGGCCAACTCATCCTTTGGGCATCTTCAGGTGATTAAGCGACAGGATATGGATGCTGAATCTTGTAGCTGTATCCTCCGTAATTACTGCCTTCCATAGTTGTTTTCTGACCACGTTTTCGCCAACTAATCCTCTGACCTGCTTTAGGTAGGATTGAAACCGGTATCTTCAGACAATGGTTTCCTGAAATATACAGATATTCTATTCATTGTACCTATTGTTTCCAACCCTGTCGAAGTTGAGTTTATCATCTAACTGACAATCTCTTAAACAATTATCCTCGAGTGGCTTTAGACCTTGGTAAACAGCGATCCATTTGTAAAAAAAAAAAAGCATAAAAATATTACGGATAGGCTAAGTCTCTTTGAACGTTATTGAGCCGCACTTAATAAAATAGCAGCATATCTGCGTGTGGTCTGGTTTGACTAAGTTTCTAAACGGTTTGCCTGAAGCGCATTTCAAATCCATCATTTTATAAACGAAAAAGAAAACACCCAACAAATATTTTAAGGCAAATAAAAAAAGATAAATAAAAGGTTTAATTTTACTTATTTTCTATTTGCTTTCTTGACGTCAATCTGAAAAAGAAAAAGGTTTTGATTTTTTAAATGGATTTTCGTGACTGCCGCCATTTATTTTATTTTTGTTCTCCATATAATTCGATGCGTGCTAAACGGCAAAACAAAATACGCCCATAGAAGGCATTCTTTAGATAAAACTCAGCATTGAAATAAACTGTTCTATAAATACACCTTTCTGCTTTTGTTAGACAAAGAATTTGTCGCAAAGAACGCATTTTTTTTTCTCGCTTGGCAAATAATCTGGATGTAAACCGATCATTTTGCTTGGTCAGTCGGTGTCCATTTGTAATTTAAGTTTACATGATTACTGGTCTCAACGAGGCTGCTCTACGTATAAGTATTTAATGTGTTTTACTCCATATCAAATTTGAGAGGCTATTTAATGTTGAATTCATTCATTTTGGCTTATGTTTCAAGTTCTAAATATCGTTAAATATTCTTAAAGGTTGTTTACTATACCTGTATGTTATAAATAATATTTTTTTAACGATAGTTTTCTATTTAATGTAATTTTAACTAACGGATCCTAGCGTGGATGAAACGCAGAATATTCTGTGTAGCTTAATTGACATATGTATTTTATAACTATTACCACGTATTGAACACCGTTGAAGTAAATACTTAAAGTTTGCGCATAAATTTATACTTTCGTATATTAATTTATGTGGTCAAATGATGTAGTCATAATGACAAAAAAAACTATATTCCAAAGTTCATCTTAACCATCTTATAATTTATTCCTTTAATTCAGTTGACATTTACAATTCTGGACAGTATCTGTTTCGTAGCGCAAAATCAATTACTTAATTATTATATATATATATATATATATATATATATATATATATTATTATTATTATTATTATTATTATTATTATTGTTATCATTATTATTCCAACAAAGGTCGTGGATAGCGCGCAAAGAGATGAAATTTTTATTATTCTTTATGCAAATACAGTCATTATCTTGCTACGATGTGCAGCCCGTTTCGATCATAATAGATCTCATTAGGCAAGAAAATTTTAAATTAAAAAGGGTTCAAGACCATTTTTAATTTTAGAGGAGAGAAAATATTTTATGCCATGACTGGCGTGGAGCAAGGTTAATGTTCTTATGGATTTAAATTTAATTACAAAAATCAAATTTGAGTGAAAGATGAGGTAAAAGGATAGTCTTGGGAAGAATTAGAGAAGGTGATAAAAAGGGGAAGGGTAACACAGAGGTCGGTATGAATTCACTAAGAAAGGGAAAAAGAGAACGGAGGGGTGAGAAGGAAGAAATACAGAAGAAAACAGTTGACATGTAAAGACGATGATGTCAGGAGGAAATATTTACTATTTTATAATTCAAATCATTTGAAACTGTCTTGGTTTAACTGAATTGGGTCATATTTTCTTTCTATAAAACATGACGTTTGTTGTTCAATTTTTTTATTTATTTATTATTATTTAAATTATATGATTTGTTTTGAAATAAGCATTTTTAATATGAGATCAGATCTGGCTTCCCAAGTAGCCCGGGTAAAACTTAATTTTATTTTATTTTATTTTAAATTAAAAAAAAAAAATTATATGTACTTTCCAATTATAGCAAATTGAATACTTATTTCTTTAATTTATATCTTAATAAGATTTTTTTAAGCTAATCAAATAGTCGTTATCTTAATTTTTATTTTGTTTCTATACATACACATTCATATACATACCTACACACACAAACATATGTCGCATATTTTTTGTGTTTTAAATTTTTATATAAGAGTTAATGTACTTATTAATTTTATTAATTTATTTTAATTCTTAATTATCATTATTTACTTTATTTCTTTTATAAAACTTATTTGTTTAATTATTTATTTAAGTTTATATATATATATATATATATATATATATATATATATATATATATATATATATATATCTGTACAGCTGGATACCATACCAGCTATTTCTTGGTCCTTGACTCTAACGGTTAGTTCAGTCTAGTGGACACATTGCTTAGCGATGCTGTACCAACACCGTCCGCTCACAAGGTTTGGCAGGCCTACTGAGACCAGTACCCAGGGTATAGCTCTTGGAGCTAGCAAGTGAGAGATTTAGGAGATGAGTGAGGACCAGTGACCTCTGTTCACCCTAGTGCAGTGCAGCCGCCAGAGATTCAAAGGTACTACCTCCACCCAGAGCCCCCTACACCATCATATATATATATATATATATATATATATATATATATATATATATATATATATAAAGGGTGTATTTAAATCTAATTTTCCAAAGTTTACGAAAAATCTTTTAAATTCACCTAAGATTCACGTTAATCTCTGCAGTCTGGTGTTCTTTTCTAAAATCTTGCAGTGTATTTTTTGTAACTTAATTTATTTTTATAAAACCGCCATTTCTTCTTAATATTTTGTATATCTTTGTTCTGAGTAGCTCCTCCTAAGATGTGGCAAGAATAGGTCGTATTTGGTTCTCATACAAGTAGTGGTTGATGTCGGAAGTGCGATATAAGAAGTATCCAATCACAATTCCAATCTTAGCAACGAATTTTCCGTCAAAAGCGAAAGTCAGTCTTGGGATCTTGTTAAAACTAAATGAAAGAGACATTCACAATTTCTCCTTACAGACAAAACAACTCTTCTTTCACCTAGAACGTTCTGATGACATATTTATCCCTCCGTTATTACGAAAATTTTTAGTTTCATTGTTATAAAAGTCTATCAATAAAAGTAATTATTTTGTTTGGATAGCCATTGTTATTCTTTCATTTGATAATGCGCTATCTTCGAACACTTCTTTTAATCTTCAAGTAGTTTCTCTCAACTACTCTCTCAAAGAAAACAAACACCTCAGTTGATACGAATTCCATTCTCTCCATTTTTCATTTTTCAGTAACAATATTTGCAAAGTTAAGCAACGTTAAGATTAGTCACTACTTGTATGGTTGATTTCTTGGGAAAAATAGATGCCGTACGTAATCTCATATGTTTGTGGTTGGACTAATTTGTCGTTGATTGACGTCATACAATAATATATCATGTTTTTTTGCGCCCTGCCCTAGTTCACTTAGAATATATAGTTACAGAGAGTCACAAGGGGTTAAGTCATAATAACCTGATTAGTTGGTTTCCACCTTACCCTGAGGAGTTCCGTTTGTAACGCTGAGATGTTTCATACTATATCGTTAGTGACTCTGCGCACATCATCATCATCATCATCATCATCATCATCATCATCATCATCATCATCATCATCAAAAGAAACAATTCATCGCCCTCACCTTAAAATAATTTATCAATAAACAAATCATCATCATCACGCTCATCAAAGGAAATAATAATCATCATCGCCATAATCATGAAAAACAAAACGCACCATCTTCATCATCTTGCAAAAACAACAATTCATCATCATCATCATCATCATCATCATCATCATCATCATCATCATCATCAGTAGCAGCTGCAACAGCAGAAAAAAACAATTCATCAAAAGAAACACTACATCATCATCAATTGTTTTTTCATTGTTGTTCTATTTTGCTATCATCTTCATCATTCCTTAAAGCCAAAATTCATTCAAGGATAAAAGTTAATGAGCTGATAATAAATTCCAAACAAAAAATGAGCAAAACAAAGGAAGCACATACATTAGTCAATAGTATTGGAATTGATAATGACCAAGTTGTAACAATCAGAAAAGCAGTACTGCGACAATGTGTTCTACAGATGGGAAGATCTTATAAAGAAACACTGCCGATTCCATTTAACGATAAGCCCATATAGAAAAAAAATAGAAATCTAGCTTTGTTGTAGTTGAAGACGGGCCATTTCTTTTTAAATGTCTTACACGGAAAAACCAAATACTGGATCTTAGTCGAGTATCTTCGATAGAATTAATTAAGATTTCTACTCAATCATGGCTGACGGCAAACGAGCATGCTACCTCCGTCGATTAAATAGTGGATTGCGTGCGAAATTCCATGCAGATACCCGAGTTCGACAGAAATTTTCCAGACTACAAGATATACATAAAGAAGGTCGGAGGCTATATCAGTCGAAACATTGTGACGATAGCCCTCAAGATTAAAACAGTAATTTAAATATTTCAAATAATACAAAAGAGTTTGTTTCCTTAGGTTTCACGTTTCTGGAAAACATTACTAGCGGAGTGTTTTCTTGAAAAATACATTATTAATGCCAATAAATACTTTTCACATATCTTCCTAATATACATATTGTGTTATCCATTTTAACGTCGTTTTATAGCAATATTATTTATCCACTCATTAATTTTTATTTTTGAGTGGCTGATGGCCTTGATAAGTAGTGATTCCTGACTTAAAAGAAGGACAGTTTTATTAATGTACGCGTCTTACTGGTGGAAAACTGTTTGGGAGACAGAGTTTTGAAAGTCGGTTTATCATACTTTTTTGTGGGTTTGATTACTTTTTGATTACATCTGAAAGATTAAAGCCGAAAGTCAATTTACAAAAGCAAAACATATTTATACACGCGAAAAATTAAATGCTATAGTGAAAAATGTTTTATGACGACATTTGGAAACTAACAAGTTCGGCTGAATTTTAAAGTTAAATAAATTCATTGTAAAAATCCCTTTAAAAGGTAAACATTAGTTTTCTGGCCTATTTTAAAGATAATTAGTAAAATAAAGTTTTATGATATGTAATTAAAAAAAACACCTTGTTTGTACAAAAGATAGCGTAATTAGCCCCTAAAACTAGAGATTCTGACTTCGAACAATCAAAACAGATGGAAAAGTTGTCTAGCATGTCTTCTACGGAAGACCAAAATGTTTGAAAGCCAGAAGGCTATCTGAAAATGACGTTGTGTAGTTGAAAAGAGAGATGGGGTGCCGAACCGACTGTTTTTCTTTTTGTACCAGTTGTGCATCCGTACATTCCAATTGTAAACGTTTGTACAATTTTTCTCATTTTTTAAATTTAATCATTTTTGTGTATTTCTGCTTTAAAATTTTTATTTTATTTTTAATTTCCAAGATTATATAAAAATTATGTTATGTTAAAGATTACACGTTCATTTTTGCAAGGAAAATATTATAATCTTATATATAAAAATTACACTCAACATGTAATCTTGAAAAAACGAGGAAATATTTTTTGCAATTATAATTTTTGTGCGTAAAAATATTAAATAAATAATGCTTAATTCAATGATAATATCGTTAGTTCGAGAAATTATTTTTTCTTCATGTAATATCGATTTCGTTAATACAGATTTTATTTATTTGTTCTTAATGTTCCTGAATCATTTTTTTAAATTACAATTTACGATGGTTTATTTTCATAATTACTATTAAGATTTAAATAAAAGATAATGACTTCAATATATTCCGTGGTCATTATTTGATAGATATTGAAAATTTCCTTAAAATTGGTTAATTTCCTGATATTTCTTGAATTTTTAAGTAAAGGGAAAGGTCAACATGTTTATTCATTTTGCACATTAGCTATTTAATTTGCACATTAGCTATTCATTTTGCACATTAGCTATTCATTTTGCACATATCTAGTTTTATTTTGGACCGTGGTATCAAAGCTAATAAAGAAATACTTTTACGTAATATATAAGTTTGTGTTGTGTATGTTTCTTCGTTAGCGAAAATCAGGCCGTATGGAAACATCGTCTTTAAAATTTATGGGCCAACATGTTATGTTTATTTTGCATCAAGTTTTTACTTAGCCTCCTCGATTAAACGAAAGAAGTTGGTGCCTCTGAAAAAGAAGAAGAACAAGAAGAACAAGAAGAAGAAAAAAGAAGATAGGAAGGAGGAGGAAGAGAAGAAAGAGGAGAACATTCGCCGATTATGGAACGCTTAAGTGGTTCTAACTAAAATAAACAAGTGGAGTGTGATTTTTCTAATTGAAATAAAAGGTTCTGATGGCAAGAAAAAACACAGGAATCTGTTTAAATGTGAATAAATTAGTCACTTAAAGATTATTTACTGCAGCAGAAAATAGTCTGAAAAGTTTCGAACTGTCTAGAAAATATAATAAATAATTCAACTTAGAAAAATATTTCGAAATGAAAACAAATCTATTATAGAAAATATTTAATAACGTGCTCAAAGAATTAAACTATCACAGTTATTCTCCTTGGTTTTCTGGTTTGAAAATGAAAAGGTTTCAGATTTACGATAATAATAACTAAATTTAAGTTAAATAAAATATAAATTTAAATGAAAATAAACTGAATAATTACATTTTAAATTATATTTTTAAATAGTTCAGTATTAACGAGGTTATTATGGCGAATAAGTAATATAATCGAGCTAATTATTTAAAATGATTTAATTTAATGTGATATGCTAATAAGCATAACTGAGTCGACGTATATGTGATGTGAAGAATGCTATATCTAGAAGTTACACATAAAAATAAATGTCTCCTTTGACAGAAGTATCCTACAATTGGCATTAATATTTCTTGACCAGGAGAGGTGTACACACACTATAGACACTTTATATTTCTTTGATCATAGGGAGTTGTACACACAGACAAACACACACACACGAACGCCATTACTTTATATATATATATATATATATATATATATATAGAGAGAGAGAGAGAGAGAGAGAGAGATAAACGGGGGAAAAACTTCAATTAAACATTTCTGAGATTAAAGTTTGTGAGGTCTTGAAGTTTTAGAAAGGCAATTTTAGATAAACAAAACAATAGTCGCGTGAGCAACAAACTTCATTAACATCGATATATATATATATATATATATATATATATATATATATATATATATATATATATATATATGGCGATTAAGCTACACTGAATATTCGGCGTTTCATCCACTCCAGGATTCGTCAGGCTTATGCGCGAATTCTGTGGTTGTTTCTCGTTTTTATATGGTCTTCTTCTGTTGAGGATTTTAGTTAGCCAATCAGCTTTCTAATATCCACCGCGTTCTACCTATCAGCCAATGGGCATGCATTTTATCAAACGAATGATCTGTTTTAGAACTAGGTTAGTGGTTTAAGGCAGACCTTTTCCTTTTTTAAATTTTTTTTATATATAAATATGCATATGTGTACATACATATATGCACATATATATATACATATATATATATATATATATATGTACATACTTATATGTGTGATCGTTTATGTATATTCATGTTTATTTAATTTATTTATTTGTTTATTTTTTATTGTTTTTGTTAGTTTTAAAGCTATTTTGTATCTCTATCCGCGAGTAAGTTTTATATATATATATATATATATATATATATATATATATATATATATATATATATATATATATATATATATATATATATACTAGCATTTCAGCCCGGCGTTGTCCAGGTGTTTGGAGGTGTATGTTGAGCAAAAATTTTTTAAAAAGTGGTAATAGGAAGGCAGGCTCGAACCCGTACCGCGAAGGAGGAAAAGAACAGGGAAAAAACGTGATGTCTATACTGTTACGACCACCACCAAGCCGAACGTGACGGCGGTTTAAATTAAGGCTAGACAGTAAAAAAAGAGCGGATGACTTTAAAAATATCGGCGAAAAAAGCGACCCCCCTGCAGAAAAATTCCCAGTTGAAGGTGAAGAAATTAATGTTTTTAACAAATTTTTCGATATTTTTCGTCTGAAGGGTCGAACTTAAAAACAGTACAGATCTTGTGAAAATCCGTCGCTCTTGTCGAAGCTTTTAGGAAGACATGCAAAGATACAAACATAGATTTATATATTAGTAGCTCAAATTTTCGACCCAAACCGATTGAAAAGCTTGCCCTATCTCTGAATTATAACTAGAGACAGCCGAGGTCAATTTTTTTAATACTTTGGCCCCTATTATGACCCCTTAACATTTATTGTTTTGGGCTCAAATCAAGTTAGATCCATGTCAAGGAACCTATATCTAAAATTTCAATTTTTTATAACCAAAATTAGCGGAGGAGTTTGGTAGAGTTCTCAAAGGTCAAGTTGTTGACCCCTTAAAAGCCGAATTTTCAGCCGAAAATGGATTACAAAAATTTTCCCCAATGTCAGTATCGTGTATATCAAATTTCGAGTCTGTAGACTAAAAATTGACAGTTATTGAGTAGGGAAATGTACACAGACACAGAGACAGACACACAGAGAGACACACAGACACATAGAAAGACACACAGACACATAGAAAGACACACAGACACGTTCACTTTTATAGATATACTAGTATTTAAGCCCGGCGTTGCCCGGGTGTTTGGATATGTGTGTTGAGCAAAAAAAAAAAAAAAATGTGGGAGTAGTAAGGCAGGCTCGAACCCGTACCCCGAAGGAGGAAAAGAACGGGGAAAAACCCTGACTTCTTTGCTGTTACGACCACTGCCAAACTGGAAGTGCCGTAGGCTTTAATTAAGGCTAGACAATCGAAAAGCAAGGATGACATTCGAAAATATCGGCGAAAAAAGCGACGTCCTCTTTAGAAAAGTGCCCAGTTGAAGGTGAAGATGTTAATGTTTTAAGCCAATTTTTCGATATTTGTCGTCTTAAAGGGTGAAATTCAAAACGATACTGATCTTGTAAAAATCCTCCGCCTCTGTCGAAAGTTTTAAGCAAACATACAAGCATACATACATACATACATTTATATATTGGTAACTAAAAATTTTCGACCCAAACCGAATGAAAAGCTTGCCCTATCTTTGAATACTTTTTATGAAAAATTTCAAATGTAATTGTCTGAATAATTTGGTAGAGACCGCATTTTTTTAAAAATTGACCCCTATTATCACCCCTTAACATTTATTGTTTTGGGCTCAAATCAAGTTATTAGGTAAGATCCATGTCAAGGAACATATATCTAAAATTTCAAGTGTTTATACCCCAAATTGTCGGAGGAGTTTTTTAAAGGTCAAATCGTTGAACTTTGACTCGTTAACAGCGAAATATCTGACCGAAAATGGATTACAAAAATTTTCCTAAATCTCAGTACCCTGTATATCAAATTTCGAGTCTGTAGAATAATAATTGACAGAGTTATTGCGTAGGGAAATGTACACACACACGCAGACGCACAGATACACAGACAGACACGTTCACTTTTATAGATATACTAGCATTTCAGCCCGGCGTTGCGCGTGTGTTTGTAGGTATATTTGAGCAACAAAAAAAAGGTCAATTTTTTTAACTTTGACCTCTTAACATTTTTGGTGGGAGGGCTCAAATTAAGTTATTAAGGTAGATCCATGCCCAAAGACTCTATATCTAAAATTTCAAGTGTTTAGACCCAAAATTGGCGGAGTTGTTTGGTAGTGTTCTCAAAAGTCAAATCGTTGAACTTTGACCCTTAAACAGTAAAATTTCTGGGCGAAAACGGATTGCAAAGATTTTCCCAAATCTCAGTACCTTGCATATCAAATTTCGAGTCTGTAGACTAAAAATTGGCAGAGTTATTGCGTAGTGAATTGTACACAGACACACATACACACACAGACACGTTCACTTTTATATATATATACTAGCATGTGTGCCCGGCGTTGCCCGGCTGTTTGGAGGTGTATGATGAGCAAAAACAAAAACAAAAACAAAAAAAACGGTAAATTTGTTTAACTTTGACCCCTATTATGACCCCTTAAAATATAATTTTTGGGGCTTAAATTGAGTTATTAAGTTAGATTCATGTCTAAGGAACCTATATCTAAAATTTCAAGTGTATAGAAAGCCCGTTCCACGGCAGACATCCTCACTGTAATCTCTGAACGCATATACCATTCACTGGACAAAGCGGGAGAGGGACGAGCGGTAGCTCTAGATATATCTAAGGCTTTTGACAGGGTATGGCATGAGGGTCTCCTCAGGAAGATTAGATCTTACGGTATCACTGGTAGAATACTTAACATAATTAAATCCTTCTTAGATAAGAGAAAAATGCAGGTTGTCCTCGACGGTCGTACATCCAAACAATATGATATAAATGCGGGAGTGCCCCAAGGATCTATCCTTGGACCTCTGCTGTTCCTGATATTCATAAATGACCTCCCCGACAAGATTGCCTCTGAGATGGGTATATATGCTGATGACATCACACTCTATAGCAGGCACGACAGGAAAACAAATGAACATATATCTAAAGTAATGGCAGAAACACTAGAGGAAGACCTCCAATCAGTAGTGGAATGGGGACAAAAATGGATGGTAACGTTCAATGCCACCAAGACAAAACTGGTTTCATTCAATAATTACAAGAAACCTTCTCTACCACCTATAGCAATGGCCAACGACTCTTTATCTGAGAGTACGTCTCTCAAGCTCCTTGGCCTAACGTTCACAGGAAACATGAGTTGGAACAATTACATCGAGGGCATTGCCAGGGCCGCTGCAAGGAAGGTGGGTTCTCTCTACCGTGCTAGAAAACTTCTAACACCCGAAAGTATCCTGTACCTCTATAAGGCCACTATTCGCCCATGTATGGAGTATTGCTGTCATATTTGGGCCGGTGCATCGGCTACTAGTCTCTCGCTCCTTGACAAGGTTCAAAAGAGAGTCGCAAATCTGATAGGCCCTAAACTGGCATCTAAACTTCAGCCTCTGTCCCATCGTCGAAACGTTGCATCCCTCTGCCTGTTCTACAAGTATTATAATGGTGAATGCTCTGAAGAACTGCAAGCACTTGTGCCCCCACGACGTGAACACCCTCGACAGACCCGACAAGCTGCAAATTCCAACCCCCACACTGTAAAGATCCCTATATGTAAAAGATCTTTCTACTCCAGTAGTTTCTTCCCCAGAACTGCTAGACTTTGGAATTCCATTCCAGGTCACTGCTTCCCCAACTATACTGACATGCATAAGTTCAAGTGCAACGTGAACCAACATCTCGCTGCCCTAATCCCTACATAGTACCCCAGTAGATGTTTCCCCTGATAGTAACCCCCTACACCAAAGTGGCAATGTGCCTTGTTTGGGGTGAAAATGTAATAAAAAAAATTAAAAAAATTTTTTTAAAAATTGTCGGAGGAGTTTGGTAGAGTTCTCAAAGGTCAAATCGTTGAACTTTGAACCCTTAATCGACAAATTTCTAGCCAAAAATCGATCACATTTATTTTACCAAATCTCACTACGCGTTATATCAAATTTGGAGTCTGTAGATTAAAAATTGACAGAGTTATTGCGTAGGGAAATGTACACAGACAGACACACACAGACACACACACACATACACACACTTTTGTAGATATATAGACTAGTATTTCAGCCCGGCGTTTCCCGGGTGTTTAGATTGTGTGAAGTAGGAAGGCAGGCTCAAACCCGTACCGCGAAGGGGGAAAAGAGCGGGTAAAAAAACACTGACGTCTTTGCTGTTATAACCACAGCCAAAGCGGAAGTGACGTAGGTAAAAATTAAAGCTAGACAATCGAAAGGAGGGGATGACTTTCAAAAATATCAGCGAAAAAAGCGACCACCCCTGTAGAAAAGTACCCAGTTGAAGGTGAAGATGTTAATGTTTTTCGCCAATTTTTCGATATTCGTCATCTGTAAAGTCGAACTATAAAACGATACTGATCTTGGTATAATCGGTCGCCTCTGTCGAAAGTTTAAAGCAGACATGCATACATACATACATACATACATACATACATACATACATACATTTATATACTGGTAACTAAAAATTTTCGACCCAAACCGATTAAAAAGCTTGCCCTATCTTTGAATACCCTTTATGTAAAATTTCAAATGTTTAGACCAGAAATTGTCTGATTAATTTGGTAGAGACCGCAGAGATAATTTTTTTAAACTTTGATCCCTATTATGACCCTTTAACAGTTATTGTTTTTGGCCCCAATCAAGTTATTAAGTTAGATCCATGTCCAAGGAACCTATATCTATAATTTCAAGTGTGGAGACTCAAAATTGTCGGAGGAGTTTGGTAGAGTTCTCAAAGGTCAAATCGTTGAACTTGGACCCCCTTAACAGCCAAATTTCTGGCCGGAAACTGATCAAAGATTTTCCCAAATCTAAGTACCCTGTATATCCAATTTCGAGTCTGTAGACTGGAAATTGACAGAGTAAATGCGAAGGGAAATGTACAGAGACACACACACAGACGCGTTTACTTTTATAGATATATTGATAGATAGATTCCATTTTTTTTATAGTTTAAGCGGTCCTCCGCTCTTGGTCCTCCGCTCTTGGTCACAAAAATGTATCGAAATGAAAATGAAAGACGTTGAAAAAAAATGGAAAATTGTTATTCGGACAGCGTTCATTTCTTGTATTTCTTTTATTTTTTTATTTTTTTTTAATTTTGCAACGTATTAGACCTTTTTCGAACAATGTTACATTCGAACATCAAAAGACGTATTCAAAATGGCGCAATATAAACAGATTATAAGGTATTTATAGTTTCTCTTCCAATTTTCGGATTTTTAATCATGTCAAAACGTACTTTATCTCCTTTTGATGGATTGATTCTTGCTATTTCTTCTGATAAGTTGAGGGTGAAATAGATTCACGGATTGATATAATAATTAAGTGATTGATTTTGTGCTACGATACAGATACTGTCAATGATTGTAAATGTCAACTAAATTAAATCTTATCTTAAGATAATCAACAGCATGAACTTTGGAATATAGACATTTGTCATTATGCATACGGGCTGCGGTCGCGAATGGTTTTATTTGCGAAAGAAAAAGAAGAAAGGTCGTCGAACATTGCTAAAAAAGTTGACATATATATAGATAGATAGACATATAGATAGATAGATGTGTGTGTGTGTGGGGCAAATTGAAGACTCAAATGCTCATATCTTTAATTCTATGAGACAAAACTACATGAAAATGTGCCGGCATTTTGAAGGTTATCATACTAATTTATGGTTAAAATTTTTATGACAAGTGGTAAAAAAGAATCTTTTAAAACGAATAAAATATACCCAAATTTGCCTACATTTGTATATATAGTGTCCTGGCAGACCAGCTTCCGTTTTGCTGCTTTGGGATAGATTTGGCTTAGGATTGTTTTTTGTTTGTATATCTCCCTCGTGGCCTTGCCAGGGCACTAATAATGTGTGTGTATGTGTGTGTCTATGTGTGTGTGTGTGTGTGTGTGTGTGTGTGTGTGTGTGTGTGTGTGTGTGTGTGTGTGTGTGTGTGTGTAGTGAGTCTGCGTGTCTAGTGAGTGTGCGTGGTGTGCCCGTTTTAAGGTTGGGAATCGAGAGCCTTACATATGATCTGTCAGTGTTAAAGCAATACGTTATGCGTCATCTCATTATTCATTTAAAATCCTGCGGACAGAGAGGGCGTCGGAGGATGTAGAGGCTGCATACAGTTGATGACGATGGTGTCGCTTAGTCTGAGGTCGTAGATCCGTTCCTTATGAATGGCGACTGATTGGATTGTAAGTGGACGAGTCACAAGTGAGAATCGGAGAGGGGGAGGGTGCGATAACGTGTGAAGAAGAGACCCAGAGAAAGAGAGAACGCGGGAAAATAGGGCGGGGGAAAAGGACGGAGTGCATGTGAGAATTTATCGAAACGCGTGTTCCTGGAGTATGTGGGAAAGGTCAGAGGTTAAAGGGTCGACTCTTTTCACGAGGGTGTAGAAAAGCGTAAAAAATCATTTCGAACTTATTTATTTAGTGACAGAAGTCATTTATTAATAACAGAGCATACCGTCAAAGAATACTAGTTGTCTCACTATGATACGTTGAACCGTTAATTAAAATATGGCATATATCAGAGTATATAATAACAAAATATTGTAACAAGATTATTGTGTGTGCTGGAGAAAAGTATGCCCCTCCTAAAAAGGGCGGTGTTGGTATTGACTGGCGCCACACCAAATAATCGTGAAGAGTAAGGAGGGTAGAAACATCGAGAAAGGAAATCACTAACCAGACCTCCACTTGTTGAGTTCGAAGAGGACTGCGACATTTGGGAGACATTTTACAATCTAAATTTCAGTGAAAACCAATAGTGGTTGCCAGTGAGAAATAAATGGCAACCGGCTGTTGCGATAACGTAGAAATCATTTGCAAAGGTTATCGAAAAAGGTGGAGAGTACTGGAAATCTGGGGAGGTGTTTTCACACAGATTTCAGGAAGCACCTCAAGTTATTATCGGTGGGAATCTGTGGTGATGGTCGGTGTAAGAATTTCTAGTGGTTACAAATAATAATAATAATAATAATAATAATAATAATAATAATAATAATAATAATAACAACAACAACCACAACAGCAATAAAAAACCATAGGACTCAGAAGAAAGATCTAGGTTTCATGATCAGCAGGTGCTCCCTCGGTAGCAAGCATGGGGGACGCGGTCGTCATCCTGCAAACGTTGGCCCACTTTCTAATTTCAGAAACACAAATAACACAGACACGGAACAGGTAAGTAAAACCTCGAATTTTAGAGACCAAAACGTATCACAGCCAAGATAACCACCTGAAACGAACAACCCGAAGGAAGAAATGGACAATGAAAAAGAGTAGACTTATAATTGTCCAGCGATTACCATACGACAGAACAAAAGATTGCGGACCAAGAGAGGCTAGCTCTCAAAACTGGAACTATCAGAAATAGAGCGAAAAATAAATAAGGAAATTAAGCATGAAACAGCCCCCACTGACACCACACGTGTAGAAGCCCGACAAGTAGATACACCACATACGGAGAATCTGCGAAGACTGGACCCTACAAACGTGGAAATTGAGAACAACGAAACAGAGCTAACATGGAATGAAGCAGATTAAATAGGAAACATAATACAGTTCGTGAACGAGGAAAAGACAAAGCTCCAATCTCTAAAGAATCAAAAACAGGAGAAATTAAAAACAGAAATAGAGAAGATTAACAAGCTCCTCCCACAAATCACTACAGATACAATCACAGACCTAAACAATTTAATTTACTCAGGAGCCAAGGTGGTAAGTATTAAGTTCGAATAAGAAAAACAACCGGGGGAAGGTGCATCGACAAAACCTGGATGGGAAATAAGGCTATAAATCACAATAAACCAATCTTAAAGAAATAAGCCAAAACGATAAACGGGAAGAAAGCGACGTGGCCTAGATGGAAAATTGGAAATATAACTAACAAGGAGAGGCTAAATAAGAAACAAGAAGAACTAAATAAAATAAAATAGCAGCAAAAGCAGGGAGACTGAGACGATATATATACAAATCTGAACAGTGCAAGCAAAACAGGACACTTGAAAACAATGAAGGCCAATTATACCAAATTGTGAACGGAGGAAAAGCAAAAACAGAACGACTAAACACGATAGAAACAAAACTTTACTGAAGTAAGATATGGGTAGAACAAAAGGATTACAATAGAAATGCCGAATGGCTGAAAGATATGAAGGAAATCGAAGAAGTGAATGAAATTAGCAGGAAAACTTTGAAGAAGACATATAAGAAAAATGACGAACTGGACAGCACCAGGACAAGACGGGATACATGCATACTGGTTTTAAAAATTCACATTACACGAAAAACTTGCTCAAAATCTGAGAAGATGTACACAGGAAAAAAACGTGCCAAAAGGTAAGACCAAACTGATACAGAAAGACATAGAGGTGTTATGTAATAGGCCGAACACAAGAAAGTGTCGATTTTTCTATTTAGTTATCTATTTCTGTATCTATTCATCTCGGTCTCTCTAACTGGAGAGATGGACGAGAGATAAATATGAAGAATATTTATAAAATCCGTCAAAATATGGTAAAATTATATTATAGACACGTTTACCGGAAGAGCTGGTCGGCTGATCGGATCAACGTGCGAGTGACGTGATCAGGTTAGCTGGATATTATTGAGAGTTGGAATTTGAACGTTGAGTAGAGCGGACGGTTTAACAGGTCGTCCCCCCCATTCACTGGGGAGGGAGCTGACGTGTGTGAAAATAGAGACCTAGAAGCAAACCACACAAGCAAAGATATTCACTTTCCATTCTTCTGCGATCAACACCTGGAAAGTGAATAAAAAATATATAAAACCAATCATCGTCTTGAATCAATGTGTTTCGTTAAAACAGGATCCAGCCTCCCCCCTCCAAGAACAAAATAAATTCCAGGTGGACAAGGTCAACGACGTATGAAGTGAAGGTATGTCAAAAATACATTTATCACACACATACACGCATATGAACAATTAGATATGAATATATCATAAATAGACAGCAATAACATAAGCTAGGGTTCAAACAGTGAAGAATCACCAACAATGGGCATTTAGTGACATGTATACACCCTTCGTTTCAAGTACGCATATCGACATTTAGACGATTACACTAACACGTAGGAAAAAATGAACCACCGGATATACATGGACGATCTGACACTTTTTACAAGGACTGAAAATGAACTACAGACACTAATAAACACTTCCAGGATGTTCAGCAAGGATATCCAAATGGAATTTCATATAGAAAAGTGCGCGCTACTAGTTATAAGAAAGGGAAAACTGGAGACAACAGAAGGCATTGAACTACCAAACCAAACGGAGATGAGGACACTAAGGGAACAAGACGACTATAAATACCTAGGAGTTCTGGAAGCAGACACAATCAAAGCAACAGAAATGAAAGATAGAATTGGAAAAGAATACCTCAGGAGAACAAGAAAACTTCTAGAAACTTAATTATATAGCAGAAACCTAATAGAAGGTATAAATACATGGGCAGTATCACTAGTAAGATACTCTGGACCGTTCATAGGGTGGACTAAAGAAGAACAGAAACAGCTCGATCAGACGACCAGGAAACTCATGACCATGCACAATTCACTACACCCAAAGGACGATGTTGACCGAATCGAGGTGGAAAGGAAAGACGGTGGGAGAGGTCTGGTTTTTATCGAAAGCTGTGTGAATGTCACAAAAAAGACTAGAAAAATGCATAATGTAGAACACTGAAAGGATAATTATGGCAGCGAGAGACACTGAAAAAAAATCAACAAAACAGAAAACAGAGAGACAAAGAATAAAACAAGGAAAGAAAAATGTGAAGAAAAACAACTACATGAAAGATTCAGGAGGATGCCAAAACACGTGAGCATGGATGAGAAAAGGACACGTAAACAGAGAAACTGAATCCCTAATAACAGCAGCACAAGATAACTCGATAAGAACCAACTACATAAAAGTAAAGATCGAAAAAATACGAGAAAGCAGCAAATGCATACTCTATGGACAAAGAGACGGAACGATAAACCATATAGTACGTGAATGTAGCAAACTAGCCAAAAAGGAAAACAAGAACAGGCACGATCAAGCGAGAAGGGCAGTACACGGGGAATTGTGGAAACAACTACATCTCGAACGCACAGACAAATGGTACAAACATAAGCTAGCAACAGTAATTGAAAATGAGAATCCCGAAATCCTATGTGACATGGATATACAAACGGAAAAATCCATCCAATCGGATGTCGTAATAATTAACAAGAAAGAAAAGTCCTCCCAAATCGTAGACCACGGGATAAATATCAACTAAAAGGAGAAACGAGGCAAATGCAGAGATAGCCAGAGAGCTGAAAGGGATATAGATAATCCAAAAAGCAAGGTAGTACCTAAAATAGTAGGAGTACTAAGAACAATTCCGAAAAACTTTTAAAAAAGAATGGTAGAAATTGGAATCAGAGGAATGTCTGGAAGGATACAAGGACTGACAATAATGAAAACAGCTGACATATTAAGAAAAACCTTTGAATGCGAAGACTGATACACATGAACCACATGTGCGGGCTAGACAAATAGCTGAAGAGACAAAACATTACATTGCCCCATCTCCCTCTCTCTCTCTCTCTCTCTCTCTCTATATATATATATATATATATATATAAATATATATATGCATATATATATATATATATATATATATATATATATATATACTAGTGCTAAGACGATTAATCGGAATCAAAACTGGGAATCGGAAAAATCAGAGCTTTTTGTGGGTATCGGAATCCGTATCAGAATCGAAAAAAGTTGAGCCTATTTTCAGATGCCAAAAACGATTCCTTTATCTTTTTTATTTGATTTTGGTTTAAGAAACATCATCCACTGATTGAAGTAATAATAAAATAATGAATATTTATTGATGTCAACTTCCAATAAGACTAAAATCTCTGGGCCCCACCTCACAAGTGTGTATTTACATTTGAGAAAATATAGGCACATTTAAGCTGTGTTTTTACAGTAATCAGAACAAAATAGAACTTTTATAGTTAAATACTTAGATATTTATAAAGAATCGGAATCGGTAATTGTATGGAAATCGGTAATTGTATGTGTAGTGGAGTCGGGAAGGGTGTAAGTAGGAAAACACGACGACTGATGTACATTTATATCCAGAACAGGGTTAGTGATACAGGAAGATTAGTAAGTCCGCGGGGAGTCGTCTCTGTACGACATCCGGATAGCTCTCATTGAGTGTTCTATACTTGCTGCTTACATAGTTATTAGTGATTATAAGGGTGTGTATGTCACCACAACACCTCACTCCCACGCTTTTTTGTTTGGGGGGGGGACGTTAATATTTCTTCTTTTTTGGATCGATGATAAGGGTTTAATAACCTTTCTCTTCCTTGTCAATCGGCGCTATTCTAAGTTTGCTTGCGGAGGCTCGATATCGAACATATCATATAACGTATCGCTAGCTTCTTACTCGACTTGAGGTGTCTTTGCCATCGTCACGACGACGTCAAATTTGATTTATGTGTCTCTTGTGAGTGGTGGTAGAGCCTAGAACGATGTAGGTTGTGTTTCCAATTCTTTTGTCAATTGCTCCCTGTTCACAAAACGATGTATTGTTTCCGTATGCTTTAAAGAAAACTTTTTCTCCTGGGTTTTTAATGGGAACGGTAGTGGTCCTACCTTAATTTGCTTGTTTTGGCAGTAGTTTTTCGAATACTGGTCGTATTTGTCGTGCAAATATGGTCTCTGCATGAGACATTGCTTCAGGGTATTCGGGTTCGGTGTGATCCTGTAAACCTGTAAGAACGGTTGTAAGGCTTATCTGAAGGTGCTCCCGAAGCTTTCTTCGATGCTCTTTTCAAAGTGTATCTGAAACTTTCTGCCTGTCCAGTTGATCTTGATGATACGGAGATATAGTAATGTGTTTCATTTGAAAACTGTCGCAGAATTCCTTAAAATCAGTTAAGGTGAACTGTGTCCCGTTGTCGCTGACTAAGCAATTGACAACGCCAAATAGGGCAAAAAGTTCATGGAGGAAAGAAATAGTGACCTCTGAGTACTTCTGGCCATTTTGAATAGCTACCTACTACAATCAAGTAGTAGACATCCTCCGCTAGTCTTGCGAAATCCACATGTATTCTCGACCAAGGTTGGTCTGTCTTTGGCCATGGTTTGTAGGTGATTGGTGGTGCTTTAGCTGCTAAAGAACAACCCCTGCAAGAATCCACCAAATTTGAGATGTCTTAATCCATATTTGGCCAGTATACATAACTCCGTATAAGGCTTTTAATCCTATTCTTCCCTGGATGTCCTGCGTGAAAATCTTAGTATTCGTTTCTGTAAAGTCTTGGGTATAACCACCCTTTCACTATATACTAGT